>NC_044328.1:47505643-48196060 GCF_007399415.2 Gopherus evgoodei
AACAGTATCATACTGTTGACTCATATTAAGCTTGTGGTCCACTATGACCCCTAGATCTCTTTCTGCCATACTCCTTCCTAGACAGTCCCTTCCCATTCTGTATGTGTGAAACTGATTGTTCCTTCCTAAGTGGAGCACTTTGCATTTATCTTTATTAAACTTCATCCTGTTTACCTCAGACCATTTCTCCAATTTGTCCAGATCATTTTGAATTTTGACCCTGTCCTCCAAAGCAGTTGCAATCCCTCCCAGTTTGGTATCGTCCGCAAACTTAATAAGCGTACTTTCTATGCCAACATCTAAATCGTTGATGAAGATATTGAACAGAGCTGGTCCCAAAACAGACCCCTGCGCAACCCCACTTATTATACCTTTCCAGCAGGATTGGGAGCCATTAATAACTACTCTCTGAGTACGGTTATCCAGCCAGTTATGCACCCACCTTATAGTAGCCCCATCTAAATTGTAGTTTCCTAGTTTATCTATAAGAATATCATGCGAGACCGTATCAAATGCCTTACTAAAGTCTAGGTATATCACTTCCACCACTTCTTCCTTATCCACAAGGCTCGTTATCCTATCAAAGAATGTTATCAGATTAGTTTGACACGATTTGTTCTTTACAAATCCATGCTGGCTATTCCCTGTCACCTTACCACCTTCCAAGTGTTTGCAGATGATTTCTTTAATTATCTGCTCCATTATCTTCCCTGGCACAGAAGTTAAACTAACTGGTCTGTAGTTTCCTGGGTTGTTTTTATTTCCCTTTTTATAGATGGGCACTATATTTGCCCCCTTCCAGTCTTCTGGAATCTCCCCTGTCTCCCATGATTTCCCAAAGATAATAGCTAGAGGCTCAGATACCTCCTCTATTAACTCCTTGAGTATTCTAGGATGCATTTCATCAGGCCCTGGTGACTTGCAGGCATCTAACTTTTCTAAGTGATTTTTTACTTGCTCTTTTTTTATTTTATCTTCTAAACCTACCCTCTTCCCATAAGCATTCACTATACTAGACATTCCTTCAGACTTCTCAGCGAAGACCGAAGTAAAGAAGTCATTAAGCATCTCTGCCATTTCCAAGTCTCCCATTACTGTTTCCCCCTCCTCACTGAGCAGTAGGCCTACCCTGTGTCATAAGCAGATAGCTAAGGGTTAATGTCTCTTTCACCTGGAAAGAAGTAAACTGAAACACCTGACCAGAGGACCAATCAGGAAACAAGACTTTTTCAAATCTGGGTGGAGGGAAGTTCGTGTGTGAGTCCTTTTGTTCTCTTCTTCTGCCTGTACTCTCTCGGCTATGAGAAGTGACTTTTTTCTGTCTCCTGCCTTTCTAATCTTCTGTTTCCCAGTTGTAAGTACAAAAGATCAGATAGTGATTTATATGTTTTTTTTGTATTTACATGTGTTTAGTTGCTGGAGTGTTTTGAATTGTATTCTTTTTGAATAAGGCTGTTTATTCATATTTCTTTTAAGCAATTGACCCTGTATTTGTCACCTTAATACAGAGAGACCAATTTTATGTACTTTTTCTTTCTTTTTATATAAAGCTTTCTTTTTAAGACCGGTTGGAGTTTTTCTTTAGTGGGGAACTCCAGGGAATTGAGTCTGTACTCACCAGGGAATTGGTGGGAGGAAGAAGTCAGGGGGAAATCTGTGTGTGTTAGATTTACTAGCCCAACTTTGCATATCCTCTGGGTCAAGAGGGAAGTACTTCTGTTTCCAGGACTGGAAATAGAGAGGGTGGAATCCCTCTGTTTAGGTTCACGGAGCTTGCTTCTGTGTATCTCTCCAGGAACACCTGGAAGGGGGAAGGGAAAAGGTTTATTTCCCTTTGTTGTGAGACTCAAGGGATTTGGGTCTTGGGGTCCCCAGGGAAGGTTTTGGGGGGACCAGAGTGCCCCAAAACACTCTAATTTTTTGGGTGGTGGCAGCTTTACCAGGTCCAAGCTGGTAACTAAGCTTGGAGGTTTTCATGCTAACCCCCATATTTGGACGCTAAGGTCCAAATCTGGGAATAGGTTATGACACCCTGTCCTTGGTCTTCCTCTTGCTTCTAATGTATTGATAAAAAGTCTTCTTGTTTCCCTTTATTCCCATAGCTAGTTTGAGCTCATTTTGTGCCTTTGCCTTTCTAATCTTGCCTCTGCATTCCTGTGTTATTTGCCTATATTCGTCCTTTGTGATCTGACCTAGTTTCCATTTTTTATATGACGCCTTTTTATTTTGTAGGTCACACAAGATTTCGTGGTTAAGCCAAGGTGGTCTTTTGCCACATTTTCTATCTTTCCTAACCATCGGAATAGCTTGCTTTTGGGCCCTTAATAGCGTCCCTTTGAAAAACTGCCAACTCTCCTCAGTTGTTTTTCCCCTCAGTCTTGATTCCCATGGGACCTTACCTATCAGCTCTCTGAGCTTACCAAAATCTGCCTTCCTGAAATCCATTGTCTCTATTTTGCTGTACTTCCTTCTACCCTTCCTTAGAATTGCAAACTCTATGATTTCATGATCACTTTCACCCAAGCTTCCCTCTACTTTCAAATTCTCAACGAGTTCCTCCCTATTTGTTAAAATCAAGTCTAGAACAGCTTCCCCCCTAGTAGCTTTTTCAACTTTCTAAAATAAAAAGTTGTCTGCAGTGCAGTCCAGGAACCTATTGGATAGTCTGTGCCCCGCGGTGTTATTTTCCCAACATATATCTGGATAGTTGAAGTCCCCCATCACCACCAAATCTTGGGCTTTGGACGATTTTGTTAGTTGTTTGAAAAAAGCCTCATCCACCTCTTCCACCTGATTAGGTGGCCTGTAGTAGACTCCCAGCACGACATCACCCGTGTTTTTTACCCCTTTTAGCCTAACCCAGAGACTCTCAACACTTCCATCTCCTATGTCCATCTCCACCTCAGTCCAAGTGTATACATTTTTAATATATAAGGCAACACCTCCTCCCTTTTTCCCCTGTCTATCCTTCCTGAGCAAACTATACCCATCCACACCAACATTCCAGTCGTGTGTATTATCCCATCAAGTTTCAGTAATGCCAACAATGTCATAGTTGTATTTATTTATTAGCACTTCCAGTTCTTCCTGCTTATTACTCATACTTCTTGCATTTGTATATAGGCATCTAAGATACTGGTTTGATCTTGCCTCCCAGCTTTGCCCTGACCCTTCTTTCTCTCTGCCATTATAGCCCGTGCTCCCTCCTGTTTCCAACCCATCTCCCAGGTCTTGTTCCCCACTTACCTGTGGGCTTTGCTCACCTGTCCCCGTCGAACCTAGTTTAAAGCCCTCCTTACTAGGTTAGCCAGTCTGTGCGCAAATAAGGCCTTTCCCCTTCTCAAAAGGTGAATGCCATCTGTGCCTAGCAGTCCTTCCTCGAATAGCATCCCGTGGTCGAGAAAGCCAAAGCCCTCCTGGCGACACCATCTTCACAGCCAGGCATTCACCTCCACGATGCCACCTCCACCTCCATCTGTCTCTGCCCGGGCAGTCTATAAAAATTGGAAAACAATGAAAATAAAATATCAGTCCGCAGACAGAAGTGCTCATTAACCTATCAAGAAGCTTAGTTAACTATGTATACAACTGGGATTTTGTTTTCACTATGGATATGTTCCACAATTAATATTCATGCTCAAAGGATAAACAAAAATATTAAAAAATAATTTTGGTTTCTAATGACATAGTTTTTGAATCTAAAATTCTATTGTTGTATAATTTTGATTTGCTTTATTGAATGACCAAGGCAAGTCACAGTTTAAAATTTATGGTTGTTTCCTTTTTTTGGCATTTCTGATCAAAATTCTTTTGCTCTTATAAAACAAAATGAAGGTGAAGTTTGAGGTTTTGTATTGTGATATGATGTAGATGAAATGATTTTTTGTTATTCTCATATGAAGAATTCTTCCTCAAGCTTCTTGTATAAAATGATTAATATAATACACCTCAGCACACATATCTAGAAAAGTAATCTATTGCACAAACAAAAGTAGCTTTGCATTGTGGTATCTGGCTGGAAATTGTGTATAATAATTTTGCTATTAGATGCTTCATAAAACATTTCTAAGAACAAAGTACTTAAAGATAGGCAGATGGCTTCCTGGTAAAATGAATTATTATTATTTTACAGAGCACAAAAACAAGAAGCTACAGATTTTAGTCTAACCAAATTAACATCTTACAATTAGCATGTTGATATAAGATGTAACTACAAAATTATGTCAGGTTTCAAGTACTTTCTGAACATTCATTTGCTCCTAATGAAGGGCCATTACAGACATTCTGCATTAGTAAACAATAGTTTATTTTTCACATTTTTTAGAACATAGAAATATTTTTGCAGATTAATTTTGGTGCTTCACTAGTGAGTTATAGAGATTCTCTTGCTCTCAATGCAGTGCTACTGACTTAAGGATATTGTGCTTGGATATTCGTGGAAAATAGTGTGTGGGAACAAATAATTATCACGACCATTCCTACAATCCCGCTTTTACTAAACACACTGAGTCTTTAATGAGGGTTTGTTTGCATTAGCAGCCCTTTGCCAGAGAGAGAATCAGAATCCTGGATGTTCAATTAAAGTGTTCCGTCAAGTTCAGTATATTGGCAAAATTCTGGCTTATATGCTCTCTTTTATATGCTAGGAAAAAATAAGGAAGTACAGGTTGTCAATCATGCATTATCATTTGTGTGTGGACAAAGAATAGCATTCTAATCTTGATTTCAGAAAAAAAATATTCATAAGCCATTATTTTCAAACATAGCTATCTAAAAGGTTGTCATAACATTTCTTCCCAGATCTGGACCTTAGCGTCCAAAATATGGGTGTTAGCATGAAAACCTCCAAGCTTAGTTACCAGCTTGGACCTGGTAATTGCTGACACCAGCTAGGAATTATACAGTGCCTAGCTCACTGTGGTCTCCCCAAAACTTTCCCTGGGGGACCCCCAGACTCAGATGCCTTGAGTCTTACAACAAAGGGAAATAACCCCCTCCCTTTGTTTCCTTGTTACTTCCTCCCAGGCTCCCCTCCCTGGACAACCCTAGGAGATTCCCTGCTTCCAGTCCTGGAAACACAAGTACCGAGAGATCTAACCTCTCTTCCCCCTCACCCAGAGGGTATGCAAAGTCAGGCTTAGTAAATCTAACACAAAGAGATTTTTCCCCTGACTTCTTCCTCCCACCAATTCCCTGGTGAGCTGCAGACTCAATTCCCTGGAGTCCCCACTAAAGAAAAACTCCAACAGGTCTTAAAAAGAAAGCTTTATATAAAAAGAAAGAAAAAGGACATTAAAAATAGCCTCTGTATAACGGTGACAATATACAGGGTCAATTGCTTAAGAAAAAAAAGTGAATAAACAGCCTCATTCCAAAAAAATACAATTTAACACATTCCAGCAACTACACACATGTAAATACAAAAAAAAAAAATAAACCTATTGTCTTACTATCCTTGTACTTACAGCTTGGAAACAGAAGATTAGAAAACCTGGAGATAGAAAAATCACTCTCAGAGCCGAGAGGGCACAGACCCAAGACCAAGAACAAAGGACTCACACCCAAACCTTCCCTCCACCCAGATTTGAAAAAGTCTTGTTTCCTGATTGGTCCTCTGGTCAGGTGTTTCAGGTTTCCTTGTTAACCCTTTATAGGTAAAAGAACATTAACCCTTAACTATCTGTTTATGACAAAGGTAAGCACCTAGACCACAATCAAGCACAAAAATTAGCACATGCTTAAATTCATCACTGGATCAGATCCTTTCTTTCATATTTAGCTGGTAAGATAAGGGACATCATTTTTAGAACTGACAAGCATTACAGTGCCAATAGAAGTTAACAGGTGTTCAGCACCACTAGAAGTCAGGCTATTTATCTGTGGCCTAAATATAAGTTTAGATACCAAACTTTGAACACCCATTCTTGAAAATATTGGCAACTATATACCTGAAAAATGCAACTATGCCTATTTTATAGAATTTCCTGTCCACAATAGTCAAACAACATGTTCAGCCGCAGACTTGGAATACAAGAAAGAACATGCACCAGTATTCCTCACAGTTCAATTTGTAGGACATGCACATTTCTGGGCATAGGACTGTGAGATCATTACCTTTGCTTTCTCTACTTGCTGCATATTTTCTTATTCAAAGAGTGGTCATGGTTTTGTGGGGTTTAAGTCATGACTTTGACACCTTACACAGGTGCAGGCTGACTTGCTGCTGCAGGCCACAGTTTTGCACTTAAATTAATGCTGCAGGAGTGTTTTTTACAAGAGTGAATGTGGTTTGGGACCAGGTTCCATTTACCTGATCCCTCAACAAAACAGACAAACGAGAAACTTCAGATCCAATAGAAAAAGAATGCAATGTCCCAGTTGAACTGAAACTAATAAATATTACATGTATTAGATAGATTAGATTGGATCTGAGTGAATTATTTACAACTATTTATTTATCCATCAAATTTAGCCTATTTTTCTGTTTCTGAATTGTCAAACTCTCCTAAAAATGTGTTTATTATTCAGCTAGTTTTTTGTGCAAATTTCAACCATCAGACCGCTTTTCAGATGTCTGCTCTGGGTATTACTGAAGGTATTCAATATCTGCTACTTGAATTGTGTCACTGGTCATCTTAGTCACATGATATTGTTTCTGTTCCCTAAACAGATGATGTAATTCATAAGGAGGGAGAGGGATTTTTATTTGACACCAATTTCCCCTTTATTTTTGTCAGCTTTTCTAATAAATTAAGAAGATTAAGAACAAAGTCAAACTAAATCTCACATGGAAAGTAGGAGAAAAAATTCAGAATAATGTGATTTTCCTCATCATTAACTCTTTCATGTCCCCATAATCCATTTTTGGGACAGGCTCTAATATCAGCATAGCATGGGCATGCCAGCATATATAAAAAAATCTGTTACTGTGCATCATGCGTGAGATTAGAATCTGGCCCTTGTATTGTAGATGCATAAAGTAGGTATGAATTTTTGTAAGAACCATATTTTCTAATATTTGCAACTGTGCAAATTTTTGATTGAATTGTCTTTTCTTCCACAGATGGTAATTATGTTAAGACCCCACATATGGTAGCTACAAAAATAAATTTGTCTAAAAGTTAAGAACGTACAAATGCTTTACAAAATGCAGATTCTAAATGTATTCTTTATTCTAAGCACTTGAGATATTCATCCCCCCTCCCACACAACAGTAGTGAATTGGTGGTGGTAGAAATGAATTCAGAGATAACTTCAGCTTACTGCAAAATTACTGCTATTTATGTCAAAAAGTCCCAAAGTTTATATATGAAAACACAAACAACTTGCCAGTTACTTTAGTTTACAGGAAGATCAAGAGCTTGATCCTGTTCTCACTAAGGGCAGTGTCAAAGCTCCCTTAATGGTGCAGGATCAGGGCCAAAGAACTCAGCAAAATCTTCCCTCCTCAGCATCATAATATGTCCAATTATTTACCTGACAAACATTCTTCAGTCATCTTTATTAAATATTATAGGCACACTGCACAGTAACACCTTTAGCAAAAATTATCCAGGCGGTTCATTCTAAAGAGGCATTCTCAGATGCTTACAACTCTGTTGATCTTATGCCATTGGGGCTGAAACGTTGCACCTTTTCTAACAGCACAGGGGTAAATTCTCTTAGGAAATTTGAGCAAAAGACGGTTTAGACTTTTATAAGAATGGGGGTGGGGTGAGTATTTTTCCAACACCTTCAATGATATATTAAAACAAAAACAAGTTTGAGGATCGGGGCCTATGTTGCTAAGGCACACGTACTTTTTGGCTTGTCCAGCCAGCAATGTTTTCATTTGGCTGAAGTTAACTGGCCTTGTTGAATTTCCTCTGAATCACTCCACAAGGCTGCATTCATCTTTTTCCAAGTTCAATGCAGGGCTCACAGGTGAAGGTGGTGTCTATCCCCATTTCCTACCCACTTGCCTGGGCATGGTCCCTTCCATGGGCTAGCTCCTGAAAGGTGCTGAGCACTCTGACCCTGATCCAGCAAAGCATTTAGGCATGGATTTAACTTTAAGCAAACGTGTAGACCCGGTGAAGTTAAGCATATGCTTAATACTTTTATGAATCAGGGCCACAGTATTCAGCATCTTGCAGGATCAAATCCAATATGCAAATCTCGGAGGCACAATACAGTCCATAGGTGTTAGGCTTTCAGAGCTATGATTTTCAACCTGTCTTTTAGAAGTTTTATGGAAAGGTCCAGATAGTTAGACAAGAATAGCTTGACAAGTGCCGGCATTTAGGGGTGGTGTTTGGGGAGATGTGCATCCCCAGGAGCGCATAGAACGAGTAGTCGCTGAACCTTCTAGACGCAGAAATGTGCCTGGCCCTTGAGCAGGATAGCTTCTTGCAATATCACCCCCTTTCTTCCTTCAGAAGGGTTGCACAGGACATAAATCAGCACAGTATGTAGCTCACAATATCTAGTTTCTCATCACATGCAGGGCTGGCTCTAGCAATTTCGTCCCCCCAAGCACAGCTGCATGCCGCGGGGGGCACTCCACCGCTCGCCGGTCCCATGACTCCGGTGGACCTCCTGCAGGCATCCCTGCAGAGGGTCCGCTGGTCCCGCAGCTCCAGTGGACCTCCCACAGGAGTGCCTGCGGGTGCTCCACCGGAGCCGCCTGCCACCCTCCCGGCAACCGGCAGACTGCCCCCCGCGGGATGCCGCCCCAAGCACGCGCTTGGCGCGCTGTGGCCTGGAGCCAGCCTTGATCACATGCCAATACAGTTGGAGGCTTTTCATTAACTAAATTCCTCATCTCCATTGCTCCTATTTTACAGGCCACCCTCTTTTCTCTAGAACATACCTTATCTGTTAAGTTATCTTAGTTCTTTACCAAGATTTCCTCATGAAAACATACACTTCTAGTCTTTATTTTAATGCTACAACTTAAAGCAAAACGTGTATATTTTTCTAACGACCTTCTCCATTCCCTTATCTTCTACTTCTTTGAAGTCACTGACAAATACTATCAAGGCCACTCTGGATAGTATAACTACACTGCAAGTTGGACAGTGCCTCCCAGCCTGGGTAGACAGTCATGTGCTAGCTCTGTTGGAGCTGGCATGCTAAAGTTGGCATGTAGATGTTATGGCAAGGGTTATGGTATGGGCTAGCCACTCACGTTCAGCCCCCAGGAGTTGGGCAGACTTGTACTCAGGTGGCTGAATACTCAGACCACAATATTCACACTGCTTTTTTTTTGGTTGGCACACTAGCTTTAGCAAAGCTAGCACAACTGTCTACCTGGGCTGAGAGGCATTCTTCTAGTTGCAGCGTGGACATACTCAGAGCCGTAACAAGGCATTTAAGGGCCCAAGGCAAGCAAATATATTTACACTCCCTAGAGGCATTGTCGGGGGGGGGGTGGAAGGGCGAGGGTGTTCCATACCCCCCTCCCAGATTTCTGCCTCCCATTTAGCATAGAGGCTTTCTACACTGCACAGTTTGAAAACTGCCACCTCCCACCATGAGCCAGAAGCTGGTGGGAGCCACCCGGCCCGCTTGGACCCCTGGCTCTCTGCACTGTTGGAGCTGAATGCTTGCTGGCTGCCTGGCAGCTCTCTCTGACTTAGATGACAAGAAATCCCAATTTTATAGGGACAGTCCCAATATTTGGGGCTTTTTCTTATATAGGCACCTATTACACCCCACCCCCTTTCCTGATTTTTCACATTTGCTGTCTGGTCACCCTACCCTGACCTGCTCTCTGAGTCAGGCTGCCTCTGCATCGCTGGGCCCTTCTCAGGCATGATGGGCGGCATAGCTCTGAGCTGTGCCCCAGTGTGTTCTTGATCCCCCGAAGGAGTTCTGCACTGGCCAATGACTACCCCTGGAGGTGGCCCCTGCCCGCGGAGCCTGGCTGCCATACGTTGCTCCCCAAGCACTTGCCCACCACTGCTCAGATGCTCCTAGCTCTGCTGCTGCTCCTCAGTCCAGAGGCACAACGTAACTCTCAATGGAGTGGGGGCACAATTTACAGGTTCTGGGCTTAGGTTCACCTGCCACCTCTGGGCTGAGAAGCAGCAGCAGAGCCAGGAGTCCTGCAGCGGTGGGATGTTTGCAAAACTGTGCTAACTGGAGGTAGGAATCTGGGAGAGGCATGTGACCCCGCATGCCCCCTCCCACTCCACCCCTGCTTTCTGCCCCCTGTGGCTTTGCGTCCTAGGTGGATGCCCTGCTCGCCCCACCCTGGTTCACTGCTCCCATGGAAGAAATGCCAAAGAGCATGACAACCAACTTTGCCCTCTGACGTTACCTTTTCACCATGACTATCTCAAAAATGACTTCAGTTTGGATATGCATACAAACCTTAATTTTTTTCAAGAGAAAAAGAAAGAAGGGCAATTTTTCACATAAGCAAAGAAAACCTGCCAAATTCAAGTTAAAGAGAAGTCAGATCATTTTACATTCCTTCCCCAGCTACTCACAATATACCCACTACACTTTCTGGCCATTCTAAATAGCTTTTCAAGCCATTCCCTGAAATTTAGCCTTGGAATGGTGGTACTTTGGGGACTTACATTAAGCAGGGTCAGACAAGAGGTGTCACTCAGAGCTCTGAAGTCATTCACTGCCTTATCTAACTTTGTCATATATCCATGATTAACACAGACCACAGGGTTCACATTGCATACATCAGGGAGAATTTGAATCAGAAGCTTTTGAAGATAACACTGTGCTTGCTGGCAATAGCCTAGGGCTGTACAGAGACAGAAATAGTTTAAAACATTGTGAATATTTTTTTAAATTCAGCTGTAAGCTCTTCAGGGCAGGGACCATATTTTACTCTAGTGTTTGTGAAATGCTTAGAACAATGGGATCCTACTAGTGACTGGAACCTCTAGGTACTACCTAAATACAAATAATAACAACGATAAATACGGTTGTAATGCTTCTGTCTTAGATAACTTCCAGTCTTAAATCAGGGGGAAAGAGCAAGTATTTTTATCTGTTTGGATTGAAAAATCTAACAACAGTGGGGACTGGGTTGGGATCCTAATGGAATCTACTGAAAGATAAATGGGGGGAAAGGAGGAGGGCAAAGGAAAAAGAGTAGTGCAGCCACACTCCCTTTTATAAGCAGCCTAAGAAAAAAGCCTCAATTTAGTTTTCAAAAGGCAGAGAAAAGGCCAATACTGCTGTAACTATGACAGAGGTAACATCCATGAGTGCATCTGTAACCATATATTTGCATCCAGGGCTAGAGAGACGATGGCTCTTAGATGTCTAACTGACACTTTAGATGCCTGAGACCAACATTTAGGCATCACTGGCATTCACAAAACCCCTGCACAGCAGGTGCCTAACCCTGGAGGTACCTGAAGTCCCTAGACACCTAAGAGTCTGCTGTTAGATTCCTCTAGATGTACAAGTTTAGGTAGCATGGCTATCTGCACACAAGATGGCAGTGGGGAGTAGAAATAACACTCTCTTATATCCTTTAGCCCAGTGATTAGGGTACTCAGCTGGGATGTAAAAGACGTCAGTTCAATTCCCCTTCTGCCTCATGTGTAGAAGGGATTTGAACATGGGTTTCCCAGTGCTCAGATGAGTGTCTTTCCCCCTGGACAACAGTCAGTCAGACTCTCTGTCTGGCCCAGTGCATATTATGTAAGTATTTCATACACAGTGGAACTACTTCAACAGGAGAGACTGAGGAAAACTCAAACCAGAATGTCCCATATCCCATTGGTTAGGGTGCACATCTGAAAAGTTGGAAATCTGTGTTCAAATCCTTCTCCACATCATGCAAAGGGGGGAACTGAACTAAGGTCTCCCACTCCCAGGTGAGTACACTAACCACTGGACTAAAAGCTACAAGAGGTGCTTCCCTTTCTCCCTTGACCATTTTGTGTGGAGTTAGGCTGTGAGGATTGCCTTTCTTGTAAGAAATGACTTAGGTGCCTTACTCCAGGAGAGGGTTCATAGCTGTGAATCCCAAGTGGAGACAGGTGATTCCCTCCAGCCCAGATTTAGGAACCAAACTCCCTGAGAGGGGCAGAGTTTAGGACCTATGCCTCTCCGTGGTTTCTGCCATTGTCTAACTTAGGGAGCTCTTCACTCACCTTGCTGACTTTTGTGAATCTCATTGTTAGGTGCCTCTCTCTCCCTGTGCATTGCACACAGAGCATAGGCACTAACTCTGGGTTTGGGGATTCCACCAGGTGGTTAGGTGCCTACAACTTAGGTGCTGTAATGCTAAGCACTGCAACACATTTGTTCCTTTGCAATGTTGCCCTCTGTGTCCTGGAGACTTTCTTCAGAAACCTTCACAGTGCAACTCAGGTTCATTGTATTCTTGCACAGTACGAGTATATTAATCCATTTCTTCACGAAAAATATTGCCTTGTTCAATATTCTGTATTTTATTCATCTATTTTTAATAAGTCGTGAGCTCATATTAATATTAATGAACTCAATGACTGATGAATGACAAAAAACACTTTTCCTGTCAAATGATCTATTGTAATTGTTTCAATGCTGCTAGATCCCCTGTTTGCCCAGCTTCTATCACTGGCACACTTCCAGACCTCTAACAGGTAGGCTGCTGTCCAGAGTTATTCACCTCATGGGCAGTTTTAATAGGATTTCTCATCAGATTCTTACGGCAGCAATATATTTTTGGGACATGTAAAATGAAGGTTCCTAATGTGATTCTGACATCACACATTGGTCAGCTACGATTGTCAGCACTGTGCAGTAGCGGATATGGCACAATCCTAATTTTCTCATCAAAGTATCATTTGTACGCAGAGTGTAGTAGACATCTTATCTAACAGTGAGATGAAGATGGAGGACTATAGAACAAAGTAGTTAATATAAGGTCAGGAAGTCAGTATTAAAACTTACTTTAAAAAATCTGCCATATATATATATATGGAGTAAAAAGCCACACCTCAGCCCCAATTCTAACAAAGCTTATTCAGTGAAAGGCAGAGCTGGCATTTAAACACAGGCTGCTGGCTTGTCCATTGAAACAAAGGTCTGACTCCACCCTAGCAGCACTGGATACAAGTTAATTATGTCTGCCATTCACTAGACAGGTGGCATAAAAGAAAAGAAAAAGGAGAGAGATTGGCTGCAAAGCACTATGTAGAGCAGCATGTTGTGGAGATGGGAGAGAGGGAAAAGTCATCTGGGGGTCCTCATTAGACTACAAAGAAGGTTAGTTCTTTTGATAGAGCCGACATCATTTGGTAAGTAGTAAAAGAGAATTCTTAGGAAGGCTCATCCTACCTTAAATATTGATACCACAATATACTATAAAGCCATTTTCTAAGTATAATGTATCTCTGTTTTTAATATGATCTTTGAATTGGTGCTCAAGTACCTCATCTGAGGATGGCAGGTTTAATTAAATTACTATGTTAGAAGCATGATTTCTACTGAATTGTCCCATCTTGACATATTGGGGAGCTCTACAATTATATCTGTCATCTTTGGCCCATTATGGGTCCCCAAGTAAATGTACAAATCAACTAACAATGTTTTTTTCTAAGGTGGCTGGTGTGACTGGTTGCTTGTGTAACCATCTCTAACAATTGACTTTGTCTCCCTCCAATAGCTAGACCAGTGATTCTGAACCTTTCCAGAGTACTGTACCCCTTAGAGGAGTCTGATTTGCCTTGTGTACCCCAAGTTTCACCTCACTTAAAAACTACTTGCTTTCAAAATCAGACAGAAAAATACCAAAGTGTCACAGCACGCTATTACTGAAAAACTGCTTACATTCTCATTTTTACCATATACTAATAAATCAATTGGAATATAAATATTGTGCTTACATTTCCATGTATGGTACATAGAGTAGTATAAAAAAGTCATTGTCCGTATAAAATTTTAGTTTCTACTGACTTTGATAGTGCTTTTTATTTAGCCTGTTGTAAAACTAGGCAAAGATCTAGATGAGTTGATGTACCCCTGGGAAGACCTCTGCGTACACCAAGGGCTACATGTACCTCTGGTTGAGAGCTACTAAGCTAGACCACATAATGATTGGAGAGGTTTATAAGTCTGTTGTTATCTTCAAGCTAAAGGATCTGCTCCATCTCCAATACATCAGACATGGACAGGACCAACTCCCAGCTTTCCCAAGGTCTAGCTGACAGCATGAATGAAGAGCAGCTGGTTGCATCAGAACTCAGGGAAAATGGAAGTGATACTGCTAAGAGATAAGTGCTTCAAAGAACCCATCTGAATGACACTCCCCTCTATCTAGAACATCTGCACACTGATTAAGCTGAGTCACAGTGTCAGGATCCAGTAGGGTGCCAAAATGGAAAATGGTAAAGAAACCCACATTCTTTAGCAATGCAGATAATTGCACCCAGTCCTATCAGGCACAGACCTGGCCATGGTGAGTCACACATTTGTGACCTCCGAAGTCTGTAATTGCAATTGTTTATATTTGGGAGCAAAGCTACAACTTGTGGAAAAAGCTCCAATTGGAACAGAAGGAATCAGCCCATCTGCTGAATAACATGCTCAAGGAAAGGAAGGGGAGGGGATGTTGCTGTTCAGCAGCGCAGCACCACGTCTACCAGCGGCATGCAGTAGACATACGGTGACATTGAAAAAAGTCCTTCTCACTGTTGACAGAATAACAATAATAAAACATGCTCAAGTAAGTGTTCTGATGCCTGGATCCAAAATCTGCATCAGTTCCATTGGTTATTACCCGGCGATAAATAACTTTCATGATTAAGCTGGTTGCTTCTCTCTCTCACCCCTCCTCCTCCCAGGAGTTTTTTTGGTTTCCTCATTCACTCTGCAGAAATGCTCCTTGTAGCTAAGCTAAAAGATCCCTGCCGTGCCCAAAAATCCTGTGGGGATTTCTCATCAAGTGGGTTAACTACCAGAACAATTGTAATGTAAAAGTGGGGATAGAGATGTACTGAGTCCAGGGGCATGAGGGTGGCAGACTGAAAGTGCCGCTCGCCCAGCCTGCTCGGGTGTGCTCTATTCTGGTGCAGTGCCCAAGGCATATGAGGGTGACAGCCTGGAAGTGCTGTTCAACTCACCCTTCTGAGTCCAGGGACATGTAAGGGGTCAGTTTGGGAGTGCTGATTCTGCTCTCAGACATGCTCTGTTAATGTGTATGTGTTCGTCTGATTCTGGAGCTGGAAGAATCCAGCCCTGGGGAACCTAAGACCTGCAAGATAGCTCCATTGGGAGGGAATTTGCAGCAGGGAGAAGTAGAGCTCCATATAAGAACACAAGTGATACAAGCAGTACATTGATGGAAATACAGAACCCCTCTCCCCAGAAGAGTAACCTTAATAAATGACTATACTGCAAAGTAACAGGCAAGGCTGGTAACAAACGGCACTCACTAGACAGGGCACATGGGTTCCAAAGCCCAACAAGTTGAGAGAGGGTGGGGACAAGTACCTGTACCTGGTGGTGTGGGCCCTGTTTAATGGTCCTTAATTTGACTCTTCCTCTCTCCATGGTATAATAAAAAGAGCTAATTTAGACTCAATTGAGAGTCTTGTTACATGCTGCAGAGCTGCAATCACTGACACCTAGGTCTAAGTATTAGACCTACTTTGGGACAGTGTCTCTATTGCAGTGTGTGCACCAGCAGCGAGGCTTCCCTACTAACAGCTTAAATCACTGAGAGCTTACACTTGGAAGGACTCTGCTTACACTTGGAAGGATTAAAGTTTTAGTGGCAAATGTTGGTAAACGTTGATTTTCTCCATATACACAAAGAGAAAAAATGTTTCATCGGTAACAGAAATTTACAGATAGGCAAAGAAAGAAAAATGTTGACTGAGAACTTAAGAGTATGATTTGAGAATATGTACTTTGTATGTTTTGATATGTGAAATTGACAAATTGTATTTGTGTATTAAAGCTTCCACATTTTGAATCTCAGCATTTATTGTTGTTAAACAATTATTGTGTGACCCCCTTGACCTCCATTGTCTGACCCCACCATAATTTCCCACTACTGTGAAAATTTCAATAGCTAAAAATTGGAAAAAATTATTAAAAAGTAAACACTGATATCTGTCAAATTTATAAAAGATAAAAAATAAATTCTGAAAAGCCTAGCAAGAGGAGCCAAAGTCACCAGCAATTGCAGACACTTTCTCAAAGATTACACTTAGTCATGTAATTTCTATAAAGTTCATGGAGAAATCTATTAAAGGGGGGGGAGGGTGGTTTGCTGTATTTTTTATAGTATTCTAAGTTAAAGGAGGGCTCTGCATATGGTAAAGCTGTGTGAGCAAGTAGTATGCCATAATTTTATGCAGTCTAAGGTGCAAATCCCCCTCTTCCAAGCTTGTTGAGGGCTATAGGTTGCGAGTTCCTATATACATGAGAAGAAAGGGGTGGGTGGGATATCTGCACAGAGGATAGAATTCTATCCCCCTAAACAGACTGATTGACCATTGCTCCAAAGAGCGGGAACACAGCAGTCAAGGGAGCTACTAAGGCTGCAGAATCAGCTGTAGAGTAAATCATCTGCAACCTGGACAAATATTGCTTCTCTCAGTTGACATTCACCAACTACCATGGCATGGTGCAGGGGCATTAGACTTGAAATGTTTTTACCATGTACAGTATCAGTGTTTGTCTGCTTAACTAGTACTGTAATGTAGTGGATACCATGACTGTTGCATGGAAATCTGAAAAATCCAGACAGACATTTGTATTAGCTAAAAGTAGAGAGCATTGGACGCAACTGTATCTAAGGTAGAGACTAGGTAGAACTTCCTGCTCATATGGTCCAATATCTACAAAGCCACAGTACCCATAAAAACTCAAATCACACACTGAGGAGCTATGGAAGAAATCAGGCAGTTCTTCCATGGTTATCTCAGAGAGAAGATAAATCAAAGAAAAAATTGTCTTAACCTCAAAATTTCTTTGTCACAAGCACTTAATATTACCATCAGCAACAATGAGGTTAAAATCCCTTTGAAAGGAGTATTTTCTATGTCCCCTTTCCCAATAAATATTGTATCAGGTGGCTTGTGCTGATATTGAACAACAATTGAGCTGCTTAAAAGCCTTTGGGGAAATAATCCCAAACAACAATAGCCTCATCTTCTTGGGAGCCTCTTGACACACTTCCTTTCTTCATATTGAATGAAGATTACAAAATAATACAAACAAGTGTGAGAAACATATACCCCCAAGCTATCAGAAATAGTATCATGTCTCCCACTAAAAATAAGGAAGACAAACTGTGCATAACCTTGGGAGAAAGGAGAGACTACAGGAGCAAGACGTACAATATATGGCAACCTGCCAATGAATCAGAAATGTACAATACTACAAGATGGAAACACTATATAAAACCCCTCATCACCAGTATGAACTTGTTCCTAGACACCTGATGTATTAACTTTGGCAACATTTCAATGCCTTGTCATGTCACTAGAGTTATAGAAAACGAAACACTGATTGATTGGCCTGTGCACAACTGGCCAGGAGGTATCAATTGTATTGTTACTCACAAACCTGAAGGAATAACCAGTAGTTCTATTTTGTATGAAGCTGGTGTTTTATTTTTAACAACTTTAGCATCATAATGCACAGATGGAAGCTCCTTTTGCGGCCATGCCTTATTGTATTTTGTATTTCAAGGTAGTATTGTGCTACAGCATGCTATATATCTAAGGTACTGTGGATAAGTTGCTGAAGACCAAATTCAATAAAATCTACGTTTGGCTTCTTACCTGTGGAATCCCGAACAAGCTCTGAAAAATAAATTTTCTGCTTTGCATGGTGTTCCAGGGCAAAGGCAGTTTTTATTGAATTTGTCTTACGGACAGCAAGTGATTTTATAGTTATATCATAAAACATGAGGGTTTCTGATTTCTGCAGTCAAGAGTGGATTCTTCATGTACAGAATTATGTGACTACAATTTCTTTCATGATGTTTTTCAGAATTCTCTGCCACTTGCTGCTAAGACTATTAAGTGTGACAAATAATTGCCTCTGAAGTATCACAGGATCCCAAGAACATTATTGGATTAGGGTGATCCAGCATCATCATGTGATTAACTTTCCTGGTGTTAAATCAGGATTAACAAATAAATTGGCTTGTCCCAACACGCTTTCAATATTAAAATGCTGGGAAACTGTTTAAATACTGATGTGCCTTCATTATGAAAAAAATCTTTTTTGGCATTTGTTTGCAATAAATGTCAGTGCGTTAGCATTTATGCCATCAGAGTTTTCCTTATTATATTCAAATGGGATGGATGTGTGAAAAATAACATGACTATAGAAATGCTGGCATATATTTTCTGAAATG
Organism: Gopherus evgoodei; assembly: GCF_007399415.2. Lineage (NCBI taxonomy): Eukaryota > Metazoa > Chordata > Testudines > Testudinidae > Gopherus > Gopherus evgoodei. The sequence continues at coordinate 47,523,966 of NC_044328.1, forward strand.
GATATTTGTAAAGAGGATGTCAGTTGGAAATATTTGGAAACGTATCAGCTTAAGTGCATTTTAAAAGGACATCTGTGTACAAGAAGCAACCAAAATCAACAGTATTCGCATACTGGCACATTGTATAATGCTACAAAGTTGCAGTTGTTGAGCATTATGATGTGCTAAGAATATATATTGTTAAGCTGTACGATGGCACTGCCAGTCTTAGTAGTTACTATAGAAGAAACTGATAATGAATGATAAAATATAACCCATATTTAAATCATGAGGCTGAACTACAGTTATTACATATCAAAACGAACATAGTTGTTTTTTTCAAAAGCTGAAGGACTAAGTACAGGGTCTGTTACCAAATGGAGTTTGAATACAAAAGCCAAGGTTTTTCTGGCAGAGACACAATCAAATCAAGCCGCAGCCATGTCCACACTGCCTAGTAGTTATTTTAGAAATTAATTTCATAAATTTTGAACAGTTGTGCAGGATTTAGCCACATAAATCCATTAAAGTAATTAATGTAGAAATACTACCAGGCTCATGACCTACTAAAATTTTACTTTTCTTTAAACGCTTTGCAGGTTTTATTTATATTGCTGCATTTTAAATGTATTTTGAGTGAAACAGTTTTTATGAAACAGATGGGTTAATAATGTTTCCTTGCTCCAGGAGAGAAAGAATCCATGCAATCTTGCTCGCACATCTCAACCAATATTCATCTCTGATAATCAACAACATCTCTTCAGTTCTGATTCCAGGCCTCTCTCTTGAGCAGTGACTTTCACTTGTGTCAAAATACTGGAAATAGCAAGCAGGCCAGTGAGAGGAAAGGCAAGAGTACAGACATAGGAAAAATAGATGAAAAAGCATATATGACTCAAATGGCCTCATTTTAAGAACAAAATCCCTTCAAAAACATTTTTTTAAATATTCTTAATGACTTTTGCATCTGTCACTATTGGAAAATTAGATCCGAGACCATAAGTCACTGTACTATAATGTAATGACATATTAAGCCTATGTCAAAAGAGTTGCGAGGACTCAGGCCAGCTTCTGTTAGAAAAGCATTCTCTATATCAATATTTCTCAGTGATCGATCTGTGGACCAGGACTGGTCCCTTAGATCTCCCTCGCACAGTTTAGAATGGCAGCAAGCCGGTCCCTGGTATCGAAAAAGGTTGAGAAGCACTAATCTATATCACAAAAGAAGAAGAAGAAAATAAAAACACTGTAGATGACAATAGTAGGAACCCTTACTCATGGAGTCAAATCTGAATGGTCATAGCACTGAGGTCAAACATTTGAAGAGATTCAGTGAGTTATGCATGTTTATGGGTACTGGAAGGGAAAGCTGATGGAGGAAGAACATGAGGCAGAAAAAAAGATATTTAATGAATGATGTGTTATCTAAGGTGGATCAAAAGAACTATTCATCCACAAAGAGATTAGCAGAGGACTGAACAGAATGGGCTACTATGGTAGCAAGCTTTCAATGATGGAGATGCCATTTAAGAAGAAGAAGAAACAATACCTCAGTCATGGTAAACTAGGAGATTTTCTTGGACTTCAATGGAGCTATGCTGATAGGGCCAAATTCTCAGCTGGCACCAGAGAATGAAAACAGAGTGAACAACTGCAGCTTGTTCTATACCTGTTCTGTGACTGAGGAAAGGACACCCATTTACCAGGTACAGAATCCAGCACATTTCAGAAGAACTAAACTGAATTTACATTTAAGAAAACAAACTCATTTTCACTCAACAAGGAAATCATGAGCAGACATCTTAGAAAAGCGTTAAAGACCCAGAGGAGATTTTACAGTATCCTTACCAGAGTCATTGCTGTACGATGTGGTACCTATTTTGCCTTCATAGAATCATAGAAATGTAGGGTTGGAAGGGACCTTGAGAAGTCATCAAATCCATTCCTCTGCCCTGAGGCAGGACCACCTAAACCTAGAACATCCCTGATGATTATTTGTCTAACCTGTTCTTAAAAATCTTGAATGACGGGTATTCCACAACTCCCTTGGAACCCTGTTCCAGAGCTTATTTTATAGTAAATTATGGTTAGATATTAGGAAACCCTTTTAATAAAATCTCCCTTGCTGCAGAGTAAGCCCTTTACTTCTTGTCATACATCCATGGACATGGAAAGTCAACATTTGCAGCATTACCACTGGTATCTGATATTTTAAATATAGGGTGAAGGTGTGAAAATCTCATATATCACTGTGTGTAGGTGTTGGAAATCTTTAATGTTGACTCTTCAGAGAGGCTTTAAAGAAAGAAAAAGTGCAGGGATGGGATTATGTTGCAGAAATATTGATAATAGCAGTGAGTTATAATTCAGTAATACCGTACTCAAAATGTTTGGGACAACTCTAACTGTGCAATGACTTTGTACCTACTGGCAAGGGTTCAACTACAGTTGTTCAGGCACAGAGCCAGTCTGCACTATGGAGCTTCAGCCTCTCCAATCAGATGCAGCACCAGTGTCAGGATTTGCTTCAACATCAGGAAAAATTTCTCTATATATGAGAATAATGAAATAGTTTGCCTAAGAGAAATCATGAAATCCCTACCACTTGGCACATCTAAAACTAAAGCAGGTAAAACCAGTGTGAAGGCTGCTTTAATAGAGAGATGAACGAGACGGCTTAAAATGAGATGGTGTTTAATTCTACAGATTCTGAGAGCTAATTTATCTAAAGGTGGTGTATGATGACATAAGACATGCAAGTTTCAGCTGTAAGGCAACTGTGGTACATGTTGTTTCTGGAAGCCTTATAGCTCTCCCTCCCCTTTTCAAGAACTGAATCTATCATTTGGGTTCAACTCATCAATTGTGTTATAAACTTCTAGGCTTTCAAGTCTCCCTTGGTGTCTTTGGTATCGTCATCATCAATTGAAGAGGTTCTCAAGTCAGATTGGGTGATTCTTTAGTCAGTGATTCTTTAGTACCTACCAGTGCAGAATTTGCATGATCTGGTAAAAACTGTAATCAGCCATGTTGTTTCATAGTCTTTGACTTTAGTTATGTATAAAAAAAGATCTTCTAAATACATTATTGGCTGTCACAATACTACCAAAGTAATTGCTATGGTTATTATAAATAGGATGACAATATTACTGTTCAGCTGTTTACTACACCTAGGATATATGATTTTCCTATGCTTTGCATTCATTAGATTGACACACAAATCATTTGATATAACCTTGCAGAAGATGTTTGCAGATAAGAGATCCCTACCTACACTTCACCTGCTAAAACACTTGGTCAGAACTGCCACACCCACTACTGAAGCAGATGATCCCTTTCATTCTGGATGTCCTCTATGCATAGGGTGACCAGGTACTAAATGTGAAAAACTGGGACAGGAGGTGGAGGGGTAATAGGTGCCTATATAAGAAAAAGCCCCAAATATTGGGACTGTCCCTAAAAAATCGGGACATCTGGTAACCCTAACTATGCATATGTGAAGCCCCAGTTTCTCATCATCTCTCATCTCACCTGGAATTTGAATCCACACTTTTCTTTTGCTTCTAAGGTCACCTAACAGGCATGGTCCAATGCCACCATATTCTTTTGCAGACTTTTGCTATCATGATCATGTTCTCAGTCCTAGTCTCCTTCAATGCCTTCTCTAAAAGTGCCTTCATCTTTTTCATCCAGTTTCTTCCTCAACCCCCATCAAGCTGTAGAGGGTCAGCAGTTATCCACACATTCCCCCACAGCATTTGAGGCACTGTCTGCATCCCCACAGTGGACTGTACAACATCTGTACTCAATCTAATTTTGACCCAGTTTGTCTCAGGGATAGTAATCCTCTCCTCCATATTTCTGTAGACTCCTACCCTGGGTGAGTAGCTGTAAGAACCACTGTCATCACCACCAGATCTGCTTTACCTACAGCCACTGAATATCATCAGATGAGAGGTTGCCACTGGCAAGTTACTGGAGAAAGTACTCACCAATTCAAGCCTGCCGCTGCACAATGACCTTTTTAAACCACCTGCTGCACATTTGCCATCATGCCGCCCATTATGGTCTCATCCGCCACGCCAGGATGTAAGGACAGGAACATTATGACAAGAGGAACTGATATCTGTTATAATACCCAACCAGTCCCTTGTTGCTGACCCCACAATTTGCCCTCCTGGTTTTGATCTGCCCCACTGCCAATGTCCAGTTGAACAGGTTACGGACCAGGAAAGGTAACTGTGTAGTCAGCCAGTATTGCTGGGGCCTTCGTGACAAGCCCTTTGTGCTGCTGCGATGCAACACATATGATGATGCACATTGTCGATGCATGCCTGCTGACTTGGTTCAGCAGTGGACTAGAAGAACTGCATCACACCACTGAAGATGCCATCGCTTGGCTAGTGACTATGGACATGCTAAATAAATACTGAATTTGTGCTGCTGGAGATCCACTCCTTTGTCTGTTGCTTCCCTTTTTCTATCTGCAGTTCACTTTCTGCTGAGGGCAGCAACTTCTTACAAGCTCACTTTCCAACAAACAAAATCAAAGACCTATGCCTCTCGTCTACTCTTTAACAATAGGCTGAGCTTCTGTTGTTTATCCTGTGCTCTGGACCCCAAAGCAAGCCTTCATATCCCAGTTCACATAAGAAAGGCTTGTCCCTATGTTTCCCACTTGCCAACAGGCATTGCACACTCAAGTCCAGGCCTAAGGCCTCCCCATCAATATATTTTTCCTATGCAGTACTGTGGCCACTGATTGTTTCCTTTTGCAGATTCTGAAGCAGGTCTTGCTGCTGCTCTTCTAATATCATCTGTCACCTCTGCAGATCCAACTGCACGCACCTCCCACTGCTTCTTTTTGTTCTCCAGGAACATCAGGAGGACTACCTGGTCTGCTTTCTGCCTGCTGAAAATGAAGTAGAAACTCCGGTGGTTATAGCTGCCCCATCAGCTTGGGAGAATGGACATTTCTCAATGAAGAAAGCTCATATGTTGATTTAAAGCTTTTATTCTGTGGCCCTGTAGTCAAATTTGGAATTCAAGTGCAGGTCATCAGTGATTTTCAAAAAACACATTGGAAGAAAAGTACTCTCCATTTCTATTTTGTAATTCTGCATGATATCAGGACTACTCATTCAGTGGTAACAATGAGGTTGTCCTTCATGTCTGTTAAGTCCTAGGCTTTTCTGTATTTCTCAAATTATATTTCTTGTAAGGGGAAGTACCTTGTACTCTTGAGAAAGTTATTTGCACTTCCTCCCAGAAATATGTGGTTTTGGTGGAGATTAATTCATACAATCATCCAATGCTCTTCAATGCTACTTGAGTTAACAAAGAGAAATAGATTGCTGCAGCTAAAGAAGTCACTTGGGAGCTATCTCACAAAGAAGAAAGGCTGATCTTAGGGACATTGGAAGAAAAAGTGATAAACTAACTCTAGAGGGAGATCTGATTTAATGACAGTTATTGGCAGTTTTGATGAGATTGTTTGAAATATCTGAATTTACATCAAATATTTCTCTGTTGTGAACTCATCCAACAGCATATAGTTAGCAAAACCTTAAAACTTTTTCCTCTAAAGAATTAGCATGAAAACAAACAAACAAAAATATTATGGCGGTACCTCAACCAGAGCTCTTCTAGAATGAAAATATATGCTAAATATCAAGAAAAGCTTCGTGACACAGAGCTTTAAGAAATGGTGGAAGCCTCATCCCTGGACACACATAAAACTAGATGAGCAAAAACAGAAGGAAATATACCACAGGGATGAGATGAAGTGACCCAGTTTTCTGTTTTCTCTCTAATTTATGAGTTTATTATTCAACAAAACACATTCAACTAGTTTTGGAAGTTTGTCAGATTCCAATCTAAGCAGTGGTCTTTCAAATGAAAGCCGAAATAGGATGGTGCATTGACACTAGCCCATATGGCTTTTTCCAGTGCTAGAAATGGTATCCAGAATAAGACAATCCAACTCCCTCAGACAAATTCAGGATTCAGTTGGGACTTCCATTTTGTCTTGAACAGCCTATAGAATATTGGAACAGATTCACTAGATTTAAAACACGTAAACACCTCCAAGTAGAGTGATATTTCGAATTAATGAAAATAGAGAATCAGTTTTATCCAATTCATTATATTAATGTATCAGTTTAGCTACACTACCTTTAACAAAAAAAAATTGGAAAGAGTCATGTGGACAGTCATAGATATGTTCTTACTTAAGTGATAATGGAGAAGGTTTTGCTTTGCAAATGAGAGACTACAGAAGGATTGAAGCAATACAGATTATGGGCCACAGAGTCCCACAAGTCCCAGAGAAGTAAAATGACTTATCTACTCTCAGGTATCAGCCCTGGATCAGTCCAGTGACCATGTGATCAAAAAGACCTGCATAATCAATTATGCATGAGTTTAGTTCAAAAGAAAGATGGTTAGTCTTGATAAAAAGTATCCCTATCTTTTGAAAAGACCTCTTGTTCTATTGCCCATGTTGGTTTTCATCAGAAAATGAGCACACAAGCACATTACATGGTAATAGTTTGTTTCATTTCTAACTTATGAGCTCCATTTAATAGCCTTGCCAGTCTTTCTGCCTTTCCACAGACATTTAGCCCTCTCTAACACTGCCCACTAGAGTAAATAACAAATCTTTTTAAGGAACAAAAGATTAGAAGAGAGTTTCTTTGGAATAAGATAGCACCACAATTATTATACAGATTTCACTGTGGTAACCCAGATGTATATCTTTGCTTGATTGAATTGCTTATGGATTTGACAGTGATGATAGGAGTAAATTACCTTTCCCAGCTACTTCCAATAATCATAAATCCACACTACCATCTGTTCATATTTCTATACAGTGCAGTAATCAGGTTGTTAAAAAGAGAGGTTTGGATTATTATTAAATAGTACCCCATAGATTATTGCTCATTAACTTTTCAAGGCTGGTACATGAGCTAGGTAGCAGTTCATGTGTGAAATATTGAGGGAAAATCCTGGAGAATTACAGTAATAGCATTTTTTCTTCCTAATTTATTTGTGAAGTGAAAGGGTCAGTTTTGGGATACCAATATTATATCATCATCTTCATCATATCTGAAAGCTAGACAAAACAGGTTTCAAGCATATATACATGCTACTATTTTGAAAGCCACACTGATATTTATGCATTCTGAATTAGGTTTTGAAAGCACATGTCTGAGACTGCGAGATGAAATCATTGTTTGATTGCTTATTGTATACTATTTTGTTCCTTCAAGAATGGCTCCCAAGGCTAAAGGTCGCATCTGGTAAACTTTGCAATCTGTGCAAGGCTTCTTTGCAAAGTAGGATCATTTGATGAATTTTCACTGAGACTTTTTTGCTCCAATATTTATCGTCGCATCACTCAGAAACATCATGCTGACATTAAATGGTGCTTAAGTAATATATAGCATTTCAGTATTTTAGTTGCAAAATGCACTACTCTTGATAGTGTGAAAACCACCAAAAACAGTTGTTCCAGTTCAGCTCTAGACAGCTGAAGATGGAGGATATAGAGTAAATATTTTAAGTTTAGGGCAGAAGACCAAAACGTAGAGTTCATCTACTAATGACTGTCCTAGCTGTATGAATAAGGTCTCTTTTGTTGAGGGGAAGCTTTTTCAGTTTTGCAATAAAATAATGTGGATGGTAGAAATCCTTCGCACTCACTCATTCTCTCTCTCTCTCTCTCTCAAATAAATACTGTACCTGAAAGCCAATGAACTGATCAAGTTGTTTCTTCCACAGATTAAGAAGGAAGAAAGATTGTTAATACTATTTTATATATTTGAATGCACTCAGACACTATGACAAAGAAGGCCATATTTTTGGAAGGAGGAGAAGAGAGGGAGTATCTTATAGTTACAAAGAAGGTTTAGGTTGCACTTTCTGTACAAGTTTGTAAAGTACTGCAGAGACTCATGCATTGAAGCAGCAGGATCTCAGAGGACAGCTCCTGAAGTGCGCTATCTCCACAGGATAGGATGGTTCAGGAAGGCTGGGGACAAAGGTGTTCTTCAAGGATTTTTACTGTAGATCCAAAAAAACACAGCATGTGCTCCTACACAGCACCTAGTGCCAAGTCCTGGTCCCACTCCTTTAGAAACCAAGGAGCAACAAAAGGATTGTTATTTACACACAAAGAGAGAACTGAAGGGAGCACTGGGATCATATCCTGCCATGCTTCCCCCACATATTATGTAACTTTGCAAAAGATAAGCTCAGAAGTCAGTGTAAAGAGAATATGCTCCTTGTACCCTCTTGCTTCACCCCAGCACACACACACATTACTGGTGCACCTGTGCCTCAAGAAAGACCTTTCAGTTGAAAACTGTTCAATTCTTTCATTCACCGTTAGGATGCCAACATCTATACTGAAACTCAAATAAATAAGAAACTGAAATCAAATGGACACTACTGCATGTGTCACAGTTAGGGCTGACCAAAAAACAACAATTCTGTTTTATGAAAAGTGGTAAAGTCTTAGACTTTCTTTTTGTTCCAATGTAGAACCAAAGAGAATCAAACCTTTTGAATTCTCCCCCCCAAAAATGAGAAAGAGACTGAGACCCACACACCATATAATAGCCACAGACCCCATATGGAGGAAGGGCTTGAACCTGGTGTCCCACATACCATGTGAGTACCTCAACCACCAACCTATTGGCTTTTAGGGTGGGCCTCTCCTCCTGAAATTGATGTGGAGCCGCCACATAATAATTTAAGAATAATGACATGAAACCTAAACTGTAATTTATATTGGGGTAGTGGAATGTTTACGATATGCCTATAATGTTTGAATTCAATTGGGGAAAGCAGCAAAGCAACACAATGGTCCCAAATAAGAACATCTGGGCACATACTTGAAAGACTATCAGGGAACCTATTAGTGTCAAGGGTTCTAGCTCCTGTCTTCAACAAGTTGCAAGTCTTATTTTGCCAAAGCTGGGAGTTACTAGATCAAAGGACTATAAACTGGTTAAAAAGTGACCTGATTCCCATGAAGAGCTGTCAGTTACCAAGGGCTGTTCAGGGTGTCAGTGAGATGTGACTACAAACTTCAGCATATTCACAGCAAAATGCAAACCCACTTCTTTGATCTAGGTCAAGATTTTTGAAGTTATTTACATATCTAACTCCCACTGATATCAAATTAGGTGCCTAAATACCTTTAAAATACACCTTCTTACAATATCATGGAATACAATCTAGCTCCAGACTGGAGAGAAATAAACTCTGTGTGTACATTTTATAATTTGGGGAGATGCTCAAACACCACAGGGAGATCATATAAATACACAGTTAACTAGCAATAATATCATCAGACAGCTGATATCAGCCATCCTGGCCTCAATCCTGTACTTATTGACAGCAGGGACAAAATTTCATTTCAGTGGTGGGAGATTAGGTCAACAGTGGCAGCTGACTATGTCCACGATAAAAGATACATTGCCACCATGGCCAAGATACCTCAAATCGAGCCAGTACAGTAAGGGCAGGACACTGTTTATGGCTTCTCCGAGCAGTAGCAACATGCTACATTTAACTGCTTCTGGCTAGTGCCTGCTGTTATTAACAACATAATATGCTTGTTGAATCGTTTTCTAGATTCACCTCTTTTCTACCATGCTGCATAGAATGTGCTATGGAGCAGTAAGCAGACAGAGATGTCATCATATCCTCTTTGGGCACAACAGCAGAATTTTGCACATCTACCTGAACTGCACAGGTTTCTTGTGCTCCACTTTGCAACTTCACAGTCTCTTTTCCTTTTTAAGATTTGTCTACACAGCCCTTTAGTTCGCACCAGAAGGGTGTAAATTTCAGTCTGCACTAGTATGTCTTGCACTAACCAGCCCACGTGGACCCTGCTGGAATGCGCTAAACATTCCCATTTCAAATAATATTATGCTAATATGTACAAGGGAACTTTTAGTGTGCACCAGCAGGGCTCACACAGGATAGTTAGGGTTGCGATCTGCTAGTGTAGACTAAAATTTTCACCCCTTTGTTGCAGGCTAAAGCATCATATAAAGAAGCCCTTACAGTTCCTATGAATGCAGGACAAGATTTAGGCCTTTGTGCTACATCTTCAGCCAGACCCTCAGAATGTACACAAGAATAGCCAGCTTCATTTGCACACACAAAAATATCTTGCTTTTGTTTGCACAAAATGGGCAACTGCATGTGCATGCAGCCATTTTATGCACGTACTTACTAATTTTGGTAGGCTGTTCCTGATAAGTGCAATATACCCACAATTCCCATCAAAGTGAGTATTGAGGGCACACAGCATCTCTCAGATTGGGTCTGTAAGGTGATTGCCATTGGGATTGATGTCACAAACCATTATAGTAATATGAACAAGAATGGCAGAATCTTTATTTCTGTTTCCAAGCCAGAATTCCTTGTCCTATAGTAAAAATGTCCAGTTTGGGTGGATCTATATGTCCATAAACATTTAAGCAGTAAAGACCTCAGTTTACCCAACATTAAGTTTATATTCACTCAAAACAGAATAATCAAGACTATTGAAGAAGACTTTACACATTATATTATCAATCATGTTTATTACAGTAGTGCCTAAAAAAATAAAAAGCAAGGGGCTTCATTGTGCTAGGCACTATATAAACACAGAGCAGCAGATGGTCCCTGCCCTGAAGCGCTCACTAAATACACAAGACGAACACAGGATTAGGGCTCTGTCAGTGGATTAGCCAATTTAGCTGGTGCCAGTGCACAGGGTCCCATGCAGTTTAGAGGGCCCTAGGAGGCTAAAAATGTAGGGTTGTCAGCAGTCCCTTATTTTGATAATATATGGTCTGACCCATACTAAGTCACTATAGGTCTTCTTTTGCCCCTTCATTTCAACCATTGGTTTGCAAACTGTGACCCTGTGGTTGAAAACTCACAGTGCCAGTCAAATTTGGCCCTGCTACCTCTTCGCAGATGGACAGAAGGATGGTGGGGCCAAATCTGAGTAGCATTCCAACCAATGTTCCCCTTTAGCCCCACCTTGTGGACATGCATCTTGGGTGGCTCATTACTAGGAGTGTTCTTCCTGCTGGCTCCAAATATCCCAAAGCATGGACAGGAACCACTGTGGGTCCCAGCAAGGGGGATGGGCAGGGTAGGCATCCTGCCCTTCTGGGAGGGAGAAGCCTGGCTGGTACCAGGTCCCGCTTTACCTGCAGGGCCATCCTGCAGAACCCATAGCAGTTCCTCTCGGCTCTAAGGGAAGCCTGGGCCACCCTTTCCCTTCCACTGCAGCATCCACCTACTGGACAACTTGCTGCAAGTGGGTAAGGGACCTGTAATTGGTTGTGTCCCTCTTCCCCCGTCCCTTCCATTCTCCCCATATTTCTTATTTCAATCCCAAACATAATGCCTTTCCAGATAGCATCCACACCCTATCCCCATTCTAGCTGTTCATCCGAAGTCAGAACCAAGAATAACTGCAAGAGAGTAAATCACATACAATCCTTGGGAAAGGGGATGGCTCTATTTCCAACAAAAGCTGGCAACATGGGGTTTATAAATACCCTGAATTTGTCTTTGTTTTGTGAGTGCCATTTTTTCTTTAAAAATGGAAGATTTTCACCTCCTCCTCCCCCCTTCTAAATCATGTTAATCTCATGAAATCTATAAATGCAGTGAATCAGATGCATTTGATGGGTTAGGAAGCAGAAAATAAAATAAATTCATTGACTTGTAGGACTAGAAACAACCATCCACTCATGGCAGGACTAAGTATCATCTAGCCCATCCCTGACAGGTATTTATCTAATCTGCTCTTAAAAATCTTCAATGATGGAGATTCCACAACCTCCCTAGGCAATTTATTCCAGTGCTTAACCACCTGGTAGTTAGGAAGTTTTTCTTAATGTCCAACCTAAACCTCCTTGATGCAATATAAGTCCATTGCTTCTTGTTCTATCCTCAGAGATAAAGGAGAACAATTTTTCTCCCTCCTCCTTGTAACCTTTTATGTGCTTGAAAACTGTTAAGTCCCCTTTCAGTCTTCTCTTCTCCAACCTAAACAAACCCATTTTTTTCAATCTTCCTGCATAGTTCATGTTTTCTAGATCTTTAATAATTTGTATTTTCTCTGGACTTTCTCCAATTTGCCCGCATCTTTCCTGAAATGGTCAGACCAGAACTGGACACAATACTCCGGCTGAGGCCTATTCAGTGTAGAGCAGAAGAATTATTTCTTGTGTCTTGCTTACAACACTCCCGTTAATCCATCCCAGAATGATGTGGGGGTAGGGGTAGGGGGAGTTTTCAACCACGTTACACTGTTGACTCATATTTACCTTGTCATCCACTATGACCCCCAGATCCCTTTCCGCAGTAGTCCTTCCTAAACAGTCATTTCCCATTTTGTATGTGTGCAACTGATTGTTCCTTTCCAAATGTCTGACACTGGCAAATTGGGTTAACAATTGGACTAGTGACTACATAAAATATTGTCTACAGCATGTATGTGCTTGGTGGTGGTGGTGATATAATCAATCTTTTAAAATAAGTGACAAACAGAAAATGGAAACAAGAGCACTGGTTTTGATGGTTAATAAAGGGCTTTTTGATTAGCGGGGTTGGGAAGGGACTTGTACTGAGTGAAAAAAGGTGTTCTCCCCCATCCCCAAGCTACCTCCCATCAGAAATCTGCTTTTACAGGTGCATGTACTTAAAGAGTAGTAAATAGTAGGGTTCTACATAAAATAATCTAGTGACAGGGTATGATGTGAATGAATGAAGAAAGAGTTTGGTTATTTTTTAAGGAATGATTAGTCCTGCAGTGTTTTAACAAATGGAATTGTTTTAACAAATGGAAAGAGAGCTGTATCAATAACTACACTGCAATAAAGTATACATTCAAAAGGGATTTATCAAAACATTGTCCACTTCTGACATAGTAAAATCGCGTATACCTCAAGCTATTTCAGATAACATTTTAGAGGATTTGACTATACTCTTTATCAATTAGTATTTTCTACAGTCTGTTTTATGATATCTAGTACTGTTTTAAAAATTGAAACTGAAAGGAAAATAAACTTTTTTTTATAGGGAGAGAAGTCGTTCAGAGGATCTTAAGAAATGACAGTGGGTGGGGAGAAATAAGATAAATGCAAAGGGAGAAGGGGGCAGTGAAAGGAAAGGAGGCGAGGGGGACAGGGCAGTGGAGAAGAGTGTAAGAGGTACAGGTGTAGACAATCTGACATCTGATGTGAAAAGACTGTGAGAAAAGGAGAGGTTTCAAAGCAGACAACAATCAGCACAGTGCAGAGAAAGTCCAATCAAAACTATAGAAAGTTCTCTGGTTGACAGACAGGCCCTGCTTTGGCTGCCCCTGCAGCTGCTGGCACCTCTCTGCAGGTTTCTCCTTCCAAGGCCAGGTGGTTTGGCAGGGGCAGGGAGGAACCAGGTGGGTTGCAGGGCCCTGCAGAGTAAGGGGTCTCCTTTGCCTCATTCAGAGTCAGCACTCACTCCAATTCACCTTAGTGATTTCAGTCTGTCTTTTCCTTTTGCTGTGTTGACTAAGCTCCTGGAGGAGATGGCTGCTCATTAATTACAGGCACATTCATCTGCTAATGATTTGTTATCAAGATCTGAGTGCTGTTGTAGGTCACACTGTAGCATTGACTGAGGCAGGTTTGCTTCAATGTGCTAAATAGTTTACCACATGTACTGCAGAGGTGACTAATGATTTCTTGCAGCCCGCTGATTATTCTTTAGCTGTACAATTAGCTCTCTTTGCTGCGTTTATAGTAAGTGAGAGGAGTCTGGTGAGCCCTTTGGAGGAACTGGCAGAATGTGTGGTCCCCTGTGTACGGTTCTTGAATGAATTAATGAATGAGGATTCTTTAGGTCAGTGCCATTTAGTTACACTAAGGGAACTGGCAACACTGTAACGCTGTTCGGGTTCTACAACAGATTTTGCAAACCATCTGTTTTAGGTACTATTAGTTAAGAGTGGCATTTCCCTCCTCCCCCTATTTTTTATGGTGACAAAAGATGCAAAGCCTGAAGCATAAAGTACACACCTCACCTAAAAAGTGATGAGGTTTATTCCAACTGACATCTTGCATACATGAAGTTCCCATTTTTGAATACATAACTTTATAGGGATATCTGCATGTGCCTCTTTTATAGGGAACTTAAATGTCTTTATGTTAACAAGGCAACTTAAGCTATTGCATGACTGCATGTGGCAGTAAGTCCAAGTGCATGGACTTTTTGAAACTCTGGTCTGAATACATGCTTTCCACAGGCAAGATTTTTAATTAAAAATTTAACCTTAAAACTGGATTCTAAATGACCACCAACAAGGCACAACATTCACACAGCCACTGTTTGAGTTATTTAAATAGATTAGCAGTTTCCTCCTTCCCTTAACAGAGGCAGTAACTCCTAATATTAGGTAGCCCTAACTAGTCACAGGCCAAATTTGCTGAAAATTACTGCTCTTAGCAGGTACAGTTGTGTTCTTTTCCTTTCCGTAGAATGTTATCTCTCTCCTGCCAAACCCTGGAACACTTTATCACCTATTTTTGAAAGTTTGGCCAGATTTTAGTAAAACTTTCAATATAGCCCCATATTGGAGTCTAAAAGAACAGTTAGGATGAAAACTGGAAAAAGAACACTGTGGTGAGGGTCCAGCACTGGAAGGTTAGCAGCAAAAGAGCAATTGCCTGATACAGGTTTGTAATTCAATTCTGGTTCTAGATGCAAATACACCTCTACCCCAATACAACGCTGTCCACGGGAGCCAAAAACTCTTACCGCATTATAGGTGAAACCGCATTATACTGAACTTGTTTTGATCTACCAGAGCACACAGTCCTGCCCCCTGGAGCGCTGCTTTACCGCGTTATATCTGAATTTGCGTTGTATCGGATAGTGTTATATCAGGGTAGAGGTGTTCAAATTTCTGCAAAATGTTAAGGTGTTTGATCTGGTGTTCTACTAAAGGTGCTCTGGCATTTATGAGCAGATCATCATACTGGATAAAAACCAAGTAGCACATGGCTAGGGCTGATGCTAATATTGCTGCAGGAAG
Source organism: Gopherus evgoodei (assembly GCF_007399415.2). NCBI lineage: Eukaryota > Metazoa > Chordata > Testudines > Testudinidae > Gopherus > Gopherus evgoodei. Next base: position 47,539,042 of record NC_044328.1, read on the forward strand.
TATAAACGTATACATCGATCATACTTGAATTCAATAATAACAATGAGAAATTGCAAGCACTAAAGAATTCATTATCTCATGGGTCCTTTTAGATTATATGCTATTCAGAAGAGATGGATGAATACTGAAAATTTGAAAATAAATTCCAATTTTTAAAATAAGTGTATCTAGATTGGGTCTACTCTACTTTTGGAGTCATTTCCCCTCACTATTCTAATAATTTCATAAAGAATGTTTGCTGGAAGATGTTAGTAAATATACTTAAATATAGCCTCTACTATTCTTTATATCAATTGTTGTGTATAAACCAAACGGTATTGTATCTATAACATCTAGTGCTCTGTACCTATCCAACTGAAGAGGTTTTTTTTGTATTTAACTTCAAAAATAGTAGGTCACCAAATAAAAAATAATTGTATTTATGTAATCTCTTACTCTGGACATTTGGACACAATTCTCTAGAGGTCAACAGAGTCAGAGGCCCGGTCTACATTACACATTTATACCGAATTTAGCAGCATTAAACCAATTTAACCTGCATCCGTCTACACAACAAAGCCCTTTATAAAGGGCTCTTAAAACTGATTTCTGTACTCCTCCCCGATGAGGGGAATAGCGCTGAAATTGGTATTGCCAGGTAGGATTAGGGTTAGTGTGGCCGCAATTCGACGGTATTGGCCTCCGGGCAGTATCCCACAGTGCACCATTGTGACCACTCTGGAAAGCCATCTGAACTCGGATGCACTGGCCAGGTAGACAGGAAAGGTCCCGCGAACTTTGGAATTTCATTTCCTGTTTGCCCAGCGTGGAGCGCTGATCAGCACGGACTGTACGGGAGATACTGGATCTGCTCGCTTTATGGGGAGACAAATCTGTTCTATCAGAGCTCCGTTCCAGAAGACGAAATGCCAAATCATTTGAAAAAATCTCCAGACAGAGGCCACAGCAGGGACTCAACACAGTGCTGCGTGACAACCGTAACGGAAAGCCAAAGAATCAAATGGGGGGGGGACTGAGGATTCCAGCTATCCCACAGACCCTGAAAAGCATTTGCATTCTTGGCTGAGCTCCCAATGCCTGAAGGGTCAAAAACATTGTCCCGGGTAGTTCAGGATATATCTCGTCAATTTACCCCCCTCACCCCCATGAAAGAAAAGGGGAAAAAATCGTTTCTCACCTTTTTTCAATGCCACAGTATGTCTACTGCATGCTGCCAGTAGACACGGTGCTGCGGCGCTGAACAGCAGCATCCCCTCCCCTTCCTTTCCTGATGGCATATGGTACAAAATGGTGGAAAACCATCCTCACCATCCTGTGAGTGCTCCTGGCTGGCCTTGGTGAGGTCGGCCGGGGGCGCCTAGGCAACAATGGGAATGACTCCTGGTCATTCCCAGCAGACGGTGCAAAAGGATTGAAAACCATCCTCATCATAGCAACTGGGGGCTGAGCTCCATCAGCCCCCCCTTTCATGTCTAATGAAGATTCTGTACTGCCTGGACTATCATAGCAGCAGGAGGCTGCCTCCCCCTCATTTTATCGCACTAAAAAGTCAGTGTTTCTTATTCCTGCATTCTTTATTACTTCATCACACAAATGGGGGGGCACTGCCATAGTAGCCCAGGAGGGTTGGGGAAGGAGGGAAGCAATGGGTGGGGTTGTTGCAGGGGCTCCCCCTAGAATGGCATCATCATTTCTGCAGGATCTCTGGGGCTCTGACCCGGATCAGCTGTGCTCCCTGGTTCTCTAGTACACTTGCCCCATATTCTAGGCAGGACTGACTCTATTATTAGACAAAACATAAAGAAGGGAATGACCTGGGGAGTCATTCCCATTTTTGTCCATGCACCCCTGGCCGACCTCAGCGAGGTCAGCCAGATGCACCCATGACAGCAGCAGACGGTGCAAAATGACTGATAAACATCATAGTCAATTTCCAATTGCAGACGGTGCTATAGCTGGTAACCATCTTTGCTACCTTGCAAAGGCAAATGAACGCTGCTGTGTAGCACTGCAGTACTGCGTCTGTCAGCAGCATCCAGTACACATACGGTGACAGTGACAAAAGGCTAAATGGCTGCATGGTTGCCATGCTATGGCATCTGCCAGGGCAATCCAGGGCAAAAGGGCATGAAATGATTGCCTGCTGTTGCTATCATGGAGGAAGGATTGAGTGACGACATTTACTCAGATTCATCCGCGACACTGTTTTTGCATTGGAATCTCAACCCAGAATTCCAATGGGCAGGGGAGATTGAGGGAACTATGGGATAGCTACAGGATAGCTACCCACAGTGCAATGCTCCAGAAATTGATGCTAGCCTCGGCACATGGACGCACACCGCTGAAATAATGTGCTTAGTGTGGCCGCATGCACTTGACTTTATACAATCTGTTCTAAAAAACGGTTTATGTAAAATCAGAATAATCTCGTAGTGCAGACATACCCACAGATGCAACAAAGGATGCCGATTACTACAAATGTGTAGCGTAAAGAACAAAATGGTCAATACATAAGGAGGATTTATAATTCAAATATGTTTTGTGATTATTAAGGCATTTTGGTACTAAAATGCTTTCTGTAATTTATAAAATAATACATGATAAAGAGATGTTTTAATTCAGGGGTCCCCAACGTGGTGCCCGCTGAAATGCCACTGAAAAACGGCGTCATCGAGAGGTGTTGCCGCTGAAATTCGGCAGCAATGCCTCTGGATGGCACCACTTGCCACCAACAAGCGACGTCATCGAGAAGCATCGCCACTGAAATGCCGCCGAAATTCGGCAGCATTTTGGCGGATGTTCGACCGCTGCCACAGTCCTTTGTCTGGCTCCTGCCAGACGAAAAGGTTGGGGACTACTGTTTTAATTCATTAGAAATTGCTTGTTTTAGTATTTATGAATGGTTTAAAATCCTATAGCTTATCAATCATGTAAACTTAAATACTATAAAAATGCTCCAGAAGTAAAGTGAGATAAATTGAAATATCTAAAAACAAAACACACAGTGGGATCAATTGTGAGAACATATCTTCAGTTCCCCACAAAGGAATTTCTTTGTCCCACATGCTATAAAAGGGAAAACATTTGGGGAGTTAAGATGGAAGTGGACAACCTGCTATCAGTTCACTAGTTATGGAGGATTTGGTAAAGTATGCTTTCTTCTGTATTCTGCTATATTAATCTAATAATCTCTGATTAAATAATTCCAACTGAGCTGATTTTCTGATCTCATGTTATTAATACCATTATTAAATTCAAATATATAACATTTAAAGTGAATATTGCATAACATTCTCAGACAGTACGTTTCAAAATTTGTAATCATGGTTATTCAATCAAAACCTGATTCTGATAACAATGTGCCTCTAACCAGTGAAGAGAAAGAATGCCTGTCTTTAGAGGTGGCATTTCAAGTATCAAATCCTCACAGTGAAATTGTCACAAGAATTTGTCACAGAAGCTATTCAGCAAATAATTTCAAATGATGAATAAATTAGAGAAAAAATCACGATCTATCTGACCATTTTGCAAACAGAAAAAGGAAATTAAATAATCTAATAAATGATTTGTTATGAATTATTTGATTAGCTGTGCTATCTGGTATCTGTTGCTTTTGTTTCACTCATCCCTTAGTGGCCAGAAGATATAAAGTTTCTATTTCTTCTGAGATGCATAGCAATCCCTGTTTGGTCCTAGCCAGGACATCCAGAACTGTGTGTATCAGATCTGTCTTAAAATTGCTAATGACAAATATGAAATTATGCTAATGGTTTCTAAGCACCCTCTTCATACATTACATCCCCTAAAATTTTACTGGATGATAGTTCGATATTGTGTCCCACAGGTTTGCCATCTGGGGATAATTACAGACTCAGTCATGTAGATGAGCAGCTTGGCATCATCTTGGGAAAGCAGAGATTAAAATCTTGCTGTGTAAATGACATTGTTTTGGTTAGCTGGCTGTTCCAAAAAAATGGAAAACAATTTGGTTTGACCAAAATTTTATATTTCACTGAAAATTCTAAAAAGACTCAGAAAAGTTTCATTTCAGGTAGAACAAAACATTTCATTTTCGGTGTTTTTGCTAAAAACTGAGGAAATGAGGGACTAGATTCACAAGAACACAGGAGAAGGAGATGATGCCAGGCCCCTCATGCCCAGTAGTTAGGGCACTCACTTAAGAGCTGAGAGACCCAGGATTGAATCTCCACTTTGGAGAAGGAACTTGAACCCAAGTCTCCCTCCATTGGAGTGCTTGTCCCAACCACCAAGCTCTGGAACATTATAGGGTGGTACTCTTTCCTGTTGAAGCTGTCAATACTTGACTAGTCATTGATCAGAGAATGCGCAGCCTGGTGGTTATGGCACATGCCTTGGACAGAGAGGCATCCAAGTTCCAGTTTCCACTCCAATGAGAGTTAAGTATTTATACCAAGTGGAACAGTTTCAACAGGAGAGATTGAGAAAGACCCCTCCCCACATACGTTACAGTCTGGTGGTTAGGGCACTCACCTGGGAAAGGAGGAGACCTGCATTCAAGACTTTGCTCCAGAGCAGTGACTCAACTCTGTGTCTCCCACATCCCAGCTCAGGGTCCCATGCACAGGGCTGTTAGGTATAGGTGACTTTATGACTGGTGCCTGAATCAGCCTTCTCTTACCCCCACCAAAAATTACAGTGTTTTGATAGTGTCTAAATGGTTTGTTTTGACATTTCCAGACATGTCTGGAAATGTCACAGTGCCTAGTACCACTTACATTGGCCTTACACTTTTCTGTACTGGAGGAACTCTCCAGCATCTTGCACCTCCTTTACTATTGCTGGAGTGGTGTATAGGGACTAGAGCAGACCCCTCTATGCACAGTGCCTAGCACAATAGAGTTCTGGGGTCTCTATATAAATAATAATGCCCCTCCTTTCCCACAATCAACCAGGTAGAGGTGGGTGCCTTTGGAGGGGTCTCAGAGGAGACTTGTGGCAAGCTAGAGGAGGAAATGCCACAGGCACACTTATTGTAGCACTTTCCCTCCCTACTCTGAGCTCAAACCTTTGTCCCGCCACTGGATTTTCATTTTGATTTGGACCTTAAAACAGGAGGAAGCAATTTAGATTTGGGGTCCAACTCAAATGTCCTGATCCCATGTCAAAGTGGAGGCAAAAGGGAAGCACATATTTAAGGTTTTGGCCATTTCCCGTCTCTACTTATACTGAGTGAAACAAAATGATTTAAGAGTTTGGGTCCTTTTAGTTTTATTTCCACTAGTCAGACATACAATGGGAAATGTTTCATTTTTATATATCAGCTTCTTAACACAAAATCAGATGTTAAAAGAGGTCATTGAAAGTGTCAGTCTCAAATGTTCACTAGAGGAAAATAAAGTAGGATGAAAAGCCACAGAAAAGGCTAGAAAATTATTTTTATAAAGGAAAGCACTGTTTTAAAAAGAAGGGGGGTTCGGGTTGGTAGATGTTCAGTGCAAACATTTTCAAAGGAACTTTCAATATTCCATTCTTTTGATAAGCCTCTCATGTGATACCTGTAGTGTCTGATCAAACCCCGCTTCAGAAATAATCAAAACCATCATTGTTAGTATGCTTTTGTTTGACCAGTTTTCCTCTAGATATAATCCTTCTACTGCCTCTCCTTGCACTGTTGATTTAAGGAAAGGTCCCTGCTGACAAGGGCTGAGCAGGAGTAGGAACCAGTGGTCTACGTATCCTTTACTGTTCAATGGCTTTTCAATTCAGATATAGTTCTTTCATATTTTATGCTTGCATATTTTCAGGGTTTTCAGATTTTTTAAAAAATTCTCATTTCTATTCCATCATATTGCACTACCTCAGACCTCCAGCTTTTTATTTATTCGGTGACCTTTTGCATCACTGAATGTGGCTCTCTTTTCCTGTAACAAAATTAGCATAACTGCAGTAACTGTGCCTTTTGCCTGCCTTGAAATAGGAAATACATGGCAATAACATACATAAAAGGAGCAGCTGAAGTCCTGAGAGCCAAATTTATTATTATAACCAGCTTGAGCTAGTTGGAACAGTGTTCTAAAATAACAGCTAAGTATTATATGTCATAATTTGATCAAAATAAATTAAGAGATTGGAAAAAGCAGCCAGGGCATGAAAAGAAAAGGTTGACTTTATAAAGTTGTGATGTCTACCAAAACAATAAAAGGCCTAGCTATTGAAATAATTTTAAAGGAGATGCAATTAGGCCTAATTACACTTCTTTGGGTCCAAGATAAGGTGTGTCCTGCGCAACTGTGACACTAAAGTGAGCCACCTTTTCTTATTTTTTGTGGGGAAGGTGGCATTGATATTACATTGCAAGCATTTGAATTACTTCACTAGGCTTGTCTTTACATGTGACTTGTTTTAATTAGATAAACAAAATAAAAATGTATGAATCTAAGTAAAAGGCCCATTTTGTTAAGAGAGAGTTTTTCATCCATATCAGCCAGAAAGAAAAATTAATATCACAGTGGTTTGGTTAAAAGAACCACCACTTCTTAACTTTCACCTGTCCTTTGAACCAATCCTCTGACAGTCCTGAAGTGCTGAAGAGTTCAGTTAAAGTTGGTGCTTAGATATCAAGGCCATAGGCTGCTTCAAAACAGACAGAACTCTACCCATAATTCTTCCACCCTATCTGTCATTCTTACCTGCAGTGTTGTCTTCTTGGGGAGACCTGGGAGACACAGCATTTACCGCTACCCCTTCTAATATTGGGATATTTCCTGGGGTAACTGGATGGTTCAGTCTATTACTGGATCTCTTTGGAGGTCAGTCTGCTTCCCTTATATCTTCTCAAATGGTCTTTTCAGATATAGAGACACTGTAAGACCTTGTTGGGGTCCTTCTTTTGCCACTTTAAAAAATCTAAAAAACCCTTTAAAATTTACCTTGTAGAATGCATCATGATTTCTCCCCCTCAGTATCCATGGATATGAGGCACCATAGGGAATGGTGTTACACTAAATCATACACATGCCACGCCACACCACATGCTTCAGAGTACCTTTACGACTTCAAAGTGGTAGAGCAGACAGATACACCTGAAGAGATACTAAGGACCACTGCACTAAAGTATGTGTGTGGAGTGTATGAGGAGAACAGCCCTGGGGCCTGCCTAGAAAATGAGCATTAAGAGACACTAGCACTGTGGGGAAGCAGATCAGTTCACTGGTGTGAGATTCCAAAAGTGAAACAAATTTCTTTGCATTACTATTGATTTTGTTAGCACCTACCCACAAACAGAGGACTGGCTACATGGATAGGCATTCATCTTTCTCTTCTCTAGATATGAGCTCTTAGAGAACAGGGCTCTTATTAGCCTTTCCTACTGCCTGCACTCCAGAGATAGGTTCCCAGAGCTCAAGTTCTTCTGAGGAAGCAGCATGAAGCCAACATCATGAGGTTACATACCGTTTTATAAGCCATTCGTCCAGCCCTGATCTGGATGAATGTCAATCTAATTGATTTGCCCACATTTGCTGTTTTGTGCTGTGTTATGAGATCAGCATCATACAGAACTTACATCTAATAAATGCACAAAGAAGATTGCTGTAAGAGTCTCTAAGCACTGAAACAAGCAACTGCAGAACCTGTTCTCTAAGGCAAATAGAACAACTTGAAAACCACTTGTAACAAGAATTAAAAAATGCTTTTGGTGCTACAAGTATGATTAAACATATAGATAACTTTCTGAAGACGTAAGTGAAGGAATAAATAGATAATCAAAAAGTGCCAAAATAAGTAGGCTGTTAGAGTACTTTGTACTTAAAGTTATTCTTATCTAAAGAACATGATATAGGAAATGAGTGTGCTGGAATAGCTACGTAAGGAGTAGCAATAGAAATAAGTTTCTCCCTTCTCTATCATTTTTGCCACTCAGTAATACATATATTTGGATCAATTTGTCAGTGTTTTGAATTATTCTTTTCTTGGCACATTTATCTAAATCTCTCCTAAACCAGTGGTTCTCAACATTTCCAGACTATTGTACCCCTTTCAGGAGTCTGATTTGTCTTGTATATTCCCAAGTTTCACCTCACTTTAAAACTACTTGCTTATGAAATCAGACACAAAAATACAGAAGTGTCACAGCAACACTCACTGAGAAATTGCTTACTTTCTCATTTTCTCTGTCTGAAATTTTAGTTTGTACTGACTTTGTTAGTGCTTTTTACGTAGCCTGTTGTAAAACTAGGGAGTAACTGTAGGGTTCCCTCTATAACAACACACCACACTTGTCCAGGGAGTGACTGCAGATTACTGTCCTGCAGCCCTTTTCTTCTTTCACGTGCTGGGCTTTATATATGCTTCTCCTATTCCTACCCCAGTGAGCCACATGCCTAATCAATTCCCTATTTCCTTTTCCAGATGCAGCCTGGGCAGTCAATTGACCTGCCCAGCTACCTTAACCCCTTCCAGTCTTCTGTGGGGTGGACACCCCATCACAGCTATTCTCCAGATTCACTAATATTCTTGTTCTGAAACCTACTCCATAATTCATTTATTCTCTATGATCCACCCTCTGCTCTTCCACTGCATCCAACAGTGCAATTTACTTGGTCATCCCTAAGTCCTCCTTAGGCTCTCCTTCTGATTTTTTTTCCTTCACATCTGCTTGTTCTAGTCTTCTTTCTATATCTTTGATTTTACCTCTCCTCTTCTGATTGATGCTACTTAAAGTTCTCCTCATGTTTTTTCTAGCTCAGTCATCATGATTTAGATAATGGCATAGAAAGTAGACATATAAAGTTTGCTGTCGATACCAAGCTGGGAAGGGTTGCAAGTGCTTTGGAGGATGGGAGTAAAATTCAAATGATCTGGACAAACTGGAGAAATGGTCTAAAGTAAATGGGATGAAATTCAATAGGACAAATGCAAAGTACTCCACTGAGGAAGGAACAATCAGTTGCACACATACAAAATGGGAAAGAACTACCTAGGAAGAAATACTGTGGAACGGGATCTGGGGGTCATATTGGATCACAAGCTAAATATGAGTCAACGGTGTAATGCTATTGCAAAAAACCCAAACATCATTTTGGAATGTATTAGCAGGAGTATTGTAAGCAAGACACGAGAAACAATTATTCCGCTCTACTCCATGTTGATTAGGCCTCAACTGGAGTATTGTGTCCAGTTCTGGGTGCCACATTTCAGGCAAGATGTGGACAAATTGGAGAAAGTCAGAGATGAGCAATAAAAATGATTAAAGTTCTAGAAAACATGACCTATGAGGGAAGATTGAAAAAAATGGGTTTGTTTAGTCTGGGGAAGAGAAGACTGAGAGGGGTCACAATAACAGTTTTAAAGCACACAAAAGCTTGTTACAAGGAGGAGGGAGAAAAAATGTTCTTCTTAACATCTGAGGATAGAACAAGAAGCAATTGTCTTAAATTGCAGCAAGGGTGGTTTAAGCTGGACATTAGGAAAAAGTCCTAACAGTCAGAGTGGTTAAGCACTGGAATAAATTGCGTAGTGAGGTGGTGGAATCTCCATCATTAGGGATTTTTAAGAGCAGGTTGGACAAACACCTGTCAGGGATGGTCTAGACAATACTTAGTCCTGCCTTGAGTGCAGGGGATTAGACTAAATGACCTCTCGAGATGATTCTATGATTTTGCCATCTTATGGCCCTTAATATATATCTTTTGCAAGCTAGCATAAACTCAGAGGACAGTGACAAAGATGTTTCAGAGTTAAGACCAGAAAGGATCATTAGGTCTTCTAGTCTGACCTTCCTATCACAGACCATTAAATTTAATCCATATACCCCTCTATTAAGCCCACAGGTTTTAGGCTGAGTAAAGCATTTCAGTCTGCTGAAGACTAAACTCTGTGCCCCAAGCAGAGCACAGGAGACCCCAAGATGCCACCAATGCCTGAGGCTGCATCAATGGCAGGGAATCAATTAGGTGAGGTATATCCAGATAGCTCATGTAAACTCTTCCTATGTAACTAAACACATCATGTGTTTATAGATATGTTCAACTTATACATTCCTCTGATATCGTGTGGTATTTTTATGTTACAAAATCATATGTATTTCTTATTTGGAGAAAATATTTTAATAATAATTGGAATAGTGATTGCATTTGATGATTAACACGATTATCTGAAGGTCTTCAAACATGTATTGTCTTTGAAAATCCTCTGTAATTTTATAAAAGTTAGCATTTCTTATAGTTCATACAGAAAACCTCATTTCTGAATTTCTTCTTTTGTGATTATTTCAGCTTGATGTTTAGTTAACTACTGCATTCTTCTCAAGCTGTGATATTTTATTCTTCCAGTGCTTATTATATGTTGGCTGTTCCTTTTATCTGATTTTTTAATTTGTTTCATATGTCACCCAATGGTAAGACATCAACACAGCTGTCTGTGTACCTTGTGTGTTGCTGATGTTTCAATCTGCTGAGACTACACCTTAGGTTTTGTTCTCTTTGGAGAAATATGAAAATAGTTTATCTCATGTACTTATCATCATGGTTCTCTGTCATTACTTAGAAGATATTATATACTGGTGAGACTCAGTGTACAATTGTTTGCACATATTTTAACTTTGTGCCTGACTTATTTAGATATTCATGTAGAGCTGAAAGTGCTATTCTCTACAAATATGCAGTCAAGAGGGATATTTAAGATCAGATCTTGCACTATTAAAGTCAATGGAAACCTTGCTATTGTCTTCAGTGGGCAAAGAATAGACACCCACTCCCCACACCCAGTTAGTGAGGTTACTGCACATGCAACAACTTTGGAATACAAGAGTTACTCTGGATTGCTTTTCCAACATGGAAGCCTATAACCTGCTCATATCGTATTGTGAGTTGCCACTCTTCTGCAAATCTGTACATGAAAAATGGTTTTTTTCATGAAAACAGAAGTTTCCACAAGAAATGTCCATTGTTAAACAAAAACTGGGGTTTTCATGAAAAACAAAATCCAATTTTAAATGTTTGTTTTCAGCAACCAAAAACTGAAACATTTTGCACAGTAGGGCAAAAATATTCCATAAACCCCAAATTTTTACTAACGATTCAGTTTTCAGTTGCTGAAAACTGAAAAATGAGGTTTTGTTTTTTCCCCAAACATATATCCAAAAAGTTGTATAGAAACATTTCAACAAAGACACATTGAAATTTTCACAGGGAAAAAATCAATTTTCTTGCCACTGCTAGTCAGCTCATCTTTCCACAGACCTCATAACATTTATGCCTCTAACATGAGACTGGATTATTGTAGTTCCTTCCTGTGTTTCCCCATGAAACAGCTCTGAAAACCAGAGTAATTTCAGAATGCAGATTCTTATTTGCTCCTTTGCATAAGGACAATATCATCACTACTGTCAGCTCACTGCACTATGGATAGGTTGCCAGTAAGCCACTGGACCCCGTTCAAATAAACTTCTCAGTTAATAGCAAAAGGTACCTATATTACATTCTCTCTCCTTATATCCCACCAAAATATTTGGGATTGCCTGAGGTATCCTTGGTGCCTGTCTGAAGGAACCATTTCATTCAGGCTGTGGTCTGAACCTTCTCAGTTCAAGAATTGTGTCTGTGGAAATTCTTCTCTAAGGATGTCCATCTGAGTCCCTTTCCAAAACTCATAACTCCATACAAAGACTTCCTATGCATGTCAAACCATCATTAAATAACTATTATCTTTCTAGGTGTTATGTTTTTTATCTCCTGGGAATCATGCCATCTTATTTTTCATTTTGTGATTAACAAAGTGACTCCATAAATCAATGTTAGATGAAGGCTATGTGACCTTCATTCTGGCATCCCTTTGTTTATAAAAAGGGTTCACCCTACTGCCTAAAATATTTTTCACTCTATGCTTGACAGAGAATCATGATGTAAATTAGGACATGGAGTATGCAGATCCAATTTAAATTCATCACTAAACACACGGCTTTCAAAGTTGCCATAATGTAAGTTCTATTATCTTACTAAAAAGAAAGTTAATAGAACTTATCAAACAACTTTGAAAGTCTTCAGTTTTGTCATGCATTCACTGGTGAGATATGTTTTCTATGTAATCTACATAATCAGATCTTCAGCTGGAAATATTAACACTTAGCTCTGATAGGTTGCAAAATGTAAACCAGGAATCATCATTAAATGGATGTTTCCCCTCTGAGGTCCCATAGGGATCAATTCTTGACCCTACACATTTACATTTTTATTATCAGTGACCCGGAAAAAAACAAAATCATCGCTAATAAAGTTGACTGATGATACAAAAATTTGGGGAGTAGTAAATACAGTAATGAAGGGAACAGGTCACTGATTCAGAACAATCTGAATCACTTGGTAAACTGGTGGATAAACAGATACCCAAAAGCATTTTAATACATCTAAACATAAATATTTACATCTAGATATAAAGAATGTACTTACAGGATGGGGGACTCTATCCCCAGAAGCAGTGATTCTAAAAAAGATTTGGGGCTGGGGGATCATTATCAACTGAACATGAGCTCCCATTGTAACACTGTGGCCAAAAGTAGAATGCAATCCTGCGCTGCATAAACAGGGAAGTCTCGAGTAGGAGTAAAGAGCTTATTTTACCTCTGTATTTGGCACTGGTCCCTTCTGGCCCTGGAATCTATGACTCTACAATTTAGAGCTTTTCACTGTAGATCTCAATGCACTTTACAAATGAGGTAAATATTATCCCACTTTTACTGATGGGGAAACTGAGGCACGAGACACAATGTGACTAGTCCAAGATTGTTCAGAAGGAAATAACCAGAAATAGAAACAAGGTCTTCTGAGTCCAGCTCCCATGGCACTATCTCCCAGTGCTGTATTAGTAACCTCTCAGCTTTCAGACAGGAGAGAAACATTAGACTCATCCAAGATTGAGAAGCAGATTAGAATGAGTGTATTTAAGCATATTTTTAAAAATTATATTTCAGACCAAGATAGTCAAACTGTCTCCTTCACATTACATAAGTCAAAGCTAGTCCTTATACATCTACCTAGTCTTCTTCAGATTTTTGTTTTTGAGTGGATGTGGACATCCAGAAGCCAGGTGAGTTATCAGAGCAAAAGGTTTAAAAGGTGGGGAAGGTTTAGCTATAAAGCCCTTTAAAAAGTTTTTTTTTCTCCTCAAGTGACAAAAACTGGTAGAGGAAATCAGATAATGGAGGAGTGTTATGTGAGCAAACAAAACTGCACTTGGAAGTGAGTGCATTATTCTAATAAAATCAGAATGTGTTGGTGCAGGAGGAAACAAGCAGAGAATGGGAATCCCTACCAGCACTTTCAAGAAGTTTTCTCGATTACTTTAGTCTTTTCCAGGCTCTCAAGCCAGGAGTATTCAAACAGTTTTGAAAAAGAGCTGAATTGTTTACTTCTTCAGCCGAGTCCTCTGCTTGACTTTTTTTCCATTCTGAGAGCCCCACCAATTTCTGACATTCACATTTGCCAGGAAGTGATCTTATCCCCCGTAATTCTCATTCTATCCACACACTTTTATTTGAATAAAATCAATAATAAAAGATACATTATGGAGTTACTCTTACCACACAACTTCCTTCCCATAGACACAGACATCACAGAACTCAGCATGAGAAACTTATAAACAACCTTAATTTTTGGTGGTGAGTTCAGTTTCAGCACTACATGAAAGGTGCATCTCAGGTGGCGGGGGGAGGCCGTTAGAGGGAAGTCGTAGTTGCCATTATGCTTCTAGGTCGCTTTCCAGTTCAGCCCACTTATCCATTAATTAGAACTAAACCTGAAGATAAGTGTTTATCCATTTCGTGAACAACACATTCAAAGCTATTGAACTGACTGCTGTTTGCCACAGCACATCCACTTTTCATCATAAGCCTGAACACATGTATGAAGAACAGGCTTTGAAAGCGTTAAAATATCATACTGAAAGAAGTACACTTTGAGCGTGTGATGCGGTGGAGCAAAAGGGAACAGTAGAAATACTACAACGCCAAATCACGTTTGGAATGAAATAATTGAAAGTGTCCTCACTATGTATTTTTGGTAGTATGTGAAGTGGGGTTGGATTGGTGAATATGATGGAAAGATCGATCTACAAGAGAGAAAGAAGAGGAACTCCAAAACAGCAGGTTTTTTTTAGCAATGTTATAATCAAAAGAAAGAGCAAGTCACCATAACATCTGATCTCTCCTTTTTCAGATATGCAAGAAAACTGATTTTTTTTCCTTGCAGATTTTTTTAATAAATATATCTGAAGCCAGTAAAAGAACAAAACTTTTTGCATTTGAATTGCAAGGAATCTAAGTTTTTTGAAGGATGAAAGGATGAAATGATTAAAGAAAATTTGTGAAAAGTTAACTAAAGCCACTTTTCTGGGTTCTGCAGTTTCTGCAACCTCAAACAAGCCTGAGTCAGAAAGATATACAATCCCTTCTTCCACTGTTGTTGCTCTAACAGTCAATCCCATTGTTAAATAACCATCAGAAACATACCTTCAGAAAAACAGTACTATGTGGTCCAGCATTAGTGGCAAATGCCATCTCAGAAAACAGTGATCGTTACAAAGCAACAACATTAAAAGAGCTTGTTACCTTTTCCTCCTTCACAGGAGGAGAAAAAATGTACTTTTGCCCTTTTTAGCGAGAATTTTTAAGCAATCGATAAACTCGGGGGTTGTGCCATATGACTGGAGGATTGCTAATGTAGTTCCTATTTTTAAGAAAGGGAATAAAAGTGATCCGGGTAATTATAGGCCTGTTAGCTTGACGTCTGTAGTATGCAAGGTCTTGGAAAAAATTTTAAGGGAGAAAGTAGTTAAGGACATAGAGGTCAATGGTAATTGGGACGAATTGCAACACGGATTTAGTAAAGGTAGATCATGTCAAACCAATCTGATCTCGTTCTTTGAGAAGATGACGGATTACTTAGATAAAGGAAATGCGGTAGATATAATTTACCTAGATTTCAGTAAGGCATTCGACACGGTTCCGCACGGGGAACTGTTAGTCAAATTAGAAAAGATGGGAACGAATATGAAAGTTGTAAGGTGGATAAGGAACTGGTTAAAGGGGAGACTCCAGAGGGTCGTATTGAAAGGTGAATTGTCAGGCTGGAAGGAGGTCACTAGTGGAGTCCCTCAAGGATCGGTTTTGGGACCGATCTTATTTAACCTTTTTATTACTGACCTTGGCACAAAGAGTGGGAATGTGCTAATAAAGTTTGCGGATGACACGAAGTTGGGGGGTATTGCTAACACGGAGAAGGACAGGGATACTATTCAGGAAGATCTGAACCACCTTGTAAACTGGAGTAATAGAACTAGGATGAAATACAATAGTGAAAATTGCAAGGTTATGCATTTAGGAATTAATAATAAGAATTTTGGATATACGTTGGGGGCGCATCAGTTGGAAGCGACGGAGGAGGAGAAGGACCTTGGGGTACTGGTTGATAGCAGGATGACTATGAGTCACCAATGTGATACGGCTGTTAAAAAAGCAAATGCGATTTTGGGATGCATCAGGCGGGGTATTTCCTGCAAGGATAAGGAGGTGTTAGTACCGTTATACAAGACGTTGGTGAGACCCCATCTGGAATACTGTGTGCAGTTCTGGTGTCCCATGTTCAAGAAGGATGAATTCAAACTGGAACAGGTTCAGAGACGGGCTACAAGGATGATCCGAGGAATGGAAAAACTGCCTTATGAAAGGAGACTCAAAGAGCTTGGCTTGTTTAGCCTGGCCAAAAGAAGGTTGCGGGGGGATATGCTTGCTCTATATAAATATATCAGGGGGGTTAACGTTAGGGAGGGAGAGGAATTATTTAAGTTTAGTACTAATGTAGGCACGAGGACGAATGGGTATAAACTGGATATTAGGAAGTTTAGACTTGAAATTAGACGAAGGTTTCTAACCATTAGGGGAGTGAAATTCTGGAACAGCCTTCCGAGGGAAGTAGTGGGGGCAAAAGACTTTCCTGGCTTTAAGACAAAGCTTGATAAGTATATGGAGGGGTTGTTATGATAGGATTGTTAATTTGGGCAATTGATCTTGGATTACCACCAGATAGGTCTGCTCAGTGGTCTGCGGGGAGATGTTGGATGGAATGGGAACTGAGTTACTGCAGAGAATTCCTTCTTGGGTGCTGGCTGGTGAGTCTTGCCCACATGCTCAGGGTTTAGATGATCGCCATATTTGGGGTCGGGAAGGAATTTTCCTCCAGGGCGGATTGGCAGGGGACCTGGAGGTTTTTCGCCTTCCCCTGCAGCGTGGGGCACGGGTCGCTTGCTGGTGGTTTCTCTGCAGCTTGAGGTCTTCAAATCAATTTTGAGGATTTCAATAACTCGGTCCTGGGATAGGGGTTGTTATAAAATTGGATGGGTGGGGTTCTGTGGCCTGCCTTGTGCAGGAGGTCAGACTAGATGATCAGATTGGTCCCTTCTGACCTATGAGTCTATGAGTCTATTGATGATAGAAAAACTCTCAAATTCAGGGCCAGATTCTGAGCTCAAGTATCAGAGGGATAGCTGTGTTAGTCTGGATCTGTAAAAGCAGCAAAGAATCCTGTGGCACCTTATAGACTAACAGATGTTTTGAAGCATGAGCTTTCGTGGGTGAATAACCACTTCGTCAGATGCATGTAGTGGAAGTTTCCAGGGGCAGGTGTATATATATATATATATGCAAGCAAGAAGCAGGCTAGAGATAACGAGGTTAGTTCAATCAAGGAGGATGAGGCCCTGTTCTAGCAGTTGAGGTGTGAAAACCAAGGGAGGAGAAACTGGTTTTGTAATTGGCAAGCCATTCACAGTCTTTGTTTAATCCTGAGCTGATAGTGTCAAATTTGCAGATGAACTGAAGCTCAGTAGTTTCTCTTTGAAGTCTGGTCCTGATGTTTTTTTTGCTGCAGGATGGCCACCTTAAGGTCTGCTATAGTGTGGCCAGGGAGACTGAAGTGTTCTCCTACAGGTTTTTGTATATTGCCATTCCTAATATCTGATTTGTGTCCATTTACCCTTTCCCGCAGAGACTGTCCAGTTTGGCCGATGTACATAGCAGAGGGCATTGCTGGCATATGATGGCGTATATTACGTTGGTGGACATGCAGGTGAATGAACCGGTGATGGTGTGGCTGATCTGGTTAGGTCCTGTGATGGTGTCGCTGGTGTAGATATGTGGGCAGAGTTGGCATCGAGGTTTGTTGCATGGATTGGTTCCTGAGCTAGACTTCCTATGGTGTGGTGTGCAGTTACTGGTGAGAATATGCTTCAGGTTGGCAAGTTGTCTGTGGGCGAGGACTGGCCTGCCACTCAAGGCCTGTGAAAGTGTGGGATCATTGTCCAGGATGGGTTGTAGATCCCTGATGATGTGTTGGAGGGGTTTTAGCTGGGGACTGTATGTGATGGCCAGTGGAGTCCTGTTGGTTTCTTTCTTGGGTTTGTCTTGCAGTAGGAGGCTTCTGGGTACACATCTGCCTCTGTTGATCTGTTTCCTTATTTCCTCGTGCGGGTATTGTAGTTCTGAGAATGCTTGGTGGAGATTTTGTTGGTGTTGGTCTCTGTCTAAGGGATTGGAGCAGATGCGGTTGTACCTCTGTGCTTGGCTGTAGACAATGGATTGTGTGGTGTGCCCGGGATGGAAGCTGGAGGCATGAAGGTAGGCATAGTGGTCGGTAGGTTTTAGATATAGGGTGGTGTTAATGTGACCATCACTTATTTGCACCGTGGTGTCTAGGAAATGGACTTCCTATGTAGACTGGTCCAGGCTGAGGTTGATGATGGGGTGGAAGCTGTTGAAATCGTGGTGGAATTTTTCCAGAGTCTCCTTCCCATGGGTCCAGACAATGAAGATGTCATCAATGTAGCGTAGGTAGAGAAGGGGTGTGGACGAGAGCTGAGGAAATGCTGTTCCAGGTCAGCCATAAAAATATTGGCATATTGCGGGTGCCTACAGCGGTGCCACTGATCTGGAGATATATACTGTCATCAAATTTGAAATAGTTATGTGTGAGGATAAAGGCACAGAGCTCAGCAACCAGTTGTGCTGTGGTATCATCAGGGATACTGTTCCTGACAGCTTGTATTCCATCTGTGTGTGGGATGTTTGTGTAGAGAGCCTCTACTTCCATGGTGGCTAGGATGGTGTTTTCTGGAAGGTCACCAATGCATTGTAGTTTCCTCAGGAAATCAGTGGTGTCACGGAGATAGCTGGGAGTGCTGGTGGCATAGAGTCGAGCACAGAGTCCACATATCCAGATAGTCCTTCAGTGAGAGTACTAATGTCCGAGATGATAGTGCATCCAGGATTTCCGGGTTTGTGGATCTTGGGTAGTAGATAGAATAACCATGGTTGGGGCTCTAAGGGTATGTTGATTTGTTCCGGTGTTAGTGTAGGGAGTGTCCTGAGTAGATGGTGCAGTTTCTTAGTGTATTCCTCAGTGGGATCTGAGGGAAGTGGCCTGAGCTCAGTTACACCCAAGTACATTTGGAATAACTCCTGAGTGCAGCTGAGTTACCTTAATGTAACTGAGTTAAGACTCTAGCCATAAGTGTCTGATAGTAAGTAGTTGCTCTTACCACTGTAACACTGGCCAGGTCACTTGAAAGTTCAATCCCCCTCCAAGGTAACAAAAGGTCCTTCATCCAAATAAATATCTAAATATTTATTCTGGTCTTCTTAGGCTACCCAGAAGTCCTCTGCTTCCTGGGTCCTGTACAGCTGTCTCCTATGCTGCTTCCTTCCAGTGGGACTCCCCCCCCCCCACACACACCCCTTCCCCTCCCCAGAGATTCTGGAAGCTTCTCTTAGGGACCATCCTGCTCCTTACAGGCTGCCTAACCTGCTCCTCCTATACCTCTCTTCCAGACTGATTTCCTGAAGCCCTTTCCAGAGAGGGAGCTCTCCTGGATCTCCTCTCTAGACTCAGTTCACAGCTCTGTTTAAGTCCTTTTCCCTGCAGCTGAGATCAGACACTTTATTTAAGTCTCCATCACACTCATCTGGGAGATAGCTATCTGGTCACAAGCAAGGCTCAGCCTAGCTTGCCAGCCAGCTCTGACAGATATATGGAAAATTTTCAGCATTATTACAACAGGTATGGTGGTTGGAATCTACTGTGAGCCAAATTTCATACTTACTAATCCAGCAAATCTCCCATTAGTTTCAATGTGAGTTTTGCCCTAATAACTACAGAATCTGGCACTGTACTCTGTTTGCTAGATCTCCACAATAGATGATAGCCTTGTGTGAGCGAATGCACCACTGTACTCACGCCCTACACACAATTGTAATAATCTTTGTACAAAATATGCCTTTTGAGGTATCATTTGAAAACTAGTTGCTGGTCAGGATCTCATGATGAAATGTATGTGGCAACATTATGTGTAAAGTTTGAACATAAGCTGAAATTATGACTGAAATATGTTTGCCAGACCAATCTGGGAAACAGGTAAACCTGTTTCTCAAAGACAAAGGACAAGTTGATGCCCCTAGATAGAAGTCATCAAAGCTAATGGGCAATCACCTATCTTTGGCATGGAAGTGGGGAGGAAGGCAAGAGATATACAGATCTGGATTTTAGCAAACAGAGGGTGAAAAGCAGCAGTATAACACCTCTTCCCCACCAGACTCCATATGTCCTTGCTCTCAACTGGAAAGAACTTTATATAGAGGTCACTCTCAGGATATTGGATTTCAAAAGGGTGACGGAACTATAAAAGTTAGGGACAAAACACCCCAAGTTCTCTCTCCCTGTCCATCTCTCTTTTTTCACCTAAGGAGAAAAAGAAACAGATGTTGGATCTTGGGAGCAGATGCAGGCCTGAGAGATTGGTCAGTAATGTTACTGGAAACATATGGTAAGAGATTTCACCTTGAAACCAAGTCTAGTTTGTTAAGTTTAGGAAGCATTTTATCTTTATTTTCTTGTAATCATGTCTGATTTTAATGCCTTAATACTTGTAATCACTTAAAACATCTCTTTATGGTTAAATGTATTTTATTCTTTAATCAAAATTAATTCAGCTTGTGAATTGTGTGTGTAACTCTATTGAATGTGGAAAGCTTTTGTACCTTGATCCCCTTAGAGGGGAAACAGACCCAGTGTATCTGGACTATCCAGCAGAAGGCAGAACAGTGCTAAACAAATGTTTTTGGTGAAAATCCAGGACAAGGAGAGTGCTGGGGTCACCCTGCAAGTCATAAGAAAGGCTGGTGGAAACTGGAGTGTGCTGAAGCTATACACAGACACTCAGGGTGTTACCTGCATGCTGGCAAGCTATTTGTGAGTGGCCTAGGTGGGAGCTACAATAGCAAAGCATTGTGAGGCACCCAAGGTTGCAGGGCAGAGGTTATGCAGCCACTCACTGGTCTGGATTGCACCCAGAATGTCACATCTTGATAACAGACATGCAGGCAATATCTACAAACAACTGATCCATTCCTTACCCAGCTACCAAAACTTTGGTCCTGACAATTTCTATGCATCGTCAATAAACAAATCTGTGACATATCACAAACAAAGTGGAGGACCAATGTTAAATAAACTGAATTTAGTATGGAACACAGGGGCTATGAGACTGAGTGTACTATTCAATGTCTAATAAATTAAAAAATGTGGAGGTCTAAATATAAGTGAATCAATTCCAGAATTTTTGTTCTGCTGCAAGTGTGTATTTCAGAAACCAGGAATCTTACAACAAACTTTAGGTTCATCTTATTATACATTAAACAGTGTCTTGCCTCCACTGAAAACTGAAAACTATATGGAAGAAGCCCAGTGACCACCTTCCCCTTCCTCTCATTCTTCACTATGGAAAAAAAAAGTAGCACTTATTCAGCTCCATAAGTCATTCAGTGCAAGAAGCAACTAGTTTTTAATGCTCAACTGAACATGAAAAACACTATAGAAACTCAGTTTAACGTCCTTCAGGGTATGCTACACTGCAATTAGACATTAGCAACTGGCCAATGCCAGCTGACAGGCCTGTGGGACTCAGGTAAAGGGGCTGTTTAACTGCGGTGTAGACATTTCTGGCTTGGGCTGCAGCCCAAGCTCTGGATCTTCCCATTTTTCAAGGTCTTAGAGCCCAGGCACCAGTCCAAGCTGTTACATTAATATACACAATACAAAATATATGGGCTGAGCATCCAAAGCAAAGAATTGGAGCCTAGAGACTTTTTTTTTTAAATAAAAATCTAAAATGTGAATCCAAAGTTAGAAAAAGTACAATATATTATTTGAGAAATAGTAATTAATTGTATGAACATAACAAAAAGTATTATCACGTAGAATTTCAAATAAAAAACAGAAATGCAAATTACTATTTTCCATGACTCTGTTTATTTTCTAGTCTCCTAACATTTGTATAGGTACATTGTCTATTCACAAGAATGTTTGTGGAAAGTAAAATCACTTTGGATATTCATAAAAATATACAATTTTGCCACATGTACCACCATATATGTTTGGTCCTGATTCAGCAAGGTACTTATGCACATGTGTAACTTCAAGTGCACAAATGGCCCCATTTAACTTAATTCCACACATACTTATTTACCTTGCTGAATGGAGGTCTTAGGAGGCTGAGATTTAGAAGGGTAAGAAGGAAATGTTTCTTCCTTCTCAGTATGAACGAAGGACTTGGCATATGGTATCATGGACATATGCCCTGTTCTTCCATTAAAGAGAAATCATATAATTTTCAGCTTTATCTTAAATACAAAAGTAATCTTCTCATCTTAGAATGCACCTCTCTCACACTTTATTCTCTTCCATCCCATTCTTGTAACTTTCCAACTCTAGAGTTTTATATTTCTAGGCTTGCTATTTCCAAGTTTGCTCTCTACACTGCATTTGAAATCCCCAGCCATACATGCAAGGCTAATAAAGTGCTTACTGAAACCCAAAAACATTCACTCATGTATATATTACAACTTTTGTCTGAACAGAAGTACCACTTGAAATGTACACATATTCCCCATGGAACTGGCCTGAAAAAAATGCAACTAAGTAGAGTTAAAATCAAAAACAAAAACAAAAACAAACAAGACCATCACAAAGGTACCTAGAGCCTTTGGCAAAATTAAGGTGAATTATGTAGATTTTTGGATACTGTTGACAGCATGGAATTTATTGTAAAACAATATCACATGGGAATATCACAAAACAAAACCCTGAGCTTCACAGCGTTCTAAATAAGATAGAAGATATATTCAAAAGGTTAATTGCTTCTAAGTAGAAATTCAGGTATTACATTTCAGAAATGTTGCTGAAAACCCAGAATGTTGGTTATCTTAAGAAATGAGTAAGCACAGCTTCATTTGACTGATCATTTATGTTCAGAAAAGAAGTAGGATTCAGCTTGTTGGGAATCTGAATTGCTTTTCAACAACATGGTGCTTTTCAGCTCAGTCATAAAAAATTCTCACAATTGTCTCCTTATGGATTTCTCCTCCCCCAAGGGCAACCTCAATAACCCTTGTCTGATTCTCTCAGATCAAGAAACTTACTGTAATCATTACTTGTGCTATGTATGACTTTTTCAGAGGCTGTAGAAAATAACCTCCAATATGTTGACACTGTGAAGTAGAATGTATAACTATGTCACTAACATGCTTAAAATTATTACTCTTAAGTTATATAAATCCATTCTGAAACTATAAGGAATTTAATTTCTATTTCTCATCAAAACCTATGTATTTAACATTCTAAAGTTTATCAGATGAGTTTAACAAACTAAATTAGTAGCTTTGATATGTTACTTATACCTGATATCAAGCTACTTAATATTCTCTTTCCAACTATATTGTCATTAAACAAATTAAAATATAAAATATCCAGTTATTAAAAAACTTGTACTCAAGAATGAAGTACACAAAGCCTTATGGTCCCCCTACCCCACCAGCAGTATTTATGGGCCAGTTTCTACACTTAATTAAATGAATTTCAGCTGAGTTACTCAGAATTTACACCAATGCTTTAGAGAGTAAAATCTCTCTAGTAAGTTAGGGCTACTTCCCTGAGTTCTTAGTATGTTTAAATACCACAGGATATGAATTTGATACATTGATTGTTCCCTAAAAAGTTCATTATGCATGAGATTGACTTTAGCAAGAAGGGTTCACATATAAAATAAGTGACTATTCACATAGGTGGCTTATCCTTGAAAAATTGTTTAATAATTTAACTCACTTAACTTTTGTAATCATGACGCTCATAATTTACTCCAGAATTTAATGCATTTAAAATTTCTTCTTGCCTCTGGCATGCTTCAGAAGTGATGCCTTTGCACAATAGAAGAGGGTGTTTTACTACCACATCAGTTTGGGAACACATTTACAACCAAAGGAAATCAGTCTTCAGATGTAGAAAATATATCATTGTAACCATTCTGCCTAGAGATATTCTCATAAGGATAGATTTTAAAATGCATTGACTAAGAAATTATCCTGGCCTGATTGTGCAAGCATTAATCCATCTGAAACATGAAAAACTAGGAATCATATTTTAAAGCTGTGCAGTTGCATCTATAACTGCTCAGTGGTTCATGCAGATAATGGTTACCTCATTTAGTATATTAGTAATACAAATAATTACACTGAAACTATTGACAAAAGAAATGGAAATAAAATAAACTAGAATTGTTTTTAATTAAGTACAAAACTGGTTTAGAAACAGGGAGATAATTATATTAAAACTAATTGGACTAAAAGCCATTTTTTCACAAGAGTTTGATATAAAATTATCTTAAAATACAAGTGTGTACACTGGTAAATGAGCAACAGACAGGAAATACAAAATGTGAAAGTAAAAGCTGAACATGTAACCTTAACTCTGCCCTTTTGTTTCTATATATTATGACAGCATTTATTGATGTAGTATTCTCAATAATTATTTATTGCATTACATAGTTTACTATTTTATTTACAATTTGTGTTGAGTCAGTGCTCAGAGCCCTAAGTGGAATCAGGACCCCATTGTTCTGAGCTCTCTACTAGTAAATAGGATGGCACATTCCTCCCACAAAGACTTTACAAAAGATCATAATACAAGATGCAAGAAGTGGGCAACAGGGCAGTATGAAAGGCCATTTTGGGAGAAAATACATGTTTAAACAGATAGCCACTCCATTAGCCACTGCAACTGCTATGGAGGGGCTGACTGTAGAAGCCTCTATCCCAGTGCTACGGAGGTGTGTTTCATTTCCCTCAGTTGCTCCACACTCTTTCTGCATAAAGCCCAATATTCTGGCACTGTTCATTATGCAGATGGAGTGCATTGCAGCCCTATGGCCCTGATCCAGCATAGCACTTAACCATATGCTCAACTTTCATTGAAACTTCTCATATACTTAAAGTTAGACACATGCTCTGATGACTAATGATGGATTGTTGAACTGGGACCTGTATGGAAATGTGTAACTGAATTAGAATACGATTTTTTATTTCTCAAATAATATATTATTGTACCTTTTCTATAAACTTAGATTCATATATTAATTTGCTTTATAAAAGTCTCATCTCTCCGTCCTTGCTCGAGATGGAGACCCCATAAATTGACACCATATAAAAGAACTACTCCCCAAAAATTTGGGAAAGGAGATGGGCATTGGACTGTGCACAAAAGGCAGTCAAATCCAGGCTTTGCCTGGCTAAAGGGGAGCAAGTTCCCAATGGAGCACAACAGTGCACTAGCTGCATCTCACTTATATTGAAAGGGTTCCTGTTCAAGGCTCATCATTAACCTCAGCTGAAGCAGTTCTATATGTGGAAATGGGACAATGACATTTTGGTACTGAGGTCCCAGACCACATAGAGCTTTATGGGCCATTATTACCAACTTCAATTCCAAAGGAGGCCATCAAGTAACTTATACAATTTGCAGATGGCACCATACTGGAAGGAGTTGGAAGACAGCATTAGAATTCAGAATGACCTTGATAATTGGAGAATTGGTCTGAAATCAACATCATGAAATTCAAGACAGGAAAGTGCAAAGCACTACACTTAAGATGGTAAAATCAAATGCAAAACTACAAAATAGGGAATAACTGGCTAGAAATTAGTACTGCAGAAGAGGATCTGGGTGTTATAGTGGATCACAAACTGAATATAGGGCAACAATGTGATACAATTGTGAAAAGCCTGATATCATTCTGGGATGGATTAACAGGAATGTCACATGTAGGGCATGAGAAGCAATTGTTCCCCTCTACTCAGTACTGGTGAGGCCTCAGCTGGAATATTCTGTCCAGTTTGGGATGGCATAATTTTGGAAAGAGGTGGACAAATTGGAGAGTCTCCAGAGGAGAGCAACAATGACAGAAGAGTTGAAAAACAATACCTCTGAGAAAAAGTTAAAAAAACAGGCATGTTTAGCCTTGAGAAAAGAAGCCTTCAATAGATTTTAGAACCTCA
The DNA here is from genome assembly GCF_007399415.2 of Gopherus evgoodei. NCBI lineage: Eukaryota > Metazoa > Chordata > Testudines > Testudinidae > Gopherus > Gopherus evgoodei. The sequence continues at coordinate 47,564,450 of NC_044328.1, forward strand.
TTTTGAGCAGCCATTTTGGAAAATTTTGTCCAAATTTTCAAATGGCTACCGATAGTCATATTTACTTATTTTTTTACTAGCAGATGGTGTTTTCTTCAGAATAAGAGAAATAGTATTATATCTTGAATTTCAAAGAAATAAGCTAATACAGATTACTTGCATTATCAGAACTTTCAACAAAACAGGAGAATTATCCTTACCAGGTTGTGCCTTGATTCAGCAATATGCTTAAACACATATATAACAGCTTTGCTGAGTAAAGACATAAGTTCCCAAGCATACGCTTTGCCAAATATTCTGATAGGTTATTCACTGTGAAGAAATCTTAAGAAAATCAGAGCATTTTATGAAAATGTTATCTCAGTTTTGGACCAGATGTAATTCATAGGTTCAGTCCGATTCAGATAACCACCCAGAAATACAGCCATTAGTCTGAGGAGTTGCATATTTTGTTGTAGACTGTTCACATGTGGTAAAAAAGTTGGAAACTTAATTTGACACAATCAACTTCAGAATGCATTGATTTTATCAATTCCCATATGACCACAACTGGCAGAACAGTTGTCAGACTAAAGTGAATAGAGGTAAAATCATTAGTCTTGCCCATCTTATCTGTTCTCAGTCATGTCCAGCTTTCTGTTGTTTTAAAAATCTCTGAAGTATTGTATCAAGTAATTGGAATTTAAATGATTTGCAAGTTCCTTCCTCATTTCACATTTAGGCAAGTTATTGACCAGCTGTCAATTCATGTTCTTAGTCTTGACAGATTTGCCGAATTGGTCACAGATTTTCAAAGACGACAGTTTTTATGCTGTGTTTTTTACATGGAAAGATAATAAGCTGAAATACAGCAGTCATTTTGTAAGAACCAGAAAGATAAGAAATGAGCAGCTTCGATGGGAATCACAGCTGACTATCCCTACCTATCTCACTATTCTTAGTACCTAACATTTCAAAACTCTAGCACATCACAGATACAGTGGACAAGGGTCTTTAAAAGCTTTAAAACCTTGACTATTTTGGGAGGTAAAAAAAATCAGATCACATTGTGTTCTAATTTGTTTTAAATTGATTAGACCAGGGACCAGGAAAGTAACATATTTAAATGATGTTTTCTTCCACAGAATCTCAGTTTTTAAAAAAGGTAAGACCCTGCAGGAGAGGGCAGTATTAGCTGAACATCTGTGTATCACACTCCTGGTTCCCTGTAAAACAATAACTGAAAGATCCATAGTTTTATGTACAGTTTTCTCCAAAATGTTCGTATTTTATGTATGGGAAAATTGATCAAGAGAAAATAAGGAAGCAAGAGGAGAGAGAGCTATTCAAATTGTGGCTAAGAACAATTTTTTGAAAAATCCATATCAATATTAAAATATTCCTTGTGCCTGGAAGATTGCTGACTTGGCTTCTTTTAAAACTTCTTGGTTCATCATTAATATAAAACAAAATCTGTCACAGACCATCCCCAACTTCAAAGAATTAAAAAACAGAAAAACCAAAAGGATCTCTCTCCTATATTATATATAAATTCTCATTTAAGCAGTTCAGATCTGCATCTCCTAGGTAGCATCCCTTTTCTGACATTAGAGAAGACAGGAACTCTGTTCTTTAAATAATCCTTTTTTTCCCTTGCTTCATCAGCCTTTATATATCACTCTTACCAGAGGCAAGATCAGAGGAGATCTGATGCACCCCCAACCAGGCTCCTGTTTTAACTGGAGCATTTCATTAAAAATTTGTCTGAATCCAACAGAAACAGCTTGAATAAGCCCCACTGGTTGAAGGTCTTCCAGTAGCATCAAACTCTTCTGACCATACTTGACTCCTCAAAGCTGCATCCTATTTGACCTCTTTAGCACCATTCCAAACCTTAAGGGGACAACGCCCAAGAATATATAGCCTGGGCATTCCATCCAGTTCTTACCCAACAAATAAAAAGGCCACATTGACATTAATACTTTAGCATACATATTCTAACTTATGAGAGCTACAAAGGCAATATATTCCCTTTCATTTCATTTATTAAAAATATAAAAGGGTTTTCTACTCAATTGGATTGGGGATAAAATATTTTTGTAAATTACGCAGGGATCCTTACTCATGGGGTCATTACTCTCTATATACTTGATGGAAAAGTCCTATACAATTTAATAGGGAAGAAACCAATAAGATTCCAAGGAAAGATACTCTAAAAATATAAAGAATTAAACTGATAATATCTGTTCTATAGGATGTCTCAAAGCCTATAAAATGTTTTGAAAGGAATATAGTTATCTATTAATTTTGCAAAACACACAGTAAGGTTACCTTTTCCAGTTAAATTCTATAAGGTATTCCCCATAAGTGAGTTCTTTCAAACAAATCTCAAATACATAGATTTGAGAGAAATACATTATTTCCTAGAGTATCACCTTTTCTAGGCAATTCATTATTATAATTTCCTCAGAGAGCTACGGACAACTAAGTTTTTTCATATCCGATTTCATCTTTTTTTTAATAATCGCAATTGTACGTGCAAATTATCCACAGGTCTTTCAATGTTGTTTGTAGCACTACAGACATCTAGAGTAAAATTTTCTAGTGATTTTAAATGACTAAGGAGCCTAAGTCCCATTTTCAAAAGTGACTTAGGCACCCAGGCGCTTTTGAACATTTACCCTAATCTAAATTGCTGTCATTAATTTTGACAGCCTCCACAAATTCTTGACACATTTTAACAATATTCTTATTCAGACGATAGCATAACAAAATGGAGAAAATGTATTTTTAGTACATCGATGACTCCCAGCTGCTGTCTCTCTTATCTAATCAAGCCACGGAGAATGCATGACAAAGTGGTTGACAGAGATTGGGATATGAAGAACTGATTTACTGAAGCTCAGAGAGTGATTTCAGCATGACTCCATATGAGGTCAGGCTGCCAGCATGGATCAGCTTGCAAGCCTTAAGCCTTGATTCAGGAAATCACTTAAGCATGTGCTTGAGTGCCCTCCCTGAACAGAGATGGTGTCCTTAATGAGGCCAACTTCACAATCTGAGGCCATCTAACTGTTTGTGCCAATTGAGTGCTCACTAAACATTGCAGTGGGGTCTTCTAAGGCTATGCCTTTGTATTCAAATGGATTTGATGGTCTTAATATGAATCTTTTCTCTGCATTAAAGAGAAGAGAAATCAATGGTTATTGATAGTTTTTTCCTTTCATGCACACCTATCAATCAGAGTCTTTTTAAAAATATGTATGCATGTCTGTTTAAAACAATACTTTAACAAGCTATTTCCAAATCAATAAGAGGCTGAATACATAGGAAGGTTTCTGTTTGGTATTTTGTAGAATAATGGATACTCCACATCATGAAAAGTCAAGTACTGTTTTTACCTAATTGCAATATTTCTGGATAGCTAATGACAGTGTTCTGAAAGATATTTTGATCTTAGATTATTGTGGTGTGAAGGCTTCAAGACTTGATGCTAACACTTTTGTTACGGAATGGCCAGAAATGCTATACATATGGACTGCGGCTTAATGCATTTATCTTCAGGATTCACCTTTTTCACCATCTTCATTTCAAATTCCTCTGGCATGTTTGTTTTTAGTGGGATTTCCAATTATCACCAGCCATGGCAGCTTCTTCTCTTTCAGAATGTATTTGGTAAAGCTCAGAAAAAAAATTATGTCTGTCCATTTGGTTAGGACTGGTAAACTCAGGGGATGGGGGAGGGGAGGTGAAAAGATGCAGCTATTCTGGACTGAAGAGTGGGTCTGGCTGATACGTTATTAAAGACTAAACCTCTGACTGGCAATCAACTAATGCAAGAGTTTGGTGTCTAGGTTTCATATCCCTAAAGATCTTTATTTTCAATTTATCTCCATTGCCAAGAAAAAGGAACTTCTTGTGAAGCACCAAGGAGACGATAGCAATTAGCATTACCCCACAAGGTAAAAGTTGCTGGACTGCAAAAGCCCAGCATAAGCAGGGGTTCCCAGCCTCAGATCAACTTTAAGAAGCGAATATACTAGAGCATATGTACGCTAGCTATATGATGTAAAATGATTCTAGATCAGTTATTCAGGTTGCATTGTAGGTTAAACGGGCAGCTGCTTAAGATGTTCAATAAAGATTAGAGGAAAGTGATTTTAGAAAACTTTTTTTCTAATACTGTAGGAAAAGCCCAGACAAGAGGCTTGAAAACTTTAACAACAGACATTTAAAAAGGCAGTCTTGAGTTTTTACAAGTGCTTATCTTGTCTACAATTGAAAGGAATAGTGACTTCCACTTTCAGGGCTGAATCGCCTTGCTGTATTGTAGCTTGCAATAAAAGAAAAAGGAGTGCTTCAAATATGAGAATGTTACTCATTCCAAATGGATATTGATTTGTAATCATTTTCCTTTCATGCATTATTTTCTTATTTCAATAAACCTGGACTTTAGACAGAAGTTATTATATATCATTCATCACTCAATCAGATACTTCATATATAGAATAATGGATAGACATTCTTGATTATGATATTGGCCTCATCTAAACTAATTATTTGTGGTCAGTGGTATATAATCAATAGTTCTGTAAAGAGAAGGTTTTCTTTAGAAATGCTAAAGTCAGCAAGACTCTCAGGAAACATTCCAGTGTAGTGGAATAGGACAGCAAATCATTAATTTAAAGAAGAAGAGATAATGTAGGGTTTGTTTATTTTGTTTTTTGTTTCCCAATGTCAAATATATCCAGACTGGCCTACACTCATATTCTTTAAGTGTATCCTGGATCACTATCTTTCACCAATATCTCAAAATAATCAGCTCAGCATAGACCATATTTGTGATAACTGTGTAAATCCTCCTGAGTATTTCTAGCTTCTCCTAAAAATAACTAGATTATTTGCACAACAAGAACATGTTCCGTATAACTAGTACTAAAAGGAGAAAAAAATTATTGATACTAGGTTTTAATATAGTTACTATAGTAGTAACTTGGTGAAGGCTTGCAATTTCATGCTTCCCAGATGGTATTTGCACAATGTCTCAGCAGCCAGGGAAAAGCTATAACTACAGCCTGCCCAGTGGCATGATGTCTTCTTTATACAATTACAGTACATGGCAGGACGCACAGGTTTCTGAGCCAGTAAACTTTTCAGTTATAGGGTTTAACTTTGTATGGTTTCAATAGTTGTATTAGATATTTTTGAGAGGCTAAGATCTTATCTTTATAATGCAAGATTTCTTTGGTATGTGTCATACTGGCTCATACATAATCTCAAGATGGTTGAAAGGGCATCTTTCCTTCATCCTTCTCATACTTCCTTTGTGATCATAGTTCATTTGTCTCTGTATGTGAACAAATTAATAATGATGGAGGAAATGCCGCTGCTTATAGGTAGGGCTTCTCTTCTTCAGGGGTTAATTTCATTTTATAGCAATTTGAGTTATATGTAGATGTCCAAAAATTGGTAGATTTCCAGGCTCTTTGCATATAATGTAATGAGTAGTGCATGCTATATACATTGCTTATGACAGTAATACATACTGTAAAGAGTAACCCTGTTTAAATGTTCCCAGTGTGCTTTAAAGGTAGATACTGTTTTAAATAGCATTATGTTAAAGCTCAGTAGAGAACTTAAGGGTACACCAGCAGAGTCTACCTGGACCAATTATTGAACAACATGGTTTAGAAAGCACCATCCTCACAGTCCATTATTACTGTGTCTGTATAGACAAGTCCCTTAGATACATTTAACTTTTTCTTGTGTTTTTCCAGTGCTCTTTTTTTGTAATCAGGGTGTGCTTTAGTGGGATTTATAGATTCGAAACCAAAAATCATACGCCCTTCATGTAAGGTAAATTCTCCAGGAAAAAAAATCCATTGACATTCGTACGGCTTTAGCAAATTATTTTATTTATTTATTTATTATCAATCATCATAGTACTATAGCACCTAAGAACCTTAGTCACAAACCAGGACCCCATCAGGCTAGGTACTCTACACAGAAAGAACAAACAGTCCCTATCTCAAAGAGTTTATAATCCAAGTATGAGACAAGGGACAAAGAGACGGGTACAGATAGACAAATGAAGAGTACAAGGAAACAATGAGACAGTTTGGGTCAGCATGGTGATAGGCAGTGTTCTCAGCACACCAGCATCCTAACTGTTGTCAAGTTTTTTGTACGCATGGCAAGAAGAGCTTTAAGGAGGGATTTAAAAAAGGATAACAAGGTGGTTTTGTAGATGTTTGCAAGCAAGCTCCTCCCAACTGCGAGGAGCAGTGTAGGAGAAATCATGAAGTATTTGCTTAAAAAATTGACAATTGAGTGATGAGGCTGGCACAATTTTCCAATTGAATTGGAGTCAATATTTAGATAGTGAATGAGAGATGGTGAGTAGGGTGGGGTTTAGGTCATATAAGGCCCTTGAAGGTGAAGACAAGGAAGCTTATGTTAGATGCAATAGAGAAGAAGAGCCAGTGGAGAGGTGCTGCGGTTCAACTGTGGTTCACTGGAACCACGGTCACTGGGAGCTGCGGGCGGCTGTGCCTGCAGACATGTCAGTGGTAACAAATTGTCTCATGGCCTGCCAACGGGTTACCCTGATGGGCCACTTGCAGCCATGGGCTTGCAGGTTGCCCACCACTGGTTTAGAGCATCTTCTTTAAAGCAATACAGCTGTCATAAACAGATAGTTAAGGGTTAATGTCTCTTTACCTGTAAAGGGTTAAGAAGCTCAGTAACCTGACTGACACTTGACCAGAGGACAATGGGGGGACAAGATACTTTCAAATCTTGGTGGAGGTAAGTCTTTTGTTTGTGCTCTTTGTTTTGGGGGGTTGTTCGATCTTGGGACTAAGAGGGACCAGACGTCAATACAGGCTCTCCAAATCTTTCTGAATCAGTCTCTCATGTTTCAAACTTGTAAGTAATAGCCAGGCAAGGTGTGTTAGGCTTATTTTTGTTTTCTCAACTTGTAAATGTCCTTTTTTGCTGAGAGGATTTTACCTCTGTTTCCTGTACTTTGAACATAAGGCTAGAGGGGGTTACTCTGGGCTAAATGAATCTGATACCCTGTAAAGTATTTTCCATCCTGATTGTACAGAGATGATTTTTTACTTTTCTTTCTTTAATTAAAAGCTTCTTTTTAAGAACCTGATTGATTTTTCCTTGTTTTAAGATCCAAGGGGACTGGATCTGGACTCACCAGGGATTGGTGGGGGAACGGAAGAGGGATGGTTAATTTCTCCTTGTTTTAAGATCCAAGGGGTTTGGATCTGTGTTCACCAGGGAATTGGTGAAGTCCCTCAAGGCAACCAGGGATGGGAAGTTTTGAGGGGATAGAAGGGCTCCAGACACTGAATTCTAGATGGTGGCAGTGTACCAGATCTAAGCTAGTATTTAAGCTTAGAAGTGTCCATGCAGGTCCCCACATTTGTACCCTAAAGTTCAGAGTGGGGAAGGAACCTTGATAACAGCAGCACAGCATTTTAAGTATACACTCTCCTTAGGCCCCCAAATAAAGTGGCCTGATTATCAGAGAAATGTATTGTCCTCATTTAGACTGTACATAGAAATGGAGATCTACACGCAATAGAGTAAATTTAAAAGGCTTTTTATTAATGAGGCTTTTCCACTACACACACTGCTCTCAGCAGCACACTCAACAGAAGCAGAGAGAAACCATATAAAAGAGTCTCTTACTGTCTCTCAAAAGGGACAATGTGCCAGTTATCTAAGTGTGGTGTAAATACAAGACACTGAGTATCCACAATTCCCACTGACTCTTAAAATAAAGTCATTTAGGTTCATAAAAATGGATTTAGCATCTTAACATCAGCAAAGAATCCTGTGGCACCTTATAGACTAACAGACGTTTTGGAGCATGAGCTTTCGTGGATAAATACCCACTTCGTCAGATGCATGTAGTGGAAATTCCAAAATAAGACTGATTTTGCAAGAATGTAATTGTGCATGTAATCAGGGGTACTCTTGGGGAAGAAGATGAGGCTTTGCTTGTGGAAATCAAATTTAACATTTCTTCAGAGACCACCTACTAATTATAATTCCTAAAACTCAGTTTATTTTCATAAGAACATCACAGCTGCCCCAACCTGCCACTGCCTTCAAGCCCCTGTTCTGAGATCCTGCTTCAATGGCACTTCCCTGAGGTACATAGGAGAAGCAGAAAAGATTAAGGCAGCACTGATAATCTAAAGCTAAATTATTTTTTGTAGATAAATATATTTTGTATGTGCCCCAGGCATCTGGATTTGACATTTGCCTTCTGCTGATCATTTCAAACAATGAAAAGAAACGAGCCCAGAATCGGATGGGAGGAAAAAAATCACTTTTAAGCTACTGTTTCCTCTTCCATCCCTTCCTTCCTCCTTAATCAACAACTTGTATCAGAAGTGGCTCATAGGACCATATTAAATGAGGTACACATTTTTATATCCCTGCTTCCATCAGTCCAGTACTAAGTGCTTCAGTGCCATTAGGGCCTGATCCAGCTCCCATTGAAGTCAATGGAAAGACTTGAATTTCAATGGGAGTTGGATAACCCTCTCTCTATTCTGCCTCAGCAGAAGGTTTTCATTTCATTACTGGGGCAATCTTTCAGCTGAAGATTGCAAATAATTATGTAATTTTCTCTGTTCCTGTTCCTTTTTAACACTGATTCCAAAGCTTGACTCATATTGCCATTTAAGATACTGTAGTTGAAGCTGATGAACTGGGCCTTGCAGAGGCCTACTACCAGGATATAAACCCTATGGAGGAGATTCTGCACTGCACCACTAAGATGCATAGCGGCACAGAATTCACAGCCCCAGTGAAGCAGGGACTAATGGTAGCTTTGCACCAACCTTGTACCTTTCTGATCCTCAGCTGTTCCAAACGCTGAAGAAACCCAAGTGTGACTTAGATTTCCTCCCAAGACTGTCTAAGTTACGGCAATCTCCCCTGGCTGCTCTGTGGGCTTCAGGATGTCCAGAATCTTTGCAGTACTGAATGCTGTGACCTCATCCAGCTTGCAAGGAGATTCTCACGACGCAGCCTTGTGGCTACCTTCTACTGTGTCTGCACCAGGGGAATGCTGGATATGGGGCTTTTAGAGTCCCTTTACATACTCCAGCAATTTTACACACCTTAAAAGGACTGAAGCAAGGGTGAGAGTCTCACCATAAATCTCTGGCTGAAGCAGAGGTGAGGATCTCACCCTACATGTGACTTCTATTTGATTATTTTTAATCACTTATGATTTTATTTAAAGATTATAAAGCACAGTTCAACAAGCTAAATGCAATATAGTTTTCTTTTGGGATTTTATAATCTAAGGCAGCCCTATGAATCACCTCATAGTTCAGAGATAATGCATTAAGTTACATTCAGCCAAACAATGTCATGAAATATGACAGCAATGCAGAGATGCACACAAGTCTTCTCTGCACTGTTTTGATGCTACTACTACATTTGCATGGGAGGACTGCATATGGAGCCTGTCAAGGTTTTTACCCCACTTTGAACTTTAGGGTACAAAAAATGGGGACCTGCATGAACACTTTTAAGCTTAATTACTAGCTTAAATCTGGTACGCTGTCATCAGCCAGAATTTAGTGTCTGGCAAACTTTCTGTTCCCCAAAAACCTTCCCTGGGGAACCCAGACCCAAACCCCTTGGGTCTTAAAACAAGGAGAAATTAACCATCCCCCTCTTTTCCCCCCAGACTTTCCCCTCCCTGGGTTGCCTTGAGAGGCTTCACACCGATCCAAACTCCTTGGATCTTAAAACAAGGAGGAATTAACCATCCCCCCTCCTTTCCCCTCACCAATCCCTGGTGAGTTCATAACCAATCCCTTGGATTTTGAAACACGGGGAAATCAATCAGGTTCTTAAAAAGAAAGTTTTTAACTAAAGAACGAAAAGGTAAAAATTATCTCTGTAAAATCAGGATGGAAAATACTTTACAGGGTACTCAGATTCATATAGACTAGAAGGACCACCCCCCCAGCCTTAGAGTCAAAGTTACAGCAAACAGGTAAAAATCCTTCCAGCAAAAAGACACATTTACATGTTGAGAAAACAAATGTAAGACTACTCCGCCTTGCCTGGCTACTACTTACAATTTTGAAACACGAAAGACTGATTCAGAAAGATTGGGAAAGCCTGGGTATATGTTTGGTCTCTCTTAGCCCAAGAGCGAACAACGAACCGAACAAAAAGCACAAACAAAAAGACTTCCCTCCACCAAGATTTGAAAGTATCTTGTCCCCTTATTGGTCCTCTGGTCAGGTGTCAGCCAGGTTCACTGAGCTTCTTAACCCTTTCCAGGTAAAAGAGACCTTAACCCTTAACTATCTGTTTATGACAGAGCCCTATTGCCTTCAGTGCAGATCCTGTTCCAGGTATCCTTTTCTGGAGGTGTCATAAACAGATAGCTAAGGGTTAATGTCTCTTTCACCTGGAAAGGAGTAACCTGAAACACCTGACCAGAGGACCAATCAGGAAACAAGACTTTTTCAAATCTGGGTGGAGGGAAGTTTTGGGGGTGAGTTCTATGTTCTTTGTCTTGGGTCTGTGCCCTCTTGGCTCTGAGAGTGATCTTTCTGTCTCCTGGCTTTCTAATCTTCTGTTTCCAAGTTGTAAGTACAATAATAGTAAGACAACAGGTTTATATTGTTTTTCTTTTGTATTTACATGTGTGTAGTTGCTGGAATGTTTAAATTGTATTCTTTTTGGATAAGGCTGGTTATTCATTTTTTTCTTTTAAGCAAATGACCCTGTATTTGTCACCTTAATACAGAGAGACCATTTTTATGTCCTTTTCTTTCTTTTTATATAAAGCTTTCTTTTTAAGACCTGTTGGAGTTTTTCTTTAGTGGGGACCCCAGGGAATTGAGTCTGCAGCTTACCAGGGAATTGGTGGGAGGAAGATGTCAGGGGGAAAATCTCTTTGTATTAGATTTACTAAGCCTGACTTTGCATACCCTCTGGGTGAGGGGGAAGAGAGATTAGCTCTCTCGGTACTTGTGTTTCCAGGACTGGAAACAGGGAGGGTGGAGTCCCTCTGTTTAGATTCATGGAGCTTGCTTCTGTATATCTCTCCAGGAACCCAGAGAGGGAACACCTGGAGGGGAGGAGGGGGAAGGGAAATGGTTTATTCTCCTTTGTTGTGAGACTCAAGGAATCTGAGTCTTGGGGTTCCCCAGGGAAGGTTGGGGAGACCACAGTGAGCTAGGCACTGTATAAATCCCTGGCTGGTGGCAGCTTTACCAGGTCTAAGCCGGTAACTAAGCTTGGAGGTTTTCATGCTAACACCCATGTTTTGGACGCTAAGGTCCAAATCTGGGAAAAAATGTTATGACAGGAGTTCTAATAGAAGAAATTTGCCTTATATTTATTTAGGTGTTCACAAGGAGCCATTGACAAGTGAAAACTACCTCAGAGAGATGATAGTCCACATCTCATCTTGCTCAAAGCCACTTTTGGAACTGCCTCAGGTGACTGTAGGCCCACTAGAGTTAAGGCAATCCAGGTCTTAGGTATGATTCAGGGCTCCTGTAGCTTCACTTCCATAGCTCCATTGCTACTCTGTGGCCACACATTCCACTTGGATTGTTGGTTATCACAGCTTGTTCCAGTCCCCTTCTAGGACACCAGTCTGTTCTGAGTGGACCCAGCCACTGGATCTCATGTGATTCTAAGATTCATAAGTTAGGATGGGACTGGATCACTGTTCCTATGTCTGGATCTTTAAGGCATAGTTCCAAATCTACTGCCTTTCCCTTGGAACATGAGGTTCTACAGCCCAGCTGCTTTGAACTCTGAAACCTGTGCCTCAGTACTCCTGAGGCCCCATTTGCTTATACACTCTCCCTCAGTGTACCACCTCTCCATGGGTGCAAGGAACACAGGCTTAGCCAACGAACTTCTTAACCAGTCAGAAGGGAAGAGATTGATTAGGACTGTAACAGGTTACAACACAGCAAGGAGCCCCTGAAACAAAATAGCATTCAAGATTGCATCCACAATTCAATATAGACATATCCCCCTTTGTTAGAGAGGTGACAAGATCATTTTCTCCCCCAGGAACAGGATAACAGGAGAAGCATCTCCCCACTCCAGAGAAGCAGGGCCAGCAACCAAAATATGTCTGCTTGGATGGGTGAGCCAGCCTTGCTGGACAATTGTCCTTTTGCCACACCCACAGTCCTCTGCTCCACCCAGAGCAGTGTATCTTGGAGTTAACAACCCATTGAAATGAAGAGGAGTTAGCACCTGTCAGCTATCATTTCAGCCTTATAACACTATTCAATTCTTTGTGTAGATTACCTTAATTTATCATAAAATTTAGTTGCTAGATTTTTGGGGTGTTTTAACTAACATTGTTTGATGCTAAGAACTAAATAAATACAATCTTAACTTTAACAAATTTCTTCATCTAAAATATTCTTTTTTTTGTTTGATTGTTGCTTTTTAAAAGAAATTTACGATGTATTTAAAACATACATGTAGGCTGCTTCAAGACTTCAAGTCTATATAGACTTGAAGTGATGTGTGTGTCTCTCTACCCTTCTGACAGGGTGGGCACAGCTCACAGCCAGTGAGTCTACCTGGTGATTAGTCCAATTAGCAGTTAGTCCTTACCAAACACCTGAATCAGGGCAGTGAGCAGGCCTGGTCAGCAATCACCCTGGCCTTAATTAGCCTTTCCGCCCCAGTTCCGCAATCATGGCAGTTCATTGTTTATATCGCAGGCTGAATTTGGGTGATACACACCAGCAGTTCAGGGTGGGGAATTAGCTCCCAACTGGGAGCAACAGCAAATGTGCCTGGCACCCTAGCTCCAGTGGGTACCAGACCAATTCAGTTCTCCTGGCCTGTTAGTGTGGAGGTGGCCACCCTTCACAGGTGGGGTGCCCAGGGCAGGGGGACGCAGGCCCTCCCCATTCCACTGCATCCCAGCCCAGGGCCCTACGAGTGGTGGGGTAGTTCCCCACTAGGTCAGCGGAGATCGGCTCGCAACATGCTGGCCAGTTCACAATAGTTCCACAGCCAAACCCTATTCGGCATCCACAGGCTCCTGTCTACCCTCCCCAGCTTGGGGTACCTGGGTCATCCTCAGTCTCCCCTGGGTAAACAGCCAACAGCAGTTCATCAGCGTTGCTGGTTTTCGGTAATTCAGGTAACTCCTCTGGTCAGGCAGTCAGGTTTTTGGCAGTCTGGTAACTCCTCTGGTCTCCTTCAGCTCCAGGCTCTGGCAGCAAAGAAGAGACATCCTGCTCCTCTGACAGCTCTCCCCCTACTGAACTAGGAGGCTGGCCTTTTATAGTATCATTTCCTGTCCTGCCCTTCACTTCCAGTGGGGTGGCTGCAGGTGGCCTGGTTCTGGCTTCCAGCGGCTGATTTTGGGTCTCTCCCCTTCTGAAAGGGCGGGAGACTGAGCCTCCTTGCTACAAGACCCCTGAAAACCTGAAACTGCTCTCCAGAGCAAGTTACATTTTGAAATTTGACCAGGTCTCTCACTCAAAGCTCCTGCATCTCTCTCCAGATCAAAAATGAACCTGTTGCTTGTTGGCACACTCTTTCAGCAATCCCAGTCCCAGATTCTGCTTCTAAACTATGCTTTATGGAAGTTTGGAAGCTCATCAACTATAATAAGTGCTGTAAGTTATGAAATCAGCACCAAGCCCTGATTTCAGCAGGAAAAAGCAAGAGCAACAGAGAAGAAAGGAGAACTGGACACCACACTGTTCATAAATCTTTAGACTTCTTACCTAGTCTATGTATACATTTTTATGTTCTGAAGTCTTTTTATCATATAAACTGTTATTGTATAAACAATAATATTGAATTATTTTCATTGTATGAAGACTTATGTGCCTAATACTGGATGCAAACACTTCAGGACACAAGTACTTATATATCGAAACTTCATGAGCTGAACTGTATCTTTTCCATCAGTTGACCCAAAACTGTCGGTCCAAAAAGTATGCATAAAGTCCCAGACCACATTTTCTTCCATTTGCTGTAGTCAATGCAGTGCTTGAAAGCTCAGCACAGACTGATTCTAATCTTAGAAGCATTATATAGCCTGATTGCACCAAGCATCTAAGTTCCATAACTGTTTTTGAGCAGCTGAGTAGCACTGCCTAGAGTGCAAGAGAAATGTGAACCAGAGACCATAGGTTAGGTTTGGTTTGGCTTTAGAAGAGGAGAGGCAGCGTGTTACAAAGGGAGAATGAGGACATTCAGCACACCCACACAAAAAAAGGCAATTCACCTATAAAATTTCCCTGCTTAAATTCACCAGCACGCAAAAAGATCTTTGTGAAAACATTTCAGCATGTCTAAAATATACTTTGTTGAAAATATTCATGCACGTTCTCTCTCTCAGAAGAACTTATACATATACTTTTACCTATTAGCTTTGATAGAGACATTTTTCTCTGTGCACATTCAATTTTTATTCAGTCTCTTATTTGGGAAAAAAAAGTCCTCTTGACTTTAATGGATATTTGCCTGAGTAATGATCTCCAGATTTATCATTGTATTAATTCAAATAAATCTTTAATATTCATTGATTCGATTAACTTTTTTCTACTGATTAAGAAATTAATCAATCAGAATACACAGGTCACTTCTTAAAACCAGTAGCATATATTAGCTGAATGGTTATTATAATGCTATTATGTCATTTTATATTGGACAAAGGTATTCTAATGAACATATATTCTTGTTTGTTAATAGGCTTTTATATTTTCAGGAGAAAGGAAATAGCCCTCTAGAGAATTTTGGCGGCTGCTACTTGATTCCAAGATTTGGTACTGGTTGTCCCATACATTTTTATTCTGATCTCCCCACTGCTTTCAGTGGGAAGTTCTGCTTAAAATAGAGGGTAAAATATAGCCCGTTAGCCTTCTAGTTAGATTGCTTTTAATAAATAAACAAATAATTTGTAATTAAATCGAACTGATAGCTTTTTATAACAGTGCTTTAAAGTAAATCAATTACATTTTTAGTCTGATGTATGACTTATGCGATAAATGTGTAATTATTCTGTGTATAAAACAGAAAAAAACTGGACAATTTAAGTTGACCTGTTGAGTGCAGAAATCTGTTTTATATTTTCATTATATGAAGCCGCCTTTTAAATTTACAAAATAAAATTAAGTTGCAGTTTGTACTTCCCATTTCTGTGCAATTAAAAGATAAACCATACAATACTATATTTTTTTAGTCTGCTTTACATGTGCACTGTGACTTGATGGACCATCATAGATTAATTGGCTATTACCGTGATCTATGGCTTCAGTAGTTATTCATCAGTGGTTTTCATTACATAAATAGGAGCAAGAATCTGTTGCAAATGTTTTTTTTTTTTCAACTGGTCCCTAAACATTTGAACATGCTTTTTATGTCTGAAGCTTTAGGTTGCCAATATATACAGTTGTGAAATGTTTTTACCTCTGAAATACCCACTAATCATGACTGACTCACTCATAATAAATGAGACAGACTGGCAGTCTGGTATTGTCCCAGGGTGAGGGCACTGCAGAGCCACACCTTTCAAGGAAGCACCATAAACCTCTCCCCCTCAGCACATGGGGGGAAACATTTTCTGTGCTATTCCCGGGGAAGGTGTACTCTGTAATCCCTTCTGTAGAGAGACAACTGCATTGGCCAGTGTTTGGTCCTTTTGTGGAGATGGCATTAACAGACAGGAGTTGTCATGTTCAAGGGAATGTCCAAGACTGCATTTATCACTAGTCCTTCACTTGTGTCTTCCCCTACCTCTGCATTAGCAACTCACAATCCAGTCCTATCTAAGTTTATTTCTCATTAATGAAATATTATTGGACCATGGCCTATTAGTCGAATAGGTGCCCAGAGAGCTACAGAATAAGCATTTTCAGATCAGTTGTGTTGCATGGCTAAAAATTATTTGAATGCTGGAGTGCAACAGTCAAACAAACGTTCATTGTGGAGTGCCACTGAATGAACAAGTTCTCAAAAAGCATATAGACACAAAAGCTATGGGATCCAATTGGCATGTACATGCCTAGATGCCAACTTTCAGAATTATTATTTCAAATGCCTTAGGCATCTGCCTCCTTGTTGCACTCATTCCTAATAGAGCCAGCAGGTATTGAAATGTCTCTGATACAGAGTAGAGTCAGGCTGCTGCAGAAATGGTTGGTTTAGTAAGGATGTAGTTCTTACATATTAGCTTTCGATCACTGAGTACTTGCTAGTTTTTTGCAGGGTTTTTTTTTTGGGGGGGGGAGCGGTTCTTCTTTACTGGCATACAAACTACATTTGAGCACAACATTCTTCACGAATCCCTCATGACCACCGGCTACTATGCCATTTTATTTTTAAAAGAGTGGTCCCAAAAGCCCATACCTATCTTTGTCAAGAATTGATGAACTACCCATAAGCACCACTGAAAGCCTGATACATCGGTCACTTGCACATCTGTTTTTCTTGGTGAATTATTAAGCTATTAAACTACAGCTATCCCAGCTTTACACCATGCACTTTCACTGTGTGAAAAGGATGAATAGCTTCAGTAAATTCCATTATACTAAAGAACAATGAGAATAGTGTATCTCTGACTTTAGAACAATGAAAGCAACACTGGGATTCTGATTGTTTTGTTGTGATTAGTTTGGTATTCTCATTTTTCTAGATGACTGATTTTCCTCAGGAGGCATATACAATAGCTGAATTTCAGGATACCATTACATTTTTTTATTATTTGTATTACTGTACGGTCCAGAGCTCTCAACTCAGATGTGATCCAATTGTGCTGGGTGTTCTATATAGCTATAGCAAGAGATGAGACAATCCCTACTCCAAAGAGTTCACAGTCTAAATTTCTGACAAAGGGTTGGCAAAAGCAAGTATTATTTTCCCCCTTTTTATAGATGGGGCATTGAGATAGATCCTACCCCACACAGTCTGAGTGACTTGCCCAAGATCACACAGGAAGTGTGCGGCAGAACGAGGCATTGGAACCCCATCTTCTGAATATCTTATGCATTAGACCATTATAGACTTATGAAAATGTGGGCCAGTCCCCTCCTGGTCTATTAGTATTAAACTCTACAAATATTTAATTCTTTCAGCTTTTTGAAAAGTCACTTATTTGGGTGCCTAAATATAATTTTAGGAGTCTAACTATAGGCCACCTAGGTTGGAAATTTTAGAGCCTATGCATTTTTATACCACTGCTATCATCAACACACCTAAGAGTACAGGGAGCTGAATAACTCAGGAAACGACTAATGAAACATAGAGCTTCACATAGGTTTCTGTTTAAATTCCACCCCAGACACTGATGCCAATAACTGTTACCAATCCAATAGTTATTTCTCTTTCTGCTGTTCAGATGTCTACATTACAAAGCCATCACCACAACCGATTCCCTGGTTAGTAATTGCAGCAGAACTGAAGACAGAAGGGTTGTCATCATTCTTAGAAAATGTCAGTGGGTGCTAGCAGTTCCTACACTCTGAGATTTTTCATTTTAGCTTTTCTCAACATACACACACCACACGCGCACAACACACACACACCACACACACACCTCAAGAAAAACACTTGGTATAAACTAACCAAGCTTCATTCTACGGCTGGGAAGAAACGAATGTGGTTCTTGTTGCTTTTATTTTGAATTATGAAGCAATACTCGGATACTATGCGGAGGGAGGTCAGATATACAAAATACAGACTTTAAGGCCAGAAGGGACATTATGATCATCTAGTCTGACCTGCACGTTGCAGGCCATGGAACTTCCCCACCCACTGCTGCAATAAACCCATAACCTCTGGTTGAGTTAAAGATTTCAAGGTACAGAGAATCCACCACTTGCACTAGTTTAAATCAGCATGTGTGCCATGTTGCAGAGGACAGTGAAAAACCCCAGGGTGTCTGCCAATCTGACCTTGGGGACAATTCTTCCTGCCCCAAATATGGAGAGCAGTTAGAACCCTGAGCATGTGGCCAAGACCAAGCAGCGAGACATCTGGGAAGAATTCTCTGTAGTAACTAAGCCCTCAGCTAGCGTCCCATCACCAGCCATTGAAGATATTTGCTGTAGCAGTCACAGATGGTTACATGCCATTGTAGGTGGTCTCATCATATTATCCCTCCATTAACTTATCAAGCTCAGTCTGAAGCCATTTAGGTTTTTTTACCTCCATGCTCCCCTTGGAAGGAGCAGAACTCACTCCTCAGATGGTTAGAAACTTCATCTAATTTCAAGCCTAAACTTATTGATGGCTGTGTCACATTGTTGCTTAGCTTAATAACTTCTTCCCATCCCTGGTATTTATCCCTCTGATGTATCTGTAGAGAGCAATCATATCTCCCCTCAGCCTTCTTTGGTTAGGCCAGACAAGCTAAGCTTTGAGTCTCTTCTCATAAGTAGGCTTTACATGCCTCTAATCATCCTAGTAGCCCTTCTCTGCACCTGTTGCTGTTTGAATTCATCTTCTTTAACACAGGGTCTCACCACTGCCTTGTATAATGGTACTACCCTAGCACTGCTGGAAATACCTCACTGATGCCGCCTAGGACTGCATTAGCCTTTTTTTGCAGCTGCATTACATTGGTGGCTCATAGTCATCCTGTGATCAATCAACTACACTAGGTCTTTCTCAGTCCACTCTCTTCCAGCTTATAGCAAAAATGCTGCTTGTTAGTCCCTAAATGCATGAGCTTGCACTGTTAAATTTCATCCCAATTCTATTACTAGAGTTTTTCAAAGATCATCCTTGTACCTTGATCTTCTTGTAGATATTCTGATGCTGCTCCATATTGGCAATACCTCCCAACTCTGTGTTCACTTGCAAATTTTATTAACAAACTACCACTTTTGTGACAAGACCATTAAGAGAAATGTTAAATGTTAAATTGGTTGATCCCAAGACTGATCCTGAGGAGTTCTACTAGTATCTCCCTCGAGCCTGACTGTTCACTTTCAGTATGACCCACTGTAGTCTCCCATTAACCAGTTTCTTATCCATCTTTCAATTCTCGTATTATCCCCCTCTTCTTGAACTTGACTAATTATTTCCCATGTGGAACTGTATCATATGGCTTACTGAAATCCCAGTAGAGTAGAGTAGCTCTACTGCATTTCCTTTGTCTAAAACAAATCAGTTCTCTTCTCAAAGAAGGAGATCAGGTTGGTCTAGCACTACCAACCTTTTGTAAAACCATGTTTCATTTTATCCCAATTACTATTTACCTCTATGTCTTTAACTATTTTATCTACAAATTTTCTTTCAAGACCTTGCATACAATTGAGGTCAGACTAACAGACCTATAGTCTCCTAGATCACTCCCCCTGTTATAACCTTATTCCCAGATTCTGGACCTTAGCGTCCAAAATATGGGGGTTAGCATGAAAACCTCCAAGCTTAGTTACCAGCTTGGACCTGGTACTGCTGCCACCACCCAAAAAATTAGAGTGTTTTGGGGCACTCTGGTCCCACTGAAAAACCTTCCCTGGGGACCCAAGACCCAAATCCCTTGAGTCTCACAACAAAGGGAAATAATTCTTTTTCCCTTCCCCCCTCCAGATGCTCCTGGAGAGATACCCAGACACAAGCTCTGTGAAACTACGCAGAGTGATTCCCCCTCTCCGTTCCCAATCCTGGAACAAAAGCACTTTCCTCTTCACCCAGAGGAAATGCCAAATCAGGCTAGCAATCCAACACCCAGCTCTCCCCTTGATTTCTTCCTCCCACCAATTCCCTGGTGAGTACAGACTTAATTTCCCTGAAGTAAAGAAAAACTCCAACAGGTCTTAAAAGAAAACTTTATATAAAAAAGAAAGAAAAAATACAAATGTTCTCTCTGTATTAAGATGATACAACACAGGGTCAATTGCTTAAAAGAATATTGAATAAACAGCCTTATTCAAAAAGAATACAAATCAAAGCACCCAGCACTTATATTCATGCAAATACCAAAGAAAAGAAACCATAGAACTTACTATCTGATCTCTTTGTCCTTACTCTTAGAAACAGAAGACTAGAAAATAGAACTACTTCTCCAAAGCTCAGAGGAAACAGGCAGACAGACAAAAGACTCAGAGACACACTTCCCTCCACCCAAGGTTGAAAAAATCCGGTTTCCTGATTGGTTCTTTGGTCAGGTGTTTCAGGTGAAAGAGACATTAACCCTTAGCTATCTGTTTATGACACGCCCCCAAATTGCAGACAGTGGGGAAGCTCACTGGCGGCAATTTCCTTCTAGAACTTGAAAATAAACAGATTAATACAACACATGCACCTTTACATATACTACTAAGTATATAACTAACAGACTTTTACATTTTAAGAACACTTTTTAACTACTGGATTCTGGGAAACTCTCACGGGAGAGTGCATCAGCAACTTTGTTAGAAGCTCCTGTGATGTGTTGAATTTCAAAATCAAAATCTTGGAGAGCTAAACTCCAACGAAGAAGTTTCTTGTTGTTCCCCTTGGCAGTATGAAGCCACTTTAGTGCAGCATGGTCAGTTTGTAGTTGGAACCGCCGTCCCCAAACATATGGGCGTAGCTTTTCCAGGGCGTACACAATGCATAGCATTCCTTTTCACTGACTGACCAGTGACTTTCCCTCTCAGACAGTTTCTTGCTGAGAACACGACAGGATGGAAGTTGTGATCTGTTGCTTCCTGCATGAGTACTGCTCCTATACCACGCTCAGATGCATCCGTGGTTACTAGGAATGGCTTGTCAAAGTCCGGGGCCCTGAGCACAGGGTCCGACATGAGCGTTGCCTTAAGCTGGGTAAAGGCTTTTTGACACTCATCAGTCCACTTAACGGCATTTGGCTGGGTCTTTTTGGTCAGGTCGGTCAATGGGGCAGCGATTTGGCTGTAGTGTGGTACAAATCGCCTGTAGTATCCGGCCAAGCCTAAGAAGGATTGGACTTGCTTTTTGGACCGTGGGACAGGCCACTTTTGGATAGCATCCACTTTGGCCTGTAGGGGGTTTATGGTTCCTCGACCCACCTGGTGCCCCAGGTAAGTCACTCTGTTTTGGCCTATTTGACACTTTTTGGCCTTAACAGTTAGTCCTGCCTGCCTGATGCGCTCAAAGACCTTTTCCAGGTGGAGTAGGTGTTCGGGCCAGGAGTCTGAAAAAATGGCCACATCATCGAGGTAGGCAACTGTCATAAACAGATAGCTAAGGGTTAATGTCTCTTTCACCTGAAACACCTGACCAGAGAACCAATCAGGAAACTGGATTTTTTCAACTTTGGGTGGAGGGAAGTGTGTCTCTGAGTCTTTTGTCTGTCTGCCTGTTTCCTCCGAGCTTTGGAGAAGTACTTTCTACTTTCTAGTCTTCTGTTTCTAAGTGTAAGGACAAAGAGATCAGATAGTAAGTTCTATGGTTTCTTTTCTTTGGTATTTGCATGAATATAAGTGCTGAAGTACTTTGATTTGTATTCTTTTTGAATAAGGCTGTTTATTCAATATTCTTTTAAGCAATTGACCCTGTGTTGTATCATCTTAATACAGAGAGAACATTTGTATTTTTTTCTTTTTTTTTTATAAAGTTTTCTTTTAAGACCTGTTGGAGTTTTTCTTTACTTCAGGGAAATTAAGTCTGTACTCACCAGGGAATTGGTGGGAGGAAGAAATCAAGGGGAGAGCTGTGTGTTGGATTGCTAGCCTGATTTGGCATTTCCTCTGGGTGAAGAGGAAAGTGCTTTTGTTCCAGGATTGGGAACGGAGAGGGGGAATCACTCTGTGTAGTTTCACAGAGCTTGTGTCTGTGTATCTCTCCGGGAGCACCTGGAGGGGGGAAGGGAAGCAGGATTGTTTCCCTTTGTTGTGAGACTCAAGGGATTTGGGTCTTGGGGTCCCAGGGAGGGTTTTTCAGTGGGACCAGAGTGCCCCAAAACACTCTAATTTTTTGGGTGGTGGCAGCAGGTACCAGGTCCAAGCTGGTGACTAAGCTTGGAGATTTTTCATGCTAACCCCCATATTTTGGACGCTAAGGTCCAAATCTGGGAATAAGGTTATAACATGGTGGCAGCGGTGGGATATAGACAGAATCCAGAAGCCAGTAGGAATATTATATTTTTCTTTTCTCTGCTAAGGGCTTTTTAGCAGAGAGAAACAGTTTGGTTTTAAAAGGGAACCAGAGAGAATTTTTTTTTTCTGCTCTCTCTAGCAGTTTGTGGTTTGCATATTAAGCGAGAAGACTGTTAAGGGTCTTTTGTCATGCAATAGCCCTCCCATTAGGAGGCAAGTAGCAGCACTTATATGCATGCAAATAAAGTGGTTTTTCTGGTTTCCCTTAATTGAACATTAGCTAGAGAGAGAAAAGGAAAAAAGCACTGTTGCTAGGCAGACTTCAGGAGGCAACAGAGAGCCTGCAGTTCAGAAGATAAACACCGGAGGGCACCCCAACACCAGAAAACAGGAACCATGTCTACTAGGACAAAAATGGAGGCCGAAGACCATTTAAAAGAAGCTGAACACAGGCGACAACTGGAAATAAAACAAAAAGAGATGGAGATAAAAGAAAAGGAAGAAAGCATCAAACTGGCAGCCTTCCAAAGAGAACAGGCAGCCCAAGAGGCAGCACACAAAAGAAAACTAGAAGAAGAAGAGGTGGCCTACCGAAGGAAACAAGCAGAAGATGAGGCAGCCCACCGCCGAGAAATGGAAAAGCACCAAAAAGAAATGGAAAAACAACAAAAACAAATGGAAAAAGAGAATGAAGAGAAGGAAAAACAGAGAAAACATGAACTGGAGATGGCAAAAGCTGGGCTGCATGTGCCAGCCAACCCTAACAACCCGGCGCCAATTATTGCTCCACAGCACAGAAAATTTCCCACCTACAAGGCAGGTGATGACACCGAGGCCTTCTTGGAAAATTTTGAAAGAGCCTGTCTTGGGTACAGCATCCCCGAAGACCAGTACATGGTAGAATTAAGGCCACACCTCAGTGGACCTTTAGCAGAGGTGGCAGCTGAAATGCCCAAGCCACAAATGAATGACTATAAACTTTTTCAAACCAAGGCCAGATACAGGATGGGGATAACCCCAGATCATGCCCGTCGGCGCTTCAGAACCCAAAAATGGAAACCAGAGGTGTCATTTCCCAAACACGCCTACTACATTGCAAAAAACTATGAGGCCTGGTTAACAGGAAACAACATTCAAACCTTGGAAGAAGTGAACCTCCTCATACAAATGGAGCAGTTCTTGGATGGTGTTCCTGAAGACATCACACGGTACATACAAGATAGAAATCCCAAAACTATCGCTGAGGCGGGGGAGATTGGAGCCAAATGGATGGAACTGGCAGAAAGCAAAAAAGCTACTGTCAAGGGGAACGATTACCCCAGGGGGCACACAGACCATAAACCCTACAACCGAGGACAGCCAAAGACCCTACATACCACCCAAGTAAAGCCACAGATACCCTACTCTTCAACCTCACCAGTCTCCAGTAACTCACCTCGGCCCAGTGACCCATCAGATGGAAGATGCTTTAAGTGTAATGAACTGGGACATATCAAGGCCAACTGTCCCAAGAACACCATGCGAGTGCAATTCATTACACCACCATCACCCCAAAGATCCCCAGGCCCAGATGCCTCTCAAATACCCTTGGAGCGAAGGGAAAATTTGAGAGTGGGCGGAAAGAAGGTTACTGCGTGGAGAGACACGGGGGCACAAGTGTCAGCTATCCACCAATCCTTCGTTGACCCCAAATTCATCAACCCAAAGGCCAAAGTTACCATTTACCCCTTCATGTCACAAGCTGTAGACTTGCCTACAGCTCAACTGCCTGTCCAGTACAAAGGCTGGTCAGGAATGTGGACTTTTGCAGTATATGACAATTATCCTATCCCCATGCTACTGGGGGAAGACTTGGCCAACCAAGTGAAGCGGGCCAAGAGAGTGGGAATGGTTACCCGTAGCCAAACCAGGCAAGCTTCCAGACCCATTCCTGTTCCTGAGCCGTCCACAGACGCCCCGTCTGTGTTACCAGAGACCCAGACAGAGGTAGTGGACCCGGATTCCATGCCTACCACTGAAACAGCCACAGCATCTCCAGTCCCAGGCCCGGAACTGGAACAGCAACCAGCACCAGCAAGTGCAACCACATCTTCAAACTCAACGCCCGAGGGCGCCAGCGAGCCAGAACTGGCAGAAGCAACAGACAGCCATACCCAAAAGGCTCAGCCAGAGCCTGAAATACCCTCAGGTGCACCAGCGGAGAGCGGTTCACCAGCAACGGAAACAACCCCATCACCTACATCGCTTCCAGAGGGACCAAGCCCAAGTCCACAGTCTGAGGAAGAACTGGTGACCCCAGCCTCAAGGGAACAGTTCCAGGCTGAGCAGGAAGCAGATGACAGCCTTCAGAAAGCGTGGGCGGCGGCACGGAGCACCCCACCGCCTCTCAGCTCTTCTAATCGATCCCGGTTTGTTATAGACCAAGGACTTTTATACAAGGAAATTCTTTCTGGTGGACACCGGGAAGAATGGCAGCCGCAAAAACAGTTGGTGGTTCCAACTAAGTACCGGGGGAAGCTCTTAAGCTTAGCCCATGATCATCCCAGTGGCCATGCTGGGGTGAACAGAACCAAGGACCGGTTGGGGAAGTCCTTCCACTGGGAGGGGATGGGCAAGGATGTTGCCAAGTATGTCCGGTCTTGTGAGGTATGCCAAAGAGTAGGTAAGCCTCAAGACCAGGTCAAGGCCCCTCTCCAGCCACTCCCCATAATTGAGGTCCCATTTCAGCGAGTAGCTGTGGATATTCTGGGCCCTTTCCCAAAAAAGACGCCCAGAGGAAAGCAGTACGTACTGACTTTAGTGGACTTTGCTACCCGATGGCCAGAAGCAGTAGCTCTAGGCAACACCAGGGCTAACACTGTGTGCCTGGCCCTAACAGACATCTTTGCCAGGGTAGGTTGGCCCTCTGACATCCTTACAGATTCAGGGTCTAATTTCCTGGCAGGGACCATGGAAAAACTGTGGGAAACTCATGGGGTGAATCACTTGGTTGCCACCCCGTACCACCATCAAACCAATGGCCTGGTGGAAAGGTTCAATGGAACTTTGGGGGCCATGATAAGAAAATTCATCAACGAATTCTCCAATAATTGTGACCTAGTGTTGCAGCAGTTGCTGTTTGCCTACAGGGCTGTACCACATCCCAGTTTAGGGTTTTCACCATTTGAACTTGTGTATGGTCACGAGGTTAAGGGGCCATTACAGTTGGTGAAGCAGCAATGGGAGGGGTTTACGCCTTCTCCAGGAACTAACATTCTGGACTTTGTAAGCAACCTACAAAGCACCCTCCGACACTCTTTAGCCCTTGCTAGAGAGAACCTAAAGGATGCTCAAGAAGAGCAAAAGGCCTGGTATGACAGACATGCCAGAGAACGTTCCTTCAAGGTAGGAGACCAGGTTATGGTCTTGAAGGCGCAACAGGCCCATAAGATGGAAGCATCATGGGAAGGGCCATTCACGGTCCAAGAGCGCCTGGGAGCTGTAAACTACCTCATAGCCTTTCCCAATTCCTCACTAAAGCCTAAAGTGTACCATGTTAATTCTCTCAAGCCTTTCTATTCCAGAGACTTACAGGTTTGTCAGTTTACAGTCCAGGGAGATGATGCTGAGTGGCCTGACGGTGTCTACTACTTACGGAAAAAAAGACGGTGGCGTGGAAGAGGTGAACCTCTCAACCACCCTGGAACGTCTGCAGCGGCAACAAATCAAGGAGCTGTGCACTAGCTTCGCCCCATTGTTCTCAGCCACCCCAGGACGGACTGAACGGGCATACCACTCCATTGATACAGGTAATGCTCACCCAATCAGAACCCCACCCTACCGGGTGTCTCCTCATGCCCAAGCTGCTATAGAACGGGAGATCCAGAACATGCTACAGATGGGTATAATCCGCCCATCTACCAGTGCATGGGCATCTCCAGTGGTTCTGGTACCCAAACCAGATGGGGAAATACGCTTTTGCGTGGACTACCGTAAGCTAAATGCTGTAACTCGTCCGGACAACTATCCAATGCCACGTACTGATGAGCTATTGGAAAAGTTGGGACGTGCCCAGTTCATCTCTACCATAGACTTAACCAAGGGGTACTGGCAAGTACCGCTAGATGAACCTGCCAAGGAGAGGTCAGCATTCGTCACCCATGCGGGGGTGTATGAATTCAATGTCCTTCCTTTCGGCCTTCGAAATGCACCCGCCACCTTCCAGAGGCTGGTAGACGGTCTACTAGCTGGACTGGGAGAATTTGCAGTTGCCTACCTCGATGATGTGGCCATTTTTTCAGACTCCTGGCCCGAACACCTACTACACCAGCAAAAGGTCTTTGAGCGCATCAGGCAGGCAGGACTAACTGTTAAGGCCAAAAAGTGTCAAATAGGCCAAAACAGAGTGACTTACCTGGGGCACCAGGTGGGTCGAGGAACCATAAACCCCCTACAGGCCAAGGTGGATGCTATCCAAAAGTGGCCTGTCCCAAGGTCAAAGAAACAGGTCCAATCCTTCTTAGGCTTGGCCGGATACTACAGGCGATTTGTACCACACTACAGCCAAATCGCTGCCCCATTGACCGACCTAACCAAAAAGACCCAGCCAAATGCCGTTAAGTGGACTGAATGAGTGTCAAAAAGCCTTTACCCAGCTTAAGGCAACGCTCATGTCTGACCCTGTGCTCAGGGCCCCGGACTTTGACAAACCATTCCTAGTAACCACAGATGCATCTGAGCGTGGTATAGGAGCAGTACTCATGCAGGAAGCAACAGATCACAACTTCCATCCTGTCGTGTTTCTCAGCAAAAAACTGTCTGAGAGGGAAAGTCACTGGTCAGTCAGTGAAAAGGAATGCTATGCCATTGTGTACGCCCTGGAAAAGCTACGCCCATATGTTTGGGGACGGCGGTTCAACTACAAACTGACCATGCTGCACTAAAGTGGCTTCATACTGCCAAGGGGAACAACAAGAAACTTCTTCGTTGGAGTTTAGCTCTCCAAGATTTTGATTTTGAAATTCAACACATCACAGGAGCTTCTAACAAAGTTGCTGATGCACTCTCCCGTGAGAGTTTCCCAGAATCCAGTAGTTAAAAAGTGTTCTTAACATGTAAAAGTCTGTTAGTTATATACTTAGTAGTATATGTAAAGGTGCATGTGTTGTATTGATCTGTTTATTTTCAAGTTCTAGAAGGAAATTGCCGCCAGTGAGCTTCCCCACTGTCTGCAATTTGGGGGGCGTGTCATAAACAGATAGCTAAGGGTTAATGTCTCTTTCACCTGAAACACCTGACCAGAGAACCAATCAGGAAACTGGATTTTTTCAACTTTGGGTGGAGGGAAGTGTGTCTCTGAGTCTTTTGTCTGTCTGCCTGTTTCCTCCGAGCTTTGGAGAAGTACTTTCTACTTTCTAGTCTTCTGTTTCTAAGTGTAAGGACAAAGAGATCAGATAGTAAGTTCTATGGTTTCTTTTCTTTGGTATTTGCATGAATATAAGTGCTGAAGTACTTTGATTTGTATTCTTTTTGAATAAGGCTGTTTATTCAATATTCTTTTAAGCAATTGACCCTGTGTTGTATCATCTTAATACAGAGAGAACATTTGTATTTTTTTCTTTTTTTTTTTATAAAGTTTTCTTTTAAGACCTGTTGGAGTTTTTCTTTACTTCAGGGAAATTAAGTCTGTACTCACCAGGGAATTGGTGGGAGGAAGAAATCAAGGGGAGAGCTGTGTGTTGGATTGCTAGCCTGATTTGGCATTTCCTCTGGGTGAAGAGGAAAGTGCTTTTGTTCCAGGATTGGGAACGGAGAGGGGGAATCACTCTGTGTAGTTTCACAGAGCTTGTGTCTGTGTATCTCTCCAGGAGCACCTGGAGGGGGGAAGGGAAACAGGATTATTTCCCTTTGTTGTGAGACTCAAGGGATTTGGGTCTTGGGGTCCCAGGGAAGGTTTTTCAGTGGGACCAGAGTGCCCCAAAACACTCTAATTTTTTGGGTGGTGGCAGCAGGTACCAGGTCCAAGCTGGTGACTAAGCTTGGAGATTTTTCATGCTAACCCCCATATTTTGGACGCTAAGGTCCAAATCTGGGAATAAGGTTATAACAGCAACTGCAAATTCTCCCAGTCCAGCTAGTAGACCGTCTACCAGCCTCTGGAAGGTGGCGGGTGCATTTCGAAGGCCGAAAGGAAGGACATTGAATTCATACACCCCCGCATGGGTGACGAATGCTGACCTCTCCTTGGCGGGTTCATCTAGCGGTACTTGCCAGTACCCCTTGGTTAAGTCTATTGTAGAGATGAACTGGGCACGTCCCAACTTTTCCAATAGCTCATCAGTGCGTGGCATTGGATAGTTGTCCGGACGAGTTACCGCATTTAGCTTACGGTAGTCCACGCAAAAGCGTATTTCCCCATCTGGTTTGGGTACCAGAACCACTGGAGATGCCCATGCACTGGTAGATGAGCGGATTATACCCATCTGTAGCATGTTCTGGATCTCCCGTTCTATAGCAGCTTGGGCATGAGGAGACACCCGGTAGGGTGGGGTTCTGATTGGGTGAGCATTACCTGTATCAATGGAGTGGTATGCCCGTTCAGTCCGTCCTGGGGTGGCTGAGAACAATGGGGCGAAGCTAGTGCACAGCTCCTTGATTTGTTGCCGCTGCAGACCTTGCAGGGTGGTTGAGAGGTTCACCTCTTCCACGCCACCGTCTTTTTTCCCGTCGTAGTAGACACCGTCAGGCCACTCAGCATCATCTCCCTGGACTGTAAACTGACAAACCTGTAAGTCTCTGGAATAGAAAGGCTTGAGAGAATTAACATGGTACACTTTAGGCTTTAGTGAGGAATTGGGAAATGCTATGAGGTAGTTTACAGCTCCCAGGCGCTCTTGGACCGTGAATGGCCCTTCCCATGATGCTTCCATCTTATGGGCCTGTTGCGCCTTCAAGACCATAACCTGGTCTCCTACCTTGAAGGAACGTTCTCTGGCATGTCTGTCATACCAGGCCTTTTGCTCTTCTTGAGCATCCTTTAGGTTCTCTCTAGCAAGGGCTAAAGAGTGTCGGAGGGTGCTTTGTAGGTTGCTTACAAAGTCCAGAATGTTAGTTCCTGGAGAAGGCGTAAACCCCTCCCATTGCTGCTTCACCAACTGTA
Organism: Gopherus evgoodei; assembly: GCF_007399415.2. Taxonomy (NCBI): domain Eukaryota; kingdom Metazoa; phylum Chordata; order Testudines; family Testudinidae; genus Gopherus; species Gopherus evgoodei. The sequence goes on from NC_044328.1 coordinate 47,593,634, forward strand.
ATGGCCCCTTAACCTCGTGACCATACACCAGTTCAAATGGTGAAAACCCTAAACTGGGATGTGGTACAGCCCTGTAGGCAAACAGCAACTGCTGCAACACTAGGTCCCAATTATTGGAGAATTCGTTGATGAATTTTCTTATCATGGCCCCCAAAGTTCCATTGAACCTTTCCACCAGGCCATTGGTTTGATGGTGGTACGGGGTGGCAACCAAGTGATTCACTCCATGAGTTTCCCACAGTTTTTCCATGGTCCCTGCCAGGAAATTAGACCCTGAATCTGTAAGGATGTCGGAGGGCCAACCTACCCTGGCAAAGATGTCTGTTAGGGCCAGGCATACAGTGTTAGCCCTGGTGTTGCCTAGAGCTACTGCTTCTGGCCATCGGGTAGCAAAGTCCACTAAAGTCAGTACGTACTGCTTTCCTCTGGGCGTCTTTTTTGGGAAAGGGCCCAGAATATCCACAGCTACTCGCTGAAATGGGACCTCAATTATGGGGAGTGGCTGGAGAGGGGCCTTGACCTGGTCTTGAGGCTTACCCACTCTTTGGCATACCTCACAAGACCGGACATACTTGGCAACATCCTTGCCCATCCCCTCCCAGTGGAAGGACTTCCCCAACCGGTCCTTGGTTCTGTTCACCCCAGCATGGCCACTGGGATGATCATGGGCTAAGCTTAAGAGCTTCTCCCGGTACTTAGTTGGAACCACCAACTGTTTTTGCGGCTGCCATTCTTCCCGGTGTCCACCAGAAAGAATTTCCTTGTATAAAAGTCCTTGGTCTATAACAAACCGGGATCGATTAGAAGAGCTGAGAGGCAGTGGGGTGCTCCGTGCCGCCGCCCACGCTTCCTGAAGGCTGTCATCTGCTTCCTGCTCAGCCTGGAACTGTTCCCTTGAGGCTGGGGTCACCAGTTCTTCCTCAGACTGTGGACTTGGGCTTGGTCCCTCTGGAAGCGATGTAGGTGATGGGGTTGTTTCCGTTGCTGGTGAACCACTCTCCGCTGGTGCACCTGAGGGTATTTCAGGCTCTGGCTGAGCCTTTTGGGTATGGCTGTCTTTTGCTTCTGCCAGTTCTGGCTCGCTGGCGCCCTCTGGCGTTGAGTTTGAAGATGTGGTTGCACTTGCTGGTGCTGGTTGCTGTTCCAGTTCCGGGCCTGGGACTGGAGATGCTGTGGCTGTTTCAGTGGTAGGCATGGAATCCGGGTCCACTACCTCTGTCTGGGTCTCTGGTAACACAGACGGGGCCTCTGTGGACGGCTCAGGAACAGGAATGGGTCTGGAAGCTTGCCTGGTTTGGCTACGGGTAACCATTCCCACTCTCTTGGCCCGCCTCACCTGGTTGGCCAAGTCTTCCCCCAGTAGCATGGGGATAGGATAATTGTCATAGACTGCAAAAGTCCACATTCCTGACCAGCCTTTGTACTGGACAGGCAGTTCAGCTGTAGGCAAGTCTACAGCTTGTGACATGAAGGGGTAAATGGTAACTTTGGCCTTTGGGTTGATGAATTTGGGGTCAACGAAGGATTGGTGGATAGCTGACACTTGTGCCCCCGTGTCTCTCCACGCAGTAACCTTCTTTCCGCCCACTCTCAAATTTTCCCTTCGCTCCAAGGGTATTTGAGAGGCATCTGGGCCTGGGGATCTTTGGGGTGATGGTGGTGTAATGAATTGCACTCGCATGGTGTTCTTGGGACAGTTGGCCTTGATATGTCCCAGTTCATTACACTTAAAGCATCTTCCATCTGATGGGTCACTGGGCCGAGGTGAGTTACTGGAGACTGGTGAGGTTGAAGAGTAGGGTATCTGTGGCTTTACTTGGGTGGTATGGAGGGTCTTTGGCTGTCCTCGGTTGTAGGGTTTATGGTCTGTGTGCCCCCTGGGGTAATCGTTCCCCTTGACAGTAGCTTTTTTGCTTTCTGCCAGTTCCATCCATTTGGCTCCAATCTCCCCCGCCTCAGCGATAGTTTTGGGATTTCTATCTTGTATGTACCGTGTGATGTCTTCAGGAACACCATCCAAGAACTGCTCCATTTGTATGAGGAGGTTCACTTCTTCCAAGGTTTGAATGTTGTTTCCTGTTAACCAGGCCTCATAGTTTTTTGCAATGTAGTAGGCGTGTTTGGGAAATGACACCTCTGGTTTCCATTTTTGGGTTCTGAAGCGCCGACGGGCATGATCTGGGGTTATCCCCATCCTGTATCTGGCCTTGGTTTGAAAAAGTTTATAGTCATTCATTTGCGGCTTGGGCATTTCAGCTGCCACCTCTGCTAAAGGTCCACTGAGGTGTGGCCTTAATTCTACCATGTACTGGTCTTCGGGGATGCTGTACCCAAGACAGGCTCTTTCAAAATTTTCCAAGAAGGCCTCAGTGTCATCACCTGCCTTGTAGGTGGGAAATTTCCTGTGCTGTGGAGCAAGACTTGGCGCCGGGTTGTTAGGGTTGGCTGGCACATGCAGCCCAGCTTTTGCCATCTCCAGTTCATGTTTTCTCTGTTTTTCCTTCTCTTCATTCTCTTTTTGTTGTTTTTCCATTTCTCGGCGGTGGGCCACCTCTTCTTCTTCTTGCTTCCTTCTGTGGGCCAACTCTTCTTCTGCTTGCTTCCTTCGGTGGGCCACCTCTTCTTCTTCTAGTTTTCTTTTGTGTGCTGCCTCTTGGGCTGCCTGTTCTCTTTGGAAGGCTGCCAGTTTGAGGCTTTCTTCCTTTTCTTTCATCTCCATCTGTCGCCTGTGTTCAGCGTCTTTGATTTGTTCTTCGGCGTCAATCTTTGCCTTAGAAGTCATGGTTCCTGTTTTCTTGTGTTGGGGTGCCCTCCGGTGTTTATTTTCTGAACTGCAGGCTCTCTGTTGCCTCCTGAAGTCTGCCTAGCAACAGTGCTTTTTTCCTTTTCTCTCTCTAGCTAATGTTCAATTAAGGGAAACCAGAAAAACCACTTTATTTGCATGCATATAAGTGCTGCTACTTGCCTCCTAATGGGAGGGCTATTGCATGACAAAAGACCCTTAACAGTCTTCTCGCTTAATACGCAAACCACAAACTGCTAGAGAGAGCAGAAAAAAAAATTCTCTCTGGTTCCCTTTTAAAACCAAACTGTTTCTCTCTGCTAAAAAGCCCTTAGCAGAGAAAAGAAAAATATAATATTCCTACTGGCTTCTGGATTCTGTCTATATCCCGCCGCTGCTACACCATGTTATAACCTTATTCCCAGATTCTGGACCTTAGCGTCCAAAATTTGGGGGTTAGCATGAAAACCTCCAAGCTTAGTTACCAGCTTGGACCTGGTACTGCTGCCACCACCCAAAAAATTAGAGTGTTTTGGGGCACTCTGGTCCCCCTGAAAAACCTTCCCTGGGGACCCAAGACCCAAATCCCTTGAGTCTCACAACAAAGGGAAATAATTCTTTTTCCCTTCCCCCCTCCAGATGCTCCTGGAGAGATACCCAGACACAAGCTCTGTGAAACTACGCAGAGTGATTCCCCCTCTCCGTTCCCAATCCTGGAACAAAAGCACTTTCCTCTTCACCCAGAGGAAATGCCAAATCAGGCTAGCAATCCAACACCCAGCTCTCCCCTTGATTTCTTCCTCCCACCAATTCCCTGGTGAGTACAGACTTAATTTCCCTGAAGTAAAGAAAAACTCCAACAGGTCTTAAAAGAAAACTTTATATAAAAAAGAAAGAAAAAATACAAATGTTCTCTCTGTATTAAGATGATACAACACAGGGTCAATTGCTTAAAAGAATATTGAATAAACAGCCTTATTCAAAAAGAATACAAATCAAAGCACCCAGCACTTATATTCATGCAAATACCAAAGAAAAGAAACCATAGAACTTACTATCTGATCTCTTTGTCCTTACTCTTAGAAACAGAAGACTAGAAAATAGAACTACTTCTCCAAAGCTCAGAGGAAACAGGCAGACAGACAAAAGACTCAGAGACACACTTCCCTCCACCCAAGGTTGAAAAAATCCGGTTTCCTGATTGGTTCTTTGGTCAGGTGTTTCAGGTGAAAGAGACATTAACCCTTAGCTATCTGTTTATGACACCCCCAACCCTCTTCTTAAAAATAGGCACTATATTAGCAATTCTTCAGTCATAGGGTATGATCCCTGAATTTACAGATTAATTAAAAATCCTTGCTATTGGGCTTGCAGTTTCATGTTTCAATTCCATTATTATTCTTGGATGAAGATTATCCAGGCCCCCCATTAGTCCCATTGAGTTGTTTGAATTTGAATTCCATCTCGGATGTGGTCATTTCTACCTCCATATCCTCATTCCCATTAGCCATCCTGCCACTACCTCTAAGCTCCTTATTACCCTTATTAAAAATTGAGGCAAAGTATTTATTTAGGTCTTGGGCCATGTCTAGATTATCTTTAATCTCTGCCCCATCTTCAGTGTTTAGTGGTTCCACTTTTTGTTTGTTTTTCTTTTTATTTATATAGCTATAGAACCTTTTACTATTGGTTTTCATCTCCTTTGCAAAGTCCAACTCTGCATAGCTTTTAGCAGTTCTCACTTTGTCCCTACACTTTGTGACCTCCAAGAGGTAGCTTTCCTTGCTGATTATCCCATCTTCCATTCCTTGTAGGCTTTCTGCTTTCTCTTAATCACCTGTTTGAGATGCCTGCTCATCCAGGTTGGTATGCAACCCTTCCCCACAATTCCTTCCCCCACCCTCATCCCTGCTTGGGATGCAGTCTTCAGATAGTTTCTGCAACTTTGACTTAACATAATTCCAAGCCTCCTCCACATTCAGATCTTGAATTCTTCAGTCCAGTCCACTTCCCTAGCTAATTCTCTTAATTATTTAAAGTTTTCCCCTTTAAAATCAAGACCCTACTTACCAATCTATTTTTGTTTATCCTTCCATTTAGTTTAAACTGAATTTGCTCTCCCCAGGTCTCTTCCAGGGTCTGCAATACTTTTTTATCTCACTTGAAAAAAGGTCATCTTCTACAACCAGTTCTTCTATGACGTCCTCACTACTCACAAATACCAAATGTAAAATAGCATCACCTCTTGTTAGGTTGGTGATTATTTGGTAAATAAATCTGTCAGCTATCATATATCCAGGAAAATCTGGGCTCTACAATTATTAGTAGCACTCGTCCTCCAATCTATATCTGGGAAGTTAAAGTCTCCCATAAGCACACAATTCCCAGTAGCATTTATTTAATTTAAAAACATTAAAGAGGTCTCTTTCTAGATCCAGATTAGATCCTGGGCGTCTGTAGCATACTGCAAGCACTATCCCATGGGAACTGCTGGTAGCTTTCTTCCCCGAAGTAATTTTGACCCAAACAGACTATGTTTTATCAATTCCATCCTTCTAATTTCTTTACAGTCTGCTTCATTATTAATACATAAATGCTGCTTCACCACCTTTACCTTGAGATAGAATTAGGTCCCAGTGCAGAATCTCACGGTGCAGCGGGGAGTTTCCTTGTATCCTCCCTTCTCAAATTGTGCATCCATGTTTTGCTCATGTTATGGCTCAACTGCAAAGTTTTTACAAAAATTTTCTAGTCTTACTAAAAATGTCCAAACAAACATTGGTGAGCAAATGAGCAAACATTTTTTCCTTCAGTTCTCTCCCTCTATATATTTCATGAAGTTACTTGTTCCCATGTTCACTGAGTTCCCAGCATGAACTGTGCCAGTGAGTTGGAGCAGCAGTGAAAGCTTTTTTTAAGACAATATTATAGCGTTTTCTGCATTTCTCTTTTTATTCTCCACTCAGCATATAGAATAAGTACTGGATATCAAAACCTTTGATGTTAGCACATTAAAATATTTCTTACTGAAACAAAAGAAGCTTAAAGAAGGGGACACAAACACCAATAATTCATCTCTTAGGCCTACTCTGTCTGTTATGGAGATAACAACTGACAAAGAAGGCCTAAGGGCTGAAACATTGGTATGCCTCTTCTTCTTTGCAAATGTATTTTGTTTCTGAGTGTAGGGCATTTAACTATTCTAACTGCTGAATGGCAGCATAGTGCATCTTGTAAAGACTGATAGCACAGCTGGTGGGGAGAAAAATATCCAAGGGAGCTTTGTCTCAGCACACACACACCAGCCTTTAAACACTCGTGAATTCCCAAACTGTTCAGTATGATTTGGTCGATGTACAGCAGAAAACCAGCATGTTGTAAATGCATTTTTTTAAAATGTCAGATACGCACTAAGATATTTGAGTGACTGGTTCCAAAGCTGAAATTATACTGGATACTTTGTGAATTTATCATGGACTAGTATCTTTCCATTCATAATTTTCTTCACATATTCTAGAATATCAAATAAGTTTGCAAACTAGGAGATTGATTCAAACCTCCAAGAAAAGTAAACCAAAGTTCATATTCAGTGGTATCATTCAACCAACGCTCACTAAAATCTGGTGGAAAGATGAGCAGCATTCTGATTGTTTTAGCAGAAGTTGATAAACTACATCACTGACACTAAGTTTAAGTGCACTGGCACACTTTCTACCACCTGTAGGCAAGATTCTAATATTCCTAACACAGGAAGTTAGCATATATAGGGGGCAGCAGAATGTGAGCAGACATTCACCCTGAGTGCTGGCTGGTGAGTCTTGCCCACATGCTCAGGATTTAGCTGATCGCCATATTTGGGGTCGGGAAGGAATTGTCCTCCAGGGCAGATTGGCAGAGGCCCTGGAGGTTTTTCACTTTCCTCTGCAGCATGGGGCATGGGTCACTTGCTGGTGGATTCTCTGCAGCTTGAGGTCTTCAAACCACAATTTGAAGACTTCAATAACTCGGACATAGGTTAGGGTTTTGTTATAGAAGTGGATGGCTAGGGTTCTGTGGCTTGCTTTGTGCAGGAGGTCAGACTAGATGATCACATTGGTCCCTTCTGACCCTAAAGTCTATGAGTCTATGAGATTGAGGGCATGCACCATTCTGCTGCAACCTTCCACAAGAAAAGGCCAGCTTTGAACTCTGGCTCCACAACATCAGCACTAGAGCTGGTTATATGTGTGTGTTTAGTTTTGTATTGTTACATTTTTTCAATGAAATTAAAAAAAAAAGTCTTGGTTCATTTTGAAAATTGTCAATGTTTATTTATTTATTTTTATTATTTTCACCCATTCTCTCCTGTTACTCGCCCCTACTCTCTCCCCACCTTTATTTACAATAGGAAAAGTGCAAGTGGAAATTGATAAAAACAGATAAATCTTAAAAATAAAATGAAAAATTGCATTTTGATTTTTTGTCAAACCTTCCAGAACATTCTTGCAAAATCTGGAATCAAAACATTTTCATTTTTCTTGAACTCTTGTGCCAAAATAAAGATTTATTTTTTGGCTCGTCTTTATCAGCACATTTCCTGCTGATAGGGCTGACCAGAAAGGAGCAGGCCTAAGACTTTTGAGGCCACCTCAGACAACTCTTGACCCAAAGCATGTGGGGGATTGTGGGTTTGCTGCACAACTGTGCCCACAGTCCAGGTACACTAATACTTAGGGCCCACCATTGTTTTTTATGCTGGTAGATACCACGCAGAGAATCTGGCCAAAGGTTGCAGGCAAGAGACCAAGGGTGAGACCATACACCCACTTAAGCCTTTTTACACTAGCTAGAATCCCAGATGTACCCAGTGCAGGAATTGAGGAAGACAGCCACAGATTGCCTTCTAAGGACATCCCCTGCTAGCTCTAGAGTCAGGAGTGTAAGAGCGGTGGGCAGGAGGAGCACGTCAGGGTGGGGCTGCAGCATGCAGAGCTACAGAGATTTCAGGCAGTACTGCAGCCAATAGTGCTAACTGGGGACGCTGCTGTAACTTAGGGCTCATCTACATGAGGAAATATACTGACACTATTATACTATAAGCGACAAATTAAACCGAAAAAAGACACACCCTTAGACAGTATTTGAACTGTTTACATTTTCCAAGGGGTCTGAAAGCAAGCCAAGATCACGCACGCACAAAGATGGCTGCAAGTTCTGTGCATCTTTGAGAGGCATGGCATAGAACTTCACCCTGTAGCACTTCCAATGTTATCTACTCATTGCTGCTCATAATCGGAAAAATTGCTTTTGATCTGCACCCACAGAGATTACTAGCTTCAAAAGGTTTTGTGAGCACACAGTAAAAGCAAGCGGTTGCATCCCAAGCAGAAAATTCTTTTTCCAGGACACTCTCTCATATTTACAGTAATTGGTCATCATCAGAATCTTGCCTGGATTAGTAAGAATAAAGATCTTTTATTTCCAATACTCGTGCAAGACACACACACACACACACACAGAATTCTTCATGCTACATGAACGAATATATTCATCAGAAAATAGTCATTCAATACCTGAAATACAGTGATGCTGTGGAGGCTTCTGTTTGGGTTTTTTGCTGCCCATCGGGCCATAATAGAATACTTTCCAGCTACCACCTAAAACAGTCCTGAAACAAAAGTGGCAATGTAACATCTCACTAATCCACCTGTTAATAAATATTCCTTGAAGAAACTGAAGGGAAAACAACGGCAGTATACTCTAAAATGCTGAGCCTCCCTGTTTTTCAATGAACTGAGTTTTTAACCTCCTGTGGGATTCCCTATTAGCTAAAGCTGGTCAGGAATTATCTGTCATAATGATTGTCCAGTGGAAAATGCAGTGCCCACAAGATCTTTTTTTTTCCTTGGAAAAACTTCAGTTTTGCAGAAGTAGCTCCAGTTTCCATTTGGAGAATGGACATGAAATATTTTGTTTTGGGGAGGCTTAACCTGAATCATTATGTTTTGTTTAATTTAATTGACCCAAGATATTTCATTTTGAATCAGTTGAAAAAAAATTAAATTTCATTTCCCTAATGCTTTGCCTTATCAAAGTAGAAGTTTGAGATCCCATGATTGCCCCAGGCTTCCTGGGGGTTTATATATCTCATAATGCAATGTATACCCTGCTGGCCAAATGCTCCCATAATGCAAGAGAAATGCACTTTAATGTTGATCTGACTCATGAAGCCTGTTGGGTGAATTCAAAAAAAAAAAAAATCAATTTCAGGAATGTCAATTTTTTTTCATTTCAATTGAAAGTATCAAGAAAAATGTTCTGACATTTCCTAATCAACATTTTGGGGAATTTACGTTCTGCAAAAAGTTTCAAAATTTCAACTATTCATCCTATTTCACGATGAAAAGACATTGTTCAAATGTCACTCAGCTCTACTACTAACATGAACAACTTTATTTCATTCTATATACTCTCATTTGACAACCACAGCAGACAGGCACCTAAGAAAACATAATATTGGCATGTTCCCTTTCACTTATTAGAAGGTAAGCCCAACATGAGGTGTATTATTTTATTTCCTAGATTTTTTTCGTCCTTTTATGATTAGTGTGTATCTGATACAACATACTGCATTCTAGAGCACTCCGTAGTTAGAACAAGGGACTGACAGAGTTCACTGTGCAGCTTTGAACACGTCACTCAGTCTTTTGTCCCTCCGTGTAATCATCCAATAGATAGAATTCTGTTACACATAAAAACATATCACAAGGTCATCGAAAGGCACCATGGTGCTGTGGTTAAAATATCAGACCGACTCAAAAGACACATTTTTATTTCTGAGCTCAACCACTGACTTTCTGGGTAACCTTAGGCAAATCGCTTAATCTATCCGTGCTTTAGTCCTCCATCTTTAAAATGGGGATAATAGTACTTATTTTTCCCTGTCTTGTCTGTTTAGTCACCAATCCAGCAAATACTTATGCATGGACTTCCCTTTAAGTCAATGAGACTACTCCTGCATGCAGTTAAGCACATGTATAAAGGTCTGCATTTTAAACAGTAAGATCTTTGGGATAGGAACTCATTCTTACTATGTATTTGCACAGTGCTTAGCACAGCTGGACACTGATCTCGTTTGGATGCCCGAGGTGCCACTGTAATACAGATAAGGAATAACAATTATGTTTGTAAAGCAATATGATTTTTTTTGGATAAAGATACAATATTAGTGCAATAAATTATAATAATTGCCTGCCATGGGAGAACTTCTGAAATCTTTTGAAGTATCACAAAAATACTCTATGATATGAGAAAGTCAACTTCCAGAAGATAGTTCTTCTCTAATAAATACTTTTCATAAACTGTTATTTGATTAGAAAATGGAATTAGTTTTGGAATAGTTATGGTTCTGCTAGTCCTAGGATTATCATAAATAGCACAGAAATGATTCATTCCTGAGAAAATATAAGTTACAATAAGAAGGCAAAATGATTTAGACAAATGTTATACACCATATTAACAGAAGCATATACTGTATAACCTCAGTATAACCACATTAAAGTATTAAGGACTCTAATGTTTTGATTTTTTAAAGATGCACAATAACAATCTGTCAATTTCCTCCCCCAAAACATCCTTTACTGTGTCTGATTGAATAGATAAACACAACATATATTTCATCTGTCCCTTGAACTTCAGTGCAAGTGTCTGCAATTTGGAGAAATCCTATTCACGTTTCATTCCAAAAACATTTCAAGCTCCATTTCCTGCAAAATGCTGATACTTACCATTACCTGAACTAATTGAGAATCATTATATGCTACTCTAACTAATGCCCCCCTGTGATCTCTAAACCTCCTCTAATGTCTTGATGAGAAACAGCACATAGGGAATGTGATTGGTATATAGAACAAACTACCAATATACAGATAAGGCCGAGGGGAGAGTTTAAATTTATTATTACTAAACAGTGTGATTGGACCTTTATGACTTTGTTTTAAAAGTATATTGAGATTATGAACAACTAAGTGGCTAATTAACATTGTTCTGTACATTTATATTTTAGATATAGGCTAGTTTACTTGCTATTACTCTCTTTGATCATTTATAATTTTGATTATTCATAGTAATTATGAGATAGTGCAGTGAATTTAATAAACAGAAAAACTCTTAGGTTAAAACCCATTAAGTGAATAAAACCACAATGTGTTTTAAGAATTAAGGATTATTAAGCAAAAACTGCTACAAAAGAAGTTTATAAAAATAGCTATTACATTTAAATAAAAATTCCATTTAGATATTGAACAATATTGTACAAGAATCACATTATTTAAGGAGAAAACAATTGTATTTTCTGCTTCAATTATATTCCTGTTGCTAGGAAAGTTTTATGCTATCTTTTTAGACTTTTAAATAAAATGGTTTTGGCACATGAAAGAACTCTTCAGAAATTGGATTTCTGAAAATGTCAATACTGTAAAAATTAGACTAATTTTAAATGGGGCAGCTTCAGAGCAATTCTTGGGAAATTTCAGATTTATATTATAACAAATAATTTTACTTATATATCCATTTTCCTTCCTGCTAATATGCTTGGATATCTTACCGCAGAATAATAACAAATAAAATATCATTCTCTTGAAACACAAATAAAGGACCGGTCTAATTTTAAAGTGGGAAGGAAAGGGAAGCTGATAAATATAGCTCCCAAACTAGCCATTTTAAACAATTTTATGACGGAGAAACAAAGGACAACTAGTAGTTGTGGTTTGTTTTAAATGAAAAGGGATAAAATAAATTGTATTTCAGAGGCGGTACAATTTCCACATAGTAGCATACATCACATCAAAAGCAGGTTCCCCTGTCCATAGAATGGTGGATTCCTACTATTCCTACACAGCAGTGAATGGCACGAGTTCAGATTATCAGTCAAAGGAAGCCTCGAAGTGCAGGATTTAATTATATTCAGGGCCAACAAAATTAAGGACTTTTAAAACCAATAGAGCCAACTCAAATGAATCAGTGGTTGCATAGGCAGACAACACAAATAATGTAGGATGTGCATAATGTCTCTATTCCAAAGCCCAGTGAAGTCAACTGAAGTAGTTCCATTGACTGCAGTAGGCTTTGAATCATATCACAATAGCTCAAACCATGCTACTTCCAGAGGTAAAAGTAAGCCGGTACGGTACGGCACGGCATACAGGCAACAGCATACCGGTACACAGCAGACCATACCAGCAGGGGGACAGCTTCCCCAGATCGGCGATTTAAAGGGCCCAGGGCTCCCAGCAGCAGCCAGATTTTTGGTGACTGAGACATTCCTGGTGAGACTGGGGCAGCTTCCAGGAATTCAGTCAGTGATAATGAATAGTTGCTTTGTCACCAAGGAATTTGAAATATGATGTCCCTCAACAACTGATCCTGTCTCCCATGCTTTAAAATGTATATACAAAACTTAATTAGATAATTTCTAACTCAAGGTAAAATAATGTTATGAGCTGGACAAAACCTTGTGATGGGTTGAGTTAAAACCTTATTTAGATTGGCAGATGTGAACTCCCCCGTCAATTAACATAATGAAGCATAAGCCCCACTTAAGACAACAGGTGGGTATGAACCCACCCAGGAGCTTTCGGCTGAATATTGTTCTGGGTAGGGGTATATGTGTGAGAGAGAAGAGAGATCTCACATAATTTGAGGTCAGACCAAACCAGATGGAGTGAGACTGGTCTACAAAATGTACATTGGCATAGCTACATCTCTCAGGAGTATAAAAAATGCAGGAACCCCAGTCAAAACCTATTCAGAATATTGCTGGAGTCTAAGTGCGCCTAGATTTGAATAACCACCACCTTCTAGTCACCTTGGAAGGTTTGTGACTAGACAGTGGTAGGCAAACATTCCTGCATCCTGCATGTAAAAAAGTTTAGATATATTCTAATCTGTGACCTGTTTGTTGGTTTTCACTGGAACCATACACTTGATTCAATAGCTTTTTTATTCTGAGTTTTATAGTTCTGTTTGGTCATAGCCACCTCTTGTTTGATTAAAACTTCAACAGCCTTTGAATATGGCAATGTCATGGCACTACTATTAGATACTACTTAGTCCTGCCGTGAGTGCAGGGGACTGGACGAGGACCCTTCCACTCCTATAATTCTATGATATTCTATAAAAAAAATAAGGAAGTACTTTTGCAGTTCATATAGGCTTAATCATAATGTTTCTCCAATGTAAAATAATCAGATACTGACACAATTATCCATGTCTTTATCTCTTCCAGACTGGACTACTGCAATAAGCTCTACATGGAGCTAACTCTGGAAAGATACTGCAAATCTTCAGCTAATGAAATGCCCAACAGTGTGTAGTGACTGGCAATACAGAGCTGTAAATATGCTGTAGAACAAATCTTTACCTTAAGGTCCAGCTCAGGTGACTTCTCTCTGAAGGCATGGCTGATGCCAGGGTGGGAGGGCACTACAGGAAGGAATCTTTACAGAGCTTCCCTTGGACAGCCATTGGGATTCCAACCCAGGTCTAAGGACAGTCTCCATCAGGATGCGAGGTGATCCTCCCTCAGCTTCTTCATCTTGGCCTTTAAGCTGTGACAAATAGAGTGCCTGTATCTAACATGGCCCTCACCCAAGCACTTGAAACAGCACAAATAAGGGTCATTGGTAGGCACAGCCTTTCTGTAGTCCAATCCAGATTGATACCCGGGGACCTTGGCATGGGCTCCACCAGTACTACCTGACTGAAAAAAAATCACCCCCATCAGGTCACTGATGTCTGTATGTCATCTTCATTTTGTCCCATACTTACCTTAAAACACATAAATATGGCATTAGGAGAAAGTGTTTACCTTCTATGTTGATTTTTCACCCCCAAATATTTTCAATTTGTTTTCTGCTCACTTTTACAGAGGTCTCTCACTTTTGCGAAAATGAAGCCAAGTGATTAAACAAGCCACATTTCTCTTTGACCTTCAGTTTACCTCCTCTTGGGATACAATTTACAGTTTCACTCCGTGAGAAAGAGAGGTTTGGAAAGGGGAGGGAGGAATTTGTTAGCAAAACTGCTAAACAAATTTTGCCTGCAGCAATATACATAATTCTGCTTCAGATAAACCCTTAAGTCTTTCACCTGTTTGCAAATGTAGTGGGAGAAAAACATTTTCTAAACCCCCATCCAAAACAAATGTATACTATTTTCGTGTTTAACTTTTCAGCTGCAGCGGAATGAGATCTGTGAGAAACAAGAGCCGCACTTTGAAATTAAGTATTAGAGGGTGGTGGGTTTTTTTAAAACAAAATGCTTGAGAAGGAAAGCAGGGCAACTTTTATACACTTCTTTATGCAACTGTCAATCAGATAAAGCTGCTTTTCGGGGGCGAGAGGCCAAGTCCTATGCTACATTTATCAGTCAGCATAGAGCTAAACTAGTCTTTAATGAAGACAGGAGATAGAGGGTTTTTTTGTTTGTTTCACTCAATCCTCTTTATATTGCATTTAATCATATTATAGACCAGCCTTTTGTGAACACTGTAGTGCATCCTTGAAACCTGTCATTTGTTTTCATTGTCCTTTAGACAAGTATGCATGTATGGGAGTAACTGCCTGGCCTTATCACAGAAAAGATGTATATGATTTGAAATAGCTCCAGTAGGTCCTTTGTGGCATGAGTCACACCAATCTTGTCTCATTGTTTTTACCAATCTTGTTGGCTCCTATGTAAGGAAAGTCCGCTTTTCTGTTTAAATGGAGCACAGTGGTGAACACAAGCAAATTGGACTAGCTTATTTTACCCCTTGTGAGATAAATATTCTGCTACTGACATTTTACTCAGTCTAAAGTCATGCTATGCATTTATGTGATGAGACTCTGTCAAAGAATCTAAATCTGCTGAAGTTTGGTAAATCAGATTTTCCAGGCAGAACAACTTTGACCTCAGTCAAACCATATAATCTCATTGATTGGCAAAGGTGTGACTTGGGACGAACAATGGGCTTGATCTAAAGCTCATTGACTTTGATAGGTACTGGCTCCAGCCCTATCTGGTAAGGTCTTCAGTCTGTTGGATAAATTTTAATGGGGTGGGGGTCATCCTCCACAAATCAAAACCCCTAAGAATGCAAATGTTACATTAAGATTGTTCCTCTGTTCGGGGTGAAGCTGAAGTTAATTCTGAACAATCACCACTGGAGGATGGCTTGGGGTATTGATTGTCCAAAGCCAAATTCTGATTGGCTACTTAGCTTAGTTTAGTTATGCAGAATTCCCAGCAGTTCATAGTCGGGAAAAAATATCCCTATGTCCATTGTCAAATAAACTGTAGTGGGAGCAAGCAAGAGAGGTTCTCTCTCTCAAACCTCTCCCTTGCCATTCTACACAATGGTTGTAGACATTCAGAGCTAGTCATCACCCTTAGGCCTCTCTCCTTCTGTCAGACTTTCTTCCTCACAAGCCCCTCAGTGTGCTCTTCTCTCTTCCCATCCAATCTGCCCTCTCTATTTCTTTCTCATCACAATACAGGAAAAGCAGACAGGCTGTTTCCAGCAGCTCCTGAACACTTCAACACTGCTATGGGATAACATAGCAAATTTAATTTGAAGTGCAGCTGCTAGTGCTTATCCTACAGAGGCGCTTCAAAAAGGAAGTTACCTCCCCCGTGCAGTTTTGGACCTGGTGCTCAGAAGCACCTGGAAGCACCCAGGCTGCTTGTCAATTCAACTTTACACTGGTGGAGTAATGATCCAACAGCCACAACTTAAAAGGATTTGCAATCTGTGTCCAAATTTTGCAGCTTGGGCCCATTTCTAGTTACCACCATTGTCTGGAAAGAAAAATATATGAAGCCCTTTGAGTGAGTCAAACATAAAACCAGATATCACAGCTGCTTTTGAATGTTCCCAGAGGCATCTGATTGAGGGAAATTGACCACTGTTTCCTGTTCTGTGGGCTTCTAGAGTCTAGTGCTGGAAGAGACTATCCCAGAGGTGGTGTTGTCAAAGCTAACTCAACAAGCTACTGTGCAATGGTTTGGCTGCTTGTTCAAATTTCAGTGATAAACTTTATGCATTTTTCCCCTGCTTCTTTGAGAACATGCCTTAATTTGAGCTATAAACTGTCAAATCATAGCAATGGCAGAGACAAATTTTCCGCTTGGGCAGGAATAGTATGGCTGTATAACAGGCTTTGGAAGCTAGTATGCTCTAGCAGGGCTGCAGATTAAGAGCAATAATTTCTGCAACTTTCTGGTTCAGTTACTCTAGTGGGAGGATTTTGAGACTGCTTCAATCTACTTTGGTAAGGAAATTGTCTAGCTTTCTGAGACTAAGCTCTTTTCTGCTATGGTGGTGCTAATGCTAAGTGCTTGTGAAGTGCCTCCGAGGACTGATGGTAGACATATAATTGAAGTAGATGCTGTGAAACTTTTATGGAGGAAAGCAACAGCAGCAATTCCTCCTTCTCTAAATACACCTTTCTATTTTTCACAAAGCTTGTGATTTGCTGTCTTTCAGCTGCAGGTCTCTTTTCAGAAGCAGCACAAGTCACTATGAAATAAGTCACTTTTCTCCCTTGAATTATGAACATTTTGCAAGAAACAAACCTCATGGCATGGCTCATAGGTGCTCTAAGAGCGATCCAAACACTGCTGATGTTGCACTCCTGCTGCAGAAAGTGCAGGCTGATTTTGATCTGACAGAAGCTGGGGCTGTTCGTTTATGTGGGAATTAGAGGCAAGGAGTATTAAAATATATCTGGTATGGGGTGGGGGGGAGAGTAGGGTCTTTTCTTTGAATTCTGAAGCAAAATGAACTTTGGTCTTTTCCAGTGCTCTTTTCCTACCATCTGTTTCTTGCTACTTTCTTTGCTTTGCAGACTATTACAATGTCACCACAGGCACTGGTGTCAGTCTGTTTGCTCTATACTGCTTGCCTGTTATCATCACCAGCATCATCTAAGGCAAGATATTCCTCAAGGTCAGCAGCAGCCTTACCTCTAGCTCTCTTCCTAAATAGCATTTCCTTCTATGCCCATCTCTCTCACTGTGCTTGTAGCCGTGGCAAGATTTCAAGGAACTTGCAGAGCAGTAAGAGTGAGCAGAATCATGATTTATGGGTGATATGGCTGATGCATGTTACCTTCACCTTAGAAAGATCCATTGCTTGTTTTGGGGTCTACCTTATTCTCTCAAAACAGTTTCAGTTATAGAAATAGAACACAGGAAAACCCCAAAGGCCACACTTAATATAGTCTGAAAGCCAGTGAAAGCGCATACAAGCACTGAATTGAGTTGGTTCCAGTGGTCCTCTTGCATTTGTGAACAGTAGCAACTAGTTCTGCACACAGTTAAACTCAATGGTATCCAGTAGATGAAAAGAACCTGCCAGCAGCAGTACCTTAATAACAGGGCAGAGAGCAGCCCTGATTATGCTCTCAGACAGACACGGACCTTATGCATATTAGAGTTTTTGCCTAGCACCAAGTTAGAAAATTACTGCTACTTTTAATATCGCATTATCCTATTATTGTAAGAGCAAAACAAAAATTTAAAAAAAAACTGCTTTGTTTTATCCGTTCTACTGGAAAAAATCATGCACAGCCACAAAATTGGGTTCTATTTATCCAGATCTTGCAATAGACGGCATCCAGCAGTTTTGCAGCCACTAGTACCGTACCCTACCTTTGTGAGAAAGGGAGTGGTTTTACCAAATACATCGGCAGGTACTCACACAATAATTAAAATTTACCTGTTAGGGGGTGGGGACCGATTAGACTGAAAGAATGAAACATATTATTTGAAGAGCAACAGAGAAGGGAAAAGGCAGGCTCTGTCTGAAGGGGAACTAGATGGGGCTTTTTGCCCTGCAGCAGCACTGAAGGGTCAGGGTCAACAGGGGGCTACGTCCAGCAAGGGGACGGTACCTCCTTCAGGTCCCCACTCACAGAATCCCTGCCAGCCTCCAACCAGATGAGGTCAACCAGTAGGGCAGCTGCAGCAGTGGGGGAGCAAGACAGAAAAAGAGTCCAGTTCGGACAGCATAGATCACCTGCAAAGAGTCTTGTCTACTTCTCCTGCCAGACAGAACCCTCTGCAAACCCCAGCCCTTCAGTATGGCCCAAATCAAGTCCTTACGTCCTTTGGCCTAGGCCAGCAGTTCTCAAACTATGTGGTGGGCCTCCCAAAGGAGGCACAAGCTGTTTTTTTGTTTTTTTTAAAGAGCTCTGGCTGGCGCTTCTGCAGAAGGATGATGCACATCCAGGAGGTAATGATAAAGAGGACAACCAGAGCCCTGCCATCCGGACTCAGGCTCTCCTTTTCCCCCCACACTCCCAATCCCTCACCTAGAAGAGTGAGGCCCCAGCTGTTAGCCCAGGAGCAGCACAGAAGTAAGGGTGGCAATGGGGCACTAAGTCTGCTGTGAAAAGTGATATTGATAAATATCACTTTTCATGTTGCCATCCTTATTTCTATGCTGCTGCTGGTACAGCACTATGTTAAGAGCTGGGTGACGGTATATGTACTTGTAGGGGCATAAACAACTACAGACACAAAGAACAGGGGGCCAATCAAATAAGTTTGAGAACCACTGGTCTAGGTAACTTCCTAAAGGATTTTGTTCTCCAGAGATACAATGCTAGCACCTGGCATACATACAGGAAATGGAGTCTCCTATTCTCACTAGTGGCAAGTGGAAAAGAGACAAGCTGTCTGATTCAGGTGAAAGTCTGGTATTGCTCTGGGAGTTAATTTGGGGTGCAGACTCAGTGAAACCTTATCCTTAAGGAATGTAGTGTATGGTCAACCAGCCATAAGGGCTTCTAGTTCCTCTAACCTTCTAGCTGAAGGGATGGCCACTAGAAAGGCAACCTTCAAGATAAAAGGGTCATCAAGCATGTTGCTAAAGGGTCAACAGGGAATCAGTTTTGAGATGACCAAGTTAAGATTCCATGTTGGAACAGGTTTTGTTACTGGAGAAAAGGTCTGAGTAGACCTTTAGGAAGATGTACAGTTCCTGGATGGGTGGAAATGGAGTGGTTGCCAGTTGAAGGGTGACTGGTACCGTTAGCCATCAAGTGTACACACAGGTAACAGACCTGAGGTCCTCAGTGCAAACAGATGGTTTAAAAATAGAGGGAATGTGATGCTTTTAGTTAGCAAGGTAGCACTTTCTGGTAGATTCCTTCCTGCTATTGTTATGGACCTCTTGAATGGCTTCCACATATTTGTTTTAGGTTTGACACCCATCCAAGTTCCATGGCTGAACTCACCCATGTCCTTGGTCATGCTGATCCTTGGGGATGCTGATGGGTGGATGAGTTAACATCTGCAGAAGGCTCAGGAATTACAACCATCTGGGAGCAACGAGGACACTCACTGACATCCTTAGAACTTGAGGAAAGAGTGGAATGGGGGAAAGACATACCTTAAGTATCTTGCCCATTAGATTATTAGAAGGGGATCTCTACTGGAGTCCTGACCTTGAAAGTCACTGCAGCAAATACATATTGCATTTCCTGTTCTCTTGAGACAGACTGGTTCCAAGACTGGGACCCCGTTACTGGAATATGCATCTCTACAGAATTGCATAGCTTCTATTTGTGGTCATTTCAGAAGTTCCTGCTGAGGCTGTCCACTAGTGTATCCCTGGAGGTGTACTGCTGATACGGTAATTGAGTGACAAAGACACCAGTTCCAAAGGTTGAACCTTTCTGAGCAAGGGTGGGGGGGTAGATTTCGCTCCTGGTTGTTTGCTGATGTAAATAGTGCTGCCATGTTGTCTGACATCACTTGAATATGTTGGGATTGTATATGCAGTAAGAATCTTCTGCAGGCTTCTCAGTTCTAAAAGATTTATGTGCATCAAGGACTCCCAAGGAGTACATGTCCCTTGTGCTGCATGCTCATCCAGCTGGGTAACCCATCCCAACAGGGAGGCATCTGGTCAGTAATTTTCCTTGAGATAGGGAAACCCCCACCCTTGACCCTACCTTACCCAAGGCCCCAGGTTTTTTTTGCTGAGAATAGAGTAAGAGTAGGCCCAAAAGCCTTTAGCTAAGAACAAGAGTTTTAACTTTTGCTAAACTTGTTTTTCTGTACAAAGGGCATGCTGAGGCAGAAAGATGTGGTCAGGGCCCCAAAAAGAGGAACTAGAATTGGATGAAGGAGAACCAGAATATCTGTTAAGTTACAACAGCTGAGCCTGCTCTCAGGACTACAGAAAAGGTGCTAGAACGGTCAAACCGCAGACTTGACTGGCAAAGACAATAACAGGAAAAACCATAGATGGAGAATTAATTGGTCAGCTTGCTTATCATCAGCATTATATTCCAAATAAGGCAAATAACATGTATAACCAGCATGCTATGTTTTGCGGTTTTGACCTTTATAAGCTTGGTAAAATTTGTAATATGTAGAGCAGCCAGCCTCTTGCGTAGGGTCTATGCTGTCTCTCCCTGCATATATGCTTGTATGAAATAAAAGAGCCTTGGGCTGTCTGATCTAAATTCAACGGTGTGGTTGATTTTCCACAACAGTGTGAAGGGAACTCCCACGCACATATACGCCCTGCTCTCCAACCAAGCTAGACATTCCCACAGTCTAACTAATTCAGCCATATGGTATTGCTTTGCACACTTACTGTCCAAAGCCAAACCTGTAGACATGAATGTCAAAGTCTCACCAAAAGTCTCATGTAGCTACAAGATACTATGTGACCTAGGAGGATGAGACACAAATTAGCTGAAGTCTATGGGCTCTTTCTGCATTGATTGGTCAGATTCTGACCTGAGAGAGGTAAGCCTTGGCCCTGATAGAATTTGTTCCATGTTATCCTGCCTCTGGGTTTTCCCCATAAAAAGGGCTTTTTGTCATTACAGGGTTTTGGTGGGTTTTTTTTTTAACCTCAAAACTTCCTGCACAACATGTTACCTTTGTCTTGGCAGCAACAGTAGCATGTCCAGCATATAAGCAAATCTATATAAAAAGGAAAATAAATGACAAAGCAACACATGCCTGGCAAAGCCTTGGCCTAATCATTATCTTGTCCAAACTCATTCACTATCCATAATTATAAATTAAGTTATAAATAACAAATGTCTCAATCTTACTGTTAAATAATTCATCATCTTTATGCCCTTGGTTTGCAGCAGGAGAAGTGGAAAGGTGCAGGTTCAGACCAATGAAGACAGCTACCAAAATATCTTCCTAGCTCAGTTGCATAGAGTGCATGCGATAGGGGCCAGCAAATGAAGAACGAAAGTTTTCAAACAGAAAAAACTGAACATTTGTAAACGTCTCCCGCATTATACAGGCTACATCTGCACATGATTAAAAATAAGGCACTTAAGATATGTACTTCTTATAATACCAGAATGAGCTGCTCATTCGGAGAAGGATTAGAATTTATAACATTGCGTACATAAAGACAGCAGCTTCACACTCCCAAGTCTTTTCCACTCTAACAACAACTTCTCAGATAAAGTCAAAAGCCAAACCAAAACTCTCCCCTACCCACCAAAATATGCCACACTTATGTCATTGGATTCCACCCAATCTGTTGCTAAGGTCCCAGGTATGTCATCACAATCAGGGTATTTGAGCCCTAGATTGTCATATTAAATTAGCCATCCAGCAGTTTCACAAATCTGATCCAGTCAGTCAGAGCTTTGCTGACTCTCTGATCACAGTGTCACTAGACTAACACTGCCAGGCTGCAGTAAGAATTAATTCCCAGTAGGACTCCTTTACTCTAAGTTTGGAAAGATACACTTTGGCCCCGTTTCCTGGTACCCTGGCCCACGTAGGCAAAAAAGGGTATCAGACAAGAAGCAGCTGGGAGAGGGAGTATCTTGGGCATACACAAGTAGAGACATTTGGCCATTCATGTTGGTGAGGGAGGTGGATGGGTAGCTGCAGACATTATTGTGCATAGGTACTGTGAAACCCAGGACCTGGCATAACAGTAATCACTCCACAGATATTTATACTGGCATTGTTCTTCATATTTTCTTCCATTTTCCCTGATTGTTGCAGTTCACCATTTGCTTTTAGATATTCTGTGAATAATTTACACACTTCTAAAGTCAATATCTTAAGCTAATAGACCTTAAGATCTTTTCCATGTTCAATTAAAAACTGGCAAAGCTTCTTAATTATTCCTGTTGTTCTAGATAATTTGTTCATTTCAGTAAAGTTTCCCTAATATGTGCAAGAGCTGAAAGTTAGAACTAATTACCTATTCTTGAAGTACACTTATAGTACTGTTATCAAAGCAGATGTGTTTTTAATGCAGTGTGAAACATGGGCTTTGATTTCTTAAGTTTATTGACTTTTGCTCCATGAACATATCACATGTTAGCACTAGGGTTGCTCAGATATGATTAGCTTGTGCTAATCACTGGATGATGATGTACAGCACTCTGTTTTTATCTTCTTGGTAAACAGCCTAGATACTTTGTAATCTTCTCTTTTTAATGGAGGGGAAAATCAATTTTCCTCCTATATAAAAATATTTTAATGATGGATACGCCATCAAATTTCAGTGACTGGGATAAGGGCTCATTTCATACTGTAGAAGACTGCTTGCATAAATAACGAATCTGTGTTAAACTAGTCACTGACACTAGTGGGCTTTTGCTGGTGTAGCAGAGGGGAATTTGTCCCTACCTCTGTTAGAATTAGCATTACATATCTGAGCAACATAAGAACATAAGAGCATAAGAATGGCCATACTGGGTCAGACCAAAGGTCCATCCAGCCCAGTATCCTGTCTACCAACAGTGGCCAGTGCCAGGTGCCCCAGAGGGAGTGAACCCAACAGGTAATGATCAAGTGATCTCTCTCCTGCCATCCATCTCCATCCTCTGACAAACAGAGGCTCCGGACGCCATCCACATGATGGCGGATGATGCAGGTATCCTCATTGATCAAAAAAAAAAAAAAGAAAAGAACCTGTAGCCTTTATGCTTCTTTTAATTATTAAAGTGAAATTTACTCCATAAACTAAAAATAAGTTTGATAGCACATGGTGCAAATATTATTCTAGTGCCCATATTCGATTCTCAGAACATGTCCCAGTGACTCACAGGACAGTGTCAAAACAATGCTGTTAAAGCTTCTTATCAATCAAAGAGAGAACCGTGCTAATATTAAAATAGCAGTATCAGTTTTAATAATTCTCAGAATTATTATTCTACTATGGCATCAACAACTTGTAGCATTTTAATGCTAAATTAATTTATGCATAAGTTCTAATGATCCATTCTGAAAATATAAATAGAATTTTAAAAAATAAACATGAATACTGGAATTGAAATCTGAGGTGCTGATCCACAGGTCCAGTCAAGATGACCTTAATATACAACTGCCCTTTAGGTCCTGTACCCACTTCCCCACTCTCCTGGACTGTTGGAGAAAGACTGGCCTCAGTGTTAGCAAGAGTAGCCTCAGAGCTGCTCTAACTTTCGACAGCTGAGGCTCAGATTGCAGCACCACTCTAACCACGTCCCTTATCCTTGTGCATGTCTCCCCAATATGTTCCTAAAGCACCAGGAAGGGAAACCCCCATACTGAGGAAATCTAACCAGTTAGAGTAGCTTTACAGTCATTTTGTGCTGTCCTGGAGGTGAAAAGAGGCCACTTTATGGGCCAGGATCTAGACTTGAGATCTTGAAATTTTTTAATCAATAGAGAAAAATACCTGTATTATTTATCAAAGTAACCACAGTCTTGAATAACATTACTAAAGAGGATTTTCTAACATAGAAAGTAGTTTCTGTTCTAAGAGCCAGATTTATTTTTAAATCTCGAGGTAAAAGGTTAAGATCTAGCCCCTGGACTTGACTTTACAAAACTCTTTAGGGAGACGAAAATTTGTTTCTTTTTCTTTGATGGACACTGGTTATTTTTGACTGAGTTTATTAGCTGAATTTTATTGGTCTTGACAGCGAGGTATATTATTAGGGGCACAGTACAAGAAGGAGTTGTGTAAACTTTCATGTTACACAATGCCTCCTTGATTGAAATTTATCCCAGTGTGGAGGACCAGTCCAAGGCTCTCCATGCCTTTTAACCCTAGCATATGGAGAGCATGGAGGCTGGGGAAAAGGCAGCAGGATGAGGGGTCATGCAAGGAATCACGGAACTGGTCTCTGCACTGGCCTGTATGAGGCCAGCACAGAAAGTTAATTTGGGGATAGGCCAAGGAAGTGGCTATGAATCTGCATTTATGCAGATCCCATGGTCCCCATACCCTGTGCAGCCATCCTGGTGGGGTTAGTTGTGGCCACTAATCAAACTCAGCAGATTTCCTGGTTCATGGGTGTGGGGGGAATATCTCCACCTTTCCATCCTCCAAGAAGATCTCTCATTAGAAGCATGTTAAACTAAAATTGTCCTTTCCAGGAATTTTCATGCATTTAATCCAGAACATAGTTTCATTATTTCCCATAGCAATGGGCTAATGTAACAAATAAAATGAATTTCCACTCTCTGAGCATATATTAAAGTCCATCTTTTGTTTTCATGAAGCAGAAACAAGTATGTTTTACTTGTGTGAGCCTGAGCAGACAATATCTCAGAAGGGGCAAGACTATCTTCCACACAGCTTTATAGTCCTTAATTTAGTGAGATGGCCATACTGGTCTTACATCACATCATCAGGTGCCTCTGCTGATCTGCCAATTTCAACAATTGCTGCCAGTCCTATCCTATACCACATGTTGCCTTAAAATGAGTCCTCGTTGACTCCCTGCCTAGTTGCTGCATTCAGCCTTTATTTGCTAGTGCTGTTAGTTCTGTGCCAGACTACCATGTGTTTTTATGAAATTCTGCTTCAGTGTCATTGCTGGTTGAATAAACAATCACCCATGATTCACTCATATTTTCACATATAAAAGGCTAAGTTTAGTTCACTATCATATATGGAATCATATTAGCTATTATTTGCAAGTATTCAAATAACTGCCTAATATTGGTGAAAATGCCCATGAATCCCAAACCTTTAAACAAATATAAACACAATTATTTGGTGCTAGCACTGTGCTGTTCATTATCTGCTCTATGATAGTCTGTGTCTAACATTTTGGTCATCTAATCAGAGAATAGAAAAAACACCATACGACTTAAACGACCAGCTGTGCAGATACAAACAACGAATAGGAAACAGTCAAAATGAACAATGTACAATCTACAATTTGAATATGGTTTACACAAACTGATCAGTGATAAATATTCATAACAAATATTTCAGCTACCTCTGTTCATTGCCCTGACATGATCTTTAATTTTTACCGTTTAATGGGATCCTGCCAATCCATCCAAAACCAGTGATACAAAAGTAATGTAACAAAGATTAAAGGCCCAATTTTGAAGCTGTTGTGAACAAAGAAGTCCCATTGACCTCAGCGAAAGTTATGTGAGGCAATGCTTACTTTTACTGAGTTCCTAGCAGGAGATGCTCAGCACCTTAATACAATACCAAAGTGCATATAGGAACTCCCCCAGTTCACAGACAAGAGTTCTAGGCAATCTCTCACAAAAAAGATCAACATTTATTTTTCTGATACCAAGTTAGGATACAATACAGCCTGTGTTCTTGTTCCTAACTTCTTAGGTTTCTTCTTTTGCCTTCAGTCTTAGTATCTTAGTGACTGGAGGGGCTGGATTACCCAATAGGCAGACTAAGCACATGCTTAGGGCACCAGCAAAGCAGAGGGCACCCAAAAAAGAGAGGGTTTTTTTTTGAAAAAATATAGATTTGATATTTCAAAAAAAAAAAAAGCAAGCATCAAAGTAGTCATCATGGGAAAAAATCAGAACTGTGTTAGACTTCCTTACACTCCACTATACACTCTTCCCCAATTTTTCTGTTCTTTCATTACTTATCCCCACCTAACCCGGGGGCGGGGGGGGGGGGAGGCGTCCTACTAATGTAGGTTGAAATAATGCGAGGAAATCAAAGACTGTAACTGATCATCCTACTCCTGGTGGTAAAACAGACATTCTAGAAGGTGTGGATGTGACAGAGACTGAACCTGCTCATGCTGTAAATAATAGAAGAAAAGATCCTGGTATGTGGGTTGATTCAGTACCGATGATGTAGCTTACTGGATGGATTGTGGACCAAATGACTGCCAACATCACACTGGGCCATTTGAGAAATCATGTCGGACTTTTACCAACAGCAAACAAACAAGATATTGTCCACAAAAAATATTTTTCAGCATGAAAGCAAATGGTGAGGAATACACTCGAGAATGGCTACTGTATTCACCATCAACAGGGTCTGTGTACTCTTTTGTTTGCAAACTTTTTGCATATAAACCTTCAACATCCTGGTTTGCGGCAGATGGATTTAGTGACTGGCAGAATACTGTTTTAATTGAACAACATGAAAATAGCACCACTCACAGAGGTTCAATGTTGACATATTTAAATCAAAGACAGGGCTTTGGATTGACACAATAATTGGAACAACAAATTAAAGGGGAGTGTGAATACTGGCAACGTATCTTGCAGCGTGTTATAGCTGATATTCAAACATTAGCTGAACCTGGTCTGCCTTTCCGGGGATCAAATGACACATTTGGATCATTGCAGAATGGAAATTTCTTGTGATTGTTGGAGTTTGTGGCTCAGTTCAAGCCATTTTTAGCAGGCTATATCTCAAAATATGGGAATGCTGGCAAAGGTAACCCATCATACTTATCCAAGTCAATATCTGATGAACTCATTGGTCTAATGAGTGACAAAGTTTGTTCAGCTATTGTGGATGAAATAAGTACTGCTGGGTACTTCAGTTTATCTGTAGACTCTACACCTGATCTTTCACATATTGATCAATTGAGTATTGTACTAAGATACGTCTCTCCCACAGATGGAAAACCAGCTGAACAATTTATAACATTCCTCAATTTGAAAAGTCACACTGGTGAAGAAATGCCAAATCAAGTACTGCATTATCTGTGCCAAGTTTGCAAAATAAATTTCTCAAAGTGCAGAGGTCAATCTTATGGACAACGCTGCCAACATGTCAGGGAGTTATCAAGGAATGCAGAAGAAGTTTTTAGAACAGAACAAATATGCCATATTCATACCATGTACCGCACACTTTCTCAATCTTGTTGGCCGCAGTGCTGTTGATTGTTGTCCTGTGGCAGTAAGGTTTTTCTCAACAGTCCAGTTACTTTATACATTTTTCTCTGCCTCAACACACCAATGGGCAGTTCTTAAAACATATTTGGGCAATGATTGTGTGTTGAAATCTCTTTCTAATACTCGCTGGGAGGCCCATGCAGTGGTAACAAGTGCAATTCTGGAGTCCTACTCAAAGATTGTGGATGTACAAGAAAGTATAGCTGAGGACCAATCACAAAAGAGAGAAACTATACGAGAGGCAGAAAACATTGCAAACAAGATGCAAGAAATAGAGTCTGTATGCATGCTGACCATGTGGAATGAAATTTTATAACACTTTTACCACACAAGTCAAGCTCTCCAAGAAAAAGAATTGGATTTGAAAACATGTGCAGAACTCATCAATCATTAACAGACCACTTACACACTTTGAGAAATGATTTTGAAAGATTTGAAGACATATCAAAAGATATCTTGCCCGATACTAATTACAAAGAAGCCCGGATCTGCAAGAGAATCAGGAAAAAACAAGCAAATGATAGCAGTGCAACAGAAACAGCTTTGAATCCTAGAGACAAATTTCATGTATCTACTTACTATGCTATAACTGATACACTTGCAGCTCATACGAAGAGGAGAAGTGAAGTGTACAAAGAAGTATCAAATAGATTTCCTTTTCTAAACGATATGGACTTATCTGACAAACAATATTCACAAGTATCAGAGGGTAGCCGTGTTAGTCTGGATCTGTAAAAGCAGCAAAGAATCCTGTGGCACCTTATAGACTAACAGACGTTTTGGAGCATGAGCTTTCGTGGGTGAATACCCACTTCCTCAGATGCATTCACAAGGTTCCCAAAAGCTAGTTGACTCATACCCTGTTGACTTGAACATGAATCTCTGTGGAGAAGTACGGCTGCACCATTGTTATGTGAGTTCAAAGTTTAATGAAACAGGAAATATGAAATTCAGTCACATTGATCTTCATGTCACAATACTGAAAGATAGAATACAATGTGTATTTCCAAATGTAGAGATCGCACTACGTATTTTTCTATCATTGATGATTACTAATTGCTCCGCAGAACACTTTCTCAGCTGCAAAGAATAAAAAACCCTCAGAGAACAGCAATGTGTCAGGACAGACTTGATTCACTTTCCCTATTGTGTATGGAAGCGGACATGCTTCATCGAGTCAGCTTTGATGAACTTATCCAGAATTCTGCAATCAGAAAATCTAGAAAGAAGCTATTTTAATTTCAGCATACATGTAAGTTTTGTGTCATTTCAAAAAATAAAATTTTATTTTGTGGTATAGCATTGTTTTTATTTTGACTTACATATGGGGGGGCACCATAATCTTTTTAGTGCTTAGGCCCTTTAAAGTTCTTAATCCGCCCTGGTGACTGGAATCTTTCTGTCTTGGATCCTGCAACTCCTGCCATCCCCAATCCTACGCAGGAATTATCTGAAATCCAGTAAAAGTCAATGGGAGACTTTCCATTCTTTGCAATGGTCTGGTCATGCCCTCTATAGACAAACAAACGAATACTCAAGTTTTTCTGTTAGGCGGCTGAATTTCTCCTCTTCTTCAAATTGCATAGAAAATGTTTTCAAGTTCAGTCAGTCATGTCTGACTCTCTCAGGGAACTCATGGGCAAGATCCCCTAGGAAGCTAATATGAGGGGGAAAGGAGTCCAGGAGAGCTGGTTGTATTTTAAAGAAGCCTTATTTAGGGCACAGGAACAAACCATCCCGATGTGCAGAAAGAATGGCAAATATGGCAGGCGACCAGCTTGGCTTAACAGAGAAATCTTCAGTGAGCTTAAACTCAAAAAGGAAGCTTACAAGAAGTGGAAACTTGTACAGATGACTAGGAAGGAGTATAAAAATATTGCTTGAGCATGTAAGGTGTAATCAGTAAGGCCAAAGCACAACTGGAGATGCAGCTAGCAAGGGATGTGAAGGGTATCTACAGGGATGTTAGCAACAAGGTGGTGGTCAGGGAAAGTGTGGGACTCTCACTGAATGGGCTCCCTGCCTGCCCTGGCCCTGCGCCACTCCCAGAAGCAGCCGGCATCACATCCCAGAGCCCTCTGCATGCTGCCGTCACCTGTGGGAACCTACCCTGAAGCTCTCATTGGCTGCATTTACCAGCCAGTGAGCGCTGGGGGGGGGGCTGCAGGCAAGGGTAGCATGAGGAGCCCTCTGCCCCTCTTGTCATAAACAGATAGCTAAGGGTTAATGTCTCTTTCACCTGGAAAGGAGTAACCTAAAACACCTGACCAGAGGACCAATCAAAAAACAAAACTTTTTCAAATCTGGGTGGAGGGAAGTTTTGGGTGTAAGTTCTTTGTTCTTTCTCTTGTGCCTGTGCCCTCTCGGCTATGGGAGTGATTTTTCTATCTCCTGGCTTTCTAATCTTCTGTTTCCAAGTTGTAAGTACAAAGATAGTAAGACAATAAGGTTTATATTGTTTTCTTTTGTATTTACATGTGTGTAGTTGCTGAAATGTGTTAAATTGTATTGTTTTTAAATAAGGCTGTTTATTCATTTTTTTCTTTTAAGCAATTGACCCTGTATTTGTCACCTTAATTCAGAGAGACCA
Organism: Gopherus evgoodei; assembly: GCF_007399415.2. Classification (NCBI taxonomy): domain Eukaryota; kingdom Metazoa; phylum Chordata; order Testudines; family Testudinidae; genus Gopherus; species Gopherus evgoodei. Next base: position 47,623,150 of record NC_044328.1, read on the forward strand.
TTTTTATGTCCTTTCCTTTCTTTTTATATAAAGCTTTCTTTTTAAGACCTGTTAAAGTTTTTCTTTAGTGGGGACTCCAGGAAATTAAGTCTGCAGCTCACCAGGGAATTGGTGGGAGGAAAAAGTCAGGGGGAAAATCTCTTTGTGTTAGATTTACTAAGCCTGACTTTGCATACCCTCTGGGTGAGGGGGGAAGAGAGATTAGCTCTCGGTACTTCTGTTTTCCAGGACTGGAAACAGGGAGGGTGAATGCCCTCTGTTTAAATTCACGGAGCTTGCTTCTGTATATCTCTCCAGGAACCCAGGGAGGGAACACCTGGAGGGGAGGACGGAGAAGGAAAATGGTTTATTCCCCTTTGTTGTGAAACTCAAGAAATCTAAGTCTGGGGGTCCCCCAGGAAAGGTTTTGGGGAGACCACAGTGCGCCAGGCACTGTATAGATTCCTGGCTGGTGGCAGCTTTACCAGGTCCAAGCTGGTAACTAAGCTTGGAGGTTTTCATGCTAACACCTATATTTTGGACGCTAAGGTCCAGATCTGGAAAAAATGTTATGACACCTCTCCCCCAGGGATGCTGTGTCAGCCACTTCTGCACAGGGGTGGCAATCCCATAGGCTGGATCCAAAGCCCTGAGGGGCCAGATCCGGCCCACGGGCCATAGTTTGCCCACCCCTTAGCTAAAGGGTAGGGATAGAGTCCAGAGTGACTTAGACAAATTGGAGGATTGAACCAAATGAAATCTGAGGAGGTTCAACAAGGATCTGGAGTCCAGTTTTGGGCCTCCCACTGCAGAAAGGCTGTGGACAAACTGGAGACAGTCCAGTGGAGGACAACAAAAATGCTTTGGGGGCTGGGGCACATAACTTATGGGGAGAGGCTGAGGGAACTGGGGTTATTTAGTCTGCAGAAGAGTGAGGGGGATTTGATAGCAGCCTTCAACTACCTGAAGGGGGGGTGGTTCCAAAGAGGATGGAGCTAGGCTGTCCTCAGTTGTGGGAGATGACAGAACAAGGAGCAATGGTCTCAAGTTGCAGTGGGAGAGGTTTGGGTTGGATATTAGGAATAACTATCACCACTAGGAGGGTGATGAAGCACTGGAATGAGTTACCTTGGGAGGTGGTGGAATCTTCATCCTTAGAGGTTTTTAAAGTCAGGCTTGACAAAGTCCTGGCTGGGATAATTTAGTTGGGGTTAGTCCTGCTTTGAGCAGGGGATTGGACTAGATGAGCTCCTGAGGTCTCATAGACTCAGACTCATAGACTCTAGGACTGGAAGGGACCTCGAGAGGTCATCGAGTCCAGTCACCTGCCCTCATGGCAGGACCAAATACTGTCTAGACCATCCCTGATAGACATTTATCTAACCTACTCTTAAATATCTCCAGCGATGGAGATTCCACAACTTCCCTAGGCAATCTATTCCAGTATTTAACTACCCTGACAGTTAGGAACTTTTTCCTAATGTCCAACCTAAATCTCCCTTGCTGCAGTTTAAGTCCATTGCTTCTTGTTCTACCATTGGAGGCCAAGGTGAACAAGTTTTCTCCCTCCTCCTGATGACACCCTTTTAGATACCTGAAAACTGCTATCAGGTCCCCTCTCAGTCTTCTCTTTTCCAAACTAAACAAACCCAATTCCTTCAGCCTTCCTTCATAGGTCATGTTCTCAAGACCTTTAATCATTCTTGTTGCTCTTCTCTGGACCCTCTCCAATTCTCCACATCTTTCTTGAAATGCGGTGCCCAGAACTGGACACAATACTCCAGTTGAGGCCTAACCAGCGCAGAGTAAAGCGGAAGAATGACTTCTCGTGTCTTGTTTACAACACACCTGTTAATGCATCCCAGAATCATGTTTGCTTTTTTTGCAACAGTATCACACTGTTCACTCATATTAAGCTTGTGGTCCACTATGACCCCTAGATCTCTTTCTGCCATATTCCTTCCTAGACAGTCTCTTCCCATTCTGTATGTGTGAAACTGATTGTTCCTTCCTAAGTGGAGCACTTTGCATTTATCTTTATTGAACTTCATCCTGTTTACCTCAGACCATTTCTCCAATTTGTCCAGATCGTTTTGAATTTTGACCCTGTCCTCCAGAGCAGTTGCAATCCCTCCCAGTTTGGTATCATCCGCAAACTTAATAAGCGTACTTTCTATGCCAACATCTAAATCGTTGATGAAGATATTGAACAGAACCGGTCCCAAAACAGACCCCTGCGGAACCCCACTTGTTATACCTTTCCAGCAGGATTGGGAGCCATTAACAACTACTCTCTGAGTACGGTTATCCAGCCAGTTATGCACCCACCTTATAGTAGCCCCATCTAAATTGTACTTTCCTAGCTTATCTATAAGAATATCATGCGAAACTGTATCAAATGCCTTACTAAAGTCTAGGTATATCACATCCACCGCTTCTCCCTTATCCACAAGGCTCGTTACCCTATCAAAGAACGCTATCAGATTAGTTTGACATGATTTGTTCTTTACAAATCCATGCTGGCTATTCCCTATCACCTTACCACCTTCCAAGTGTTTGCAGATGATTTCTTTGATTACCTGCTCCATTATCTTCCCTGGCACAGAAGTTAAACTAACTGGTCTGTAGTTTCCTGGGTTGTTTTTATTTCCCTTTTTATAGATGGGCACTATATTTGCCCCCTTCCAGTCTTCTGGAATCTCCCCCGTCTCCCATGATTTCCCAAAGATAATAGCTAGAGGCTCAGATACCTCCTCTATTAACTCCTTGAGTATTCTAGGATGCATTTCATCAGACCCTGGTGACTTGCAGGCATCTAACTTTTCTAAGTGATTTTTTACTTGCTCTTTCCTTATTTTCTCTTCTAAACCTACCCTCTTCCCATAAGCATTCACTATACTAGACATTCCTTCAGACTTCTCAGTGAAGACCGAAACAAAGAAGTCATTAAGCATCTCTGCCATTTCCAAGTCTCCTGTTACTGTTACCCCCTCCTCATTGAGCAGTGGGCCTACCCTGTCCTTAGTCTTCCTCTTGCTTCTAATGTATTGATAAAAAGTCTTCTTGTTACCCTTTATTCCCATAGCTAGTTTGAGTTCATTTTGTGCCTTTGCTTTTCTAATCTTGCCTCTGCATTCCTGTGTTATTTGCCTATATTCATCCTTCGTGATCTGACCTAGTTTCCATTTTTTATATGACGCCTTTTTATTTTGTAGGTCACGCAAGATCTCAAGGGTAAGCCAAGGTGGTCTTTTGCCACATTTTCTATCTTTCCTAACCATCGGAATAACTTGCTTTTGGGCCCTTAGTAGCGTCCCTTTGAAAAACTGCCAACTTTCCTCAGTTGTTTTTCCCCTCAGTCTTAATTCCCATGGGACCTTGCCTATCAGCTCTCTGAGCTTACCAAAATCCGCCTTCCTGAAATCCATTGTCTCTATTCTGCTGTACTCCTTTCTACCCTTCCTTAGAATTGCAAATTCTATGATTTCATGATCACTTTCACCCAAGCTTCCTCCTACTTTTAAATTCTCAACAAGTTCCTCCCTATTGGTTAAAATCAAGTCTAGAACAGCTTCCCCCCTAGTAGCTTTTTCAACTTTCTGAAATAAAAAGTTGTCTGCAATGCAGTCCAGGAACTTATTGGATAGTCTGTGCCCCACGGTGTTATTTTCCCAACATATATCTGGATAGTTGAAGTCCTCCATCACCACCAAATCTTGGGCTTTGGATGATTTTGTTAGTTGTTTGAAAAAAGCCTCATCCACCTCTTCCGCCTGATTAGGTGGCCTGTAGTAGACTCCCAGCACGACATCATCCGTGTTTTTTACCCCTTTTAGCCTAACCCAGAGACTCTCCACCCTTCCGTCTCCTATGTCCATCTCCACCTCAGTCCAAGTGTGTACATTTTTAATATATAAGGCAACACCTCCTCCCTTTTTCCCCTGTCTATCCTTCCTGAGCAAACTATACCCATCCACACCAACATTCCAGTCGTGTGTATTATCCCACCAAGTTTCAGTAATGCCAATAATGTCATAGTTGTATTTATTTATTAGCACTTCCAGTTCTTCCTGCTTATTACCCATACTTCTTGCATTTGTATAAAGGCATCTAAGATACTGGTTTGATCTTGCCTCCCAGCTTTGCCCTGACCCTCCTTCCTCTCTGCTATTATAGCCCGTGCTCCCTCCTGTTTCCAACCCATCTCCCAGGTCTTGTTCCCCACTTACCTGTGGGCTTTGCTCACCTGTCCCCGTCGAACCTAGTTTAAAGCCCTCCTTACTAGGTTAGCCAGTCTGTGCGCAAATAAGGCCTTTCCCCGCTTCGAAAGGTGAACGCCATCTGTTCCTAGCAGTCCTTCCTCAAATAGCATCCCATGGTCGAGGAAGCCAAAGCCCTCCTGGCGACACCATCTTCGCAGCCAGGCATTCACCTCCACGATGCATCTGTTTCTGCCCGGACCCCTACCTTCAACAGGAAGAATCGAAGAGAATACCACCTGCGCTCCAAACTCCTTAACCCGTACTCCCAGAGCCCTGTAGTCACTCTTGATCTGCTCAGCATCACACCTCGCAGTATCATTTGTGCCCACATGGATGAGTAGCATGGGATAGTAGTCAGAAGGCCGGATAATCCTCGACAAAGCCTCTGTAACATCTCGGATACGGGCCCCTGGCAGGCAGCATACCTCCCGGGATGAACGGTCAGGGCGACAGATGGGTGTCTCCGTCCCCCTCAGCAGAGAGTCTCCAACCACCACTACCCTACGTTTCTTATCAGTGGTGGCAGCAGACCTCCCAGCCTTAGGGGTACGAGGCTTCGCCCCCTTAACTGCTGGGGGTGATTTCTTCTCTCCTGTATCAAGAAGAGCATAATGGTTATCTTTTACCACAACAGGAGGGTTCGCAGCAGCGGTGGAGCACTGCCTGCTGCTAGAAGTAACCAGCTGGCTGTGTCCACCCTGAGCCTCCTCCTCCACTGGTGTGTCAGATACACCCTGAGGCATCTCCTCCTTCACCGGTGTGTCGGTAGTCCTGTCAACTGGGACAGCACCGTCAGCTGTCTCCACATGGATACTGTCCAGGAATTGCTCATGGACATGGATGTTCCTCAGCCTGGCCACCTCCTCCTGTAGCTCTCCCACCTGCTGCCTGAGAGATTCCACCAGTAGGCACCTTTCACATTGGATGCCACCCCCAGCCTGGATATCAGTAAGTGGAAATTGCAAATTACAGTCTTTGCAAGCCCACACCAGAATCTGGGTAAAAGCATCCATGCTTTGGTGCTCTGTCTGGCTACAGGCGCAGGTGGAGGAGACAGAAGCAGTGCTGGCACAGGTGTTGCGGGTCCTCCTCACCATTGTAAGCCTCCCTCTGTCAAACACTCTCAAATTCCTGTCTACAGCTCCCTATCCGCTCCTCTCTGCTGTAAACAGAAAGGTTTTCGATGTGGCTCAGGTTATGGGTTCAGGGGACCAATGGGTCACAGATGAGACTGACAAGGGACCCCCCCTTCCTACTCCCCTTCCAAACTCCCTTGCAAAACTCCCTGTTAGCAGCTCCTGTTCGCTAAGCAGGAAATAGGACCAATGTCCCATAAAAAACATCTGTCACAGCTCAGCCAACCTTCAGCGCCTGGACACCTCCACAGAAGGCTGGAGCTGAGTTATCTCTGGAGGACCACACCTATCTCCACATCTTAAGAGGGCGTGGATTGATCCCCTTATAACACTAGTAGGATAGGTCTCTGCAATCTAGAACTGATGTTCCTAAGGGGAAACAAAGTAAGAGTATAGAAGTTGTACATGTTATCAAAATTGGAATTTAACTTGCCAGGACTTATCAGTAACTGAAAGTGTAAGTAAAGGACTTAACCACTCTATTATATGGAGAGAATCTGCAGACAAATATTTTGCTTTTTTGGTCTGAATTTGAAGAATTCATGATTCCCCACCACTACCTTAGGTATCAGCTAAAACACAATCAGGGTGACTAAGAGAGAAAGTGTAAATATGGGGAAATGGATGAAGTATAAAGGTTTCTGAAATGATAGAAAACTGCCTAGGGTTTTGTTTATCTAAAAAAACAAATTAAAAAAAAACCCTTTGTATAAAACAGTCACTTTGTTAACCTTTCATATATCTGCCTTGACAATCATTTGCTTTTTAAACATAACTGTTTTTCCTTTGAGTATTAGGATTATAAAGACTACAGTTGTGGTTTCTTACCTTCTGTAAAGTTTTAATAAGATTTAGGGTAGCCATATTTTACTACAGAGTTTCCAATTCAGGACAGGAAGACGCAGAGAAGAAGTTTCTTTGTCTGTGTTAGGCTTTCTTGCGGTATTCGCAAATATGAAAAAAGGTGAGCCAATATCTTTCAACAGAATTGGGAAAACGTGGTCTTGTCATTTTATTAATGTGGGGAAATTTTTCTACAGCACATGAGAGATTTAGGAGCACCAATCATATAGCAAGTCAATGGGAGTTTTGTTCCCAAATCCTGTAAGTGTTTTTCAAACTCTTACCCATACTTGAAGGCATCATGGCCAAATTGCACGAGGTCAGTGGGTAGTACCTTATGAGGAATAGCATGATGTATTTGAATACATCATCTGTGCATGCAAACCTGTGGTGGGAGAGTACAGTAGCTGTCTATGTTGCAGGAATACATTTAGTAAGAGTCTAGAGAGATTTTGAGAATGTGAAGGTGAGTTGCATTGGATAAAAACTGCTTGCTAGATGATATGCAAGAACAGTGATTTTGCAATTTTTTAAGCTCTATTGATGTATAGTTACTCATGTTTCTCATTTACAGCAAATAGATTTCTGTATACTTCTTATATAGTACAAGACCCATGACCATAGTAAAGCATCTTAGATTTTCTAACTGTCAATCCCGCTGAATCCATGCATGTAAGGGTAAGTTTTTGCCATGGTGCAACCTGGGAAAGGGCTGCACAAGTTTATCAAGTATTTTGTCAGTTCTACTAAGCTGTCACGAAACTTTCTTCACTGTACTAGCGAACATTGTAAAAGGACATACATACCACATACATGCTGACCAAGCATCATGCATGCAGTGATTCAATGCACTCCCTCGTCTGTAAAGTTAAATATCATGCGTTAAAGCTGTAGGAGTGATTGGTGGGAGGTTTTTTTTGTTTGTTTTTTTTAAGAGATGCATGAATTAAAATAAATCATTCGTTTGTGGTCTTATCTCTTCCCTCCCACAGCATGGTGCTCTCCATTCCATACCAGTACAAGTAAAATATAAAGAACAACAGCTCAGTGTGTGTGCGCGCTATGCAAAAGGTCAGACAAGATGATTATAATGATTCCTTCTAGCCTCAAAGTCTGTGCATATATGAATATCCTATGACAACGGTGCTAATGTGCCGATAATTATGTGTGTTCCTTCAGTTAACAAGGTTTCAATATGAAAAAATACCTGTATTCTGAAATAACTGTGCAATAGCCATATTTATTAGCAATAATATTAAGCATCAGTGTAAGTGAAAATAGATGTTTGAGAGAGCTATTACCATACATTCCTTTTTTATTAAAACTGATTATGTGTACAGCACACCAGTAAACGTAAAAAATGCACAATATTAGTTCCATACGTAAAAAGAGATTTTGATCCTTTTAATAGCTCTCTTGGATTGGTAAAAATGTTCCAATGGCATTTTAGTGAGAACTCTGGCCATCTACCCAAAAAGACAAAAGTGGGATATCAAGCATATTATTAATTTCAGAGGTCCTGTTGCCTTATGGCTTATTAATCTGAAGACTGAACTGGCGCTTTGAATGATCCTTACCAGGGGGGCCATTCACTTCCCTTCCAATATAGATATTGCTCATCATAAAGAGCGTTTTACTAATTTTCCAATACTCTTACAGAAAATAAGTTATTTAGATTAGGGATGACTTTAGACCACACAAAAATTGAACACTGCCAGGTTGAGCCATTCTGAATCATTAGATAAAAGCAAGTCTAAGGATCTGAAATATAAAATGTATAAAGGCCTACAAAATGACCAAACTAATCCATATATGCAGAATTTAGGTACTATGGAGAGAGGTGTTACCCAAAAACAAACAAAAAAAATACAACCCAAAACAACAAAACAACCCCAACCCACCGTAAGATACATGCCTCTAAAATCTCTCAAGCTTGGGCAGCATTTTTTGCTGACTGCTGGAGCCCACAAGATACTTCACACTCATATCAGTCTTTATGCTTCTGCAAACCTCTGCAAAATAAATCAGTCTTCTGCAAACACACTGTAAAACCAGCTCAGATTTAATGTTGAACTTACAAACCTTTTAGAACATTAAGTAAATTGAGTTTGATTCCAACCAAAGCCAAACCTTTGGCAGGTTCAGCTATCCCCAGTGGATATGTACCTTATCAAATAGGATTGTGATTAAGTAGACACAGCATAGTATCAAATGGAGCTGAGCCAAGCCTGTCATGTTATTTTCTTTATTATTTGTTAACAAATCTTTTATTGCTAGAGAGCACGCAGAGCCACAAATTTAGCTCTAAACTTAAATTCAAAGGTGCCAAAATTAGGGGGAGTTTGGATCCAGCATCTTGATTCAGGTCCATGTTTAATTAGATAATGTGAAGAAGACTTTCATAGACTTTTAAAGCAGCGGTATTTCTCTGCTCCTCAGAAGGTTGTCTGCTTATTGACATCTCTTCTAGTTCAGGGATGTATCTATCACTCCAACTTAGAACCCAGTTCAGGAAAGCATCAGCACTCAGGAAAGCACTTTAAACATACGCTTAAATCCCATTTAATTCAACGGGAACATAAAGAGCTTTTTCAATCAGTGCTTTAGAGTCCATTTCCACCCCCCATTAAATTTGATGGCAAAATTTGATTTCTGTGGGAGCAGGATCAAGGACTAAGTAGTAAATAGAAAACTACATGCAAGTTGCAAAGAATCCTGTGGCACCTTATAGACTAACAGATGTTTTGGAGCATGAGCTTTCATGGGTGAATAACCACTTCGTCTGACGAAGTGGTTATTCACCCACGAAAGCTCATACTCCAAAATGTCTGTTAGTCTATAAGGTGCCACAGGATTCTTTGCTGCTTTTACATATCCAGACTAACACAGCTAACCCTCTGATACTTGACTACATGCAAGTTGTGTAACAAAAATGGTTGCAATAAAACCATCAAGGCTAAAACTCCTCAACTCTTGTAAGACAGTAATTGGCATTTAAGACATTCAAGGCTTTTGCTGTTTTGTCATCAGTTGGTGACACACACTTTTAGATTCATTTACTTTTAACTGATAGATATCTTGTACAAAAACTAATTAAGTCAGCATCATTCCATATTTATCTTCAGTGATCTGCCCATTATGTTGTAGCCTCTAAGTCTTTCTGTATTAAATCTATTAACTTTGCTTCCATTTACTTAACCCACAATTATTATTCTTCTATTAAGGAGTTATGAGTAAAAGAAGAAAATACAGATAAATAGGTTGTCTTTAGTTATCTAGGCAAGGAGCACTGTAACCCCACTGCTCCAAGTGACCAAAATAAGAAATAAAAATAGGCTTTGATTTAACATTCCCCTTATCCACAAGGAGCCAAGAACTAAGTCTGGCTGTCGCATAGCAACCATGGTTGTCTCAGTGTTGGGGCTGTGGTCTCATTGTCTCAGGTAAATCAAAATGAGACATCAGCACTCCCAGGGCTGTCTCCTGCTTGTGTTGTATTGCTATATTGTGCCCATGCTCCTCATTTTTAGTCTCTGGTTTTCAGTGTGTCTCTCTTTCACTGGGTTTCACGGTATATGTTTAATGTAAATTAAAACGCCATTGCTGCCATCAGCCATACTGCATTGCAACAGAGACAAGTTTATTTCAAGGAGATGGGGGAGAAGGGAAAACAGCAAAAGAACCTACTTCGTCCTTCCCACGTAAAAATCCAGTCACTATTTCTCCCCAAATCAACTCTTCTTCCTACTACCCATCCAAAGCCATCTTCTCTTCAACCCTATATTTTATCATTTAAAAGGAGAGTCTGAAATGGGATAAGGGGAATACAGAAAGAGCACACATCTGCCATTGTCATTCAGAGGGAAGCGACTCAGGGTGTCCTGCAAACCCACTCTCATGCAAACCCATGTCCTGCAAACCCACACTCACTCCTGTACCTTGAGAACTGTGATACCCTGGCACTAAGTCCAATGGGAGAGGAGTTGGCATGTACGCCCCATACCATCGAATCCATTGCCCATATCAACAGAGAGGAGCTAGAATCCTATGTACTATCAGCAAGCTGTTTAATGAGTTCTATGAATTTTCATAAAACATCATGAATTTCTTGCAAATTTAAAATCTACATTAGTTTGGGGGGTTTTTGCCAGCAAAAGTTAGAAGGGATGTCTTCTGCTAGGGCATCAAGTCCTTGAGTGGGCTTTGCTGCATATATCTGTATCAGCTTATAGTAATAGTTCTCGGGCACTGGAAAACATTCTACCGAGGAATTTCCCCTTCTTTTCTCCCCCATATCCATATCTGACGTTTGGTGAATTATACCCTTTAAAACAGCAAGTGTGATTGTGTGCATGTATACACCCTGCACCCATCCACCCACACCGACCAAGAGAAAACTCAAGTGAAAAATCCCTGTGGGAAACTGTTAAATTATAACTGCATGAACATGGTCAGTTATTAGAAAGATTGTGGTAGAAAACACGGAGAAGTGATCGTCTTGATTTCCTCCGGGATTAAGAACTACTTCATATCAGCCAATAAATAAGCCGCAATGATTTTCGTTGTTATACCAGTTTAGAGTTCTCTGTACGGAGAAATAAAGTCCACTATATTTCAAGAAAATAGTGTATTAAAATAAATATTTATATAGAAAATGGATGTCTTGGGTGTCTTTTCACTATGTTGATGTTTATAGGTCTTGCAAAAAATCAGATTTAGACAGAGAATCTTGTTTTCATCCAAAAAAATAATCACAATATTGAAACATCCATGTCATTTATTGTTACGCATTAGTGTTCGTCACCTACTATTATGAGAATCAATAAAAAGGTCTGATCATCACTTTATTGCTATAAATCATGGTACGTCAACTAAACAGAGGTTCTTCAACTTACAGAACTGTGTCATGGTAGTTATTGGATTTATCTTGAAACAATGATTTAGCAAAAGTTATAATAAAAATGTAGTGGTCATGCTATAAATTACCCTGAGAAACTATAGAATAGAACACCTGTGAAACATGTCAAGTGCTGGATCCAGCCTCAATGAGAGCAGCCAAATTCTGGGTATAAACACCAGGTACTGGAGGCATTATTCTGTTCAAAACACTCATTTTGCACCAGTGTACACCACTTATTCCTGACTTATATGCATGTAACTGAGAGGAAAACCAAGTCCTACTCCTCTACAGACACAGTGGCAACTCTCTATACTTGGTGTAAGTACACCAGTTTATACCAATAGATGATCAGAGAGTTAAGATTTTCAATAACCTTAGGTTTTCATATAGCTCCTGTCACTGTGGTATCTGGGGTCCAACCATCATAGTAAATTAATGTTAGTTTTTCACTTTCGATCTGTTTACATTACATAAACCTATCACACAATTTGTTATACTTGTTATACTTTGGTGTAATTGGTATATAAAAAGCTTAGAACAGTGGAAAAAGAATCCAGAGAGTGTATTTGCAAAGCAAAATATAAGGAAGCTTGCAGAGCACCTTGAAACACTATGCCTTATAATAGCTAGTACAAATAATTAAATCTCTAACACCCATTTGAATCAACTTATGCATTTTAGTATAGTTAAAAAACAAACATTTATGGCTTTTGCTGCTCTACTGCTAATTAAAAGTGAAAATAATACATAATGTAATAAATAATAATTTAGCTTATGAACTGACAACTCTAAGAATCAACATTCATTACAAATTGTAAGCCAGGACTGTTCCTATGAGGATTTTCCTTGATCTATTCTATCTAGGCAGCTTTAGATCTCAATGCAGCAGATTAGGGACTAATTTAATTTATATGGTATAAATAATAGAGAACCTCTGCCCTATGAAACCCCTCTCTTCCTCAAGCACTAATATTTAATAGACACTGATAATAAAAAAATAATTCAAATATGGTATCATCATTATCATCAAGGGAGTCTTGGATGCTTAGCACCTCTCAAGATCAGACAATTTGAAGAGCTGTGGCCAGGGCCGACTCTAGGTTTTTTGCTGCCTCAAGCAAAAAAAAAATTTGGCTGCTCCCCATCCCAGCCCTGGGCTCCTCCCCCCACACCCATGCTTCCCCAGCCCTGGGCTCTCCCCTCCCTCACCGCCCCAGGGCTGGGCTTCCCCCTTCCAGCCTCCCCCCACCAGCACCCCCCCCGCTGCTGCCCCAGCCCTGGGCTCCCCCCCCGTCCCCCCCCATCAGTACCCCACACACACACACCTGCCACCCCAGCCCTGGGCTCTCCCCTCCGACCTGCATCCTCCTTCCGCTGCAGCCTTGGGTCACTGGTAACTCGCTCCCAGGGCTGGTAATTCAGCAGGAATTTTGGATGAGCACAAAACACCGACAGAATTGGTTCCCATATGGTTACAGAGCTGCAGTAAAGTGGAACGATTTTCAGCTTGAGTGATTGGAGGATACCTGGATGCATAAGACTGTCCTCCATAAATGAGGAAAGGTTGAGGTGCCTTTATTATTCTTTTGTTCCACTCTTTCTTTCTATGGCGAATTTGCCAATGCAATATCACTGTCTTCCTTTTTAACAAACAAAAAAAAGGCAATGGCTGTTGAAAATAGTAATCCCAGTCCTAATAACCACTGGGAAGCATTTCTTGCTCAATTTTATCCTACTTTTTCTACAGCAAGTTACAGTGGATTAGTATATTTGATTTGGGAGAAATGAAGTAATAGCTGCCCAAACTGAGCTTGAGCACTCCTGAATTTTGAGGTGTTCAAATCTGGAAGGCAGGTGCTAGCTGCATGTGGAGGGGAGAGGGGCTGTGGGCTCCACGGGGGAGCACAGCAGCATGTATGCAGCAGCGTGCCTGGAGCTGCATGGAGCCAGACACGCTGGTCTAAGTGGCACAGTAAGGGGGCTGGGGGTTGGAGAAGAGGTAGGGGGTTCTGCGGGGGGGGCAGTCAAGGGACAGGGAGCAGGGGGTTTTGGATGGGGTGGAGGTTCGGAGCAGCAGTCAGGGGCAGGGAGAAGGGGGGGGTTAGATGGGTCAGAGGTTGGGGGGGGCAGTCAGGGGACAGGCAGCGGTTGGATAAGCATGGGAGTCCCAGGGGTTTGTCAGGGGACAAGTAGGGGGTGGGGTTCTAGGGGGGAAGTTGGAGGGGTCTCAAGAGGGGGCAGTTGGGGACAGGGAGAAGGGAGGCTTAGATGGGGGTAAGGTCCCCAAGGGGGCAATCAAGGAAGAAGGACCAGCAGTGCTTAGATAGGGGGGTGGCGTTCTGGGGGGCAGTTAGGGGCAGGAGTCCTGGGAGGAGGTGATCGGGGACAGGGAGCAGGGCGGGGTAGGGGTTTCTGAAGGGGGCAGTCAGAGGGAGTGCATGGTGGGGCTTCCCTCCACCTGAAGTGTCCTGGTTTTTGAATGTTAAAATATGGTCTCCCTATCACTCTCAGCACGCTGCGCATGAGGTCCCCCTCCTTCCAGTCCAGCTGGTAGTGGCCAAATGAATGCTGGGAAATATAGTTCTTTCCCTGCTCCAGGAATGGCTCTGTAGGCAGGGAGCTAACCAAGGAACTACAGCTCCCAGAACCCCCTGTTGGCTCTCAGCTACCATGCCGCCCCTGCAAAGAGGCTGCCCCAAGCAGATGCTTGCTTTGTTGGTGCCTAGAGCTGCCCCTAGCTGTGGTCTCACCATTATAAAAAAAACCAGGCAGTCTTTCCACATCCCCAATAATTGTATTGATGAAAGGAAATGGGATTGTTGTTCTTGTGGGGAAAAATTGCGTATGAAAGTGGAACTGGATGGGAGATACATATTCTTTTTAAAATCTGGATTGTCTGCTTTACAATTTGGAAACGTTGGAAGGCCACCATTCAGGTAACATTTTTTGTGAATCTGTTCATCCATCCCTATCACTGCCTGGTGCCCCGAACCTTTTCAAACGATTTCACATGAATACCAAGCTATCCATCATTCCACAGATACTTCAGTAGTATTTTAGCTGCAACCCTTAATTTGTCAAGGTTCAAAAACCAAATCCTTGACACACATCCTTGACAACTGGGAGAGCTTTAAAAATGATCATAGAGGATTTATTTTATTCTTTTCAGCAGACCTTTTGTGCCAATTATTAAAATAATATGTTTACATTTCCCATGTAAATAGCATGTCAGATTGCATTCCACAAAATGACATGTGTGACATTACCTAAAATGTATGTGGAGCTAAGTGAAGTGCCAGCTGGAATGCTAAAAATATTTGCATTAAAACACACCAAGAAAATGTTAATGGAAAAGAAACTATAATTGAAAATATCCTCATGTGAAACAGATAATTCTGTACACTCACTACATTGTTCTTTAAAAGATAACTAGCTCAGAGAATGTTGTTAGCAAGTAGAATCTCCTTTCAATACTCTTAGGCTAAAATCAAGTAATAGGAGCTTCATCTAGTACCACTATGGCAGGTGACAACCTATTCTTCATTGTAACAGCTATATATGTACCTATCTTTCTTATTTAGAAATTAACAATTTTGGAACAACTGTTCACACCTAGAAGATGGCCATGTTAAAATGACTTTTCTAGATGCCTTCCAAGTTATGCAAAATTGTTGAGCTGTAATCACACAATCCAGCTGGATAGTCTCAAGGAAAAAAGGCCCTTATCCAGTCACATTGTGTTCTAATCATGAAATCTGGAGTCATGGCAGGGTATTTCCTCCTCTCCTCCCTTTATTGGCAGGAAGACAGCTATTTCAAAGAAAGCATCCAGATGAACAAAGCCTTTTTGGTGGAAATGCTACAGTCTGCACAGCTGTGTAGTTGGACTGCTGAACTCCCTTGGATCAGCTGTTTTATGTTATTAGTAGAGCAGTATCTAGAGCCCCAACCAGGCAAAGGCACCATTGTGATAGTCACTATACAAGCAAATACAAGAGAAGCCTGATCCTGAGCTCACCTCATCTTTTCTCCTCCTATTTAGAGGGACTGATGATTAGAGCCACACAAAAAAATTTGGACAGTTAATTTTCTGAACCATACAGTTTCAGGTCAACCAAAAGTGTGTGTTTCAAATTTGTCAAATATTCTTCACAGAACCAAAAATGTCAGTAAT
The DNA here is from genome assembly GCF_007399415.2 of Gopherus evgoodei. Classification (NCBI taxonomy): domain Eukaryota; kingdom Metazoa; phylum Chordata; order Testudines; family Testudinidae; genus Gopherus; species Gopherus evgoodei. The sequence goes on from NC_044328.1 coordinate 47,638,444, forward strand.
ATCAAAATGAAACATTCTCTTTAGACTTTCAGGCATTTTGAAAAATCAAGCAAAGGATTCCAAAAATGCTCAGAGGTGTAGTGGGCACATTAATTTTGAATGTCATGACTTGTATGTTAAAAATGTGTTTGTGTGGAATTATTTTCAGTGTAGTATTTGCATTTAATATTAAAAAAAGACAGGCCAGCATGTTGGACCCTCTTCATTTAAAAAAAATAAAGTATTTCATTTATAATGATAATTAGTTTCTGAAAGCCTGTTGAGCATACAACACTCCCAAAAGTGTCAAGTTTGCAGTATGTTTAATGTCTGTACTTTTAGAGCACATAAATGTTTAACAAGTCCTCCCTGACCTCAACAAGAAATCTAAATTTAACAGAGAGCGTGGGTGGCACTGAAATAGGGCACCTGGCTACAACTCAGATTCAACTACATAGAACAGGACCCTTTTCAGAACTCATTGCTCTGGATGTCAACTAATTTGCTAGAGAGGCTTCCTAAATTTTAATCTGCTGATTTGTATGGATTTTTACTACAGTGATCACTCAGTCTATGATGGAATAATTACTTTAATAATTATTATTCTAGCACTTATTCTATTATTAAACTAATTCCACCTACATCAGAGGAGTGATGGGACATAAATGCACATACAGATAACAATCAAAATAGTGTTCACAATAATTATACTTTCATTTTTGAATAAAAACAATATTTACAACTTAGTTCATTGTATTGTTCACTTCCACAAAAAGAATGAACTGGAAAATGTAACACTGACTTTGCAAAATGCAGTTTATATTTAATCTACATAGTGGGTCAATACACTCCTACAGCGCACTAAGAATTCCCCTGTGGGCAGTAGCTTAGGGTATGTCTACACTACAGGATTATTCCGATTTTACAGAAACCGGTTTTTTAAAAGAGATTGTATAAAGTCGAGTGCACGCGGCCACACTAAGCACATTAATTCAGCGGTGTGCATCCATGTACTGAGGCTAGCGTCGATTCCCGGAGCGTTGCACTGGGGGTAGCTATCCCATAGTTCCCACAGTCTCCTCCGCCCATTGGAATTCTGGGTTGAGATCCCAATGCATGATGAGGCAAAAACAATGTCATCACTCAATCCTTCCTCCGTGAAAGCAACAGCAGACAATCATTTTGTGCCCTTTTTCCCTGGATTGCCCTGGCAGACGCCATAGCATGGCAACCATGGAGCCCGTTTAGCCTTTTTTCACTCTCGCCATACGTGTACTGGATGCTGCTGACAGACACGGTACTGCAGTGCTACACAGAAGCATTCATTTGCCTTTGCAAGGTAGCAGAGACGGTTATCAGCCCTATTGCACTGTCTGTTGCTGTCACGGTGCTCCTGGCTGGCCTTGCTGAGATCGGCCGGGGGCGCATGGACAAAAATGGGAATGACTCCCCAGATCATTTCCTTCTTTATATTTTGTCTAAAAATAGAGTCAGTCCTGCCTAGAATATGGGGCAAGTCTACTAGAGAACCAGAGAGCACAGCCGCCCCAGGTCAGAGCCCCAGACATCCTACAGAAATGCTGAGCTGCATGCCACTCTAGGGGGTGCCCCGCAACAACACCACCCATTGCTTCCCTCCTTCCACACCCCTCCTGGGCTACCGCGGCAGTTATTCCCCCCATTTGTGTGATAAAGTAAGAAAGAATGCATGAATAACAAACACTGACTTTTTAGTGAGATAAAATGAGGGGGAGGCAGCCTCCAGCTGCTGTGATAGCCCAGGCAGGACAGAATCTCCAGGAGACAAAGCTTAAAGAAGGGAATGACCAGGAGTAATTCCCATTTTTGCCCAGGTGCCTCTGGCCGACCTCACTGAGGCCAGCCAAGAGCACTCACAGAATGATAATGAGGACAGTTATCCGTCCTATTGCACCATCTGCCCTCAGGGAGAGGAGGGGAGGGGATACTACTGTTTAGCAGTGCAGCACCCCGTCTACCAGCAACATCCAGTAGACATACAGTGACACTGAAAAGAGGCGAGAAAGTTTTTTTCCCTTTTCTTTCATGGGGGGGAGGGGGAGAATTGCTGGATTGTCTCAAGTAATACCCTGAACCACCTGCAACAATGTTTTTGACCCTTCAGGCATTGGGAGCTCAACCAAGAATGCAAATGCTTTTTGGGAACTGTGAGATAGCTCAAGTCCTCAGTTCCCCCTCCCTCCCGTCATGAGCGTCCATTTGATTCTTTGGCTTTCTGTTACACTTGTCACACAGCACTGTGTTGAGTCCTGCTGTGGCCTCTATCTATCATAGCCTGGAGTTTTTTTCAAATGCTTTGGCATTTCGTCTTTTGGAACGGAGCTCTGATAGAACAGATTTGTCTCCCCATACAGCAATCAGATCCAGTATCTCCCATACGGTCCATGCTGGAGCTCTTTTTGGATTTGGCACTGCATGACCACCCATGCTGATCGACGCTCCACCCTGGGCAAACAGGAAATGAAATTCAAAAGTTTGTGGGGCTTTTCCTGTCTACTTGGCCAGTGCATCCGAGTTCAGATTGCTGTCCAGAGTGGTCACAATGGTGCACGGTGGGATAGCACCCAGAGGCTGATACCGTCGAATTGCGGCCACACTAACCCTAATCTGACATGGCAATACCGATTTCAGCTCTATTCTCCTCATCAGGGATGATTACAGATATCAGTATTAAGAGCCCTTTATATCGATATAAAGGGCTTCATTGTGTGGACAGGTGCAGGGTTAATTCGGTTTAACGCTGCTAAATTCAGTATAAACGCGTAGTATAGACCAGGCCTTAATGTACTTTGGAATTGCACTAAACCCACCTGGGTGCTCAGTGCACTGTAAGAGAGTCCACCTGGGCAGTTAGCCCAGAGTATCTCGTGAACTTTAAATTCACACCCTAACTGTGCACCAGCTTCCCCATGTAAACAAACCCTTATTCTCACAAAAAGTGTTAACAAACAAACAATGTTACTTTTTTTTTTTGAGTCATTAGCTGAAATTCACACAGCATTTATTTGCAGATGAGTGAATTTTAACCACACTCTAGAACAAAAATGGCCAGAGCAAAATATTTCTTCTGCCTGTAATAGTACGTAAGTGTGAACCTGTTAGACAACTACACTAAAAAGAAGTGGAGGTTGGCAGAAGAACTTAAGAGATGGAAAAACAACATCCTGACATGAAAAAACCTCCAGAAAGAAAATGCAGCCCAAAGGGCATGGTAAAAATTCTAATGATTCACAGGCAGGCTGTATGACATGACACTTAAAATTTATTTTTAATTCTGTGTATGTGGTCTAGGACGTACTGATTTAAATTAAAAAAATTAGCCTCAATTAAGCAGAGTTAATTTAAGATGTTAGCTTGCCATTTCTGTGTGTTCAAACCTTTGTCTTTATACAAAATACCTGCACAAGTACCACCAATCTGAATAATTCCTATAATGTTGGCTTCGAAAAAAAAATACAGATACCTCTAACTATCTAATTCACAAACAAAAAATTAGCCTGTGGAAATCTCTTTAGAAATTACCATTGTATCAGAAAATTTTGAGAAATGCATTTTGCAGCTTTTGGGGCTGACAGAACAAATAGTAACAGATATATTCCAGGGTTTATTGTCAAAAATTAAGCCATTTATAAAACAAAATGCTGCAAAGTATTAAGTTAACATGTCATCAATAAGCATCTAATAAAGCTGCTGAGAGACTTTATTAACTCTCTAAAGCAAACATACTGGGGAAATAGAAGGCATAGTAAATTGCCATTGCAGCATCATTGTGGGTAGCTTTCTATTTGAATAAATTATATAGACTATCAAATCCCCAAAGAGTCCAGAATTAGTATAGCACAGTGATTGCTACATTATACTGATGGTGAGAATTTCCTTTCTGAACATCCATTTTCATTTGCTTATAGTGTTCTCAGATAGACAAAGAAAATACCCTAGTTATTTATGGTTGCCCATCCAGGTTTGACAGCCACCATCCTGGCTAACACTGGAGATTGAACTGGTGACATCCAGGGGAAAAAGCATACATTTCTACAGATTCAGTTAGAGAAACACATTCTACAGCTGGTGTTTGTAACAGTCACATCCTCTGGTGATTTAGGTACACAGGAGAATGCATAATACACCCTTGACAGTGGGTGACACTAGCGGAAAGGCCAGATTCTCACCTGCTGTGCTGCTTTTGTGTTCTGTGTTGCACCTCTGCTGGAAGGGCATGCCAGCACATTTTGTTACAGTGTATGCTGGACCAAAAACAACAAAAAATTTAGTATGGCAAGGAGGTGCCTGTTCATTTTTCTATGCCAGAGCCATATGTGGATAATTTTGGATCATCCAGTAATTCAAATACATTCAAGCTCAAGGAGGAGGAGGGGAAAAGCAAACAATAATGTGCATAACCTGGACAGAATAATCAACTTTTGATCAGACGTTCATTTTATTAATATTTACCTGGGCATTCCAGGATACAAACAAACAGTCTTTACTAATGGTTCAGATCATCAGTCATACTTTGAAAAAGAAGAAAGTAATTTACTGTGAATAAAACAGTATAATGCCTAACAAATAATTCCTAACTAGCAGATAGCATTTGGAGCTCATATGAAGGCAAAGTTACCTCTAGGGAACTTCATAAATAGGTGAGAAATAGTAGTGGGTGGCCTCAGTTCTGTTTAATTTTGAAACAGGAGATGGAACCATTCCTGCTTCCCCCCAATACAGGTTTTTAAAATATAAGCAGAGAAAATACATTTTGTAGCAAAACCAAGTGTGTCAGTCACACACTGTCAAGGGTTTTTCCCCCACTTTGAACTTTAGCATCCAAAAAGTGGGGACCTGCATGATCACTTTTAAGCTTAATTACTAGCTTAAATTTGGTACGCTGCCACCAGCCAAAAATATAGTGTTTGTTTGGCACATTTCCTGTTCCCCAAAAACCTTCCCTGGGGAACCCAAGACCCTAACCCCTGGGTCTTAAAACAAGGAGAAATAAACCATCCCCCCTCCTTTGCCCCCCACCAGACTTTCTCCTCCCTGGGTTGCCTTGGGAAGCTACACAGATCTAAACTCCTTGGATCTTAAAACAAAAAGATGAATTAACCATTCCCTTCCCCCCCCCACCAATCCCTGGTGAGTTTAGACTCAATCCCTTTGATTTTTCCTTGTTTTTGAATCCATCAGGTTCTTAAAAAGAAAGCTTTTAATTAAAGAAAGAAAAGGTAAAAATTATCTCTGTAAAATCAGGATGGAAAATGCTTACTGGGTACTCAGATTCATATAGCCTAGAGGGACTCCCCCAGCCTGAGATTAAAAGTTACAGCAAACAGAAGTAAAAATCCTTCCAGCAAGAGACACATTTACAAGTTAAGAAAAACAAACATAAGACTAATCCGCCTTGCCTGGCTAAACTTACAATTTTGAAACATGAAAGACTGATTCAGAAAGATTGGGAACACCTGGGTGTACGTCTGGTCCCTCTTAGCCCCAAGAGCGAACAAAGAACCGAAAAAACAGCACGAAGACTTCCCTCCAACAAGATTTGAAAGTATCTTGTCCCCCCATTGGTCCTCAGGTGTCAGCCAGGTTCACTGAGCTTCTTAACCCTTTACAGGTAAGAGACACATTAACCCTTAACCATCTGTTAAAGACACACACAGAGTTACTTTTGTAATTATACCCCTTCTCTGATGTCTAGCCCAAAAAGTTGTTGGATGCTTAATGCTTTTCAAAATCAGGCCACTTGTTTAGGTGCCTAAATATTGATTATTAAACATTCATACTTCAGTACCATCTAAAAGCTACTGCCAGGTTCAGTCCATTGTGCTAAATGCTGTACAGATATACACTAAATGAAGTTGTTTGGGGGGATTGCAAAGCTGATTTACATCCAAACAAATTTGTACTTAATCATTTTACTCTAACCCACTGTCTTCTTCCCAGGGTTATTCAATTAAAAGACAAGCATGTTTCTCTAGCTTTAAAGGGGTCTTAGACTGGGCACCCAAAAATTCCAGTACTCAAAACCACCAGTCACATTTGACAATGTAGGGCAAACATATATAAATTTCAAACTATACTCATTAGAAACCTTACAAAAATCATGTCTGTCATTCTAAAAGCCAAATTTGCCCATTTATGTTGCTTGATAAGTATAATAAAAAGTTTCTCCTGGTTATATGACAGGCACAATGCCTGAAAATATTAGTCAATTTTATTTGTATTTTTGTTTTTTAATATGGCAATTTTAGACTGCATGTAATCTATCAGTTCACAACAAAGCATTAATGGGTTCCTATCTGTCTGTAAAACACTAAGGCAATTAAAGATGAGTTGGTGTTTCTCAACAGAAGTTTTTCCAGCTAAAAATAAAATACAAGATAGACAGTGACTGGCATCATTTGTATCAACAATTCTACTGGAATGATAATTCAGCAGCTGTCACATGCAAATATACATACATTTAAGTTAATTTCAGAAGGATTATAATAAGCAGCTTAATACATTTCTTTTCCTTAGCTCAATCTTTTCATTCACTCAGAATTTATCAGAAGATAATTCTGAAGATGATTCTTTGGGATTTTGAAGAAATGTCAGTAACACTTAATTTAAAGGATTCTAAACTGTGAAAGAAGAATTACTGTACAATAAAGATATAGCAAATACATATAGTGGGTGAAATTATGCCAAGATTTGTGCAACAGCTGTTAAACTTACTTTAGTTGCCGAGTTCTGCAGTGATATTTCATCCTCTTAAGAATTGTTTTTATAGGCTCCTAGAAGACAGGGATTAGTATTATGGAGTATACTAATAAAAATATTTGCTCTTAGTTTGAAAAATCTAGTATAAGAACATTTGAGACAGTAGCCATGTTATTTTGATACACTCCCCCCCTCCCCCGCACACACACACACACCACCGCCACATGTTGGTTATCTTACTTGCTAATTTGCAAATTTTATTGCTCTCCACCTCGTGGAGTCATGTAATCAGGATAGACTGTCACTCATTTTAAAGAACATTTCCTAGTCATTATGGTTCCAACATAAAGCTTGAAAAGGTGAACTCTAATGGCTGGACCCACCAGGAAATAAAACATCCTTTTAAAAATCTTATAACTGAAACTGAATCTAATTATTTTACCATTTCAGGTTGACAATAGTGTGATTTGCAGTGGGTCGTATAGTCATAAGTATAACTGAACATGGCAGTATTTTAGTTAGCTAATTTCTGGCATGTTTAGAAAGGCTAAAGGAGTGTGGGGGGTGTCTAACGCTCACAAGATTTAAAAAAAAATATAAAATAAGTTTCAAGATGTCTGTGGGTTTTTTATCTGTTGGTTCAGAAAAAGTGAATTCACCCAAGCTGAAATACAAACCTTTCCCATTTGAGAATGGACTTTTTTCCAACATCCCTTTTTTCACACCAAAAGGGAAATAAAGACCTAGACAGCTCTTGAGTAGGCAAATTTTTTTCTTAATATAAGAAAAATTACAAATAAGGCTTCAATTATGGATTATTATATTCTCCGTAGAGGAGACTGCTGTAACGACATACTCCCAGCAATAGGGATAATGAATAATAACTCAGACAACCATGTTGACAATGCAATAAACTAGGGTTCTCCTCATTTTAACATTCTGTACTTTAATGACATTTTAATTTTTAAAAGATCATAATGCAACTGATATAAAAATTATTGAAATGACCAACATGTAAATAATTTCGTTGCAATATCTCAATTTTATAGGTAATGATTATTTATTGGACAACCATGAATATACAACTTTAAAAACTTTCACAGTTTCCTGAAAAAACAAGTTTTTATTGCTTTATAACAAGTGCCTATGCTCATAGGAGTTACATTTTGACAGCCGTAGGAGAGACACTGATATAAAACAATTTTACCACTGCATGACCTTCCTCGCAGACACATGACAGAAGGGAAGCATGACCTTCCTCGCAGAAACATGACAGAAGGGAACCATTCAGTCCACCTTAAGTTGTGTCAAGGACCCCAAAGTTTCCCTTTGATTCTCTAAGTTGCGGGGAGCTGAAACCCACAGATCTGAGTCAGAGGAAGCATGGATTGAAACAGTGCCAGCACTGTTGCATGCTCCCCCAGTCCTGCAGAAGTCCTTCCCCAGGAAGCCTACTTCACAGTTGAGCGTAGACAAGACTGGCTTGCCTGCATATTACACTCAGCACTAAACCCTGTGAGGCACAAGTTACTGCAGAGGAAGGAAAGGTTCCAGGGACAGCATGATATGGGGCAACTTCTGACAACAAGGTTCTTACTGAAGCTGTAGGAGCCAGGGAGGAGGTATCAGGTGACACTTAAGAAACAAGAGCAACTTGCTCATACCTCCACTAGGTCATGGTGGAAGAAACTGCAAGTATAGGTAACCAACCACTTCCCATCTCCTGAGTCTCTTTAGGGAAAGGGGAAGAGGAAATCACACCTTGCCCCTTCCCTCCATATGGAAGAAGAAGAAGAATGTAGAGGAAACAAAGTTGACCCCTATGGCAACTATCCCACCCATATGGGAGTAAATCATGTAGGATGTCAAATGTGTATCTTATTGTCATAAGACAGAGGGCTTGTATCAAAAAGGTTGAGAAACACTAGTCTAGACAAGGGGCTGGCTTGCTGCCTTCCTAAACTGTGTCAGGGAGATCTCAGGGACCAGCACCAGTCCACGGACCAGTCATTGATAAACATGGGTCTAGCCAAACAATTAGCAATAAGCTGCTGTGTAAGTCTACAAAGGTCCAGTGTGGCATGCACTAAACTATCTCTCTGAACCCTGCTGCTGTGCATTACAAATAGGAAATTTCTAGGGTGCAGCAGCACAGGGATAGTTAAAAGCTCCAGCATGCTGTGCAATAAGATCTACACTGCAGTTTGCTGCATGCTCACTGTTTGTCTAGACATGTCTAGAGATTAGTATTACTTGATAGATTAAGATCAGGGTTTTTTCTTTTTCCTTCTTCCTGTTGCCACATTCCCACCATCCTTCTTCACAAACTCTGGGATTTCCCCTCTTCTTGCCTTAGGATCAGAAGATATCTGAAGCTTGTTGTGGTTAAGTGGTGAAACTGAGAAGATGGCTGGTGAGTGACGGAGGTTTGATAGCATTACAGCTCCATGAGCCACATTCCTCAACCCAAGTTTGCCAAACCTTCAAAAACCTGGAATGAGGCTTTGGAATGTACTAGATCTCAAATCCTGGGCCAATTTCAAGTGGTTTTTCTTTTTAAAAAGTTCTCTGTAGCTGTTTTGGCTACTCTACTGGCCATAAATTATGGCTTGTTTAAGTGTGAACCAAAGGAAACTTCTCAATAGCAGAAAAATCACAATTTTATTCCTCCATAGGCAACCCAACCCAATTCTAAACTATTGAATTAAAGCAGATCAGTATCAATACATCTCTAGAAGTGATATTCTCCTCAGGAATCTGCTCAAATTATTCAAGATGTTTGATCGGAAATCTTTTAAAAGCCTAAATTAAAGGACCAATATAGTCTATTTCATTTCATGTTAGCAAAAAGTCAGCAATACTATGTATGGGTAATATAAAGAGGGGTGTGTGTGTATATAGACAGACATCTCAGCTAACTCCAGGATCACTTTTTTGAGGCTAGGTAATACAAAAAAAATGAACTCAGTTGAGATCTTCAAATTGTGAAGTAAGAAAAGTTACACAAATACCCTGTATTATCTAAGTTAGACCCACTGAAAATGAGACCTCTACTCTGGCTTTTGGTTACATCACGTATGTTTATAAGTGGGATCACTGTGGATTTAATAAGATCATGTTTCAATTCTAAGGCTACCTCATGTTCATCTGCCCCTTACAAGAGATTAGATTTGAGTCCAGAAGAAGAGTCAAGAGGAACAGAGTCAGAGCATCATCAGTGCACATCACAAGTTTCTTTTCTCTTCTAGTCACATTCAGGCCACCAGTGTTAGTGTTAATAACTGGTAGCTTAGTTGCCAATGAAATCAAAAGTAAACAACCTTGACTGGTCCTTTCAGTTTTGCAACCTCTTAAATTCATAGGGTGGTTATGGCTTTCATGGGTCTCTCCTAAATCCTGTAAACAAAGTACGCATTACAGTGGGAAGCATCTCACATTTATTTTGAATTTTATGATATTATGGTAATACGAGCAGTTTACCAGAACATAAGGATGCAATGTCACTGTGCAGTGATGCAATGTCTTGACAAAGACACAAATGACATGGTGCATCATAATGTGACTGTTTTGGCCTCCAGTACAAATATATAGAAGTCATCTAATGTCAAGTTGAGACTTAACCTTTAAGAATATTTCATGAAAGTATTTTTTAAAGGAGGTCAGAATATGCCATGAACTTTAAAAAATAAACCTCTTAAAGTAGGTTTCCTACCTCTTTAATTATATTATTACTTCTCTAGCAACAAGCATGCTAGCCATTTAACAACCACGTTAGAAGATGTGATTTCTGATTCAAATGCCTTGCAGTCATTAATTATAACTTGCTGCCACATTAAACTATCTTCTTATTTCTCATGACACGGTGTTGAGAAACAAATTAAGTATTTTAAAACCACTTTAGAGATTTGCGACTCTTGAAAAAACACTAAGGTTTCTCAGATTAAGAGTATTCAGCATTTAGCCACTATATCAAACAATATCAGCTTTGTTTTTCTTTTTTCAACAATGCATTTTAGCAGAATTTGTCTACTCTGTGTGAGCATTGGAAAGTTTATTCAGATAATCCTAGAACACTATTTAGTGTCTCTCCCATCAGGGAAGGAGAGTCGTTGCAAGTCAACATTTGCCACACAGTAAGATGAAACATAGTATTTCCCTATGCAGTGGCTGCATTTTAAAAAAGTTTAAAAATTTCCTCTTGGGTGTCTCCTTAGCTGAAATTTCAGTCCTTTCCAGGTGGATCAGCTAATTGACCAACTTAATGCCCTTCCAGGTACCAGCAACTGGGTTAATTGAGCCCTCAGGCCACTGCTAAGACTTGCAGTGCTTGTGTGGGGTTTACACCCCATCATAATGTACTTAGAATCAGAAATAAGTACAGTATTTGAAATATCACTGTGTTTACTCCTGGTAAATGAGAATATGTTAATGACCACTGTAGGTTCTAATACACAGTGAAATTCTGAAATACAAAAAATATAAATTACCATGTTGGGTCAAATGAGCAGTCCAATTTGTCCACTAACCCCTTTCCAATGCTGTTCAATTTTGTCATAATTCTTACAATAAAAGTTTGAACTTCACCATATTGTGGACACTTACTTACTACATCTACTTCCTGAACCAATTCCTGCTGTATTATTTCTAGCTCACCTGAGAGTAATCTCTCTTCTCATGTGCTTTGTAGCTAAATATTCTAAGTAGTAATTTTTTAAGGCATTGAGAAATTGTTTCTCTAAACTTTGATAAAATGTATATATTTTCTGTTAAAGTCACCCATTATTACTGGTGTATTTGATTCTGTTTCCCCTCATCTGCTTCAGTAATTCACACTAAATATCTTTTCCTAATCCAGAGACCTGAATTATAATCCAACCACCATACTCAAAGATTTAGCATTTGTATCTCTAATGGATGATTATTCAGTTATTGGATATCCACTTGTGGCATAGATCCAAATTGTATGTAAGGTGAGTCTTCAATGAATGAGATAGATTAAATTCTTCTCTTTTTGTAAAGATGAGAAATCTATTTCAATACTATTACAACCCAATATTTTATGCTGTTTAAATTAAATGCAAAATTCTGTGTGTAAAAAGTTTTACTTACATTAATCATAAGGGCTATAAATAGGAACTAAGAGAGCAATCAAATAATTTAATAGTAGAACTGCAATGTTGCTGATTTTCTTTTCCAGGTTTCTGAGCAGCTGACAGCAGAGGAACACAGTTTATATTTTAAAGCCTCATGGTAATTGAAAATGAGCGCTTTGTTGCTCTTGTCATTGGAGCAAGCAGCCTGGGAAACATTTTGGGCCTCACATCAATGCTTTTGACAACGGATTGTTAGATGGAAATTTCCAATAGTGTTACTGCTGAACTTTTCCCTTGTTCTCCTAAGCATGGAGTCAAGGCTTTCAGTCTCCATCAGGTGAAATATTTACGCTATATACACATTTCAGAGGGCATCAGTTACTTTCCTGCAATGAGAACAAATCTCTCACCTGGGATCGTTCATGTGATTTTTATGATTATCAAATGAACTTCTGATTGTTTGATCAAGCTGCAATGGCCAGCAGAGGCCAGAGGAGATGCTACATTCTGTTACTTAATACCAACAGCCACATGAAAAACAAACGTTACCATAAAAATCACTGCTTTTCCTAAAATAAATTCACAGATAGTTTCCTTATGACCAAAAAATGCTCCTCTCTGTATTTTATAGAATATTCCATTAAATGTAACTTTTCTCACCTAGGATTCTAAACTGACAGATGTGATGTTTGCTGACATGACTCTGGAAAAACACACATGCAGCAATATAAATTACAAACATTCTGCTGACACTGACTGGGAAGAGAAAATATTTGAAAATGAGTTAATACTTCATTGACAAGGCAAACTAAGAAAAATAGTCAGCAAAGGTGACAGAGTTGTTTCCCTACAATGTTTCCCTTACAATGGTCAAAAAAAATACATGATCTCAAAATAAAAAGTAGCTGATTTGTGAAAGTAAAAAACAAAATGGTGAGAGATAACAACAAAACAGCTTTCACAGAAAGCAAGAAGTTATTTCATCACCACAAAGTCAACCATGAATTCCTCTGTCACATTTTCTGTGTTTGAGGGAGTGAGATGATTATGGTTATTTTACTACACATTTTTAGATGCATCCTACCTCTTTTCTATTGTACCAGCATACAATACAGAAAGAACATTAGCTTATGCACCACTTGCAGTAACCACAATGAAAGCAAAAGGAAACAGCACACATTTTAATTTAATTTCCAGGAGGTATTAAAAATATATATATACACACATACACACACACACATTACTGCTAGAGGTATACGTTGCACAAACTAATGCCATGTCAGCTGGGAAGTCACCAGTTCCACTGTTGAGTGACGTGAGATGCAATCTCTTGCACAAAAGGTTTGTTTGAAGTCCCAGCCCCACATAATGGATGTTTTATTACAGGGAAAGTAGCAGCAACCCCTATGATTACCTTGCGTAACAGTTTTCATTTTAAAAAATAAATCTTGCAAGCTTCTGTGCAGCACTCCAGCACCTACACAGTTAGCAACAGGTCTTTGAAATGTGTTTTCTTTTTTATTTTGCCTAATTAGTTCCATGGCTACTAGGAAGAGTCTTTCCTCAGAAGCAGCCTTCTCAGTGGCATCTCTTGTCAGTTTTGCTAGCATTAGCGGCATTGTAAACCAGACAGATGGGGAGAAAAGCAAATTATTCCTTCAACTCCACCGTTGTTCACCTCAGCTCTGGAGGACCATGGGGACTGTAAAGGAAAGACTGCCTCAGGAGCCACTTCTGTCACTGCATTGTAGCAGGAGGCAGACACTGAACAAGGGAATAGAGCATTTCTGAATTTCCCTTGACTAGCTTTATGAGATGACTTCTTCCTTTCTGATTAGGGGCCCAGGATCAGAAGGACTGGCACCCTCTGGCTCAAGTTTAGTACCTAACCCATCCTCTGAGGCCACCACGTGTTTCAGCCTAGGTCATCCCCTTGAACTGTCCAGGTTGCGGGTTTTAATTATTTACATGTGCTTGTTTTGTGATTGTTTTTTTAAAGTTCTGAGTGGGGCTGGATCTTCAGCTCTCTTTCCTGGACAAGGAACTAAGAGGGGAACACTGGACTTGCAGATCTCAGCAGCCCCTGCCTTTTCAGGCCCTTCTTTGCCTGTCTGAAATATAGGCAGAGAAGCAGGAGCAGCTTTAAAAATAAAAACTACTCAAGCTCAGCAGTAGTCCCCTTTAGGTCTTTTATTGGCACAAGCTCACTTAACTCCCATTCCAACTTCCAGCATGCAGTGGCCCTGATTCGGATACATTTAATAGTTTCCTCTGTAATTCAAGTACCACTGAACAAGTCTTCTGATGCCTGCTAAAAGACAAGTTGGTCTTTATCAGAGAAGTTGTGATACTTCTAAGGTAACCTGATGTCACAGTCTGTGATTCAGGTAACAACATGTATTCTGCTTAATTTAAAACTAATTCTGTCATCCATCAACAATATTCAGCTCATGTAGTCTTCTTGATGGTTACTGGAAGAGTACCTGAATAATTGAGGCTATTAACTGCATGGGAATTTAAAAAGCACAGCAAGCACTCTGTTCCAAGTCATACATAGTATTAATGACTGGTTAAAATGATCCTGGAAGGAGGACATGTTGACTCAGGAAATTAGTCATGAGCTATGAAGGGTTTCACAGTGAGGGTTGCCAGTTCAAATCCAGATGACCGTGATAATATCTTAAATTTGTGAAGCGTTGACCATTCAAAGGATAAAGGTATGGGAAACTAATGAGTTTCAGAGCTGGTCAGAAGTGATTATCTCCCACTGAAGTTCTCATGTTTTCATTTAAAACTGAAAAATGAAGATTACTTACCTGTGACAGATGTTCAAGAGGGACACTGCATATTCCCACTCAGGGTGCTCTGACCAGTGCAGCCTGAACATTAGAATTGTAGCTAGCAGTAAACACTGTAGCGCTCACACACCTCTCTTGCCTCCCCTTGGTGAACATCAAACATTCCAGGGTAAATGTAAAAGGAGTATGACGATCCAGCCACCTCAGTTCCTTCCTCTGCGACCAAATCCATTAATAAGTTGGACTTTGAGAAAGTGAGAAAAGTGAATTTGAAGAGTCCATCTTGAACTCTGGTTACAGGTAAGTAACCTTCATTTCTTCTTGAGCATTCTCTGCATAGTACCATTTATGGGACAGATTAATAAGGAGTAGTCTGATTCAGGATGATGGGACCATACAGTCCTAACTGAATAAGTATTGCAGAAATGCCTTGCCAAATTTTGCATCAGATCTAGATTCTAAATCTAAGAAGTAACGTTTAATAAATGTGTGGACAACATCCCATGTTGCTGTTCTACATCTCTGTATTAGAGGAATATGTATAGAAAAAGTCAGATACCCCATCTGATCTAGTAGAATGTGTTATAATTCCCTGAGGAAGGAACAAACTACCTATATGCCTTGCAGAAGTGATAGCTTTCTAAGATACTGTCTTAATAGACAGATGGAACAAAGCATCATCTCCCAAAGGTTCAAAGAGAAGCTTCAACTGTGATAGCACTAAATTCAAATCCCAAGATGGCACAAGGTGTCTTATTAGAGTATATAAATTGTTACAGTCTAAGAACCTTTAACTGTATCATTAGTAAAAAGTGATTTACCATCCACAGGTATAGGGTATGCTGATAAGGCTGAAAGGTGAACTTTCCATGAAGTTAGTGAAAGCTGCGATCTTAAGATACAATAAATATTCTAATATATAATTAATTGGTGCTATATATGGATCTATATCATACATAGAAATCCACAATAAAATGTTTTTCATATACAAATATAAGTTTTCTGGGGACTCATTCCTGAACTTATCAATACAGTTTGCACATCTAATGAACAAGATCCAGAGGCATACTCCCCAAGCCATTAGCTGAAGAGACTGAAGATCTGGGTGATAAACCAGCCCGTGTTGTATGACAAGCCCAGTACTAATGGCAGAAGCTCAATTAACCCTCGACAGCTGAATTAAATCTAGGTAGCACTGTTGTCTGGGTAGGCTGACACTATCAAAACTACTCTGGTTTTGCCTTGTTTTATTTTGTTTAATCATCCTCTTAGTGAGGGGAAATAGGGAAAAATACATACATTAAGCCCCGACATCAGTGCATTAGAAACATCTGATGTTGAGTCCCTTTGTCCCTCTGTTCTCGCACAAAGTTTGACACTTCGTGTTGTTGCTGGACACAAAAAGGTATATAATCAGATTCACCCATAAACTGAAGAGGTGTGCTACTACTGTCTTTCAAAGACCAGTTGCGCATCTGAAAAATCAACTTGCTCAGATGGAGCTGCAAGGATGTTTTCCCCTCCAATACACAGATTGCTATTGAGGAAACATCTTCTATACACAACTCCCAAAGATGCTTTGTCTCAATGCATAATTGTAGGGAAGTAAGCTCCACCTTTTTGTTGAGATAATGTAATCATATTGTATTGTCTGTGTCCACCTCAACTGCCTTGTGTTTGACCTGAGACAGAAATACCTTTAGAGCTAACCTAATTGTGCTCAACTCTAAGATATTGATATGTAGATTCTTTTCTTCTGGTGACCACTGAGCTGTGACTAACAGATTGGGATGGGGAGCCCATTTAAAGATCAACATAGGTGCATGAGAAGTAAGTATTGCAGATGGCAAATGAAGACTGAAAGGTGTACCTGTAATTACATTTGGAGTGCTTGTCCACCAGCCATGTTAACACCTGCTATGGTACTACCAGTTTGTGATGCATACTGTCTACACCTGGTTTGTATTTTTTTTTTTTTGCTAGCTAGTACTGAAGGTCTCCAAGGTGAAGACAAGCATATAGTGTCACTGACAAAGTTGATGCCAATAGACCCAGTGATCAAAGGGAAGGGAAGGGAAGTTTGACTGTTGCAGGAACTGGAGAAGGAAATAACACAGATCCTTTTATTTTTATAAGCCTTTCCTCTGGGAGAAAGGGATTCTCCAAGTTGAATTTAGGAACATTTTTTCCTCAGTTTACACCTAATCCCAGACTGGCAAAAAGCAAACATTTGTTTTATGTGTAAGAGGATTTTCTCCCTTGATGATACTTTCATTAGCCAGTCATGTAGGTAAGGAAACACATACCTTCCCTGCCTTTTTAGATATGCTACCACTATCAACAGGCATTTTGTAAACACCCTCAGAATTGTGGGTAACACAAAAGGGAGGAACTTTTACTGAAAATGGTCCCCTCCAACCATGAAATGCAGATATTTTTTGTGACATGGCCTTATTGAAATGTGTCTTTTAAATCCAGAGGGGCAAACCAGTCCTGAAGAGAAAGAAGAGATTACAGAAGTTAGAGATAACATGCAAAAATGTTTTTCTTCTATGGGTGTTTAATTTTCTGAGATCCAAAATAGGATGGAGGCCCCCCATCCTTTTTTGGAATTAGAACACATGAGTAAAACCCCATCTTTTTCTGATCACATGGCACTTCCTCTGTTGCTCCTGACTGCAATAGAGATTGAACCTCTTTTCTGATCAAATTGAGTTTTGTCAGTCTGACAACTTCCTGAATAAACCTCAGGGAATTACAATAAATTTTACTGAATAAATTAAGCCTTATTGAATTATGTTAATACATTTGGGGAACATTGTATTAAAAATGCAAATGTGTATGTATTGTCGTGGCATTGTATGTACCTTCTCTAGTAGGGAGAGGGAATACTAATGAACTTCCTCCATTATCAGTCTTTGAAGCCTCCTGGAGAGATATGCATATACTAGTGCAAACTGGATTCTCCAGAGACCAGACAAAGCAAACACTTTTGGATCAAAGCCTAGGTTTTAATCTGACTCAGCGCCTTCTTCCTGGTCCACAGAAGGCCCTAATCCTTATGGAAGGCCTCATAAGACTGTTAACATTCTGAGCTGAAGCTGTGATGAACTTGTAACAACAAAGAAACCCCTTAGTTGGGGGCGTTACTTGGTAAGCTTATTAGCATGTTTGCATTTATTGTTTTCTCTGTAATGCTTCTTACCTTTAGGATGAAGAAGGCTTGCTTAGAAAGACATGTGAGGTAACCTATATCTGTAGCATTCTCTCTATTATCAGTCTCTGATGAGAAAGCAAGCAAGCCTGGTTAGGCAAATGCCTTTGCTGAGAAATACACAGGGCAGCCTGAGAGCCGCCCTGTGAGAAAAGATGCATTTCTGGGTGGAGTCCCGGGTCTCTGTAACAGCTGCGGATCTGAAAGCCACAATGGGTGCCCTTCCTGAACTACTGAGGGGAAACACAGGTGCAGTTGCCTTGAATAGTGAAAGATAAACAGGATCCCAAACCAGAAATGAAACTGGTGAATTGTTGGGAGGAAGGTTCTTGAACTACATGCTTTAACCTCAAGAATCCGATTGCTATTAATTCCCACTGATGACAAACGTGGGACAAATAGCCCCCAACCAGAGGGGTAAAGATGTTTAACTGAACTTCTTCTGAAGTTGTGTTCTTATGTCAAATCTGAGATCTTGCAGGAATCATGGAAGGTGAAGAATTGGAAGTTTCCCCTATTATTGAGAAGTTAATTGACTTTTTTCTTTGCTGTTCATGCTGAGAAGTATGCTGCTAAGGCTAGTTGTTAAATATTCCTTCTTAGATAGTAGCAAAAAATTGCTGAAGAAGTTGGGTATTGTCTTTGGTATTTGACTAGTGGAGCCAAAGATGATCTCTTTGCTGTAATAAAGACACCCAAAGATCTATCTGTAGATTTACATTCTTAATTTTTCCAGCACCTCTTCAGTCTGCACACTAAACAGACTGTCTTCTTCAAAGAACATATCTTCAATCCTCACCTTTGTCTCATGAGGGGAAACCCACCAACCTCAGCCGCTCATGCTTTCTTAATGTGATATCTGAAGCTATTACCCTAGCAAAAGCAGCTGAAGCTGCTCTTAGCTGAAGTTTAGCAACATTCTGCACCTTCATCAGAAGGGCTTTTCCTGACTTTTTAATGTTTTTCTGGCACAGCTTTTAAGAATGGAGCACTTTCCCCCATAAGTGGTATTGTTATCTAGCCATGACAGCTTCATAATTTGATATATCCATGGTCAAAGTAGCTGAAGAAAACATTTTTTCTCCCAATTACTCTCAGTCTTT
Organism: Gopherus evgoodei; assembly: GCF_007399415.2. Taxonomy (NCBI): domain Eukaryota; kingdom Metazoa; phylum Chordata; order Testudines; family Testudinidae; genus Gopherus; species Gopherus evgoodei. The sequence continues at coordinate 47,657,369 of NC_044328.1, forward strand.
TTTTCTTTCTTATTGGAAGGAGTAGAATGAACTTGGGCATCTTTTCATTTTTGTTGTGCCACCTTTACCACTAACAAATTAGGAGATGGGAGAATATGAAACATAACCAGGCTTTCCTGAGGAAACAGATAGAATTCGTCAGCCTTTTTTTTTTTTTTTTTTTAAATAAAGGCTGAAAGGATGAGGGAGTTTTCCAAACTTTTTTCTCTGGCTGAAACAATCCCTCCAACAAAGGAAGTGAGACCTCTTATCTCGTAGATTGCCTGAAAAATATCAGAACCAGGATGAGGCTAGACAACTCAACAAAAATTGAGAAAATAGCAATATTTTTGCCATGTGGTTGACCAGTCCATGGAAGGTCACCAAATTCTCTGATGGCAACAATGCTGGCTATCACCAACATTTTCATTTGGAGAGGGTATCCCTCCAGAATCTGTATCCAACTCTTGTAACTCCATTAATGCTTCCTTTTCTGATAAGGAATCTGTTACTACCATAGGCTACCTGTCAGGACCTAGATGCATTGCCAGATGGGAATCCTTTGGCTCTAATTGAACATCCTCTCAATACCAAACTGACAAAGGTCTATTCTTATACAGAGAGACCTCTTGATAAGGTGTAGGACATGGCCAATGTGACCATCCAACTTAAGGGGTTTTTTTGCCAGCCAGGACAGAAACCATACTCCGATCCAGTTGGAAATATTTGTCTATATGGATTCAGGGTATGTGAATGAGGTTGTTAAAGTACGCTCTCTCTGGATCCAATTCATGATCTGTATCTGATCTGAGTATATTCTTGGTTCAGAAAGAACCAAAGACAATCTCCTTGGTTGATGAAGGACAGTGGAGTAAAAGTCTTCTGTGAGGACCCAGTAAGAGACTTAGGTGGAGGAAGTAGAGGATAGATCTTAAGTTCTTTCACTCCTCCACTCTTCCCTGGGACAACACAGTTGAATTGGTTGTAACAATATATCCAATTCCTTCTCAATTGCTATCCCTGGTTCGACCACCAACAGATCTGGTCAGTGAACTTGTGCCTTGACTATCTGCCACAGTGCGGTGGTGTTACTGGTTATTGCCTCTATCACTTCCTCATCATGCAGGTTTGTTAGCTCTTGATTTTAGAACCAGCTCATCCTGATCCAACACTATCTATCTCCCCCCACCCCCCCAAAAAAAAACCCCACTGTCTCCTAATTATACTAGAATCTGTATCCAGAATGGATTCCCTGAAGAGTTCAGGTTAGATGAGTCTTTGGGGTAGATTGCCTCTTTATGAAGAGGCAGACACTATCAAGGACTGTGTGCTCATTCTTGTCATAACAGCTGAGTCCTTTCTAATGGGACTGGTTCTGGAAACAGAGGCTGACACTACAGCAGTTTTCTTCTTCTCATCCTTGTTACTACTGGATCTTATAGTGCTGGATACTCAGGAAAAGGGTTTGTCCTTCCCAGCAGACTCACTCAGAGACACTGGTCTCTGAGACCTGCTCAAGCCCTGTCCTCTCCCCGTTCTGGATTGTTTTGCTGATAGTGCTTCTTGTACTAAAATCTCCTGAGTTCTATTCTGTCTCTCTTTGCTCATGTTGTAAAAGTTAAGCCAACTGAGTATTTCAAGGGTGAGTGTTCCTCTCCCAAGTATGCATGTCAGAGTCATATGATACACATCTCTTGAAACCAGTTTTTTTATTCTTTGGTTTATTCTTTTGTTTTGCCATCTCAAGTTCAACTATCTACACTAAACTGAAACAAGTACTTTTTACAGATCCAGACTAATAAGGCTACCCTCCTAATACTATTATTATACATAAATAGCTAACAAAGTACAGATACAGGAATTCCCTGGAGCATCTCCTGAATGGTTCAGCTTGTCATGGTTGGAAGGACCTGAGACAGCTGGAGCACCATGCCCCTTTTATATCCTCACCCTGGAACTTTTTGACATTCATCAAAGGGAGGAGTGAGGAAGGTGTGTGATCATGAGGGAGATTAAGTCTACCATGCAGGCTGTTCCAGTCAGAGCACCCCATGGGAGGGAATATGCAGAGGACACTAAGAAGAATATTTGGAAAAATCACATGTGCCAAAACCACATCTGTGTTTTGCAAAAATACCCATTCAGAAGATCAAAGGAAGATTTTCTACCAGTTACCACTGATTAGGTGTATCACCACAAAACCACCACACAACTGGCAGACTAAGCAGAAAGCCAAGTTTTGGGATTGGTCCTACTTTGAGCAGGGGGTTGGACTAGATGATCTCCTGAGGTCCCTTCCAACCCCAATAATCTGTGATTCTGAATAGCATGAAGATGTAACTACCATCCCTATCCCAGTGGTGATCCCTGCAGAAGAACGCCGAGACACATTCACAGGGTAGTATATACACAGAGGATTTCAGTCTCCAGGGCTGCCAGCCTTCACAAGCTTTGGAAATAAATGAGCTCCCATGCATTTCTCTCTCGATAGATAAGATTATATTAGATAGATGAACAATTTAAGATCAAAATTTTTGAGAGTCTATGGAGACTTTTTGCTACTTACAGATCTGCCTAGTTCTCAGCTGTAGACTTATTTTACCTATTGCACTAAGAAAAAAAATTGTAAGGCTAGGTTTGTCAAGATGATGGAATTGTTTGCTGCTGCCTATATCTAATTTTAACCATTCTGTTTATCCTGTTGTATGTAAAACATTCAAATTGATGTTTGTTACAAGACGAATGAAATAAAAATAGATAAGCTGCAACTGAGTTTGAGAGATCACTCCAGTGTCCTTAAGAAATTAAATATAGAAGTTAGGTGGCCAGTTTCCTGAGACAAATTGAGCCAGATGTCAAGTTGTTCTTTTCAGTAATGCGATGAGCATTTGTCCTCAAAAGGACAGGAAAAATTGATAGATTCCTCATGGGCAGAATCACAGACTTGAAACTCATCAGGAGGTAACAGTGGGGCAGATAATTATGAAGCTTGCAATAGTTGTTTACTCTCTAAGCAGGTTAAAATCTAATTTGCGACAGATATTTTAAGCAGATATAGGCTGAATGAAATGGAGAATGAAGTGATCCTTATATATATTAGAGATGTTGTGAGGCTTAATTAATGCACATAAAGTACTTTGCAAACTTCAGATGACATATCTCATAGAAGAATAAAGTATTATTACTACTCAGATGTGGTACTGCTAAGCATGTGTTTGGCTGTAAATCAAATTAACATCATTTCTATGTACTCACAGTTTAGAGGAAAACATTTTATTTTAAAGACTCCAGGAAAAGTATATGGAAAAGTATTTTTTTAAAATCAGCAATTAGGTTGAACTTCAGATATTTCAGGAGTTTGTTTTAAAAAACAAAGCCTACATTTCTAAAGAACATCTAAAGTTAGGCATTTAAATGCATATATAGGAATCTAAAGAAGTGACCTGATTTTCATAGGTATCGAAAATTCACAATTCAATTGAATCACTGAACAAGGATTGTAGAACTGGAACTTTTACGCCTAAAGCAGTAAGTGTATTTGCAGCATCTCTATCTTCCTCCCTCCCACTTTCATCACCAACAGAATCCCCATCTCTTGCTCTAAGCCAGTGGTCCCCAACCTTTTCATCTGGCAGGTGCCAGATGAAGGACCATGGCGGCAGTGGAGCATCTGCCAAAATGACGCCTCTCAATGATGTCACTTGCCGCTGACAAGTGACATCAAGAGGCGTCACCATCAAAACGCCACAGAAATTTGGTGGCATTTCGACGGATGCGCCACCACTGGCCAGGACGTGGGAGCATTTAGATACCCCTGCGGGCGCCATGGCTCCTGCAGGCACTGCATTGGGGACCCCTGCTCTCAGCCTTATTGTAAAATAAATCACTCACCTCTCTGGTTCCCAGAGATACCTAGATATATTCCTCCTTCTGAATAGGGACAGAATTCAGTTTTTCTATGGGATTTGGACTGAATTCATAGTCAACATTTAGGAAAGGGCAGAAAGGGGATGTGGAGATGCTCTACAATCTTGGGCATTGTGATGGGGTTTGACTCACCACTGTGGCACCTCTAGCTGGCTGTCCGTCCTGGGAATTAGCTTAGTTCACCAGTGTGCCCTCATCTGATGATGCCTCGCTGCCATCGCCTCTGCTCCAGGAAGTAACCTTTGTTAACTGTCCAGCTGCTTCCTCAGTGGTAAGTGGGGGGAGGGGGACCTGGCCCCATCCATTACTCCAGGTCCTGACCCAGGGACCCTGTAGATGGCAGCCACGTGCTGCCTCCCCTCCAACTCCACAGTCTAGTTCCCTGGGCCAATTTCCTGCAGCCCCAGCACCTTCTATGCCCGTGTCTCAGGGCCTCAGCATGCCAGCAGTCAGCTGGGAGCTCGCTTTCACTCCCCTGATCCTGTTTAGCACTGTTCTATCCAAGGTGCTAGCTGCCTTCTGCCCTCCTCAAGCTCCAGGGAGTGACTGACCTGCTCTGCCCTGCAGCTATTCTTATATGGGCCTGCCTGGCCTTGATGGGCTGCTACTCGCAGCCCCTTTCCAATAGGCTGTCTCCTGTACAGCCTCCCTAGAGTTCTCTCCAATTGGCTGCCTGTTGTGCAGCCTCCCTAGGGTTCCCTTAAATCCTTTCAGGCAAGTATGGGACAGGCGCCCCACCACAAGCATACAATCCGATTTAAAACACTTCACTAAAATTAGTCAATGTTTTTAAGTTTGCAACCACAGAGTATTATATAAATTAGATTCAGTGACAAATTTCTTGAATTTTTTTGTTAAACACACGTCGTGGCCTGTTATTGTTGCAAGCAAGCTATGACCAGATAGCTCAAATGTGAAGACCGAGGTCACTGATTAATAGTCTAATGGAGAATGCCAAATAGCAAGCACATTTCACATAATTAACAAATAAAGGCCCCCTTTTTTTTTTTAGCCTTCATGCTTCTTTCTATCATGGTATCTTAATTTAAGAAACAAAAACAAAAAACATTGAACCAACAACACTGAACAGCACACTAAATTGCTATCCATCTATGCAATTAACATAAAACAAAACTGCGTTCAAAGAATATTATTCAGGTTGCAAAGTCAAGCATTCAAAAGTTAGGAACTGTCAGATTTGCAGTTGCCCATGGAACCCTAGGTCGGCCCCCTTGTGCATTCCACACATGCACTGAATGAAGCAGAGATTGTGTGTGCGCGCACACGCACACACGTGAAATATATGAAATCATGTAATTAAAGTTGATAATGCATGCACAAGCAGGCTGAATTAAGGTTGCATGGACAACTGCAAATCTGACAGTTCCTAACTTTTGAATGCTTGACTTTGGAACCTTATATAAAAAAATTAATTCCCAGATTGTTTTGTTGTTTTTTAAATGGGCAAACAGATTCTATTAAGTGCAGCTATAACAACCTCTGCACCATGCATGCAGGGTTTGATCCCTGAATCTTCAGCATTGTAGCATGGACTTATGCCATTTGAGATTCAGGACTACATCAGCCTAGAGCAGAAGAAGGTTATCATCTCAAAGTGGGAGATGGGCTGCTAGGACCACAAGTTTATAATTGGAGTCTCTCACTCTCTCCCCATCTTTAGAAGTTAAGACCTAATCTAGGGTAGATGCTTCCTCAGATTGCATCCCTGGGTGGGGGATGGGATGCTGAGCTCCTTCTCTCTGCCCTCTTCCCACTACCCTGGGAGTTGGGAGAGCCTTGAATCATGTTGTATCCCAGGGGTAATTGTATTCTGGGGTCACATGATGAATCCAGTGGAGGTAAGGTAGAGGGAAATCAGTTGACAATTTATGTAGACTTTCAAAGTCCTTTAAAAAAGTCCCCCACAAGAGGCTACTAAAGAAGCAAAGTAGCCATGGGTAAGAGGAAAATATTGCCATGGATCAAAAGCTTGCTTAGAGGCAGAAAACAGAGCAGGAATACATGGTCAGTTTTTAAGCATGGCAAAAGGTTAACAGTGGGATGCCCAAAGGTTCTGTACTAGATACAGTGTTTAATATATTTATTAACAATCTGGAAAAGTGGGTGAGTAGTGAGGTATCTTCAAATTTTGTTAAAGATATTTAGGTTAGACAAATCCAGACAAGACTGAGGAACTTAACCAAGCTAGGTAAATGGACAACATGCTGGCAACTGAGAAATGCAAAGTAATAGCCATTGTAGGGAAAAACTTGAATGACTCATCCATTTTATAGGCTTCTGAATTAACAGAAAAGGGACACGAGTCTCATTGGGGACTGCTCAATAAAGACTTCTGCTCAACGTGCAGCTGCAGGCAAGATGGAAAATAAGATGTTAAAATATACAAGGAATAGGATTAAGAATAACACTAAATATTATAATTCCATTATATAAATCAAAGTTTCACATATTCTGGAATATTGTGTACACTAATGGTCATCCATCCCAAAAACGATATTACACAATTAATGTGTGCAGTGAAAGGTAATGAAAAAGATTAGGGGTGTTGGTGTCACTCTGGCATAACTCTAGGTAACTCGGAAAGGTGATAGACCACAAGTGTCAATGAAGCCCTGCTGTTGTAGGCCTCAATGAACCAGTGTTCCTCCATGTTAAACACTTTGTGTAACCTAATGTACTAACAGCTGCAAAAATGTAGTGTTAGCAGTTAGTTTTGGTTGTAACAGACAGTTCTCTGCTGTAATACACTGAAGCTCGGCTAAAGCCCGCTCAAGGCCGTTTTAAGATACTGTGTACATGTCTCAGCAGCGGAGGGGTGGAGGAAGGGAGAAGTCAAAAGATTGAATGAGAGAAGATACTGCAGCTGGATGGGAAAGGAGGGGGGAGTAAAATCAGCTAGTCAGCAAGAAAGTTTTGTAGTAAACAACTGGGATATAAAAGGAAGAAACTGCTTGTTTTAGGGGTGCAGGATCTGAGATTGTTATTTCTCCCTGGCACCTTATTTGAGCTCAAATAAATTTGGTTGTTTGCTTCTCCACCCTAGTGTGTTTATTGGCGCTTAAGCACTCTAGGTAACGAACCACTGTTGCTTGCCTCTGGCACTGCTGTGTCTGCAACAGGGGCATGGAAAAAATCCCATATGAAAAGAGCCTGAAAAGGAAAAGATAGAGATTGTTTACCAGTTGCCCAACAACAGTGGACATGATTAAGGTATATCAAAATAATGAATGTAACAGAGAAGATAGATCATGAGTTTCTGTTCTTCCTGAATCAAAACTCAACAAGGGGGCATTCAATGAAATGGAAAGGTAGCAAAATCAAAACGGATAAAAGGAAACTTTTCCACATAAGGAATAATTAGACCATGGAATGATATACGATGTTGTTGAGACCAAGAGTTTAGCAAAGTTCATAAATGGACTGGACATTTAAATGGACTGTTATAACCCTGGCTATTCCTACTAACTACTAGATATGCTAACAAAAATTTTAGCAGGGATATAAAACTTCATGCTTTTGTGCTTAAGACAATCTAATAATTAGAGAGGATGGTTAGTCTTTCCCTGAACGTAGATTATCCTACATCTGCTTACTGCAAGGTCCACTGCACCTTCCTCTGAAGCATCTGTTACTGGCCAGTGTGAGACAGGATACTGGACCACAGATCTGATCAAGGATACCATTGCATATGTTATAGGTTCATATAAAATGGCCAGCCATTATACTATTGATTATTTTTCAAAATACTCTGGGAAATTCAATTTCCACCTGAATGGCAGGAGACTGGTAAGAAGGACCTCAATTAGATGTCTTAATGAAGTGTTCCCAAAAAAACAAAGAGCCCAACTCTTAGCATGGAAATGGAACCCAGGGTCTTCTGTTCCAGAAGCACAACATGTTCACGTATGACTTTTTCAAATGAGAATGAGATGTGTCAGGAATGGAAGTCTCAGCTTCTACTGAGAGTTTCTATTTCTGGCTCTAGTGCCAACTCAATCTGTGATCATGGCAAATTAATTAGCCCAAACCTGTAACTTTGTATCCAACTTCCCAATACTTGTGGGCATTTAGACCCAAAGTTCTGAATCCAGACAAAACTTGATTCAGTCCACTTGGAGGAGCTACAGCAGCCATCTTAGAATCACTGCTGTGGTCTGATTATGTTTCCTTGAATAAAATATTTTGTGCACTAACAACTTTCTATAAAAGTTCTACCACTGTATTGTAAAATTGTACTCATTCTTATGAGGTACCAGCAAGTATAGCTATTCTATAAAGTCAGAATTTAGAGGAATTGTACAGAAACAAAATTAAGTTAGCAGCATACAAACTGTCTCATACTGTGGTAGTTACAAATCCACATCTAATTGTATTATTCTTTCAGCAGTTGCAGTACTGTATTAAACTACAAGTACAGCAGTATTCAAGGAATTTCATCCAAAGTTCAGTCAAGTTGGAGATAGACTGAAATATCATCTGGCAGTGTGTTCAATATATTTAATGTACCTCATCTGAATACCTTCATAAACAGGTAACAATTTTTCTTTCCTTACTAGCTTCAAGAGAGCTCAAACACTCTCTCCAGTCTCAGAAGTTTGAGCCAAAGGCCAGATACTTATCTGATGTAATGGTGCATCTCCAGAATAACTCAGAAGGGCTATTTCAATTTACATCAGATGAAGATCAGGTCTCAAGGTTTTCAAAACTGAGTAGTTATTTTGGAAAGACTCATTTCTGGGTGCCTAACCTGAGAACCCACCACCTGACAATCAGGCTCCTTTAAGATCTTCTAGGTTGGACTCCCAAAACTGAGGCACATAAAATCACCAATCAGGTTTTTTTTTTTAATGTTATCCAGTATTTCTTTCACAAGGATATTACATTTTTAGCAGTATCAACTCTGCAGCATTGTCAAGGCATAATCCTTCTGTCCTTTCTCAAGCAAGGGTCTCAATTAAGCCAAAGGGAGTATTACCTTTTAAAGGACCGCCTCTTAATACCTCCTTCAGTTATCTGACAGCTGTTTCAACATCTCCATCTCATTGTATTGTGTGCTTGCAGCACTATCCCAATGGAAGAAATGGATTATTGGCTACTTTATCATTTTGACTCAAGGATTTTTTCTCCTTTATAAGCAAAAGATATTTTGTACCTTCTATCTACATTGACTACGTAATTTGGGAGTATCCTACTGATGTTTCTCAATAAAGTGTAATATATTACACTATATTTAGAATTGGGGGACGGCAGGTTTGCTCTTTAACTAGTAGCCTTACACCTTGGCTTCACAACACAGATACACATGAGAAACACTACTGGATCTCTGCAGACCTATCACACTACAGTCTTTGTGGCTATTTTAAAGTCTTAAGTAGCATCTGAAAAATTCACTAATTTTGTTCTCTAATATCTCAAGTTCCAAAAAAGTCTTTACAGAATCCTGTTCAATAAGAATATTTATTGGTGCTATAATCTAGCATCAATAAATAAATTCACATGGATTTGAGTGGGGAAAAAAAAACTTCCTCTAATTGGTCTTCCTCAGTTCCTTTAGGTACTATGCACAAAGACTTGATTTTGATGAACAATGAGTTGATTTTTTGAAATAGATATTAAATTTGAATAAATCTGGTCTCAGCTTGGGCTTCTTCCCAACTATCTGCATTCCTTACAGAGAATTTCTTCTGAGCTTATGCTAAGCAGAAAACAAAACAAAACAAAAAAACACACACATTTTGGAATGTGTTGGAAAAACTGACAAAAGTGTGGCTACAAAACAAAAAGTACTTATAAAATATTTATTCTACATGTATGCATTGTTGCTGTATAGAGTATGTCTTCAAATACCAAAATCAGAAAGTCATTGCTATTTATTTCAAGACATATTAATGAAGTTATGCAGCAGATTTAAGAGGCTTTGATTTCTTTTCTGTATATATAGGTGTTCTGTTTGATAAGCTTTGATTAAACCTTTTCTTGGTTTTGATCATTCTTTGTCAGCTATAGCCAAGTGAAGACAGTTTAATGGAGATAATCCAAACCATTCTGGAACAACACTTTGGAAAGTGGTATATATACACATACATACATATATATATATACATACATACACACACACACACACACACACACAGCTATTGCTTGTGAAAGATGCAAGATTCACAGGCCTTCAGGTTGAAATCTTTAATATCCACATATAGCAGGCATAGTATGGATCATGCTAATTTCCCTAATGCTACCTCAGTAATATGCCTCAACCTTAAACTGGAAGGATCTTTCCAGGAGATTCAATTTAAATTCCCATTTCAGTTTTTGGCTTCTCTGTTGAAGCAGATGACATGGACAGTTGTAGAGATTTTTTCTGATGTGGACCCTTGTCCATGAGGTAATGGAATGAGCTTCATTTTACATAAGCCTAGAGATAAGAGGCTTTCGCCCAGGTTCCCTGCTGCATCCAGTTTATGCTGTGTAGAGCAGAGAATTGGAGGTTGTCAGTTAGTTGGCTAGAATTCCCTGATTCTCTACCCCAGCCTTGAAATAGTTCAGAGCTACTCTAAATTGCATCAGTTGGCTCTGGTCCCCTAGGTGCCATACACCATCTGCAGGCTCTAGGAACACTTCTTGCTCCAGCCATTCTCCCTGTCCATGATGCAGTTTCTGTAATAAGGGCTGCAGAGAGGGGGGCTTAGGAGCTAGCACTGTTGGCTCCCTGTGGACTCTCCCATGCCAGGAATATCCTGAGCAAAGGACTTAGGGAAGGTTTCCCTTTGTGCCACATGAGTGATGCAAATTAGCTAGTCTCAAAATGAGTGTGTTTAAGGATCAAAGTCAACATTTGACCTCCTTTATTAAAAACGTCTCTTCCAGACACTTAAGATTTAGACATTTTCCTCCATTTACGTTTCCAAAAAGATTTCCCATCCCCAATCCCTGTCTCCAATGGTGTAGCCTGACTAGCCTAGCACCCACTTTATGAATATCATAATGTCTTATTGCAGTAAGATTTCCTTTGCTTCTCTCCATGTTGGCCCTTGCCTGTTTTACTAACCTTTGCTCCATTTTGGTATTTCTTGGGGTCTTGCTACATGCTCCATTATATCTTGATTACATTTTGTTATCCTCCATTTAGATGTTTGCTTCAGCTTTATATTTATTATGAAGTATATAACTTTGCTTTTAAAAGTCTGATTCTGCAGTCTTTAAGCAGCCAAAGTTTCCAGAGCTTCTTAATCCAATTTCTTGCTATTATTTATAGCTAACCTTGTCTTAAATTTGGTATCTACTTAGACAAGAGATTACTTAGAATCAAAAAACTGAGTGATTTCTTAATATACATATGAAAGATACAGCCTGGCAAGGAATCAGTAGAGCCATTAAAGGACTTGAGAGAGAGAAGTTAGTGACAGATGCTTTTGCTTTTAATCACAGGTATAAATTAATTCTTTGCCTTAATAGTATAAGGGCCCATACTTGGGACTGGAGTCTTTTTTAAATGACAGGGGATAGAATATTAAACCATTTTTATGATTATATGAGAGGAAATTAGGCACTTTAGACAAACTCAGTACCAAAAGGAATAAAATAGGACCTATTTTAAATAGTTTGCTTTAATGACTTGGAATATACCAGAAGGCAGAAATGAAATTCCTATATTTTCCATACTTAAGTGGGATTTTTTTTTTTAAAAAATCATAAGCCCAAATAAGTCTGTCTGCACTGGGAACTTCTGAATTTAAAATGCATAGCTTACAGTATTTAAGCTTAGTTAAGTGAAAAGACATAATAACAAATGGGTTAGATTAGCTTTTATTTTTAAAGCAATCTGAAGTGGAAATAACTTCCTGTATTGTATCTGGATTTAAAAAATAAAAACTGCACAAACCAAGCAATGGCAAAAACTGAGATATGATTAATAGAGTAAATCAGCAACACAAAGGCGAGAGAATGTGTTAGAAGCTCCATGTGAAGAAAAGCAACATTTAAAGAGATCAGTGTCATGTGATATATCACTGACAATGTCTGGTTGCCTTAGGATCTAGGGAACTCTATCATGTCCTACAAGTTTTGGTGCACTGTGAAGGGAGTCACTCACTGCAGACACTGCCTAGTTGGTCAGGCAGAGGCATAACAGGCTCTCTTGTAATCCCTTGTTGACAGCTGCTCCAGCCCTGCAGTGGTCTACCCTTTTAGTGACTCAGCCCTCCGGCCAAGCCATGAGTTATGTCTGCCCCTCTCAGGGTATACAAAAAGAGTCCAAAGGACAGCTCCAGAGTCAGGCAAGGGGTTCCAGGCCTCACCAGGCCAAGATCTCAGCATCATAACTCTCCAGGTTATAGGGTGTTCTGAGTCCACATTCTCTTGTATCCAGGGTAGGATTTTCACCTTCAGCCCCATCCAGAGATTGGTAGGGGAACCTCTCTACCGTGCTCCAACCCAAGGCCCTGTGGTAGGCAGCAAGTTTCTGCACCCTCAAAGAGTGCTCCAACTCCACTCCCCGGGACTGCTTCTTACCAGTCTCCTTACATAAAAAGGAGACATCAAAGTCACATAAAACAAATCTAAGGATAAATCCCAGATTTTACAAGTGTCCAGAGTCCTTTTCCCTCAGCAGGTCAGGACCAAGTAGATTCTCAATAGTCAGGGGCCCCCAGGAAGCTGGATCTCCGATAGCTTAGCTCAGATTGTATCCCTGTTCATCTCTACTGGTGAGCAACTACTGAGCTGCTCTGCTCCTCTTTTAAGCTCCTCCTTCAACCCATGCATGCTTCGCAGGTGTGGGCAAGGTGGGGCTTCCTGGGGCTAAAGTAGCTCTTTAACCACTTTCTTTCTAGTGCAGGGTCTGTACATCCTATCACATGCAGATATCAGAGAGTCTTGATTTATGGTTTTTGAACTTGAACTTAATGAAATAAGTTTAGTGTGACCAGACATCCTACTTCCACACACAAACTCAGTGAGCTGGATTCTGTTTTTCTTCACAAAGTTAAAATCTAGCTCTGGCGCATTCAATTAGTGCTCATGCTCTCAAATTCATGGAACTTGCATATGTTCTGTAATAACAATTAAATATATTTCTGTAATTCTTCTTGCAAAATCATTTAAAAAATATAAAACTGTATGGTGTTTACACATCCTTTAATAATGTTCTGAGATTAGAGACCAATCACCACCATAGGATGCAATCCAAACCACAATGCTTGGAAGCAGTAAAGTATTATTCAGCATTAGTTACTAAAGCTGCTATAGTATTTAAGATACCTTTAGAACAACATCTGAATCATCCTAGTTTGCACAACAAAACTCCACTGACAAATCTATTGTCCAGAACATCGTAATGTAAGGTGGATGGGACCACCAGCAGGGCAAGACCTCAAAAGATGTTCACCTGCTGTTGATCACCAAAATTAAATGGCCCAGGGCCATATATTTAAACTCAGAAATTGGTGTGTGTCTCTGTCTCTTTAGATATGAATGCAATAGAACTTGTCTCAGTTAAACGTCAAGTTATACTTTTGGTTATTTCTCTGAATTACTTTAATCCTCAAATCTATAAATCAAAATCTGATTCTATGTCAACACTAAAATTGTCCTTCATAAGATAGATTGCTCAGTACTGTGAAAAATATCTACTGACAATATATGTATAATAAATTAGATTGAATTAGTTCAGTTCAACTTATGAAGAAACTGTGTATGCATAATATATTTTTATGTTTTGCCATCGCAGCATAATTTCTTCAGTATTTCTTGCAAAGATATAATGCAAATAGTTCTCAAATTAACAAAATGTAAGTTTGGGGCCTTTTATTTAGAATCCTCTACCTCAAAGGCCAAAAGAGACCTGTTGGCAAGAATCACTGGGGTCCATAAGCATGAAGAACATTAAAAAAAGTTCCTACACTGTACTTGAAGAGGAGGGGTACGCCCTTTCACATAAGTATTTAGGCACCACAGGTTGGTTGGCATTTCTCTGAGGTGGCTCTCTGGTATTGTACACACAAAATTAACTCTGTTCATATCTAGTCTTTTTGCCCCTTCAATCTTAGAGGTTTTCATAGAATCATAGAAATATAAGACTGGAAAGTACCTCAAGAGGTAATCTAGTCCATCTTCTCATACTGCAACAGGATAAAGTATATATAGACCAACCTTGACACGTTATTGGCTAACTTGTTCTTAAAAACCTCCAGTGACCAGGATTCTGCACCCTCCCTAGTTACTTATTTCAGAGTTTAACTATCCCTCTGGTTAGAAAGATTAATACTATCTAGCCTACATCTCCCATGTTGCAAATTAAGCTGATTACTTCTTACCCTACCTTCAATGGACATGGAGAACAATTGATCACTGTCCTCTTTATAACAACCTTTTAGATATTTGAAGACTCCTCCCACCCCTTTCAGCCTTCTCTCGTTTAGAGCAAACAGGCCCAATTCTTTCAACTTTTCCTTATAAACTGTGTTTTTTGAACCTTGTAGTCTGTCTTCTGGATTCTCCAAATCTTACATAAAGTGTTGTGCCCAAAATTAGACAGTACTGCAGCTCACCAAAGCCAAATGGAACAGAACACGTACCTCCCATCTTTTACATATAACACTATTAATACACCCCCAAATAATATTTGCCTTTTCCCAACAGTATCACAGCATCATGCTGTTGACTCATTAAATTTGTGATACACAGTAAACCTCAAATCTTTCTTCAGTACTGCTGCTTAGCCAGTTTCCATATTTTGTATTTGTACATTTGACTTTTCCTTCTTACGTATAGAGCTTTGCACTGGTCTTTATTGAATTTCATCTTTCTGATTTCAGACCAGTTCTCTAATTTATCAAGGTTATTTTGAATTCTAATCCTGTCCTCCAAAATGCTTGCAATCTCTCCTTGTTTGAGATTGTCTGCAAATTTTATAAGTACACTCCCCACTATTATCCAAGTCATTAACTAGCATCTTGGACCAATATAAATATATAATATGTACATATAGTATATATTTATACTTGAGCTAAAGTATGTGATTATAATCATCAAGGTTAGCTAACTTTGTGAAGTTGCATTTTATTGGTGAGCTCTTGTGTAATATCGCCACTCCCACAAATTACCACACAGTATCCAATCCTGATTCTGGGAAGTCATTACTCTTTAGTTTTTGCTGCTTCTTCAATTAACTTCTGGTTGACGTTGAAGATACATAATGACACTGTAATAGGCAGTTATTATATTTCCCTCTTTACTTAAGATCTCATTGCTGTCACACGTTGATATTATTGGCATTAAGATCACTGGCACTATGCCTGCTATTGATACAAAAATCTCTCTGCTGAAGGCATAGGGGCATCTACACAACTGCTAAATACACTTGTCCTCAGTTTCTCTAATGAGGAACATGCACATTTCCTCATTCATCAGTCATTAAGAATATTTCCATACACTTAATCTTTTGATTGCCTCATGTTAAGACTAAACTTCCCATATTTATAAATGTCCATGCTATTACATTACTAATGCTATTTACAGTTTGTCCTTTGTCCCTCCATAGATAATTTGAAGCTAACTTTCCATTATAACACTGATTTTAAACACCTCTCCCCTACTTTCACAACCAGAAACCAATCCCTCTGAAATGTTACATGCCATCTCTTGCCAGGATTCTTTTTCTTCAGAAATGTTTGGGGAGTTGGAGGGAAATCAAAAATATATTCTATTCCACTATGCCCGTATATCCTACTCAGATATAAACACACAAACACACCCCTCCTATGGAGTCCCTTAAAATCTGCCAGAGCAGAGTTCCTGTCCCGCAGGCCCTATATGCCAATCTGATTACAACTTTTGGAACTCAACCTGGACATTTCCCACAAAATGCTTATTTAAGAATATTAAGACTTAAAGTGTGCTTTCAGCTGACATCCAAATTACTAATATTGTTTCTTTACAAAAATTCTATACCTTTAAACAAGGCAAAAGGCTAAAAAAAGTCTGGAAATGAACAGTTAGATATACAGCAAATTCTTCATTTTCATATAATCCCTTCCTCAGCCTTTATCATTGCATCCAATTTACTCCTGCCACCCAACCCAATTTTTGCCTATTAAAACTTGCCAAAATAGAAGCAAAGGTCAAAATAATTTATAAAAACCCATTTCCTATTTGAGCATTCCATTTCCAGTATCCTATAATGCAGCACTACTCATAAAAGAGTCCTACATATGCTGATAGCTACATAAGATAGTTAATATTGTTAAAATTTGAGCCTTACCAACACTTGAATAAACCTACACTGCTATATAAACACCAAGTAGATCAATCATTCCAATTCTACTCATAAAAGGATTCTTTTACTTCACCAAAATATAGTGCTGTGAGCAAATGTATAGAACTCTGACATAATTTAATATAGCCTGGCACTATATGCCTTTCAAAATCTTTACTATGCATTTAACAAACAATAAATAAAATCAGTAAGATATATCCACGGCATATTTCCATTACAGAGCAAAACAAAAGGGAAAGGTCAAAGGGGATATTTATGACAGGTGGCATGACAAAGGAGTGTGGAACTGGCTGGGTTATTTAACTGTTTGTTTCTAGTCATGTAAAGATCTGTGATGGGCACAGGGTTTTTTGTTTTTGTTTTAAAAGTAAAGCATTTTTGTAAACCAACTATTAGAGAGTGCTCATTGACCCCACTGAAAACATACTTTCAACCCTAACTCTCATAATCAAGATTCTTGTTTAGCAATTTCCACAACTAATATTTTCAGTTTGGCCACTGTCAGAAGACAGGATATTGGACTTCATGGACCTTTGGTCTGACCCAGTATGGCCTTTCTTATGTTCTTTTAAACAGAAGTCTGACTTCCTAAGTATTTTCTCCATTTAATGCTATATATTTCAATGATTCTTCAGTGAAGCATGATCATGAGAAAAAAAATCCATCCATTGCTATGTCATCAAATCAGAGTAATGATAAGAAAGGATTACTATCTGTTGTATAACAGAGTGTAAAGAAAAAATTTAGTTAAAGTTAGACTATAAATTTACCATAGAATCATAAGGTAATTCTATTATTTGATAAATTAAAGCAATAGTCAGTGACAGTACATTGTATTTATTATTAAATAACTTCAAATAAAATTAGCTAATCATTGTCATAAAAATATAAGTGGTGTTTGGGTGTGACATCAGAGCTCAGAAGCTAAACAGGGTTGGGCCTGGTCAGTACTTGGATAGGAGACCTCCTAGAAAATTGTGCTGTAAAAAGATATCTTCCAAATTTACTCTTTCCTTTAAGACAGACCTGAACCAATGCCTCACTAGCATGTTAGTGGTAAACTTCGCGTTTCTGGGGAGGAGAGATACAACAGTGTTCTTACTCCCTTGTTGCCATTAAAGATCCCATACATCATTTTCCAGACACAGGGATGTCAACTCTAATATCCTGGTCAAGCTGAAATTGGGTACAAATTTTCCCTCTAAGAACAGGATGCAGTTACTTATACCTCCTGTCCTAAACTATACTGAATGTTCTTGTGGGTTATTAAACAGAAGGTAGATGACAACATTTCTGTGGTACTTTTGTATACATTAGACTTTGGAAGGTGCATTGGAGTTCTTGTGGAAGAAATTGTATATGTAGGTGCATTTTCTAAGATGCCCAGACCCATTAAATCCATGTAGCAAGTTCTCTAGTTAAATTCATGGAGTCTTGTATGGTTACAGGAAAGTCTGCTATGATACGTATGGGGTCTAATTACACCTAACGTTAGTCTAATAATGGTGGGAAAGCCCTATCAATGAGCATCCTGTAAGCACTGTCCTAACTGTTAGTAGCTCTGCATTAATCTGATTTTCTCTGGAAGCTGACTGCATAGCCAAACCCTTTCTGCTAACAATGCCTTATTTTCAGATTTCACACACTTTCTTAGCTTTCTGAGCTGCACTGTCCAAGCAGAGCACCACTGGCTTACAGACAGAGGTGCAATCACCAAGACTGCTGGGTCCTCACTAGGGCTTTGTATTGGCAACCGATATGGACTGGAGACAAAGGAAGGATTAGAGCATAGGAGTAATATATATGGTAACTTGTTCCATAAAGGGTTGCAGGCTGTCCTTTGCACAAATTAGAGTCTCTTCATGGTTTCCAGCAACCCGAATTATTGTCTGTATATTATGCTGTAAACCGTAAACCAAAAATTAAAAAACCTTTCCGTTTCCAGCAGATCATTCAGTAACAGGAGGAACAGTTTGAGCCTTTGTCATACTTCTAAACCTACTTTAATGGTTTTTAGGCCTGTCATACTTCTAGAACTATTTTAATTATAAACATAAGACAAGACATTAAAAAATGGATCTGTAGCATTAGATTTGTAAATTCATACTTAAGGCACCTGTGTAACAGGCTTGACTTTAAAAGGGCACTCTGCATTCCCAATGAAATTAGTGGAAACTGCTGGATGATCAGCCCTTCTGAAAATCAGGGACTAGATCACAAAAGCACTTGAGCATTGCAACGCGTAACTCTTAAGCTCTGTCTACATTGGCACACCTACTTGAGTACTGGATGTGGACATGCTCGCACATGCTCCTCATGCGAATCAGAATGTCTACATGATGTTATGCTGGACACACGCATTACACGGGATGAGGGGAGAATATGCAAAGCACTGATCCATACTACAGCTGACACTGCGAAAGGTCTGCCTAACAGTGGTGAAATGGAGAGGGGAAAAAAGACACACCAGAACTTTGATTCCCTGAAGTTTCAGATCAGCATCACAGACTCCTCAGCTCCTCACTGCAAAGGGACACCACACTGTTTCTTATAATCAGACCAGATCTTTCAACCACCACCTCTCATTTCCCCTGGCTTGTGCAGCATGGGTCAGTGAAGGGAGAGGCCAGATACCAGGGACAAGCATGGTAACAATTGTCTCTGTGACTAACTTTTCCTCATGCAATCCAAGTGTTCTACAACTGTTCCATTTCCCTTCCAGGACATAACTCCCCTCCACTCCCCCATTCTGTGGGGCTCCAATTCGTAAGGAAATTATAAAATGGGAGGGAGGTGAAGGAGCACTGAAACCATGTAATCTTCCAAGGGACAAAGACAGCTCTTGCTAAGTTTACACAACCAACTATACATTTTCTACAATTGTTCCAGCTCCAACAAGATCTTTCTAACCCACCTCTTCCCCCCCCCAGTCCAGGTGGCCCCAGGACCATTGTTGCCTGCATGAGCTGAGAAGTGCACAGACACAGGGACACAATGATTTTTCATTAATAATCTGTTTTTAAGACAGTTTCAGCCCAATACATAATAGGGGTTCATTAGAAATCAATACAGTTATTGACTTACAACCTTGTCTTGCCTGGGGACCATTTCAAGGTAAAGCGGAGCAGGAGATGGAGAGGGGAAAGCTAGAGGAGTCGGGTAAAGAAAAAGGTGAGAGACAATGAAGTAGCTTCAGCATTGCAGTTCAGAGACATAGCAATGCATGGCATATTATCCTGGCAGGAAAAGTCAGTGCACAGAACTTCAAATGCCCTAGATCTAAAAATCAAGAATTTATCCCCAAAGCAATAGGGGATACTGGCAGGAAGGGTGGAGGCCCATTATAATTTATCGGCCTCACATTCTGGTTCCTGCTGCAGCTCAGAGTCCTCCTTGGTTTTGTCAGGGGAGAGGGGCTTCCTAAGTGGCTCCTCTGGGAAGATGTGCAGTATCACATGCTCCTTCTCCTCCAGGTCCGTTTCCTCCTCAGCCTGGACCTCATCAGCATTCCATTGGACAACAAGGCTGGTAGGATTGAGGAGGGGATCATGAGCCACCTTAGGCCATGGCTACACTGGCACTTTACAGCACTGCAACTTTCGCGCTCAGGGGTGTGAAAAAACACCCCCCTGAGCGCTGCAAGATACAGCGCTGTAAAGCCTCAGTGTAATCAGTGCTGCAGCGCTGGGAGCGTGGCTCCCAGCACTGCAAGCTACACCCGCAAGGGATGTGGTTTAAGTGCAGCGCTGGGAGAGCTCTCTCCCAGCGCTGGCGCTCCGACTACGCTCACACTTCAAAGCGCTGCCGTGGCAGCGCTTTGAAATTTCAAGTGTAGCCATACCCTCAGGCTCTGTACTTGGAGCCCTTGATAGAACACAGTTAAACACCTCATAGAAGGGTCATGTATAACAAACCCTCCTGGAGCGAATGTTGGAGTTTTCTGCCCTCTCTTCAGAAGCCTCAGTTACATGATGCCTTCCCAGCATTTGCCCAGAGTCCATGCTGAACTAATTATTTACACAAAATGGAACCATGTCAACAGAAGAGATTGAGGGAACCCACTCAGCTAGGATATAAGAGACATCAGGTCAAGTCCCTACTCCAAATCAGGCAGAGTGGGGATTCAAATCTACATCTTCCACATCTGAGTCAAGTGTCCTAGCCATTGAGACATTGGGTATTCTGGTGACACCATACACACACCCTACCTCCTCCTCCCCCTACCCCAAAATCCTGACCTGCTTGCTGCGGCTGCCTTTTGTGCAGGGCCCAATCCAGTAAGCATGCCTATCAGGTTGAACTCCACAGGTGAGAGAATGCCTACTTTGAGAATCATGCCAGGGTTTTGAGTGGCTTGTTAGCTATGCAATGGCACCAGGACTTAGGAAATTTTGCTCATGCCTACCAACAGAAGCTTAGGTGCCAGGGCACTTTACACACCTACAGGGTTAGGCAATCTATGGTTTTGAGAAGGTTAGTGGCTAAATAGTGAACTATATACCTATGTCCCTTTGTGAATCTAGTTTCAGGCAATGAATTTAGGTCCTTGAAGAGGCTCCTAAATATTAACTTGGCCTTTAAAGATTTTTGTCTGCCTCTAACTTCTATCAGATCTGAACTATAGTATAGCCATTCTGCAACTACATAGAGTGAAGCTCTTCCTTCATTTCTCCTATTTAAGTGCTAATTACATGTGTAAGATAAGTTTATAGAGAAGAATGCTGATCAAACCATTCTTTTTCTTGTAAGCTATGAGTATAATCTTAATATAAATAACTATGTAATTAACAATGGGTCAAATTCTTCCCTGGGATAACATCACAAAACATAATTCCTTTGAATTTTGCCCAGTATATATTTAGTTCAACACTGAAGAGATTAGACAGTTTTTGTTACCTCAAATGCCTTCAAATCCCCTCTTGCTATGATTTCTAGCTTCTTGTAAGAAGTCAGGAATATATTTAAAGTGAATAAGAGTTATTGTAGATGAGTGGACTCACACCTACAGCACATCCTGCTGGTGACTTCTGGGAATTAGCTCATTCCAGCTCCAGAGCACCCTCTGCAGACCAGTGATCCACTTGTCCTCTGGCCCCCATATCCCTCCCTGGGTCCCAGGGCCCCTTTAACTGGGGTATTGCCTCCTGGCAGTATCCCACCAATCTGGGTCTCCCTTCCCTGGGGAACCCCCAATCCAGTATCTCCACTTTGCCTCAGTTTTGGCGACTGCCCAGTCTCCATCTAGCCCCCATTCACTGATGCAGACTGCAGTATCAGCCACTCATCTTAGACAAAGGGGTCTGGACTGGCTGCCTTTACCCACCCTCAGGCTGCCCCTCTGCAAGCCCAATATCTAGGTGGGCCTAGAATTAGGCCCTGCAGCCTGGGGAGTTGCTAGCCTAGGGCTTCCCAGCTCCTAAGGCCTTTCACCAGCCCTGCCTCACTCTAGGTTCCCTGGGTAAGTTCCCCAGAAGCCAGGCCTGTCTCCCTCTCCAGTCAGAGAAAAGTTCCTCCCTCTGCCTTCCCTGGGCTTCTTATAAGGCCCTGTTGCTCAGTTTGGGGCGTGGTCCCAGCTGCAGCCACTTCCCCAATCAGCCAGGGTTTTAGCTTGCCCAGCCCCAGCCCTCTGCAGGGCTTTTTCAGCCCCTCCAGGGCCAGAGTGGTTGCTCATTCTGCTACAGTTATCCACAAAGGGGATCAATCTTACAGACTTTACTTAGGCAAAACTTCTATTATAACAGGGCAAGATCAGGCTCCATATATCATATGCTAAATGACTTTTAATGTGTACAGGGTATTTTATCATTTTATTTAGTGTAATTATCCTGCTTGTTCAAATATAGTAGGCATGGTTCTTGGAACAGCCTGGAAAGTTATTTCGTCATTTGAAGTGGTACCTTTTATTATTATTGATTTCACATTGCTAGTAGGAGCACGATGTCTGTGCTCGTACACAGGTGCTTTTCAGGGATTCACTTTAATAAGAAGTGATGTAAGGCTCCGGGAAGTGTGTTATGTTTTCACACTTCCCTCCAGGGCAGAAAAAATGGGCTAATTGGTAGAGGCAGTAGAGATGTTAGCATTTTAGAAAGTACCAACATGTTCACTCCATTTTAGCAGCTTTATTGAACTTTATACCAACATCAACAAGCCCTCTACCTCAAATCCTGAGTGTTTTTACTGAATTTAAATGTTCCTCTATAAAAAGTCACAATTTTGAATAGAATATTCATCCCATTCCAATAAATGCCCAACAACAAACATGTTAATTCAGCCTCTCCATAAAAAGACCTAATAAAAACTCATCACATGGTTTACCTTAAATCTACCTTCCTGATTCTTCACTATACCTCCCAAACATGTCCTTCCCCATTTCTTTTGCAAATAAGTACATAGGAACTCTGATGAAGTTAGGCTTTGAGCTGTAAATGACTTCCATCCTTTGTCCTCTCCCAGGGTTGGTTGCAAAGTATTTTCTCTCTCCACTCTGGTAAATTTCAAAATAAATTTAAAAAATAGACCAAAAATGAAAGTTTTGATTTGGAAATGTTACAGTGTTTTAAGAGAATTATAATTCAGGTATCTCAAGACCCCATTCTCTTCTGTGGGCAGAGCTCCATGGCCAGGCACATATCCCATAATGCACAATGTTGTGCGATCTTGCTAAGCTGCTACGTTGCATCAGCTTAACATTTTCTTAGGCATTGACTCAATTGTGGTTGTATTTTCCCTTCATATTTGGAATTTTTTGTTAGTATTGACACAAAATAAATCTCTGATCTTGCATCAGGACTTGCTGATGCAAACTCTTATGCCTTTGTCAAGCTTTATAGGGTCTATTGCAATAACACTGTATCTTAAGATATGACATTTTACAAGGTCGTTTCTGGAACCTGATTGTAAAGGAATGGATTAAACATGGCTACTCCCTGCTATGCACAAGTGGTTGCACTAATTACCAAGCAACTGTTGCATTCATACATTCACAATTCAAAGTCAGTAAATTTACTCACATTTCCCCCGTGTAGTCAGTAGCTACCAGTGTGGTGCTCTGCTTTTGTTCGATGATGATAACAGTCAGCTGCGTGCATGTTCCCTCTGTGTGCTGCCCCGGCTCTGCACAGATAACTAACATAGTCAGCAGACCCCGAGAGAACCACCAAAGACCACAGACTCTAGTAAGGTACGAAGGAACTCCAGCCAAGTTTATTGTCAAATGAAGCACAGTAATAGTTTCCCATAGACTCTACAAGACATACTATGAATTTGTATCCCCTGGCAATGGACCGGCTCAGGCAGTGGCGAGACTTTCCACTGCTCCCTAGGCCAGACAAAGATGCGCACTCTGGGATCTACTTTTATACACTTACAGGACAGATTACTCATCCCTACTGACGTATTGAAGTACAGCCCCTTGGGTCATTAGGGTGCTGTCTCCTCCTTTGATCGTGTTGTTTCAAACAGATCTATCCATCATGCTGTCCTTTTGACCTGTCTTTAAGATGCACCTGCCTGTTCCTTGTTATGTCTGTGGAGTGTCCTGATGTCATCTTGGCACAAGTTCCTCTTATTAGCACTTATATGTGGATGCACCTGCTTCTAGCAGCTCTTTTCCTGCCAACTTCTGTGAGTGGGGCCTGTCTCTGGCTCACAGCCCAGCTGTTGCTTAGCAATGCCTTGAAGTACTTTGGTTCAGGCTTCAGGCCTCAGACTGGGCCTTTGACACAAGAGTTTATGTTTCAGGACCTCATCTTACTATACCCCACTCCAAAAGGTGGAATACTAAATTAATTAGCAATGTCTTCTGAATATCAAATTGTATCCCACATACAGTGTAGACAACCACCTAGCACTCAACACACCCCTGTTAAAGCTATCATCCTCTAATAGGATAACAGGACCCAGGCTTATCCAATAGGACGAGCCAAGCTTTGCTTTGTTATATAAGCAATATGAAGCTACAATACAGCCTAGCTTCACAAATAAATTCTGTTCAAATAGCAAAACTGGAGGAACTGGTAGAACGGGATGTAATTTCTACTTTTGAAAACACGGCCAGTGTTGTACACTTAGGCTCCAACTCTGTATTGTGATCTGCTATTGTGGAAACTTACATCCATGTAGCGTCCTACTGAAGTTAGTCCTATACCTACATATTGATGTGTATTATAAAACTACTTGGCTCTTTCTACCAGAAAAGAAAGACAGGTCAGATATTGGACAGGGATTTTTGTGTAGGCTGCTGTTGGAATGCTCTGCGGCTGAATGCACTCCATATTACACACTATTCGATATTCAAGAGATGCAGCTAATTAATATAGTATTCCATCTTGAGAGAGGGGAGGAAAGAATGTGAATAAAACTGATGACTTCAAATTTAATCTTGTAATTAAAAAAATAAAAGCAGCTGAAATTACCTGCATGACTGTCTGCCAATATAGGGCTGGAGTTATCTTTGTCCTAAATCTGTGCTATTTAATGTTTAAATTACAAATGTGTATAAATGTTTATGAGTAACTACCATTTAACATTTTTCTTGCTGGATCAGACTCCTGAGGTTCAAATGCATTTTTAGTGAGGACATTGGGGATAGCAGGCCAAACATGTACAGCCATCAGTTGGCACCCAGGGCCAAGACATAGTCACAGTGCTTGTGCTCAGGAAGCAGAAGTACAGGTATCTAACAGAGCCAACGGGTAGCCCTCCGTAGGTGAATAGAGAAGGGGCATGAAGCAAACTATCTTCACACTGAATGCTGAAGGGAAGCATGCTGTATCCTTTTAAAAAGATATAGCAATGGTTGCACTTCTAAGCGTATTGTACCTCAAATAGGTGCAATGATCCCTGATGTACCCACAGAAGCAGTTCCCCTCACCACTACCTGCTGAAGAGAATCTGACCCATACAGTATTACTTGAGCAAACTGCATTCCAATACAAATAATAAAAATCAAGACACAAAAGAAAAAAAACATTGGAAATTGCAACTGCTCATTCAGTAGCCATCTCTCTCACAGAAAATAGGCTGTGTGTGTTATTTGTACATGTTTAATTAAGATATTGGCAACATTCCCAATACCATTATTGTACATTCTCCATACCATTGTGCGGTTTTCAGTTTGTGCCTGCATTTTGGTAGACGAATCAAATAAATTTCAAGTCCCATTGTCTTGTTCTCAACAAGATTGTGGATTTGTTATTGTTACCGTCACGAGGAAGCCTAAATTATCTATAGCAAAACCTAAAGAAGACAGATGCTTTCTCTTTCAGTGCAAGGCTTCAATTGTTTGTTTGAAATATAACATCTCTTGTTGACAATCTCTATTGGTATCTGAAGCGCAGAAGTGTCACTTTTGGACAATAACATCCTTTTTATTGTATGCCAAGTTTTCATAGTCAAGTTGCTGACTTTCTTCTTTTCAACATCACAACACCCCAAGTTACCCTTCTTTTTTTCTCATCGTACATATTTAAGTGATTTTTTTTCAGTATTCTTATGATCTTTAATCCTCTGCTTTGGATTTCAAGTTCATTCACATTCTTGTTTATGACTGGTATCTGTATATGTTAGTTGCTACTGTTTTTTTTTTCCTTTCATGCCACATGCCTTTCCCTGGGGGTAAAGTGGGTGCACTCGAATGCTGTGTTTTTTCATTTATAAATCAATATTTATGGAAACTGCACTTACTGGTCTTTTAGTGCCTACCCTAACTAATTGATACAACCACATATGTCTGCTTCTTTCACCTCTATTCCCCATCTAGGAACAATAGGTTATGATCCTGCTCTCTTTGCTTGCTACATGCATCCCTAGGTAGATACAAGTTGACCTGTGTATGTGCACTAAAGTTGAACAGTAGCTTTATTACTGAGGCAACCAGTTGCATACTGCAGGAAGCAGGCATACTTGCTTATTTTTTCCTTTCACAGGCTGCCAGTAGCATCTCTTAAAAAATAACAGCCTGTAAAATTCTTATCAGTCAGGAGTGTTTAAAACAAGCCACTTTTCTGCCTGTGCAAAAAGCAACACAGCAATGGCTGACCCATTTTGGGAGGGAAGGGCAGGAAGGGAGGTTAATTCCTTTAATATATCCCAACGAATATATTAATTCCCCACTCTATCTTCCCAGGTTATTTTAGCAGGACTGTGGTGAAAGTACATGGGATAGTTAGTGCAGAAATGGATTTTACAGCCTGTGAGTAGAAATGGCTGTATTTTTCTTTGTAATATATTGCTGTACCACTTACATATTGCTTTACAACAATTACTATGTTTTTGCACTGTTTTCTTTTTACAGAAAAACGGTGGGTTGACTCTAGGGAATCTCACCCAAGGACTGAGAGAACTGAATGGATTTTGCAATATTCATGTAAAAGTTGAAGAAAAATCAGGCAATGCTTTGAAGTGACCTCCAACTGTACCTTGGCATGATGTTAAATTAATAAGTAGTCAGAGAGAGGCCTGTTTGGGATATGCAAGGATGTAGTAATTACCAACCCATCAAATTAATGTCACACGATGAAACGTTAGGAAAGAATTACCGAGAAAAGACTTTGTGAGGAAATGGAGCACCAAGTAAATGACAACCAATTTGGGTTTATGCCAGGAAGATCAACAATGGATGCATTGTTTGAAGCCAAAATATTGCAGTGGAAGTACAGGAAGAAACACAAGAAAATGCATTAAGTGTTTTTGGACTTACAGAAGGCTTATGACAAAGTTCTTACAGAATAGATGTGACGGTGCCTACAGTTGTGCAATTTTCCAGAAACATACATTTATACTATCCTGGATACATATGAGGGTAGCAACAACAGAAGTGAGAAGCACCTGCAGTGAGCCATTCACTGTGGGATAGATCTACATCCAAGATTAATCTTAAGCCCATTCCTACTTGTAATTGGCAACTTGATTCAGAGTATTAGGAGAGATGCTCCACAGAGCATGCTTTTCACCAATGACATTATGTTGTTTCATGAAGAACCAGTAAAGAGACCTTGAACAATGGAGGACTGCATTGAAGAAAATGGTTTATGTGTCAGTAACAAAAGATGCAATATACCAGGTGCTTCGTTGTGCAGGACAACAAGCAGCCAGTGAAACTAGATGGTATAGAGTTAAAGCCTATGCAACAATTCATGTACCTCAGTTCAGTATTGAGCTGTGATGGGAATATAGATGTTAAGAGTCACATGGAGAGTGCTTGGTGTAAATGGAGGGAGTTGACAGGAATTTCCTGCGATAAGGATAAACAGCAAAGTGTATGAGACCCTGATTATACCGACCATGCTATACCGGTCAGAATGCTGGCCAATGAGGAAGAGAGATCAACTACTCCACACTACCAAAATGAGAATGCTCAGGTTGTTACTGGTTGAGACAAGACCTAATAGGTTATGCAATTTAAACAGTATGAGCCATGATGCGGGTAGCCCATATCACAGAAAAGGTGAGAAAGTATCAGCTGAAATGGTTTGATCATATTAGACAATGAGATGTGGGATGTATTGGTCAGAGAGTATGAGATCTAGTAGTAACAGGACAAACATCATGAGGAGGACCCAGAAAAAGATGGGTTGAAATGCTGAAGGAGGACAGGAAGTTTGGTGTCAGCTCGTAACACAATCTTCAATGGAATACTTGGAGATGAAGAACAAGAGCCACCAACTCTGATTAACAGGACATACAAAAATAAAACAAAAAAGAAGAGTCTTATTCAAGAGTTTGAGCTATTTCAGGAGGGCAGAGCAAAAAAACTCTGGTAAAGAAGTTATTCCTATTGATGTTTTGAATGAATGGCGTTTGTGTTGATTGTGGTTGTTTGACTCTCTTGCTTGTTCATTATTGATTTTGAAAAAAACAACTGACAAGTAAGTTTGAGCCTCATTTTTACCTATATTATTAGCTCTCAATACATCAGTGCATACCATTAAGAACAGGAATTGGTTTTGGTCAAACACCATATTGTTGGAATGCTTGTTGTCAGAACTGTGAACACAACAAGGGAAAGAACAAACCTAATTTGGAGCAACTACATCCCACCCAGAAACTGATACACTGCTACCTAATATAACATGAATTCGGATATAACATGGTAAAGCAGAACTCCGGGGGTGCGGGGCTGCGCACTCTGGCAGATCAAAGCAAGTCTGATATAACGCGATTTCCCCTATAATGTGGTAAGATTTTTTGGCTCCCGAGGACAGCGTTATATCGAGGTAGAGGTGTATATGAGAAAAAGAAAAAGCAAACAAAAAGGGGTAAGGCTTAGGTAAAACACAGGCCCCTTACAGCTAGAGCTGGTTGAAAAATTCTGAATGTTTAAATGAAAAAAGGGACACACATCTTTCACTTACAGCAAAACACCCCTGGCTATGCTGTGGGAGAAGAATGGGTAGACCATAAAATACTTTGAGATGTGTCATTAACTGCATGAAAGTATCAACATATCAAAAAAAATTGATATAAGCCATATATTCATACCAGCAAACCTAACACCCTGTATTTTTCAAACACACAGAAGAAAAACACAAGAGACATGTGGACCAAGAATTCAAAAGTCATGAGTCAGGTCCCCACCCCTGCAAAATATCATGAGCATTAAATATATAATAAATTTGGTGTGGTTCTTACTGGTTTTCTGTTTTTTGAGTCTTTAGACTGTGCTCATGTTTTAAAGCGTCTTTCTACAACCATAAGAGCTAGATTTTTGTTTTAATTTTTTAATCAAGATTCTCACATAACTACATGGCTCCATGAGCTGGGACTTCAAGAAAAGATACCTATATCTTGAGATTGTACTGAAGTCATAAGACTATCAACAATAAAACCACTACATGTAGCATGGAGGCAAGCACAACTATAACAGGGTGAAAAGCAGTATTGCTGGATGTACTTCCCCACTCTGGATAGACATCGCTAGCCATTCTGCAAGACAATCCTTGCAGCTCATGAGCCACGCACATAAAAGATGGCAAGGGGGTATAAAGAGAACTATGAAAAGGAACTCCTTTCTAGGACAACAATAGTAAATATAAAATAGTATCTCCTTTTATTTTGTTTGAAGTATCATTAACCCAATATTGATGTGCTGTACTCCAATCAGGTCATGATCCGAATGCAGGCCTAGTCAAGAAGTAACTACTACCTGAGAAAAGTCTTTCCAAAAGCCTGGCTGGAGCTCTGTGGCAGTCATATTTTCACATGGGTCCCTTGCTTCCATTTTTTGGTTCCCAGACCCTTGCTGCTCCAAAGGATAGGTGTGGAGACTGCAGCCCAAAATGTGAGCTAACATAAAATGGTGAGATTTATTACTACATTTCCCTCTCAATCTTTTATGAAGAAATGGTACATATGGACCGATATGGGAGTAGACTAGAATAGCTAGAACCATTGTGCTAACACATTATTTTCTTATGCCACCCCTTAGTAAAGTTTATGTGGAAGTTTGTGTGAAGATACTATAGAAAATCTATTTTTATTCACTAATCTTTTTTAATTCAGCTAAGGTTTTGACAATTGCTTAGGGATTTCCCTGATTTCTCTCCTCTCCACCCGCCCCCAATGGAGGCCAACTCTCCAGTGATGGAAACGAAATATGTAATCACTTTGGTGTGAAATTGAAAAGATCACTCAAAGATAAGACTACATACTATTAAGGTGTTGACTATAGGTAGTAATTTGATTGCCAGCAATGCCTTTAGGACAGTGGTTTTTTTACAGAATGAAGCTGGCTTCACAAATTTCTGACAGCTAGCATGGTAATAACATTATTTCTGTCAAAATTAGCTTTGAATTTTGCCCTTCCAGTTGATTCATAACAAGCTTTTCAAATGTTTATTCACAAACTGTATACAATTAATAAAAGCTTGAAGATACATCAACTGCTATCTTAATTACTCTTGCTAAGATATCTTTCTACTAACTCAACTCCCTATTTGAAATCTAATATGGGCTCATTCACATAGTTAATGCTGTATTCAGTTGATTAATTTAGCTGGTTACCATTAAGAACCCAGCATTTGCCAACAGTTACCATAGAGAAATTGATCCTCCACTGTGCTGGGGTGGAGTGTTGTGCATATATGTGCACAATAATAATGATTAATAGCTGTAGGGGACCTGATCCTTCATTGATTAGAGTGTTGCTGGGCAATCACAAAAAGTTACTCCTGCCTATTAGAAGGTTAGAGGGAAATGGGAAGCTAAGCATATCATCTACAATGCAAGGATTATATTTGAATTCATGTCCCCTGAAGCACGCCTATTCTCTGCCCCTAACCTGCCCTGCTTTTACCCTCTGGTCCTGAGTGTAAGAAAGAAAGCACTAAAAGGGCTTGAGACATTTGCTCGGTATAGAGTACTACATCTAGTATTTAACATTATCTGTAAAGCACCCACACATTGTTTTAATTTATATTTGTGCACACATTCAGCAATGTATATGCTGTGCAAGGTGTTATGGGATTGAGGCTACAGTTATGTCTGAGATGTCATAGCACTATCAGGTGTAGTACAGGGTCCACTGGCAAATACTGAATTTTTAGTGGTGATTTCTCTATTTTACATAAGTGGTCTGCTATGGGGGAACCTGGACAGTGTGATTGCTGTAACCAAGCTTTGCCCAGAGTTAATTGCTCTGTAATTTAAGGGAAATGGTGTAGAATGTATTTAAATTGCTAGGTCTTATGTCTCACTGCTCATGTGCAGAGAATTATATTTTTACAGTATACCACTCACTAGTAAATTTTTTGCAAAAAAATTTTAAATCAGAAAACTATTCACTGCTTATTCTACACTGGCATATAACTGGTGCATATACTTGTTTTGCACAAGATATTAGTATGTAAAGGTTCTTTCATAAAGAAGTGTGGTTCAGATCTGCACCATACCACTATGAACACTCTGTCTCCCCAAACTTCAAGACATTCAGAGAGGGCACACCTTCTGTCATAATCCTTAAGGACATGCAGCAGCCACTCCCCTCTGTGGTTGATTACTCCTTCTGGCTAACGCAGAAGATGTTGGGGGCACATCCCTCTCCTCTTCCTTACCCTTTTTGAGAGGGCTAGCAGCCGTGGGTGGTACTAAGAGGAAGCAGTCACTGTACCCTATGTACAGAGACTGCAGTGATGGCCAGCACCTGCATCCTCCATCGCCCCTAATTGCACAGAATAAATTGGGTAGAAGGCAGGTGTTGTATGTGTGCTGGAGACCAGTCTTAATTGGGAGCCAGTTTGGAGAGAGAGTGGAGTATGGGGATACAGAATTACTGTCTGGGTGACAGAACTGGGACCTCTTCCAACCACAGGGGAGAGAAGCTAGAGGTTCCCACATGATCACCTTGTACTCCAGTTCACCCACTTTCCATTTACACACCTTTCAATCTACTAGTTTGTTGTTGGTCTGTGTTAGGAGGTATGTATATGCACAGTGCCCAGTGCAAATGGGGCCATGATCTCAGCTGACGTTCTTGGGCGTTGCCATAATATGTCTCACAGAGTCTGAGGCAGAAATGGGAACTGCACCCACGTCTCCAGAGGCCTAGTCCAGTGCCTTAACCACACAGCCATTATTCCTCCCTCTTACTCCACCCCTCTGATATTTGCTCATCCGTGTCAATTCACTGCCTCTTGCATCTGATTCTTTAGCTTAATATCTGGATAACATGGTTGCTTTGCCTCTTTAACATTTCATCTGCCAGCTGTTTTAGTTATATCTAATTGTTATAACTTTTGCACATCTCTAGACCTCACATATAGTCGTTCTTTTGAGAATCCTATATTGTATGAAAGAAATACTGTTACATATTTCATTTTAGCCTTCTTAACATGTATCCAATAGTCTCTTTTACTCCCCCACCTAGACAGCTACACCAACACAAGCTTTAATTGATTCATATTCATATCTTGTACCATTTTATCATGACAATGGTTGTCCATACCAAAAACTTTTTAAAATGTTACATCTACAGCCAGGTCTTTGGTGACTAGGACTCATGAATCCCACTCCCTCAATATTATATTAATAATTTCCACCACTGAGGAAAATAAGTGCAATTATATAGTCATCTTTCTATCTAGTTCTATTTCTTCAAAGCTAATTGCTAAATTATGACAGAAACATGAGCTATTGTATGCCAAGGTCAAATTCTAAGGTCCGCCTTACTAAAGAAATTTTAGCAATTCCTCATCCGAAATATAACTGATAAATTAATAGGGAGTCCAGTTTGTTTATGTCAGATAGCTGTCCAGGGCACCCAAATGCCTGTAGTATTCTTCTTTCATTTGGAAACAGCAACTTTACAAGTAAATAGAAATATTTGAAATCCATTTGGCAGCTCCAGGAGATGCAGAGTGCACCTTTTCTATACCTCTTGGAAAAGAAAATATGGGGCACTCATTCACAATGTATTTGATAATTTGGTGTTCTCCGCATTCATATTGCGGCAAATCCTTGATTCTTCATTTTGCACCAGGTGTATGTCTTCCATGTTGCATCCTAATATGACTGATGGCCATCCACTGTTTTCAGTGGAGCAAGAAACCAGGTGGTTTGATGGCGGGATCATCTATGCTTATGTCAGAGCTTGCCCATCAAGTGAGGTCACATCAACCTCATCCAAAAGCTAGCAGGTTCTAGTTGAAGTTGTCATGCTGAATGCTATCAGTGGCTTTAGTTTATTCCATGGTTGAGTACTGCACACCTGTCTGTGGAAGAAACTCACACACAGACCTTGTCAATATCCAGCTAAATGTATCTATGAGACTTGTAACTAGCACCGTGAAGTCCATTCCATAGCCATGTCTTCCAGCCTTCGCCAACACCCTTCCACCAACCATCTGGAGAGAGATGTCTGCATTGTGTAAGTACAAGAAAGTTCTTGCTGTGATGGAGTGTTCGTCCCACACAGGATGGCCAGGTAGGCTTATTAACTCCACTGCACCTGGGGGAAGAGCCAAGGAGCAGGAAATTGATTGCGAGAAGGTTTAGCTGTGCAGGAATAGGCAGGGTCTACAAAGCCAGAATCTGGCAACAGACAGGGGCTGCTGCTGGGATAGGATAGTCACTCCCTGGGAAGAGGGAGGAGGGTTGGAGCTGGTACAGCTGGAGCAAGGAAGGGAACCAGGAGTTGTAGGAAGTAGTCCGGGAAAGGAGCAGTGAGTGCTGAGAGAGGAAAGCGCAGAGCTGCTGGGTATAGGATCCCTGGACTGGAATCCAGAGTTGTGGGCAGGCTTGAGTACCCCTATCAGCCACCAAGGGCATGGCATACAGCAGCAGGGCAGTGAATGGGAAGGCTGCCTAGGTCACTTTGGTAGTGACAGAGAACTGAAAGACTGTACCCCAGAAGACACCAACCATTCCAGGCAACTGAAAAAGCTCTTCTATCATCCAACTTCAACCCAGAAGCCACCTGGCAGATGCAATCTTTGTAGTGAACAATACAAAGTTCTGCAGCTCTAGCTACAGTGTGTGCTTGTTTAACACAAGTCTGAAAAAGTGCTGTGATTCTTGGAAGAACAAACCTCTGGTATACTCTATTCTGCACATATTCCTATAGAGCAGTGGTTCTCAATCTATTTATCATAAAGTGTTAGCTGGGCCGCAGGTTGAGAACCACAGTGCCCCCCACTTAATCCACCCCCCAAACTCTTATGTTCAGTGCCCTCTGCCCAGAGATCCGCCACAGAGTGGGGCCAGGAGCAGAGAGCTGAGTGTGGGGCGGGGACCCCAGACCCTACTGCGCAGGGACTCTGACCCCCACCATGCAGGGCCAGGAGGCAGCCAGCTGCCCAGACCCCAGGTCCACCATGCAGGGCTGGGAAGCAGCCGGCTGCCCGGACCCTGAGCCCTGTTGGGCAGCAGCCACCTGCCTAGGAGCCCGGACCCCACCACGCAACTGGGCAGCTGGGTGCCCAGACACTGCCATGGGAAGCCAGGGGATAGCCAGGACCCCGACCCTGGACCCTGTTGAGACCCTGGAGCTAGCCGAGTGGCAGGGCAGCCGGCAGCCTGGAGCCCACCACACAGCAGAGCAGTTGGCAGCCCGGAGCCTTTAGCACACAGCTGAGCTGGGCCTCAGCTGTGTGCTAATTGGTCCACATGTGACCCACGGGTTGAGAACCACTGCTATAGAGCTACACAGCAGGCCAGCATCTATAGTAAAGACTCTGCTTTGAAGACAGCCCAGTGCCCCTTCTGCCCAGTCATGGAGATGTTAATGTTGCCCCTTTGGGCCTGAAAGAGCACAGAAAAAATGTATCGTATAT
Source organism: Gopherus evgoodei (assembly GCF_007399415.2). Classification (NCBI taxonomy): domain Eukaryota; kingdom Metazoa; phylum Chordata; order Testudines; family Testudinidae; genus Gopherus; species Gopherus evgoodei. The sequence continues at coordinate 47,691,839 of NC_044328.1, forward strand.
ACAAGTTTCACAGAGAGCTTTGTTCTGTTTCATAGACGTTCTTATACGAGCCACATTCAGAGGTGAAAAGGACATCCGTGTTGATAAATAACTGTCACTACTCAAGAGTGTCCCCTGTTAATGTGATAGCTGACACATTTCAGCCAAGAAATTCTCTATAATAAACGTTCAACACAGGAGGGCAAATAGAAAACAAATGATTTTTTCCTCTAGCCCAAGTCACCACTCCTGGGTTGAACTTTACTAAGCTCAATATGCCTGTTGTATGACAGGGACTCAGAATCCATGGATTCCAAAGGTTACTGTTATACCTCTTAATTCATTTGGCCTCTGATAGAGCTGTTCTGTTGTAAACAAACAACAAGCCACCAGTAACTACATGATTTATTAATATATTCTGGCAAGATAAAAATCACATCTTTTTTCAGCCAGCTGCAAAATGGGCAACACCCACCCCTTATTCAAGCATTCTCTTTTGTTTTTGATCTTGCTGGGTTGAAAGACATAGGTGCGGAGGGAAGTGGGGGAAAGAATGGGATTATTACTTCAGAAGACTAGCTCAGTTCACAGTATGTGGTGAAAAATTGCCAGAAATAATGAGACTAATTTAACGATGAAGTTTTCTGTTTCAAAAAATGCCTTAACGAGACTGCATACCAGAAATCTTTGAACCTTTACATTTATACCTAGAGCACAAATGTGTTATCAGATACCTGATCCCACCAATTTTGTATTTTATAGGGTTTTTTCAAAAAATTTGAACACCAGTGGTTTCCTAGGTGACAGCTACACTCTGTAAAAGCACCACAACATTGTAATTATAACTTCAGTTATCTGCAGATGCAGCCCCATGGGTTCAGTTAGATAATGTTGTCCATACAGTGTGACAAGTGTGTGTTATGTACTTATGACCTAGATTCGGACGCTTGCAGTTATGTAGCATGACCTTGGATATACTTTCAATTTATACAAGTCTCCCAGTGCAAGCTGCACATATTCAGTAATCAAACCACAAGACATTTTATCTACTAGAATCTCAAGACAGAAATATACTGAGTTTGATATATTCGGGTTTCTCAGTTTTTATTCCATGTAATTTTTATTTATTAAGGGCCAAATTCTGCCCTCAGCTAGTGGTTTCAATGGGAGTAGTGAACTCACATATCTGAAGGCAGATTTTGGTCCATAAAGCAGTAAAATCTCCAGCTGAATATTTTAAGGACTTGTCTACATGGTGCGTTAGTCTGAACTATAGGGTCATAAATTCTGGTATGCATCAGCATGTTGTGCACTAAGGGTAGGTCCACAGAGCACACAGAGCCCAGGTCTGTGTGACTGTCACCTGCAAATTCGGTGTGACGGGTTCGGTCACAGACACTGCCTAGGGACTGTCACCTGATGTGCTAAGACTACCTCTAAGACTGTTTTCTCTGCCAGTTTGGGCCTCCAGAACCCTGTCTTGTTGAGCCAAATATGCTAATCTGCTGCAACACAGATCCAGGGTCTGACCCATGCCCCCAAAGCTGTACACTTAATTTAAAATGGCTTAGCAAGTGCTCCAGTCTCTAGCACCCAGACACCCAACTCCCAATGGGATTCAAACCCCAAATAAATCCATTTTACTCTGTATAAAGCTTGCACAGGGTAAACTCGTAAATTGTCCGCCCTCTATAGCACTGATAGAGAGATATGCACAGCTATTTACTTCCCCCAGGTATTAATTACTTACTCTGGGTTAATTAATAAGCAAAAGTGATTTTATTAAATATAAAAAATAGGATTTAAGTGATTCAAAGTAATAACAGACAGAACAAAGTAAATTACCAACCCAAATAAAACAAAACACACAAGTCTAAGCCTAATACATTAAGAAACTGATTACAGATAAAATCTAACTCTCAGATATGTTCCAATAAGCTTCTTTCACAGACTGGACTCCTTCCTAGTCCGAGTTCAATCCTTTCCCCAGTACAGTTGTTAGCCCCAACTCAGGTGGTAACTAGGGGATTTCTCATGACTGGAACCTCCTTTGTTCTGTTCCTCACCCTTATATAGCTTTGGCACAAAGCGGGAATATTTTGTCTCTCTGGGTCCCCACCCTCCTTCTAAATGGAAAAGCTCCAGGTTTAAGATGGATTCCTGTACCAGGTGACATGGTCACATGTCCTGTGAGACCTCCCACCCCCAAGCCTTTTTTCTTTCTGGCCTGTCTCACAGGTAGGCTTGCAAGTAAACAGAGCCATTTACAACTAATTGTTCTGGTTGATGGGAGCCATCAAGATTCCAAACCACCATTAATGGCCCATACTTTGCATAATAACAGTAGGAACTTAGAGTTATATTTCATATTTCTAGTTTCAGATACAAGAATGATACATTTATATAAATAGGATGAACACACTCAGTAGATTATAAGCTTTGTAATGATACCTTACAAGAGACCTTTTGCATGAAGCATATTCCAGTTACACTATATTCACACTAATTAGCATAGTTTCATAAAATCATATCGAGTGCAACATCACAGTTGGCATTTCCAAGCCTGTGCTTGAGCAGCCACCTTGTCCTGGAAATCTGAGCCTTGCAACCCTACTGGCATTTCCACACTGCACTATGCAGATCTGAGTCAGAACTTCAGCTTCTGTGGCCACATGTTATCATATCCCAAGGTTCCTAGCACTCTCATCAGCTGAAGTGCTACAGGGCAAGGCTGTGAGAGAATTTGTCTGTCTGCCCTGTAGGAGCTGGCCAGCAGTGTTTTGGGTGGTGTTAGCCTGCAAACATATCCAGTTGAGCCATTTTGTGTTTGCATGCTTTGAGCAGCCAGAGCCAGCATGGATCATGACCCGGTGGAAGTCCTTCTCCACCTCGTGCTATCAGTCGAATTTCGTGAAACAGGTGGAGCATATGCGAGACACTGCTGGACATTTTGGCAGCAGTATTTGAACTGCCAAAGGCATTTCTCAGGGTAGGGGGAATACTGATATGCCAGTTGCAGTGCAGCTGATGTTTCTCATGCCTGTTGCCTAAGCCACAGATTCCCCCAATGTAGACCAGTGCTTCGGGAGCAGGGCCAAAACCACAGACTGGGATCACATTTTCATGCAGACCGTGAATGACCTATAGTGGGTCCAGAACTTCTGTATGAGGTAGTACACATTCCTGATCAGTTTCCACCTATCCTTCAGTGCCAGGACAACCACATAAGGGAGGCCCTGCTGGTCCAGAAGTGGTTCACTATAGCCATCTAGAAGCCATCTAGATCTGCAGCCAGTCAGTTTTGAGTTGGCAAATGAACAATGGGACGTTTTGTGTCAGAGGTGAGACAATCAGGACTGTGATGTACCCAAAGGTGATGGTCATAACAAATGTTCCTGGATTGGCTTACTGTGCTGTGTAGACATATCCTAACTAGCCCCTGTGAACCCTGTTGGCATTCACTAAAAGTTTCCTAGTATGTGATAAGGTACTCCCGTTTCAAACAGTACTACATAAATGTACATCAGTATGCACCGACAGAGCCAGTTATTGAGCAACATTCTGGCTCACAGTAGAATGTACATCCCTCTACTGCAAACCAATGCACCATGCAGATAAGTCTAAATTTAAGTCTAAATCCCAATTCAGTTTATCCAGAATGCGCCAATAAATGGTACAATAGATCATTATGCTACAGTTGCATCCTTTCTGATGTTTTATTATACATATTAAATTAATCACTGGTATAAATCCAATGCATGTTTTCTTCTAAAATATTTAATGTGGGCTCCTGCAAATATTTTCCAATCTCTACCATTAAATCTCTCTGTACTCACATACCTCTTCTACAAAAGTAGTGCGATTGAAATCAGCAGGATTAAGTAAATGGGGGCAGAGAATGGGCTCCTTAATAATAAATATTTTAAAGTTGCTGCAAAGAATTTTAAATTTATAGTTCATCAGATAGGAAGAGACGACAGCATTCCCTTCCTCACCTATAAATTTAAGTTTTTAATACCACTTCTCTCCCATAAATCAAAAATGAAACTAATGTTCTCTGGAACTTGTGATCATGAAGGAGCTATAAGGACAAAACTTTCTGTTGTATATTTAGAGGACAATTTCATGCTGAATCTTAAAATTACAGGTATGCTTGAACCAAAGTCACCCTATCTGAACACTCATGAATCACGGGAAAGTTTGGATTCAGATCTGAATTACATGAGTGGTCCCTACAAGCAGAGTGGGCCTTATTCAGGCCAAAGTTCTACTTCAATTAGTGAAGGTTTTACCCAAGAAAAGACTTCAGCATTTGGTTCTGTATCTTAGATCATATTCTCATTTGTTCTACGTTATGTTTCTCTTTATCCTTTAGAGTCTTGTTTGTGTTTCACTTCATTAGAAAAAAAAGATAAAAAATCCCAAAGTCAGCATTAAATAGAAAAACAGTCACACATATTACCCCACTTCTGTTTTCCTCTATGTCCGCATTTTATTATTTTTAACTGTCTTCCATCTAGTATATTGCCTTCTGTAATACATATGGGTATGTCTGGATCAGGTATGGTCAGAGCACATGAGATAACATGGAATTCAAGGTTAAATGCCGTAGGCCCCTAATTACAAAAGTTATATGACCACAACTCATGTCAGACCTTTTGTTGCCTCTCTGGTAATGTTGTTTATTACAATTAACCGTGTGTGACAAAGTTCCTCCTCTACCTTGGTGAGTCCTGCACTTATTGGCGGATTTGCTTGCCTGACAGATTCACCATGTAGGTTGGGAAACAGCCCAGAGACCTTCCCCTCTGATAGAAACCACAGTCCAGGTCAATTCCTCCTGTGTTTGATCAGGAGTTGGGAATTTGGGGGGAACCTGGGCCCACCCTCTACTCCGAGTTCCAGACGAGGACCCTGTGGATTGCAGCTGTCTATAGTGCCTCCTGGTACAGTTGCACGACAGCTACAACTCCCTGGGCTACTTCCCCATGGCCTCCTCCCTACACCTTCTTTGTCCTCACCACCGGACCTTCCTCCTGATGTCTGATAACACATGTACTTCTTTGTCCTCCAGCAGTATGCCTACTCACTCTCAGCTTCTTGCACCCCTCTTGCTCCTAGTTCCTCGAGCACGCACACACTTCCTCTCCCTTGGCTCCCTTTGGCCTGACTGGAGTGAGCCCTTTTATAGCATCAGAGGGGCCTTAATTAGAGTCAGGCGCTTAACAGTTCACCTGACTCTTAGCAGGTTAATTTGAATCAAGTATTCTCATTAGCCTGGAGCAGCCCCTGCTCTGGTCACTCAGGGAACAGAAAACTGCTTATCCAGTGGCCAGTACATCTCCCTTCTACTACTCTGCTGTTCCCAACTGGCCTGGGTCTATCACACCAGTCAGCTTGAAATTAACTGTACAAAAAATTCAATTTTAAAAATTATAAATTAATCACAATTGTTCAGATTAAAATGTTCCTCTATTAGGTCATCTAGTCAACTCCTCTGATTTGTGAGTAAATTAAATTGATTGCGCCTGTGCCATCTTCATTGATGAGTCTTGCCTTGATTACTGCCATTGGTAACAAATTCCATACCCTTCTAATGCTATAGTTTAGACTCTGATGCAAACTAAATAATTCAGGGTTATAGCTGTCCTTCATTTCCATTGTTAGGCATATAAGATCTCATGTTACATAACAAACAAAAACTTTCTCCCGAACACTAAAGCAGAAAGGTTTCATTATATCCTTCACTCCCAATCACCAAGGCCCCAATTCAGGTAAGCACTTAAACCCATGCTCAGCTTTAATCATATGAATGGTCCCATTGAAATCAATAGGACTATTCCCATGTTTAGATTGAAGCATGTGCCTAAGGTGCTTTGCTGGGGAAGAGCACTAAGCCTTGTTGGCCTGACCAAGTTTTCTCTCCTGAGTAATAAGGAATGAAGTAATGTCAGAGAAGAATAATGGGCCAAATTTATTAAAGTCCTCCATAAATGTTCCCATACTATTTGCAATGAAATCTGTATATAAAGAAACCACATACATTATACAGACATAGAAATATTTCTCATCTAACCTATCAAAATATAACCAAAAATAAGCCAAGACTGTTGCTTTGGTTACTGAGAAACATATAAGATGGCAGTTATACCTGCCTTCATCTTCAGAGAGCCTGGAAAAATAGCTCAGTCAGGTTGGACTATCCTGCTCATCTCAAAGGGGCTAACTCAGAAAGATGCCCAATGGTGATAATTCATGTGCCTACATGATGATTATTTCACTACTATTAAAGAAAATGGGAAAAGAGAGCATCACAGAACTGCACAATGAACTGTAACTGACATCCAAGTTTAGTGCCATAAGTGGATGGAATATGGGAAAGGCCCACCACTTTTCTTGTCCCAGTCTGGACTATGGAGCCAGAAATCTGAAGAGGCGCCCTCAAGTGCCTCTGAGTCTAACCAAGGAGAAGCCAATCGCAGAGACCCCAGTATGTCCAAGTCCAGAAACCATTAGTCCTGCAGCCAGGGCAGCAGGGATCAGGTCAGGCGGTGAGCATGAAGTCAGGTATCTTCTTCCGTGGCTCTAGTGGCTGCTTCTGGAGACTGTCTGCTGATTTTGGCAGACATCATAGCATTGGTGAAATTGAGCTCACATTTCCAAGCTTTTCCTAGCATTATTGAGTGTTAGAAATAAGGTTTTTTTAAATGAAAGCTGAGATTCTAATATTTGACACTAGGAGGCTTTAAAGCAGATCCTCATGTTGGTGAACGTAGAGGGCATTGTGTCAATGTTCAGTTACCCATAGCAGAGTTACTCTGCAGTTCCAGCGAGGAACGTTGAAATGTGCCTATTGGAGCCAAACTGCAAGATACACAGCTACTGCAAGCATGCAACCAGTGAAGGATGCAGTCTTTCACACAACTATTAAATACAAAGAGACTTTATATTGGTTGATATTAAACACAAAGGTGAGGATTAAGAAACATATAGGACAGTCTATAACAGTGCAAAGGGTAGTTAGAAGTGCCCTAAATGAGTGAGTGGGGATTAATCCATTATGAAAATGGCATAAAGCTGTAGCCCACTTTGCATCAACCCTTTTTGCTTTCTCCAGGTGCAGGAGGGATGACAAGGTGCCTAGAGTATGCTGTTTATTCCTGTTGATGTAATGCTTCTAGGCAGTTATTGCAAGCTGATACAACAGATTGCTTTAAATTGCACCCAGAGCCAAATCAGCCTCAGTAACCCCTGGATTAGGGGAGACAGAAACATGTCAGAAATTCACACAGGAAATCACTTCCCCACCACCATCATTTCATGTGCACCATGCACTGCATTGATTCTACAAATAAATCAGATCACTACTGTCAGCCATAACAACAGTAGTAATATAAATTTAAACACAAAACCCATTCTAAATAAGCCACATTACAGAGTTAAAAAAAACCCTGGTATGATGAGGGGATACGTCATTTACCTAACACTGTAACAGCATCGGTTTTGAAAATATATATAGTTTAACTGATAGCAGTCACTACATTCCTATTGTACTCAGCCACATTTTAATTAAATTATCTTATGGTAAATATACTGAAACCTCCATTGGGAGACAGCATTTCAGTTTAGATTTCAGTTTCTCAGCCTTCTTATGAAAAGTAAGCTTGCAAAATAGTGCCACCTAATGCTAGAGAGCGTTTAGGAATTTCAGATGTTGTTACATAATGTTACCGTAAATGTGTCTTACACTGACTGATTTTCCATACAGGACCCTGACATTCTGTAATAGCTTAAATAAACGAATGAAGATGTACTTGTCAAGCAACATGAATGAAAGGCTGAAGAACAGTATGATTCGTTCTATCAGGTCTTCTGTGAATGTGAGAAAACCTAAGTCAGTTTGCTGTGAAATCATCATACTTAAATTATATGGGAGTGGCAGACTATTGAGGTATATACAGTTATAGTTTGAGAGAGATCTAGTGAACTTGCAGACATGCACTGGACCTACTGAATGATTCAAAGAAAGACCATATAATATGATCTGCCAGTTTCCTAAATATTAAGTTGTACTGTTGTTGCAGCTATAAAGCACCTTTTCCAACAAAAATCATTTCATAAAGTAAAAATGCAAAGAACACCAAAAAAATTACATTTGATCAGTCAGATCTTTATGAACATGCACTTTCAGTGCTTTTTTGGCTAAGTTACCAGGTGTAAGGTTGACAACACAAGTTACCTCTTTAATCAAAAGCATATACTTCTTTAGCATAGGGCTTTACACATTTGCTAACCTTACGTTTTCTGAAGTTAAAATTCCTCTCTCGACTCTAGTTATTGTTTTTTCCTAGCAGTTTGTTAATTCCCTCTGGAATCTTCATGATGTAGGGATGGGGGTGGCAGTACTGGATTTCTGATTATTTGAAATAAACATCTGCTAAGAACTCATATAAATGCAAAGTATAAATAAAACAGAACATTTTCCAGAAAAAAAATTGCTATTATACTGATCAGACAGGGACAGATAGTGCAAGTAGTGAAGAGGCCGAAAAGCTTTTGTCAACATGAGTCAAAAACAGACAAGACAAAGAATAACCTCTCCTTTAAAATGCAAAGCATTTGTCACTTCAAAGTCAAGCCCCAAATGTTACCAGTTCAGATAATTTTATAAATTGCTATATAATAGTGTTAATAACATTCACCAAGGAGCATTAGTCTGAATCTTGAGTGTGTAGCTCCCAACTCCTTTTGTCCTGATCAAACTGGTCAGAAAAAAAATCTCATTTCAGGTCAAGAGACTGCAAGGGCCATTCAAGATTTATATTCAGGTAAAGTACCTGTAGCAGATGACTTTCCTGCCAAATCATTTAAAACATTCAAGGCTTTTCCCATAAACCCATATCACAACCGTTTGCTGCAGACAGTTTTCATTCCATGTGACAAAGTTCTTCTCCAAAATGATTTAAATTAAACTCAGAGTGAGATTCTCACAGCAAATGTTTTCTTATTATATTATATTCATGACTTTTTTTTAAATTTACTATGGGCCTGATCCAAAGACTACTCAAGTCAACTTTCAAGTGACTTCAGATGGGCTTTGATTCAGGTGTAATTTATGTAACCATCGAAAAAGTAGTCAGATTTACCTGGCAAGATCTATTCTTCATAAACCAATTTAGCTTCATGCTTTTTATGCTCAAGCGACTTATTGCTTAATACCATCTTTTACATATGCTTAATAGCCTCTTACTCCATCATTAACCTCAGTGGGACTGCAAAAGAGTAAAACATTCTACCCAGTGTGAATAGGAGTATCATAACCTGTCCTATAGATATAGCTATTGTTTTCCTTCTCAGTACTTATTTAATCAACAAGGCCCCCGGGTGCCCTCAAAATCGCATGTTAGCCAAGAATGTAGGGCTTGGGTGGAGCTTAGGACTTATGCACTGGGATGAATTCCATTTTAGATTTCTTAAGCCCTTTTACTGCTGGGCTCTGAACACATTTCTTAGTTTGCTGAATTCAACTAAATGATGTTCACTAGTTCTAAACTTCCATTTCATTGTCCCACTCATGCTCAATTAGTTCCTACTTATCAGACATAATGGGTCAAATCCTGATCCCAGTGGTGTCAAAGGGAGTTGTGGCATTGACTTTAGTAGAGCCAGGATTTTACACCATATATACATGAAAGTGTAATTATTAATACAAATAAAATAGCATCATTCACACATCTGGTACTTCTAGTATCAGATATAACTAAGGCTGTCGTTTAATCGCCCTTAACTCACACAATTAACTCCAAAAAATTAATCATGATTACAAAAAATAATCACAATTAATCACAGTTTTAATCACACTATATTAAACAATAGACTACAAATTGAAACATATTAAATATTTTGGATGTTTTTCTACATTTTAAAATATATTGATTTCAATTACAACACAGAATCCAAAGTATACAATGCTCACTTTATTTTATTTTATTACAAATATTTGCACTGTAAATATGATAAAAATAATTTTCAATTTACCTCGTACAAGTACTGTACAGTGCAATCTCTTTATCATGGAAGTGCAACTTACAAATGTAGATTTATTTCTGGTAGCATGACAGCACTCAAAAACAAAACAATGTAAAACTTTAGCGCCTACAAGTCCATTCAGTCTTACTTCCTGTGCATCCAATCGCTAAGAGAAGCAAGTTTGTTTACATTTATAGGAGGTAGTACAGCCCAATTCTTATTTACAATGTCATCTGAAAGTGAGAACAGACATTAGCATGGCACTTTTGTAGTTGGAATTGCAAGGTATTTACATGCCAGATATGCTAAACTTTTGTATGCCTCTTCATGCTTTTGCCACCATTCCAGAAGACATGCTTCCATGCTGATGATGCTCGTTAAAAAAAATAATGTGTTAATTAAATTTGTGACTGAACTCCTTGGGGAAAATTGTATGTCTCCCGCTCTGTGTTTTACATGCATTCTGCCATATATTTCATGTTATAGCAGTCTCTGATGATAACCCTGCAAGTGTTCATTTTAAGAACAATTTCACTGCAATTTCACAAAACGCAAAGAAGGTACCAATGTGAGATTTCTAAAGATAACTAGAACACTCAACCCAAGATTTAAGAATCTGAAGTGCCTTCCAAAATCTTAAAGGAATGAGGTGTGGAGTATGCTTTCAGAAGTCTTAAAAGAGCAACACTCCAATGCAGAAACTACAGAACCTGGAACAACCAAAAAAGAAAATTAATTTTCTGCTGGTGGCATCTGACTCAGATGATGAAAATGAATGTGCATTTCTCTACACTGCTTTGGATTGTTATCAAGCAGAACCCATCATCGGCATGTCCCCTGGCACGGTGGTTGAAGTATGAAGGGACATATGAATCTTTAGCGCATCTGGTACATAAATATCTTGCAAGGCCGGCTACTATAGTGCCATGAGAATGCCTGTTCTCACTTTCAAGAAGCAGGCAGCATTATCTCCTGCAAACATAAACAAACTTGTTTATCTGAGCGATTGGCTGAACAAGAAGTAGGACTGAGTGGACTTGGAGGCTCTAAAGTTTTACATTGTTTTATTTTTGCTTGCAGTTCTTTTTTGTACATCACTCTATCATGAAAGTTAAATTTACAAATGTAAAGAGATTGCACTACAATATTTTTATTAAACGAATTGAAAAATACTCTCTTCTTTTTACAGTGCAAATATTTATTATGAAAATAAATATAAAGTGAGCACTGTATACTTTTTATTCTATGTTGCAATTGAAATCAATATATTTGAAAATGTGAAAAACATCCAAAATATTTATATAAATGGTATATAGTATTAATAGCAGGATTAATCACAATTATTTTTAATCACGATTAGTTTTTTAATTGCTTGAAAAACCCTAGATATAATATTCCATTTTAGCGACATTTTTGTTTTTTCTTAGAGTGATCAAAGTATGATTACTTGAACATTTCAAGAAACATAGCGTAGGTTGCATTGCAATAAATGGTTTTAAATGGTTGAATGTAATTATACCATATTTAAATCAGGTCCTCAGAAACAAAATATAAAACATTACAGTCAGTTTTTTAGGGAAAATTTATGGTAGGTTTAAAAACATCCCTAGGACACTCAGTAAGTTTTCTTTTCTCCCATCCAAATAATATTGTATATAAATTCTATTGGACATAAAATGTCTTTTCCAGGTTAAGCTAACTAATCATAGTAAGTGATGGAGATACCAGCACTAACATAGCAATATTACAGAAAGAGATTGCTTTAGCCCATACACTGATCTCCATCTATCCTGTCATCCTAACCCACTCCATTAGTCTCCTCTTAACTTTTCCATTATACAGTCAATGCTTCATTTGTGCCGGGGTTTGCCAGGGCTGAGCCCCGGCACCTCTCAGCTTGGCAGTTCATAGCCCCAGCACCTCTGGGCTTGCCACATCAGTTATGAAAGCAAAAGCATTGCTTGAGCCCAGCACCTCCATCATCACATAGGCTATATAGTATAGTAAAACTTTTTCCTTAGCTCAGTCTTTATAGCTTGATTGATTTCTGACCCAAGAAGTCCTTGGCATCTTTATTAGTATTTTAAAGATAACATTTTGCCCTTACAAGATAGCCTGAAGATACAACATCAGCATAAACCATTTCATAAAGTGTTGAACTAGTATCAAAATAATTTCATGCATCCGACGAAGTGGGTATTCACCCACGGAAGCTAATGCTCCAATACGTCTGTTAGCCTATAAGGTGCCACAGGACTCTGCTGCTTTTATCAAAATAGGTCTCTCACATAGCAAAGCCCTAGAAATATAAGCCATTTATTATTCAGTTCTCATTTGTATTGAAGACTAGTCTAGACAATCATAATCCTTTTTTTAAATCAGAAGTTGTCCTGGAGAAGGGTTCATTGCAAAACTTCTATTGTTGCAACTCTCTCTCTTTTGTGAGTGACTAATCTGAGTCATTTGTACAGCACTGGAGCAACAGAATCCACACCAAAAGCCCAATAAATACGAGATATAACCACTGAAATGTGGAACTCCTCTCTCTGGAGCTGAAAACGTTAACAATTTAGAATATAAACAATGAAAGAAGAGTGGCTAATGAAGATATGTCAGTACTTGGTAGTGGATAAGAGTGAAGCTTGAGCTCTTGTTGAGTGCAATAATCTCTGGCATCAGTGATGGATTAATAGTGGATGGGGGTGACTATGCCTCTATTTTACTGGGGAGCCTCTGATCCTCAAAATATATACTATATACAAGGGAGATTTTGATCATATTCATGCTAACACTAAAAAGAAAAGAAAAAAAATTAGGGCTGTTAAGTGATTAAAAATGGTGATTAATTGCACTGTTAATAATAGAATACCATTTATTTAAATATTTTGGATGTTTTCTATATTTTCAAATATATTGATTTCAATTACAACACAATACAAAGTGTACAGTACTCACTTTACATTTATTTTTGATTACAAGTATTTGCACTGTAATAGTATTTTTCAATTCACCTAATATAAGTACTATAATGCAATCTCTTTATCATCAAAGTTGAACATACAAATGTAGAATTATGTACAAAAAACTGCATTAAAAATAAAAATGTAAAATTTTAGAGTCTGCAAGTCTACTCAGTCCTACTTCTTGTTCAGCCACTTGCTAAGGCAAAAAAGTTTGTGTACATTTACAGGAGATAATTCTTATTTACAATGTCACCATAAAGTAAGAAAAGGCATTTGCGTGGCAATTTTGTAGCTGGCATTGCAAGGGATTTACCTTCCAGATATGCTAAGCATGTGTGTGCCCCCTGTACGCTTTGGCCACCATTCCAGAGGACATGCTTCTATGCTGATGAGGCTCATTTAAAAAAATATATGTGTTAGTTAAATTTGTGACTGAACTCCTTGGAGGAGAACTGTATACCCTCTGATCTGTTTTACCTACATTCTGCCATATATTTCAGGTTATAGCAGTCTCAGATGATGACCCAGTACATGTTGTTCCTTTTAAGAAAACTTTCACTGCAGATTTCACAAAATGCAAAGAAGGTACCAATGTGAGATTTGTAAAAATAGCTACAGCACTAGAGCTAAGGTTTAAAAATCTGAAGTGCCTTCCAAAATCTGAGGGATGAGGTGTGGCGCATGCTTTCAGAAATCTTAAAAGAGCAATGCTTCAGTGCAGAAACCAGAGAACCCGAACCACCAAAAAAAGAAAATCAACCTCCTGCTGGTGGCATCTAACTCAGATAATGAAAATGAACATGCATCGGTCCGCACTGCTTTGGATCATTATCGAGCAGTACCCGTCATCAGCATGGCACACGTGTCCTGGAATGGCGGCTGAAGTATGAAGGGACATATGAATTTTTAGCGCATCTGGCATGTAAATAACTTGAAACACTGGCTACAACACTGCCATGACAACACCTGTTCTCACTTTCAGGTGACACTGTAAACAAGAAGCGGGCAGCATTATCTTCTGCAAATATAAACAAACTTGTTTGTCTGAGTGACTGGCTGAACTAAAAGTAGGACTGAGTGGACTTGCAACCTCTTAAATTTTACATTGTTTTATTTTTAATGCAGTTTTTTGGTACATAATTCTTCATTTGTAAGTTCAACTTTCATGATAAAGAGATTGCACTACAGTACGTGTCTGAGGTGAATTGAAAAATACTATTTCTTTTGTTTATAATTTTTACAGTGCAAATATTTGTAATAAAAATAATATACACTTTGATTTCAGTTACAATACAATATATATGAAAATGTAGAAAAACCTCCAAAATATTTAATAAATTTCAATTGTTTAACAGTGTGATTAAAACAGCTATTACTCATGATTAATTTTTTTGAATTAATTGCGTGAGTTAACTGTGATTAATTGACAGTCCTAAAAAAAAAAATCATTTATGTCTCCCTGCCGACACTGATTTTGTCCCAGTTTTTTATTGTTTTCACAGTAAAAGTTTAATTTTTCCCCCCCAGACTTTCAGTTGCTGGCCATGGGGTTGCAAACTGGTACCACTCAGCACCAGTAGCCAGCTGCTACTGACAGTACGGCACAGTGCTTCTTTACTATTGTTTTAACCTTACCTTAATAAGATGTCCAGCCAGGGATGTTTAAAACTGAACACCCAATGCCCCCATGCTAGCCGGGAAAACTAAGTGTCAAACAAGAGGAGGATGGCAAGTTAGTTTGCAGTTGGGGGATAAATAGGGAGCAGACAAGATACACTTAATCAGCACATTCCCCATGACATCTCCCTGACCTAGACTATCCACTTACGGAATATGCTGGCTAGCTGATGGCCTTTGTCAAAATGAAAATGTATGAGAGCCTTGTACTAGTGTGACCGCTTCTCTCCTGAACGCACATGTTGCTGTAGTGTAAGTACTACCTAACCCACTTTACAGATATTGATGTAGATACATTGTAGCCATGTGGTGGGAAAGCTCCAAAGGATAATACATTAACATAATACTGCATCCATGTAAATCCAACCAAAGCAAAGGTATTCTTAGGTTAAGATTAGAAATCTCTTTCACATTAGTTATGTCTGGGTAAAGCCACACACAGGATTATCTACTTCACAGAGACTTCTCCAACTTCAAGAGTTGGTGAAGGATGGAATTTCAGCATGTGCTTTGTTGCTCTGGGAATTTAAATGAAAAACCCTAATTTTACTTTAGCATAACTCTTCCACAGAGGAAAGAAGTTTTAGTCATTCAATAAACAGTCAAATAAAAATATACCATTTAAAATAATCAGTATCAGTCTCTGCAGTCTATCAAGCCAAAGCAAAAATTATCTGCATTCATTTTTCATCATCAATGTATCTCTAAAGCACTTCTCTATTGATTTTTTACAGGAAACGTCCTCTAGCAATGCATCATGTCAATTCAAATGGAGACATTATTACACCATTTGTTTCCCATTATACAGGACTCTGGGAGAGAAAAGATGTTAAAGGCAACCTTTGTCATGATAATTAATAACAATACCTACCTCGTACAGCACTTTTCATGCTCAAAACACATTACAAGGTGGTCAGTATCATGGTCCCTATTATAGATAAAGAAACGGAGGAACAGAGAGGTGAAGTGACTTGCCCAATCTCACCCAATAGGCCAGTGGCAGAACTATGAACAGAACTAAGGCAGGGATCGGCAACCTTTGGCACTCAGCTCACCAGGGTAGCACCCTGGCTGGCTGGTCCAGTTTGTTTACCTGCCGCATCTGCCAATTCGGCAGATCGCAGCTCCCACTGGCTGCGGTTCGCAGTCCCAGGCCAATGGGGGCTGCGGGAAGCAGCGGTCAGCACATCCCTTGGCCTGTGCCACTTCCTGTGCCTTTGGGGGCCGCAGGCCAAAGGTTGCCGATCCCTAAACTAAGGTCTCCTTAGTCCCAGTCATGTGTTCTATCTACTAGGCAACACTGAATTCCCCACCAAGTGATATGTGCTCCAGGACTGTATTAAATTGGAAACTACCATGTGGACATATCCAGATGCTCAGTGTATTGGAGTGTATCATATGCCCATGCCTACTAAACAATGAAAATCACGATGGTCCTTATCTTTGTTGTATCATGGATCCTGACGTCAGCAAAACCTTGGGAAAACTTTCTGGGGTTGGAGAAGTGCTGTAGTACAGAAAGTGGCCAAGCAACTTAGCAGCAACCATTTCATTGTAAAGAGGGACTGCTCTTGAAACACCATGACTAATGACATGGTTTGTTCAATATGCCTCTGAGAGAGTCCAGATCTGGGACTGCCATGTTAAAGTACAAATATCTGTTACTGTAGGAATCAGGGAGCATTAAGCAATGAAAGATGTGTACATTATTATGATGAAAATTTGTCAGACAAACTACAAGATAACAATGTGACTTACTGACTGGACATTTTGTTCTAACTTCACAACACTCTTCTTTATCTGATGCTGTAACTAGCAGTTATTAGTATCTGCTAAAAGCATTGTTTTAAATTAACTGTGGATCAATTCATATATAGTGCTAATTTAACACCCACAGTACATAAATCTGAATTAGTTTCTGGAAAAGTTATGTCTTGACAAAATTGGAGCATGCTAGAGAATTATAATGAAAAGCAATTCCTCTGTGTTCTGTCCCCTGAAGTACAAAAGCAACAGTGGAAACGGGAAGTAGAAATCCAAAGAAAAGTTTGATTCTTAGTCTAAATGGAGGTGGAAATCACACCTTTCCAGGATACCAGTCATCCAGAAAGAAAATGAAACAGGCAAAATAACATGACCAGATATTATAGTGACAAGGTGGGTAAGGACTGACATCACTACAACTATGCTGCATGAGCATATATTGTTTACTCAGAGGACAAATAGGTCTGGTCTACACTAGGGGAGGGGATCGATCTAAGATACGCAACTTTAGCTATGTGAATAGCGTAGCTGAAGTCGAAGTATCTTAGATCGAGTTATCTACTGTCCTCATGGTGCGGGATCGACGTCTGCGGCTCCCCCTGTCGACTCCGCTACCGCCGTTCGCGTTGCTGGAGTTCCGGAGTAGACAGGAGCGCGTTCGGGGATCGATATATTGCATCTAGATGAGACGTGATATATCAATCCCTGAGAAATCGATTGCTACCCACCGATATGGCCAGTAGTGAAGATGTACCCCTAAGATTGTAATATGAGTTACAGAGTTCATAATATCTTTTCACCTTTCTCCATGTACTTAGGGTGAATAGAGCAGAATACTCAATTGTAAAAGTGGCCAGTGACCAGACTGAGTGTCTATCCCAGGCTCAGCAGAGCACATAGATCCTAACTTAGCATCCAGACTCACCCCCTTTCTGAAGTGTGGCATTACTGCTAACACAAACCTCAGCCTAAACTTCCTCCCTAAGCCAGACTGTCCAAAGGGTTTCCTTACAAGATCTTCTCAACCCTAGATGCCCTGTTTCCTCTCATCTCCATCTTTCTTGGGAGCTACTGTCATCTCCCTTATATCCAGAATGGAGTTAAAATAACAAATGTGTCATAGACATGCAGCAGATTTCCGTCACTTTGTACAAGGTTTTCAACACCTGCTAACTAGGTGGTCAACATGCCACTTTGTTACCTGAACACTCCATCTTTGTTTAGTACCTTAAAGAAGAAAACAAAACTCTCTCTCTCACACACACACACACACACACACACATATATATATATATAGAGAGAGAGAGAGAGAGGAGGGATTCAATAGGGCATATTTCAGATTTTTAAATCAGTGTTTCTTCAGTCAAATGCCAAATTCCTATCACTTTAATGGAAGTTCATGTGAATAATGACTGAGTAAAAAATTTTGAGTGTGATCATTCTCCCAAATCCATGCCATGTATAGGGCCTAATACATGTGGGTCTCTCATCCAGTATGTACGTGGGTGAAGAAATTAATCTGCTGTCTCATGCTTCCCAGCACATATATAGGAAAATTGGGCTAGAGGCACAGGGGCAGAGTGGATTCAAATTGTTCCATGCAGCAAGCTCTCCCCAGATTTGGCTGCCTCCATTTTCCCTCTCTCACAAGTTGATGGGCCAACCCACTGGCCAGTGCATTAATGAGGCTTCCCTAGCATTGGTATTTCAGTTCCTTTCCCAAAGGATGCATTTAATATTCAGACACAATTCAACACAGGTAAACCAAGCAGTGCCAACTGGCTCTTCCTAACACCTTTGCCTCAGTGGGCTTCTGCTGCTTCCAATATAGCAGGTAACTGCAGCCAGGTCTTTCAATTTGGACATGTATCAAGAGCCTCTCCCTGACCCAGGATCTCAGAAGAAACACTCCCTCCCTTCCATTCCCTCACCAAGTGAGCTGCTTGTTGGCCTTTTATCTCACCAGCTGACAGACAGCTAATTGGTCACAGGTGGGAGGTGTAAGCCCAAACCCTCTTAAAAGGCCATCCCACCCCATGACCTTCCCCCTTGAGCCCTGCAAGGAATCTGCACAAAAGAAAATGCATTGCTAATAATATATTTCTCCCACCCTCATCCACACAAACATAAGACTTCAGTATTTGGCCCACACAGTATTGTATACTATGATGCTCCAAAAGTAATGTAAATGTATTTATCTTTTTATGGATTATGTTTTCTCTTGTCTATTTTTACGAACACACACAATGCTTGACTTTTTTCATTTTAATTCAGTGATAATCACTAATGCTTTGACTTTGTTGACACATTTAATTAAAAAATGAATATTTGAAGAGAACAAAATGAATTCACAAGGTTGGAATACATTACTCTCGGGGATATACATCATTTGTAGTAAGCAGGAAGAGAAAAATAACGATAGCCTTGAATATCAATGTATTCAGAGAAAGTTTTTACATGTACGAATGTGTGTTCACTTGTGCATCATTTGACTTGCAATGATAATAATGTAGTTCTAGCCTACTATAAATACACATTTTTAACTCCCACTAACCTTACCAGGAGTAAAAAGATATCCTAGATCACACTGAAGAAAACAAATGTATGAAACTTGTATTAAATAGGTTTTTTTTAGTCAATCTTTTACATGAACCTATGAAGAACAAATACAAGCCCTAATCACTTATGTTTCTTAACATTCATTTTTATACATTTATGCTGAAAAGCAAATTCAACTGTATGTTACAAAAAAAAATCAAGTGGCATGTCTGTATTGTAATAATGAAATGGCCTCTGACAACGAGTGGGAATGTCTGTGGAAACACTATCAGCATCAATATATATTCAGAACAGGCCTTTAAAGACAATATCAGTGGCAATCTATATTGAAAACCTGTATCTAAACAAACTGAAACTAGCTTTGCATACTATTCCTAGAACAGAACCTACATATACAAGAAAATTCAAATGCAATGCTATGAAGACATCACTCTTAATTCAACCAGCTTATCTTGTATTTTATCATATTCTGTATAAATGGATACGTATTCCATATGAACCTATTTTAGTGGTTTGTCCACTTAAATGGGAGCAGTGTTAGGTCAATGCAAAGTGCTTTATTAAATTCCCACCCAAACATGCCTCTTGCCAATTATTTTTGACATGATTTGTCTTCCTTTCCTCCTACATAGATTGTATCCATCATTTTTTGTCATGGGCCCTTTCCAAGTGAGCTATTAACATTTTTAAATATTATGGGCAAAATCTATCCCTGGTGTAACTCCATCAAAATTAACAATTAACTGAGGTTAATGGTGTTGCATCTAGGGAAACAGAGAAGCAGCAAATGAGTCTTAATGAGTGGAAAGAATTGTGTACACAGACACTGTTCTCCACTCTTGTGGAGGGCTGCCATGTGGTAAAAATCTCCCTTTCATTCCTCCTCCACGTACCCTTCTCTTTGACAGAGTTTTAGGGTGAAATCATGGCTCCACTGAGGTCAATATGAGTTTTCAATTGATTTCAATGGGGCCAGGATTTCACCCACAGTTGTATTACTCAGAAGCTGATTACAATTAGTACAAGTTATTCGATATGATTTATATTAATGAGACATTATCCTAGTATCTACTCTGATGCCTGGTGCATTAAGATACATGACATAGGCTATTGCTCCTCTTCTCATGTCATAATTTGTATAGAGTGTGCAACACTATGGCCCAGATCCTATAACTGACATCCATGTAGGCAGACTCCAGTGTGCATGGAGCATCACTGACTTCCTGTGATCAGGGATCCACCTACATGTATTGGAATTATTACTAATAATATAATTAAGGTCTGTCTGCATGGGGTTATGGAAAATAGATCCTGTGAAACTAATTTAATATCTTTTATGTTGAGATTACAAATATAGTGGATAAAGGCAGTAGTGCTGATGTAAGGAATTTGACTTGGTACCACATGACATGTTGATTAAGAAATAAGAATGATAGAAAATCAACATGATACAAATTAAATTGATTAAAACTGGCTAATTCAGGGGTCGGCATCCTTTAGCACACAGCTCACCAGAGTAAAAACCCTGGCGGGCCAGGCCACTTTGTTTATCTGCCGCATCCGCAGGTTCAGCAGATCATGGCTCCCACTGGCCGCGGTTCACTGATCCGGGCCAATGGGGGTGGCGGCAAGTGGCATGGGCCGAGGGATGTGCTGGATGCCACTTCCTGCCACCCCCATTGGCCTGGGATGGCAAACTGCAGACAGTGAGAGCCATGATCTGCCGAATGTGTGGATGCAGCAGGTAAACAAATCAGCTCAGCCCACCAGGGTGCTTACCCTGGCAAGATGCATGCCAAAGGTTGCCGATCCCTGGGCTAATTAATAGATCTCAAAGTGTAACAGTCAGCAGGACATTTTATCAGAGCGGGTGTTTTTATAGTGAGGTCCCACAGGGATTGGTTCTTGGACCTATGCTATTTAACATTTTTAATGAATGACTTACTTGGAAGAAAATATAAAATCCTTACTGATAAAATCTGCAGATGACACAGACTGGGAGAGTGGTAAATAATAAACAGGTCACTGATACATAGTGATCTGAATTCCTGGTTAAGATGAGCACAAGCAAACAATATGCATTTCAAAAGAGACAATTATAAAGTCATACATCTAGGTATAAAAAGTGCAGATCAAAATTACAGGGTGGGGACTGCATCCTGGGAAGCAGTGACTCTGAAAAGGATTTGAAAGTCATAGTGGATCGTCATCTGAATATGAGCTCCCACTGTGATGCTGTCACCAAAAGAGCTAATGTGGTCCTTGGATGTACAAACAGAAATATTGAGTAAAAGAAGGGAGGTTATATTACCTCTGTATTTGGCCACTACTGGATTACTATGTTCGGTTCTGGTGTCCACAACCGAAGAAAAATGTTGAAAAATTGGTGAGGGTTGAGCAACAAGAATGATTCAGGGATGGAAAACATATCTGACAATAATAAACTAAACAGATCGAGCTCTTTATCTCTATCAAAGAGAAGGTTTAAGGATGACTATCAGTCTATAAGTATATGGGGAACATAAATTTTATAATGGGCTCTTCTATCTAGCAGATAAAAGGTATGAAAACATCCAATGGCTGGAAGATTTAACTATACAAATTCAGGTTAGAAATAAGATGTACATTTTTAACAGTGAAGGTAATTAACCATTGGTACATCTTACTAGGAGTTGTGGAGAATTTTCCATTACTGGACATTTTTAATCAAGATGGGATGTTTTTTCTAAGATACCATTATCATCAACCAACCATCACCATCACCATGGCAAATCCCAAAGGGATGTGGCTTCCTTGTATATCAAGTGCCTTCCTGATTGTTCTCTGGCTGGGTCCAACAGGTGCTGTGGCTGGATATTCAGATTATGTCCATCACTGGCAATCTTGTCATGCCACCAAATCTTTTGATATCTGCATGATTGCCAGCCATTTAATGGCATTCCTTGCAACTCATGCTTTGGAATTTGTAGGTCTTCCATTCTAATAATTTGTTCATACAAATTGCCTACATAAAAGGATTAATGGACACAAGTCAGATATTAGGAATGACAATATACAAAAACCTGTAGGAGAACACTTCATTCTCCCTGGACACACAATAGCAGATTTAAAGGCAGCCATCCTGCAGCAAAAAAACTTCAGGACCAGACTCCAAAGAGAAACTGCTGAGTTCATTTGCAAATTTGACACCATCAGATCAGGATTAAACAAATACTGTGAATGGCTAGCCAACTACAAAAGCAGTTTCTCCTCCCTTGGTTTTCACATCTCAGCTGCTAGAAGAGGGCCTCATCCTCCGCGATTGAACTGACCTCATTATCTCCAGACTGATTCTGGCCTGCATATTTATACCTACCTCTGGAAATTTCCACCACATGCATCTGACAAAGTGGGTATTCACCCACGAAAGCTTATGCTCAAATACGGCTGTTAGTCTATAAGATGTCACAGGACTCTTTGTTGCTTTTTACAGATCCAGACTAACACGGTTACCCCTCTGATACTTGTCCATACAAGGAAATCCACTGAAACTGAACCAGTGCTGATGGAAGTGGTTGCTGCGTTTCATTTTGAATATCACCATTTGTTTTGTCCTACCACTTACTGCGGAGCAGCTGATGAAGACGACAAGAATTGAAAACAATCTCCACACCATCTATTCAATTTTACAGTGTTTACAGGGAAGTTGGCACCAGCTTGTCCAGTAAAGAATCAGGATGGCAGCATCAGTCACCTCAATGGGAAGATCATTTCAAGGCACTCCTCAATTGCCTGCTGTCCACAGACATGTGAATTTTAAGACAGTTTTTTTTGTGTATTCAGTGTATTATTACACTGTGGTGGCATAGACTCTTCCAGATAAGCTAACACACGAATATCATCCCTGATGCCTGGAACAAGGGTGTTATTCTGCCTCTGTTCAAAAGGGCAATAAGATCAAATATAGCAACTATAGAGGTATTATGCTATTGTTGGTCGCAGGCAAAGTCTTCGCTTCCATGTTAACATTTCAAATTAATTATGCATTTTGTGGCAAAGGCCAGGATACTTATTGCAGCTTTAGACATGGTCATTCCACCTTTCACCAGATTTTTACCTTGAGACAACTTTTGGAGAAGATGGTTGAATTTTATAAGTCATATACAGCACTTTTTATAGACTTTTGTCAGGCCTTTGATTCAGCGCATTGAGCAAATTTGTGGGAGCAGATCTGGTGACTCAGTGTCCCTGGGAAGATAGTGTCATTGACAGAAGAGCTCTATAATGAAACAGAAAGTTGTGTTTCACTCAAAGGCAGATATGCAGCATGGTTTCCTATCTCCACTGGAGTTTTTCTAAGCTATGCTCCAGTTCAAACAGGAATTAATTCAAGGAAGTTCTATGGTCTGTGTGTGTTATGTAGGCTTTTAGGTTAGATGATCACAATGGTCCCTTCTGGCCTTTTAAACTATGGAAGTGAAAGCAGCCTTCTAATTTGTCTCAGTTCCAGACTCCAATCTCATACTTCCCTATAGGAAAATAACACATCATTCAGTCCAGCAGACATGTATGTTTATGTCATTGAAGTTGGAGTTAACGTTTTACATTGTAGCATGATTGTGAAGAATATGCTACGTTACTATACATGTTGCAGGACTTACTTACATAGGTGTGATTTCTACCTGTGCCAGTGATGAACGTAATGTGTTGGGGCTAAGGCATGTTAAAGAAGCCTGGATATTTAACTGGACATTTCCTTGTGTTTGAGGTTTGTGTAGCTGGATGTTCCCCTTACAACACATTAACTGTTATTTCAACTATATATTTTCTTTGAAAGAATAACAAACTCTTCAGAAACAAGGAATTCGTTCTGTCTATGTAACAAAAGGTACACAAATCACTTGACATTGAATTTAGCTAGTATTTGTGATATACATGGACTTCTGTCTCAGAAAAAAAATACCAAAATCATTTTAAAGTTAATGTGATTATGAATGATAAATGAGCAGATGTCTGGCAGTTACATAATCAGAACACCAGAGATATTTTTAATTTCTCAGTGCACAATTTTCTATTTTGTCTTGATCGTGTCTTAATTGCTACATATTATTGTCTTAAAATATCATTGGTGCCATATCAATCTCAACATTGTTCTCACACTATCTGAATACTGTCCATTGGAGAGATCGGTACAACAGAAAGGAAAAATGCCGTCTACTTTGTATCATTCCGTAGCTTAACCACGGAGGTATTGAAGCATCATGTCCTTAGTGCTAATAAGGGAACAGTTCAAGAAAAAGAAATGTTATGGAAGGCCTTTAAAGCTTATATTTATATACATTTATAAAGCTTATATATGCTTGAATGTATGAATGGTGACTACACTTTCAAATGTAACCACCTCCACGGAACTTGAAGGGAGAAGCACAGATTACAGGAAGATAGACTGCCAAAGGAATGCTACTAGCTGCAGTTACAGCACCTCCATGAATAGCTCTCTTAAATCTAGTTTAGTTTTACAAGCAAGGAATCTTCTTTATTATTGCTTTGTTATTATCTAGCACCTGGTACATGAAACAGCAAAACCAGAATATTGATGGGACAAAGAAAGGTTATTGGCATTAAAATATGAAATTAATGAAATAAGGAAAAATGTTTTCCCATTTAAGGGCTAAATCCCATTTTAGTGCACTCAGGATTTTTTATAAGGACAATGTGGAAAAGAGGCTATATTGCTTCTTGCATCATTAGTGGAGAATGGCTAGTGGACCTTCCTAGCTGAGAAACCAACATTGCTGTCCCTTTCCAATAATTCTACTGAGAAAAGTAGGAATTAAAAAAAAAAGAATATTTTAATCAAATGTCTTTATTTAATGCAAAGTATACCAAAGGCTCAAGTGGAGAAATTTTTAACTTGCACTGAATTTATCATTTAATTAACTAATATAGAGTAATGAGATCCTAGGAATTAGGTTGTTGACATTGATGTGCTCAGATGTGGCCTTGGTATTCCCCCTTTATGTTGCATGACCGGGCATCACAATTTCATTATATATCTTTATGAAATAAGGGAGCATCTTTCCATCCCCATATAAAATTAGAGCAAACTCTGGATTCTACAATGTATAAGCAATAATCATATACATTATGTGATCACTGAATTAAATACTTAACTTTAGTATTACAGAACATAATAACGATATGGTAACAGTCCTTGAACAGTAAAAAATGAAAATTGTAATGAACTTAAATGTTCCATTATGGAAATCCTAGTCTACTAATATGTCTGTCAAGTAATGATTTTGTGAAATGGTGTGTAAAGTGTGTTCATAATTAGAAGTTAAAGATATGTACAAAAATAACCATGGATTAAACTCTACCCAGTTATAACATAAATGTGTACCTGAGAATAACAATTCCTTCATTACTTCCAGATCTATGGTATACTACTAAAACACTCCTACAAAGATTACAGCAAATAATATTTCTATCATGAAAACTGTGCCATGCAAAAATGGGCTAAAGAAAAGAATACCTCATAACATGAAAATTCACATCTAACAAAGATTCAATACTATTAACAATGGATTTTTGTCAACTTGTGTCACTGGCAGATATGGATCGATATATAAAATTATTGTTAAGAGCACTATGAAAACAGGTTGTGCTTCCAAGTAGAGCTGGATGAACAACAGATTTTTCATTTCACTGGCAATTCAGAAACAAAAATGTTTTGAGTTGAACTGATTTTTTCCCCAAAAATGTAGGCAAGTTGAAAGATCAAAAAAAAATTGTTTTGGGTCAAATGAAACATTTTGTTTAAAATCTAAACAAGATGTTTTGCTTCAATTTCAAGCATTTTTAATAATTAGCTATTTAATATAAAATTAAAGGAAATTTTAAAACAAGAAGTTACTTCAACTGAAAAATCAGTTTAATTTAAAAAATATTGAAACAAAACATTGATTGCTGGGGGAGGGATTTTCTTTGACTGAAACAATTCAGCGAAGTCAACCTGAATTTGAGAAACATTTATGTGTTGCCAAACCTGTATTTTTGCCCAAAAAAAAGTTTATTGCAGAAAATTTCATCCCGCTCTACTTCCAATATAGAAAGTCATGGGCAAGGACTAACAGGCTGATATTAAAATTCCACTAAAATCAATACTAAAAATTCCATTGATGTCAATGGGGCCAGAATTTAATCCAAATACTGTGGTACAGTATGTTATTAACTAAGACTGTCTACCAATACTTGTTTTATTGTAATATTTTACAAATCCTTGAACTGGGCATTTGTCATTTCCCTTAAAACAAAACAAGTTAGACCAAAATAAATCCAAAAGTAGTGCCCTCTGCTGTCTTACACAAGGGCTCATGCTTTATCTACTCACATCCAGATGTACTGCTGTAATATCAAGGGGGTATATTGAAACTGTCCATAGAAAATGTACTGTTCTTCCCAGAATTAGTTTTGATGAACTGGAATGTAAATCAGTTTGCCTAGCATTGAGAACCCAAATGCATGTTTGGCATGTACTAGTAAATGGAAGTTCCTTACTGCAGCATTGGGAGTTAGGTGCCATGGGCATTTTTGAAAATCCCACAAGGTATCAATCTGCATTTAAAAGCTTAGAAAATCTGTCACAAAGTCCTGCTTTGCTACATGACTTCCTCTCCACAACACCTCCGAATTAGAGCTGGATGAAATTTTTGGGATGAATAATTTGTTCACCGAAAAATGAAGTTTCTGTCAACCTGAAACTATTTGTGAGTTTGATCCAAATAGTTTTGGCTGGGAAAATGCTAGTCAGGACCAACTTCAGAAGAATAAGGAGTGAATGCCTTATAACCATTAGTTTAGGACATTTTAGGACTCATGTCGTGCTCACCAATGTCTTCAGATGTTCGGCTGCATGCGTGTTTTTCCTGTGTGCTGTTCCAGCTCTGCACAGACAGCTGGCATAGCAGACCTTGAGCGAATCGCCCAATGACCACAAAATTTGTTAAGGTGCAAAGGCACCTGGCCAAGTTCATTGATGATGAAGTACAGTAATAGCACCTGGCAGACTCTACAAGGATATTAAGACATGTATGCTCATGACAATGGACGCAGCTCAGTCAGTGGCAGGACTTTCCACTGCTTTTTAGGCTTGCCAAAGACACTCCCTCTGAGATACATTTTTATACACTAATACAAACAAGTTATGTATTGTTTCTAACATATTAGGGTGCCACCCATTGCCTTGTACCTGTACATTTGATTAAAACATTTATATTCATCATGCTGTCATCCTGTCCTTATCTTTACGAAGAGTTAGTGTGTTCCTGTTATGTTTGGGGAATGTCATGGTATCAAGGTTTATTGGTACGACCTTTCTGGAATGTGTTTGCGTATATATTTTCACGCCTAGCACTACTTAGGAATGTGTTTTTTGCAATATCAACCGTTCTTGCCAGATTCTGTAAGCAGGACCTGCCTCTTGTTCACAACCTAACTTTGCTTTATATTAGCAAGTTTTAACCATTACTTTAGCCCAGGCCTCAGGCCTCATACCAGGCCTCTAATACAAGGCCTTATGTTTCAGGCCTGCTTCCTATTACACCTGGGATGTGAGAGAGACAGGTTTGAATTCATACTGTGGAACAGGGATTTGAACTCAAATCTTCCCCACTCCCAAATGAGTACCCTATTCCCACCAGAATATAGAGTATTTTGGGGTATGTTACACAATATCTCCTGTTGAAGCTGTTCCACTATGTATAAATAACTCTTCAATGGAGCAGGGACTTGACCTCTGGTCTCCCCCTGCCAGGTAAGTACCCCAACCACCAGGCTAGAGACTATTCTGCTCCCAGTTTTTTTTCTGTTGAAACTCTTTACTTTGACCCCGTTAATATTTATGTATTTAAACCAAGAGTGTGTGTGAGAAAGATTCTTTTGCTCAGTGAACAAGGCACTCACCTGGAAGATAGGAGATGTGGATTTAAATTCCTCCTCAGAATCAGGCAAAGAGAACCTATCCATTGCATGTTTGTTTTCTCTTACATAAGAGTTTAATTATTTTCTGAAGCGACTGAAGAGCAAATGGATTGAGGTTTGGCCTGGTTATGTTCTTTGGTAGCCCTATGTATTATTTTGGGTGTTTTAGCCTATGGGATAAATGCCCAAAATTTAGGATTGACACCTATAGCCAGATTTGATAAATCTGAAGAAATAATAATATATAAAACTCTTGGCTAAAAGGGAGGATTCATGATTTGCAGTGATACCTCCCCACCTCACCAAATGCACAAATTGGAACCTATTTGACATCATAAATTGTGTAACTTCCAGATCCTCCAGTTTGTGGACTGATCAAAATCTGGGAAAAACATACAATTTTCCCTTGAAGTATAGTGCCTATAGACTAGATAGTGTTAATTTGCTCCTCTTCCTAAAATTTGAAATAAGTCCACTTTATGGCTAGTACACATTAAGGTCAGTAAGAATAATACATCCAACGAAGTGGGTATTCACCCACGAAAGCTCATGCTCCAATGCGTCTGTTAGTCTATAAGGTGCCACAGGACTCTTTGCTGCTTTTAAAGAATAATACAGTAGTTCAACCACAGCTGAAATGAGCAATGATGGCGCAGAGGTGACATTTTATTTTTATTTATGGTTTCTGGTAGCACCACCATATGCTTAGGCACTTTCCAAATAGAAAAGAAGGAACACACTATATTCCAAGTAATTCTCAACATACTGACAAACAAATAAAAGGCCTGGGGCAAAGGGTAGTGCTGTCAAGGTGGTGACTGGCCACATTATGGTAAGAAAATAAACAGGATTTTCTTTTGTAATAAATTATATCAATTATTCCCAATTACCCCTTGAAGCCCCATGTAATGGGACAAACTCCATCCACATCCTCACATGCCCCAGGAACCTCTGAAACTCACTCTGTTGAGTGATAACTTCATAGGATTGATTTACATTCCTATCACCAACTCAGTCCTTTGGAGCAATACTACAATAGTACAACGCTTTAGTCCTACCAGAGAAGAACAGAAGTCTCCCTTCTTTGCAATTGCTGCACATTCTCAGCTGGCTTGGGAGATTCTTGTTAACTTTTGCTCTTTCTTCCTTCCTGTGTCCTTCTAATACCCACAAACTGATGGACTAATTGACTCATTCAGCCTCCCAGCCTGATCAGCTAATTAGCTTGCACACTTCCAATCAGCCTTTTCCAGGGGGTTTAGACTGATGCCTAAGTGATCAGAATGCTGGCTCACCTGCTAGCTTCCAGCACTCTGCTTACACCCCAGTTCAGGGAAACATCCATGAACAGGAATGGTGTAGCACATCTTATGTGCTTTCCTGAATTGAAGCCTACACTTGTAAGTATAAAACAGTTAGTTTCCTAATATGCATCATGGCAAGTTTGGATCCCTAGCAAAAACTTGAATGTGGAAAGACTAGGAATCTTGTGGATGAGCTCAGGAAGGGTGTTCCATGCATAGGGAGCATTTTGGAAGCACTCACCAGTCATATAGCCCAGAAGAAGGATCAAATTGGCTGTTACTGTTAAAGGTGGTTAGAATTATATTTTTTTTGTAATATTCATGTCACTGTCTAGAGTGAGTACAATAGACAATAATTTCCCTGCGTTAGTCACTACGTGTATTTGCAATAACAAGCTACTTCTATAATCTTTTCATTTCCATTTTCTAGATTTATTTTTTTTTCATATTTTCATTACTTACGGTATTGGTCCAGCAATTCCAGACTTTAATGGAGATCAGGGTCCCACTATGCTAAGCACTGTACAAACAAACAGTAAGAGGTCATCCCTGCCCTCCAAGGAGTTTGTTGTTGTTATTGTTGGCATCCTTTTGTCTGCGAGAGATGGTGGGAATTGCAGCTTATGATGTAGATGATTTTCAATGTCTCATGTAACTGAATAGTCCAATCTGAGATTTGCATGATCTCTGGGAGTTATTACAAATGTACTGTATATACTCAATCATAAGCCAGTTTGTTTATAAGCCGATTCCCCAAAGATAGATAAGTAAAAATTGAATTTTTTTATAACCCATTCATAAGCTGACCCTATAATTCAGGTGTTGGCAAACTTTGGCTCCCAGGCCATCAGGATAAGCCACTGGTGGGCCGAGACATTTTATCTCAAGCATCCGCAGGCAGGGAGGTAAACCTAAGTAAACAAAGTGCCCCAGCCTGCCAGCAGCTTACCCTGATGGGCCGGGACAGCAACTGGCAAGGAAATTGGGGGGAGGAGAGAAGTTGCGCGTCAGGGGAGTAACCCCTGTGACCACCCCCCACATGACCCCACCCGTAACCCGGACCCCCACACTCTCCCCATCTCATCCCTTCCCGCCTTATCTGGGGCGGGCCAGGTGAGGATGTCTCCGGCCTGGCCAGAGCTGCTCTGGCAGGCTGGGTGGTGCAGCCAAAGCCTACTCCAGCAGGTGGGGCTGGGTGGCGCGGCCGCAGCTGGCCAGCCCCAGAGCTGCAGCTGCTTCGGAGGTTGGGAAGCGGGGGGAGCATGGCCAGAAGCAGAGAGACTCTGGCCCTGCCTCTTCCCTTCTGGCTCTGCAGGCTGTACTTTCTCTCCTTGCCCCCACTATTTATAAATTAAACGAAACACCAGTGTTGTGGGGACGGGGAAGGGCAAAAACCTGGTAAAGCACCCCCTTCAAAACAGAGAGCTTCCAGCAAACTTTTCGGTATTACCCTGTCTTCATGTAAGGAGATATATGACAGAAATATGGTCAGACACAAAAGAGCCATTATCTTCAGAGTGGATGGCGTTTTCAGTACCATGCAAGCTGTATGTCTATAAATGTATCATTGTAGAACACTGATATAGGGACTGTTTACCTTTGTGGGGGGAAATTAAGCTAGCCCTATTAGTCTGAGCTTTTCTTGTTGTCCTAGGCCTGCCCTGCGGCTAACAGGCCACAAGCCTGAACCAAGCTGGGTGTTGTGCTCCCTGACAGTGGCGGCCAGAGGTTGAGACACAGGGAGGGAAAGGGGGCTGAAATGGAGGCGGGTGAAAAAGCCCCAGCAACAAGAATAATTTGCAATATGTATAGTGCTTTTAAAATATAATAACTGCTTGTGTAAAACAATGTAACCTGTAAGTATGAAGCAATTATCTAAAATGAGCAACCATGCTTCCCCCCCACCCCAGTTGTGTAACTATGCCTCCCCCTACTCCGATTGTATAACCACCCCATTGTGTAACTGTACCCTGTAAAGGACAATGGTGTAATAAGTACCCCATAAAAGGCAAGATTGTAACAGTGTTGGAAACCACCATAAAGCCCTTAACTCAAATTGCGCCCGTCTTGGGCAAGGTAGCAAAAGATTGCTGGAAAGTACCAAAAGACCCTAACTCCCTTATTCCTAATAAGATTACTGTACTCAAGTGTTTGCAATTTAATTCCTAAAATGGTTATCATTACTTAACTTTGTGTAATTTGCTTGCGGTTTTAGACTTTAAAACCTCCCATGTGATTTATTTGTGCGGGAGCGGTTCCAACAGTGCTACCCCCAACACGTTGGTGTGTTATCAATAAATGGGCCACAGGCTTCAGTCTCTGAACTAAAATCATTGCATGGGTGGCCTTTTTCATGACACCTTTCATTTCATTTTGAAACCCACTAGCATTGCAGGCACACTGTAAATTAGTCTGCAATCATTAATAGGACAAATTGAAAGATGAAATGGCAATAAAATCAAAACATATAGTCATATTACAATAATAATATGCATATTAGAACTGTCTAATGCAATCTAATTAAAGTGTTAATACCTATTTTGGATTATAGGATTTTGTATGCCTGATGTTAAAACTATGAAACAAGAAACACATCAAGAATTAAGTGATGAAGTATACATGCTGCACATGAGATTTAATTCTGGAAGGATAAAGCTTTTGCAAAACCTTCTAGTTACCTAGAAATTTAATGTAATGTACTGTACAGCATCTTGTTCTTTATTGGCTTTTCAACTTCGCACTAGAAATAGGCTGAGATTAAAATACCTGATCTGAGAGCATATGAGAAGGAATCTGAGTAGCATCTGAAAGTAGATCAAATCTATTTTTCTGTTTCTTATCATGCTCACTGCTTTTATTCATGGTGAGCACTAAATGCCTTTCATGAGCAACATCCCTGCTTCTTGTTATTAGCTGTAGTTTCAAGTCTAACCAACCCATCCTAGGATTATAGAATTTATATCTGAGATCACCTAGTCCACACTCCATCCAAAGCAGGAAAGTCTCCTATAATATGAGCAAATCCTGAAGACATTGTTGAGGGGCAGATCCACAGTTTACTCACTGAGTAGTCCTTTGCTGGCAAAGCACTGCTTATGTCCATAAGATTAGCAGGTTTTGATCTTCAGCTTTTACTCAGTCAAAGGCCAATTGACTTCATGAGAGTTTGCCTAAGAAATTAAGGCTGAGTCTGTACGGCCTGCAGCAGCAAGCATCCCAGCCTAGGTTAATAAATTCAGTCTAGCAGGCCTTGCAGCACTTTGAAGTGCAGACAACACTTTGAAGTTGGGCTTAGGCTAGAGCTCAGGCTCTGATGTCTAGGAAGGGAGGTGAGCACAACTGCAAAGCACTGTCATAGCAATTTTTAAAGCAATAGCACAAGCCCGAGTCTCTCAACCCAGGCTGTGTGGCTTGCTACCGTGAGCTGCGTAGACATACCCTTAGAGTGCTAATGCCAGATTTTTAAAGGATTTTAGATGCCAATGGGCACTTTCGAAAATCTCCCTCAATGCCTAGCTGTCTAACTCCCATTTAAATGGGAGTTAAGAACTTCGACACTTTTGAAAATGGGAGTTAGACACCTAGGCACTTTTGAAAATTTCCCTAGACACCAATCTGCCTCTTTAGGAACCTAGGGTGGGATCCATAAAGGGACTTAGCTGTTGTAACATGATATGTCACAGAACCTAACTTTTACCGTCCTAGAAAATCATAGGAACACCACTGTGATCCACAAAACCAAATTAGGCACCTAGGCTTCCTATACCGTGAATGAGGCACCCTGAGATGCAATCCACAAAAGTCAGTAAGATGGGTTGAGAGCTGCCTAAACTAGCCAGTGGGAGGAGCTGATGAGAGGAATGTATGCTAAGTCCTCTCACCAAGATAGATGTCTAAGTCCAGGCTGGTGCTTCTCTCTGCTAGCTCAGTGGTTTGAGCATTAGCCTGCTAAACCCAGAATTGGTAGTTCAGTCCTTGTGGTGGCCATTTAGGGATCTGGGGCAAAAATCTGTCTGCGGGTTGGACTAGATGACTTCTTGAGGTCCCTTCCAAACCTGATATTCGATGACTTGAATGCAATCAGAGACAAAAATATAACAAGATCTAATGGCTAGAAGTTGAAGCTAGACAAATTCAGACTAGAAACAACATGTAAATTTTTAGACCACGAGGGTAGTTTACCATTGGAAAATTCTAAAGGTTAGTGGTGGATTCTCCATCACTGGCAACTTTTAAATAGAGATTGGTTATTTTTCAAAAAATATGCTCTAGTTCAAACAGGAATTAATTAAGGGAAATCCTATGGCCTGTGTTAAGCAGGAGATCAAACTAGATAACCACAATGGTCCCTTCTATTTTTGTAATCTATGAATATCTTTACAGGTTGCATGCCTTTAATTCTATATAACAAAAATTGTACATTTTAGGAAAGGGTATTTTTCTATGGTTACAAATCTTCTGATGGCAGAGTACGCTCTAGTTTGTGTAACGAGTTATTATGCTGTCATGGAGATTTCATTTGCTGTACCTTCAGCTGAATAAATTACCTCATGTTAATAGAAAATAAAAGAAATATCAGTATACTGTGGTGCTCGCATGGAATAGCTCAGTAGCAAAGCAACTCAGGTTTAGACCAAATTTTTAAAGGTATTTAGGAATTGCTCTGCTCACAACTGGCAACAGATAAATACCTTAAAATGTGGACCTTAGTCAGAGATGTCGCTTCCTCAAAATTGATTCTTCAGAGCGAGAGGGTTGCAGTTACAAAAACAACAGAAAATAAGCCGTAAGACAAATAGAACACTTCTCCAGTTTGGGGTTCAAGCCATTGCTATGATCCCAAATGCATTCTTCCCCTCTGCCTCCCTGTATACCTGGCTGTAACTACACCACCAAAATTAATTGCTAAAATACAAAACAAGGTAAGAAAAATGTTTTAAAAATGGATTGAACAATATTAACAAAGATAAAGCCTGATTTTCAAAAATGCATGCAGACAACTGTGAATTTACAATGAATACCTGTACAAATTACCTGTGATAACTGGTCATTTGAACATGCAGATACCTGACTTGCACATTCATGCACAGTAATTATGCCCTCAAATTATGCAAATTATTGCAAACCTATAGATTCCAAGGACAGAATGGAGCATTATGATCATGTGGTCTGATCTCCTGTAGAACACAGGCCATAGAACTTCCCCAGAGTGTTTCCTAGAGCATATCCTTATTCAGTAAACGGTCTATTTTTGAAAATCAGGCCACAAGTGTGATACAATGACTTTAATACAGTACTTAGATTGTTCTTAAAGATAACTACTGAAGTATTATCTTAACAAGATGGAAACCAGACAGATAGGAATAATGTTGTGAAGTTCCAAATGAACTTTCACTGGTCATGTCCACTAGCTTATCTGTAAATTATAAGGCTTTGTTGCAACAGGATGGTTTCACAAATAATTAATAATTTTACTCTTAGAGTATACTACTACTATCCCTTCACATGCACAACACCCACTGATTACTTTGGTCAACTCTGGAGAATGTAACTGATATACTCAAATGCTGACTGTTTTAAGAAACCTAACAAAAAATGGCCTTTGATTGAGACTTCCAGAGCAATGCAGGAGATTTAGCACTACACTTTCCATTACAAGCACTGCCTTGGAAACTTAAGCCATTGTATTTTTTGCTTATTTGCTTAGAAATATCAACTCTTGTCTCCTCTGGTTTTGCACTTGGAGAAACCTGACAAAGGAATTAGGAGTTTTCTTAAATCTAACATTAAGGGGCAGAGGTACTGAACCTTTAAACAAACATACTTCCCCCTCCCCCATTTGTTAGGGAATTGAGATAAATAGGTTTGACAAAAGCAAAGATTTAAATAGTCTGAATAAAAATCACTTCCTTTCTCAGTTGATCAAGTTTCACTTCCTTGACATCTTAGCATTCATAAAGCTATTTGTTTTCCAGTTACCTATAAAGAAAATAAGTGAAAAGCAAAGTAGACAAGACCAGAATTCCTAATGTAAGCAACGAGGGAGAAAAAGACTTGTGTATATATCAAAGTATTAAGAGTGCACAAACCCAATCCTCCTCTCTGCAGGTCATTTAAATTATTAGAGAAACCCATCAGGTTCTGATCCTTACTGAAAAAGACTTGGAACTCTTAAGGTTTTAGAGTAAATAAAATACTTCATAAGATTGTGGATTACGTGCCAAAAATGCAGACAGAGATGGTTTGCTTCCCCAGCAACCCTAGCTTTGGTTTATACCAGGATAACCTTTTAATAATGAATGATGCGGTAGGTACATCCACAAAATGCACTACTACAGTTTGACCTGATCTACCAGATCCATTCTAATAGCCCATTCAAATAAACGTTTACTAAATCTAAATAAAGAGATAACCTATAAACTTCAATAAACTTCATTCTGGCAGCTGGGAAGAGATACAGTCAGATATTTTTTCATTTATTCATTCTCCTCTTTCTCGCAACCACTCTTCTAATCTACAAAAGTTATATTATTGGTTCATCTTATTTTAGTTTTCACTGTTGTAATTAATAAGAAAGGAACCTATGGTGCCTCCTCCCTGACTTTACCACTCTGCCAGCTGTCACACTAGTACTGAGTGACAGCTCTCATCAGAGACTGGGTATATTTTTAAGGGCATTGTAGTCTACCATCTGAATGATGGCAGACTACATAAGGTATGTGCAGCTGTACAATTGCTCTGGTGATGAAAATTTGATAAACAGCACTGACCATAGCAGTCAAAAGAGCAATAGCAATAATGCAGTGCAGACCTACTGTATATACCTCAGCCTGAAATCCTCCACAAGACAAAGACATACAAAATAAGCTACATCTTCTCTGTTTTTTGAATGACTATCATCTATGTTAACATTCAAGGGAATCTCACAACAATGTATTTGTGTACATTGCTCTGAATGTTTACCCCAAATGGTTTAATATTTATAAACGATCAGTATATTTCAGAGCTCTAGAAACTAGAGCTCCCAGATGACTCCAGAAAGTAAAGTGATCAGCTGGATAGTTTGAGCTGAAAATATTTTTTTTCCCTTCTATCGTAGGAATACAGCATCAAATAAACCAACAGATACTTTGAAAATCTATTTGAAGGTTTCCAAAAGAAGCTGTCTCAAAACAGATTTCCCCCTTTTCTTCAAAATGTTCATTAAAAGAAAAATGCCATCAAAAGGTGAGAAAAGAAAGCAATTAAACACAACCATAAGGATCTCAGGCTACAGCTGTGTGCAATGTATAGCTTTTCTCTCACAGAATCCCATAGAATTTTTTTTTACACTTCTCAAATCTCTCTTTCTATATGCAGGACACGTTCTTCCCATCCTTGCATCTCTAGGATTCAAATAATAGGCCTCGGATGGATTGAAAATTCTCCAGCATTGTCTCAAGTGTAATGGGGATGTTCAACAAGGATTGTCAATAGAACTGGGAGTGGGGGGAGGGAGAAGGTATTCAATTTCATGGAGGCTTTCATTATTTTGAAATTTAATTTCATTCTGATTAGAACAAAAGCCAAAACTTTCAAAATTTTCTGTGATAAGGGACCTCAGATCTGTGTCAGTCCACCTAGTGGAATGTCCTGGAGCTACAGACCCGGAAAGTCAAAGGGTCCTGTCCCTGAACAGTCTGCCTGGTAGGCTGTCCCAGAGCTGTGAACCCTGGAAGCTTGGGCTCTCTAGCAGTCCACCAGGTGGATTGCCAAGGAGCCAATTGAGCAACCTGGCAGAAAGGCAGGGTTCTGAAATGTGCCTGGTTTCCATGAGAACTTCACCAAAACCAGACTGTCTTCACAGAACATTTTGATTTCAGTGAATCAGAAAATTCTGATGAAAAACCGTTTCACTGGAACTTTTCCACACAACTTTAGTTATCTGCTGGAAGGAATGATACCCTCCATCTGGAAGCATCCTTGCCCTCTCATTCTGAAAGGCTGTCAAACTGAGACTAGCAAAGCTGTCTCCAATTCCTCCTGCCTCAGTGTTGCCTCTAGAGCAGGGGTCAGCAACCTCTGGCACACGGCTCGCCAGGGTAAGCACACTGGCATGCCGGGCCAGTTGTTTACCTGCCACCTCTGCAGGTTCGGCTGATCGTGGCTCCCACTTGCCACCGCTCCAGACCAATGTGGGTGGCAGGAAGCAGCAGCCAGCACATCCCTTGGCCCATGCCACTTCCCGCAGCCCCCATTGGCCTCGAACAGCAAACCAGGGCCAGTGGGAGCTGACCCCTGATCTAGAGTATCAGCTCTCAACATGGAGGTGAAAAATAAGTCAAGGGTGGTTGTGGTCACCTTTCCTCTTACTGTGATTATATAGGAATGGGAGGGCACAAAACTTTGTTCTCTTGTAACACAATCATATTATGGAAAATGCTGAGAAGAGCTGCATTGCATTGAAAAGTTTTTGTCTGCACATCAAAGCTTGATAGGATTTGGAATAAGTTTATTTTCTTTCTCCAGTTGTTCAATTCCACCTTAAGTACTGTAGGCAAAATTTTCAAAATTGAAGTAGGAGCTTAAGTCTCATTTTCAAAAGTAACTAATGGGACCTAGGTGCCTTGGCACTTTTGAAAAATCTCATTAGGTACCCATCCGCTCTCTTTACACGTCTAAACACATTTAAAAATATGGCCTTCCACCACTTAGGATACAAGATTTAGGTTAGAACGGATGATGGAAATCAAACAACGGTAGCACATGGTCCCTGTGCTTCCTAAATATGCACACAAATGGACTGTTTGTATATGAAATGCTGTCAACTCCTATGTTTAATTATTTCCTATGTACAATTAAGAAGCAACCTATCACTAAGATGATGTGCTATCAGAGTTCCAGGGACATTATAATATTTTTGTTATACTAATGATTTAATATCAGATAGTCATAATAGAGACACTATTGATGTCCTGTCAGTCATATAATAGAATGAATTTTTAGTTGTAGTTTGACATTCTGCACCTATGTTTTTGAAGAGTCGTCATAACTACAAGATATCTACATTACCATTTCTTGGTTCATCAGTGGCATCGTCCCTCGGTCATGTATTATTTTGCAATGTAGTCTCTGAAATCTTTGTTTTCTATAAACTTTGCTGCAGTGTTTTAATATCCTAGTCAGTTTCTCTTTTTAGCCAAGCTTCATTTACCCCAATTACACTATATTTCTCTTTGAGCACAAAATGTATATTTGCAGCTCTACAGTCTTGCTTTGTATGCTTGCTGCATTTGTACCAAAATAAAATTAGTTTTCCCTTGTCTTTGTTTGGCATTTCTTTTCTTGATAAAATAATAGCCCAATTAATTCATTTCTTAATTTTCCTGATTGTTTAAGTTTTGTTTTTAACCACTTTTTTTTTCTGCCTTCCATTTTCCTTTGGATTTTTTGCTGAATCCATCTGAAAGTTCAAAAGCACATTCACACACACATATAATCTGTCTCCTTTTAGTATCTATTAAGACAGGCAGATTTAGTACTGCATTCTTATCTTACACAATATGGAATCCAATTCAAGAAAGATGTAGTTTTCAGTTACAATACATGAAGGACCTTTTAAAAATGATAACCCTGAATATTTTGTTAGGCAAAATTGGTAGTTTTGCACAAATCTATGCAAGAACTCTTTTCATATATTTATCTCACTATTGGTTTAAAACTCAAGTCACTGAGTTTTAAAGTGGCTTTTGAGAACTAAAGAGTAATCAAGACTCTTTGTTTTCACTTTTTATTTTGTTTAAAATTTCCCAGGATTTTATCAATATTTATTATAAAAATTAAAAACAAGTGAAAATTGGTGCAAAACATTAACTTTGCAGGTTTCTGGGTAAATATTGGAGGATGGAAGGACAGAAAAAACAAGAACTAGAGAAAAGTAAGAGTACTTCTGACCTGGCTTCCTGTTCTGAAAGGGGAAGTGGCAGCTCAGTGGCCCAGGTTACTAAACTGCCATCGCTCCTTCTAGAGCAGGGAGCCAGCTTTGGGTGTGTGTGTGGGGGACCTCATGGGTTCCCCTGGTGTCTACCCAGGTTACTGAGCCACCTTCTTTCCTTCTGGAATGGAGAGTCAGGTCTGGGGAGTTCTGGCACATCTTTTTTCAGGACTTGAGCACTGAAGTACACATACAGAAGTGCAAGTGTGCATATGGCTGGTTGTATCTTCTATTCCATCTTCTTACTTTAACACAACCTCACATATACACTAACAGTAATATATTATTAATATAAACACATCAATGTAATGTATTGAATTTTCTTGTATGCAGTGTTCTCATCAGTCCCAGGATATTAGAGAGACAAGGTGGGTGAGGTAATGACTTTTACTGGACCACATTCTGTTGGTTCTCTCTCTCAGTAACAGAAGTTGGTCCCATAAAAGATATTACCTCATCCACCTTGTCTCTTGAGTTTTCTTAACATAATATTTTCAAGTTCTTGAGTGATCCAAAATTCATGTGAGAATTGGTAAAAAAAAAAAAAGTAATAACTTTTGTGAAACCCACAAATTTTTCAGTACAAATGAGTAAAATACTAAAACAAGAAGCCCTGAGAGTAACTAACTTGTGTGCAGACCTCTGGGATTCTCTTCAGTCATCAAACCATTAATCTCCCATAAGCCTCTACTCTTTCACCCATAGATGAAACCATATTTAAAAAGCTTGGAGGGACCAGAAGTGAGAACATAGGAGACCTTCATCCATTGAGGGGACATCAAAAGGATTATTAAAAAGTTGGGTCACCCAGACCAGTAAGAGGTTCTGTCACCACCTACCCTGTAACCTTATAGTGCCTTAATGTTGTGCTGCTAAGGCTCAGATCTCTGACACCAGCAGCTGCCCTCATAATGCAAAGTCTCACGCTGGCTTCCAGCAGGGTGACACAGCCACTTCAGTCATGTGTCTCTCCAAATCCATCCTCTCCTAGTTCTTAATTACCAGACACTCAGTCTTTTCCCCTCTGGTTTATCACACCCCACCCCACCCCCACCAAAAAAAAAAGAGTCTGAAACCAATTGTCAGCTCTTTTTGGCAGATATAATCCAGAGTTTGCAGAATAGAGAACAGCTTGGGTTTAGAATAAACAAAAAGTGTATTTAATAGAAAAAACACAGCTTCAAAGATGAAATAATAAGGGAGAACATATATAAGTTACACAGAAAATAAACATCAAGCTGCAACCTCAGGCTTTACATTTCTATATTAGAAAAAATCTCTTTTCTAACACAAGTTACCTATTGCCCTTGAGCAGTTTCCCAGTCTACGTCCTAATCAGTTCAATCTTTTTTCATGCGCAGACCTGCAAAAAAAAATACTGAATGGAGGTGCGGCCCCCTTTGGAAATCTTAGATAGTTTGTGGACCCCTCGGGGTCCATGGACGACAGGTTGAAAACCACTGCCCAGGATTTTACAGACAGCTTCCTGCTTAGAGGCTGTGCCTCACTTCCTGGATGAAAACTTCATTGTCAAGCCTCCTTTTTAAAGGTCTTTTTTCTTTTATTTTTTTTCTCTCTCTCTTTTCTGGCATGGCCACTCATGGTTATTCAGAGTGGAGGAATTCTAACTGAAATGTCTCAGGATTTTTCCATTAACTCTAATGCTCTATCATTGTCCTTTTCTGGTCTGTATACATGTCTCATAATAACCATCATATTCAGAACATTTCAAGCTTTTATAAAAGACTTTACTTGATATACTTTTATAGTACAACAATACAGTATGCAATCAATTGGTTCAACTGCTCATTTTTGGGGGGTTTAAATCTTATGTTCTTCCCTTGAGGTGACTGGCCTTTGATTGTCATAATGATTAAAGTCTCTCACCTTGCCATTGAAGATTTGCTGAGCCTGCACTTAGAAACTAGCTGCCCAGAAGCCAAACCTTCTTGCCAGTGTTTGTTAACAGATAATGCAGAGTTTTTGTTAACAGAAAATGCAGAACTGGAGCAGCAATGTTCCAGGCTGCCTAGTGGATGCAAATAAGGACTGGCCAGATAGGATGGGAAGGGGAAGAGAGAGAAAGGGATGGAGCAGCTTTTTGAAGATTTGTATGGCCAGTCCACTCATCCCTAGCAAGTCTATACAACAACAACATTTGGAGTGAAAGATGTTTTTGATATGTTGATATGTTGAAATAAATACACTTTTTAACCTAAAAACATTCAATATATAAGACAAAGCTAAGAAGAATTTTTTTCCTTCAGTTTAGTATGATTCTATCCTCTAATGAACTACCTAATATAGGATTATAAATCACTGACAGCATTGCCATTTGAGGAGAAAAATCTTATTAAAAAATGATCAAATACGGTGAAAGTTTTGCAATGTGATGGCTAATGTATGCCTTTAAGATATAATTAAAAAACCCAAGATAAAGCCAGGAATAACTAGTGCTGAAAATTTCATAATAAAATTCGGAAACAAATTACACAAATAAAAAAGTAAACTCTAGAGACTAAACTTGGTCTGAAAGTGTAAAAATAATAAATATTTCAAGGGATGGGGAATTTCTGGCATATAAATAACTACATTAACACCATAATAAATAAGGAAAGAAGCAAGCAGAGTCATATAATGTGAACATATGTTGAAGAAGAGATAAACTAATCATCATTGCCAGAAATGAGGAGCAAATATCCATGAAACCATCTAAATTGCCTCTGCTTTTAAAGACAATTCTTGCCTGTACTGACATTTGAAATGCCAAGCCGCCAGAAGAATACATCTGATGTGCAGAAAAACTTCCAGAAGTGGAGTAATGGGGCTTGATTCTGAATGCAGTTACAGCCAGAATATCTCCACTGAAGTCAATAAAGTACTGTCAGAATCTGCCCCATAGTCACTAAGCACCATAAATACCACACACGCACAATCCTGTTTTTATGACAACTGCCAAAGCACATGGGAATGAAAGGGTGGGTACCTGTTAAAAGGAAGACTTCAATGTCCATTTGCACAAAAATTCCAGGAATAAAAGAGCCTGATTCTCTATTATCCTTTTATCTTGCCTAGCCATTTATATCTTTGCAAAATGGGTATAAAACACATGCGTTATGAACTGATAGGATTTTATACCAACTTTGTATGAATGTAAATGAGGTTACGTCTACACTATCCACGATCTATCAGGGATCGAATTATTCCTGGTAATTTGATCAAATATGTGTGGACTTTGGATCAGTTGACACAGATGGGAGCCAAGGAGGTAAAACTTAATTTAGAGACTAGAAAATGAACAATTTTCACTCCTGAAATAAAGATCACGCTACACAGAAATCTTTCTATCCTAGTTATATACTATCAATATCTTAACAGAGGCTCCCACAAAAAGTACCTCCTTTTTGTCCATGATAAAGCCATGTATCAACTCATGGGGTGTCTGTGATCACAGAAATGAAGAGTGAACAGGGAACCAGTTTGATTTTCCATTTAAAGATAAATGCTTTGTCCTAACTATACTCAAGGAAAGAGTCAATACTACTTGACAAACAAACTTAGATTAAGTGCAGCTCACTGGAAATTTGCTCTTCAGAATCATTTTTATCTTTTTCAGGGCTAGTCACTTCTGACAGGTCTGATAATGCAGCATCCAAAGAGGGGTGAGTTGTATCAGAGATAGAGAAATCACCCTAACCCTCCTCTCAGTTTTGTGGCAGTCTTTTGACCTGGGGCTTCTTTCATGAGCTCTTCAGCACATCAACGTTCTGCCTATGGTTGCACAAATACAGTTTAACACAATAACTATCTCTCCAGTGTGCTCTATTTATAATCAATTTAGAGTTGTCATAAGATGCAACAAGAAAATCTGAACAACTGGAATTGAGATAAACAGTATGAGTTTAGAAATATCCAGGAGAAATCATTATCCAAGACTTTATCTTACAACCAAACACACACTGATAGTCCATTGGTATTGTATTCGGGAAATGTAAAGTACAGTGTTAGGAGATCCTCTTGAAATATTTGTCTTTTTATCTTCTCCCCTGTGAATCATCACATAAAATTTCCAGTTAAAGGACAACAAAATACATTCACTTTAATTGCAGGGTATGATCATGTGGGCTCAATATTTGAAATCCAATTTAAGTAACTGAAACAAGGGAGCCTATTTAAGGCAATAATATTTTCTAGTGCTAGC
Organism: Gopherus evgoodei; assembly: GCF_007399415.2. Classification (NCBI taxonomy): domain Eukaryota; kingdom Metazoa; phylum Chordata; order Testudines; family Testudinidae; genus Gopherus; species Gopherus evgoodei. Next base: position 47,735,249 of record NC_044328.1, read on the forward strand.
TGCATTTCAAATCCCCATGACTAAATATTATTGGGAAATACTTTCCCTTTTTCATCCCCAATTAATGGCCAGAAATACATCTGTAAGATTTTTAATGAGTGGGAACTGTGATCGGCCGAACCTGCAGACGGGGCAGGTAAACAAACCAGCCTGGTCTGCCCGGGGATTTCTCTGAACAAGCGATGGACCGACTTTGAGAACCACTGGTCTAGGTCATTCTGGCCTATCCCTACCCTCCAGCATATCTACCTCTCCCCTCAGCTTAGTGCCATCTGCGAACTTGCTGAGGGTGCAATCCAACCCATCATCCAGATCATTAATAAAGATGTTGAACAAAACCGGCCTCAGGGTCGACCCCTGGGGCACTCCACTTGATACCAGCTGCCAGCTAGACATTGAGCTATTGATCACTACTCATTGAGCCCGACAATCTAGCCAGCTTTCTATCCACCTTATAGTCCATTCAATCAATCCATACTTTTTTTTTAACTCGCTGGCAAGAATACTGTGGGAGGTTGTAGACAGGTTCCGCCGGGGTTCGACCCTCCCTGAGGGGGAGGGGAGCCACACCGGCCTCACTGTCGTCCCCGGGGTCGCTCCTCAGGGAGGTCTGTCCCTGCAGTTGCAATTAGCTCTGGCCCTTCGGGGGAAGGCAGAGCAGTGGCAAAGTCAAAAGAGGCCCAGCCCTTGGTTCGGGCGGGGCACCAAACACAGTACAATCAGCTCTGGCCCTTTGGGGCAGGGCAGAGCAGTAGCAAAGTCAAAAGGGGCCCAGTCGTTGGTTCGGGCGGGGCACCAAACACAGTACAATCAGCTCCAGCCCTTTGGGGCAGGGCAGAGCAATGGCAAAGTCAAAAGGGGCCCAGCCGTTGGTTCGGGCAGGGCACCAAACACAGTTACAATCAGTTCTGGCCCTTTGGGGCAGGGCAGAGCAGTGGCAAAGTCAAAAGGGGCCCAGCCCTTGGTTCGGGCGGGGCACCAAACACAGTTACAATCAGCTCTGGCCCTTTGGGGAAGGGCAGAGCAGTGACAAAGTCAAAAGGGGCCCAGCCCTTGGTTCGGGCGGGGCACTAAACACAGTTACAATCAGCTCTGGCCCTCTGGGGAAGGGCAGAGCAGAGGCAAAGTCAAAAGGGGCCCAGCCCTTGGTTCGGGCGGGGCACCAAACAGTACAATCAGCTCCAGCCCTTTGGGGCAGGGCAGAGGGGGAGTCTGCCACCCGGATACGGGTGGCAGGGGGAACGCAGGACCTCCACTCCTCTGCGTTCCAGCCCGGGGCCCTGGTAGCGGCTGTCACCACTGCTGGTGGTCAGTGGGGGTCCTGACCGAAACACACTGACATTGGCAAAGTTAGCTCTGCAGCCTGACTGGAGACATGTGTCCCCGGGCTACTTCCTAGCTCTCCCTCTACTCCTACCTGGTCTGGGGCCTCCATTCCAGGGACGTCCAGGACCATCGGTTCCTCCCAGTCCGGGCTGGGCGGCAGGTCCGGTAATGTTTCGGGGTATGCGGGCCAAGCCTGGTCTGGGGGCTCCTCGGGGCCATAGTAGGGGCGAGGCAGCTCTAGCAGCTCCTTGTCGTAGTGGCCTCGAGAATGCTCTGGCGGCTCCTCGTCGTAGTAGGGGCGAGGCAGCTCTGGCAGCTCCTGGTCTCGGCCTCTGGCTTGGGCAGTCTCCCAGTTATGGGCGTCGGCGGACAAGTCTGCTCCTGCCGGTGGCAGACCTGCAACTGAAGGCTGGGACCTGGCTTTTATTCTTCTGGGTCGCCGCCTGACCCTCTGAGGGGCGGGACTTCTGCTCAGCAGCCCTGCCCCCGTGGATGACTGACGGTGCTCGACCCTCCCACCGCCTCGCTACAGAGACCATATAAAAATCTTTGCTAAAGTCAAGATATATCATATCCATCACTTTCCCCATATCCACAGAGCCAGTTATCTCGTTATATAAGGAAATCAGGTTGGTCAGGCATGACTTGCCCTTGGTAAATTCATGTTGACTGTTCCTGGTCACCTTCCTCTCCTCCAAGTGCTTCAAAATGGATTCCTTGAGGACCTGCTCCATGGGAATTTAAGTGAGGCTGATCAGTCTGTAGTTCCCTGGGTTCTCTTTTTTTCAAAGATGGGCACCATATTTGCCTTTTTCCAATCATCCGGGACCTCCCCCGATCACCACAAATTTTCAAAGATAATGGCCAATGGCTCTGCAATCACATTAGCCAACTACTTCAGCACCCTTGGATGCATTAGATCTGGACCCATGCACTTGTGCATGTCCAGCTATTCTAAATGGTCTTTAACCTGTTCTTTCACCACCGAGGGCTGCTCATCTCCTCCCTATACTGTGCTGCCCAGTGCAGCAGTCTGGGAGCTGACCTTGTCTGTGAAGACTGAGGCACTTGGATGAGGAAGTTGTCCCCAACACTCTCCAAAACCTTCCTGGATTGTCTGTGCATTGCTGTATTGCTCTCCCAGCAGATGTCAGGGTGATTGAAGCCCCCCATTAGAACCAGGACCTGTGATCTGGAAACTTCAGTTAGTTGTCTGAAGAAAACTTCATCTTCCTCAGCCTTCTGATCCAGTGGTCTATAGCACATGCCCACCAGAACATCACCCTTGTTGCTCTTGCCTCTAAACTTAACCCAAAGACTCTCAACAGGCTTTTCTTCAGTTTCATACTGGAACTCAGAGCAATCATACTGCTTTCTTACATATAATGCAACTCCTCCACCTTTCCTCCCGTACCTGTCCTTCCTGAACATTTTATACCCATCCATGACAGTGCTCCAGTCATTTGAACTGCCCCACCAAGTTTCTGTTTTTTCCAATCACATCATAGTTCCTTTATTGCGCCAGGACTTCCAATTCTTCCTGCTTATTTCCCAGGCTTCTTGCATTTGTGTACATGAACCTAAGATAACTAGCCGATTGCCCTACTTCCTCAGTATGAATCAGGAGGCTTTCCATCTTGTACCCTCCTTCTCGTATTTCATAGATTCATAGACTCTAGGACTGGAAGGGACCTCGAGAGGTCATCGAGTCCAGTCCCCTGCCCTCATGGCAGGACCAAATACTGTCTAGACCATCCCTGATAGACCTTTATCTAACCTACTCTTAAATATCTCCAGAGATGGAGATTCCACAACTTCCCTAGGCAATCTATTCCAGTGTTTAACTATCCTGACAGTTAGGAACTTTTTCCTAATGTCCAACCTAAATCTCCCTTGCTGCAGTTTAAGCCCATTGCTTCTCATTCTATCATTAGAGGCTAAGGTGAACAAGTTTTCTCCCTTCTCCTGATGACACCCTTTTAGATACCTGAAAACTGCTATCATGTCCCCTCTCAGTCTTCTCTTTTCCAAACTAAATAAACCCAGTTCTTTCAGCCTTCCTTCATAGGTCATGTTCTCAAGACCTTTAATCATTCTTGTTGCTCTTCTCTGGACCCTCTCCAATTTCTCCACATCTTTCTTGAAATGAGGTGCCCAGAACTGGACACAATACTCCAGCTGAGCCCTAACCAGTGCAGAGTAGAGCGGAAGAATTACTTCTCATGTCTTGTTTGCAACACACCTGTTAATGCATCCCAGAATCACGTTTGCTTTTTTTGCAATATTATCACGCTGTTGACTCATATTTAGCTTGTGGTCCACTATGACCCCTAGATCTCCTTCTGCCATACTCCTTCCTAGACAGTCTCTTCCCATTCTGTATGTGAGAAACTGATTGTTTCTTCTTAGGGGGAGCGCTTTGCATTTGTCTTTATTGAACTTCATCCTGTTTACCTCAGACCATTTCTCCAATTTGTCCAGATCATTTTGAATTTTTGACCCTATCCTCTAAAGCAGTTGCAATCCTTCCCAGTTTGGTATCATCTGCAAACTTAATAAGCGTACTTTCTATGCCAACATCTAAGTCGTTGATGAAGATATTGAACAGAGCCGGTCCCAAAACAGACCCCTGCGGAACCCCACGTGTTATACCTTTCCAGCAGAATTGGGAGCCATTAATAACTACTCTCTGAGTACGGTTATCCAGCCAGTTACGCACCCACCTTATAGTAAACCCATCTAAATTGTATTTACCTAGTTTATCGATAAGGATATCATGCGAGACTGTATCAAATGCCTTACTAAAGTCTAGGTATACCACATCCACCACTTCTCCCTTATCCACAAGACTCGTTATCCTATCAAAGAATGCTATCAGATTGGTTTGACACAATTTGTTCTTTACAAATCCATGCTGGCTATTCCTTATCACCTTACCACCTTCCAAGTGTTTGCAGATGATTTCTTTAATTACTTGCTCCATTATTTTCCCTGGAACAGAAGTTAAACTAACTGGTCTGTAGTTTCCTGGGTTGTTTTTATTTCCCTTTTATAGATGGACACTATATTTGCCCTTTTCCAGTCTTCTGGAATCTCTCCCATCTCCCATGACTTTCCAAAGATAATAGCTAGAGGCTCAGATACCTCCTCTATTAACTCCTTGAGTATTCTAGGATTCATTTCATCAGGCCCTGGTGACTTTCAGGCATCTAACTTTTCTAAGTGATTTTTAACTTGCTCTTTTTTATTTTATCTTCTAAACCTACCCCCTTCCCATAAGCATTCACTATGTTAGACATTCCTTCAGACTTCTCAGTGAGGACCGAAACAAAGAAGTCATTAAGCATCTCTGCCATTTCCAGGTTTCCTGTTATTGTTTCTCCCTCCTCACTGAGCAGTGGGCCTACCCTGTCCTTGGTCTTCCTCTTGCTTCTAATGTATTGATAAAAAGTCTTCTTGTTTCCCTTTATTCCCATAGCTAGTTTGAGCTCATTTTGTGCCTTTGCCTTTCTAATCTTGCCCCTGCATTCCTGTGTTGTTTGCCTATATTCATCCTTTGTAATCTGACCTAGTTTCCATTTTTTATATGATTCCTTTTTATTTTGTAGGTCATGCAAGATCTCGTGGTTAAGCCAATGTGGTCTTTTGCCACATTTTCTATCTTTCCTACCCATCGGAATAGCTTGCTTTTGGGCCCTTAATAGTGTCTCTTTGAAAAACTGCCAATTCTCCTCAGTTGTTTTTCTGCTCAGTCTTGATTCCCATGGGACCTTACCTATCAGCTCTCTGAGCTTACCAAATCCGCCTTCCTGAAATCCATTGTCTCTATTTTGCTGTACTCCCTTCTACCCTTCCTTAGAATTGCAAACTCTATGATTTCATGATCACTTTCACCCAAGCTTCCTTCTACTTTCAAATTCTCAATGAGTTCCTCCCTATTTGTTAAAATAAAGTTTAGAACAGCTTCCCCCTAGTAGCTTTCTCAACCTTCTCAAATAAAAAGTTGTATGCAATGCAGTCCAGGAACTTATTGGATAGTCTGTGCCCCACGGTGTTATTTTCCCAAGTATTATCCCACCAAGTTTTGGTGATGCCAACAATGTCATAGTTGTATTTATTTATTAGCACTTCCAGTTCTTCCTGATTATTACCCAAACTTCTTGCATTTGTATATAGGCATCTAAGATACTGATTTGATCTTGCCTCCCAGTTTTGCCCTGACCCTCCTTTCTCTCTGCCATTATAGCCCACGCTCCCTCTTGTTTCTGACCCATCTCCCAGGTCTTCATGTTCCCCACTTACCTGTGGGCTTTGCTCACCTGTCCCCATCGAACCTAGTTTAAAGCCCTCCTCACTAGGTTAGCCAGTCTGTGTGCAAATAGGGTCTTTCCTCTCCTCAAAAGTTGAACACCATCTCTGCCTAGCAATCCTTCCTCGAATAGCATCCAGTGAAGCCAAAGCCCTCCTGGTGACACCATCTTCGCAGCCAGGCATTCACCTCCATGATGCATCTGTCTCTGCCTGGGCCCCTACCTTTGACAGGAAGAATTGAAGAGAATACCACCTGCGCTCCAAACTCTTTCACCCATACTCCCAGAGCCCTGTAGTCACTCTTAATCCGCTCAGCGTCACACCTCGCAGTATCATTTGTGCCCACCATGGATGAGTAGCATGTGATAGTAGTCAGAAGGCCGGATAATCCTCGACAATGCCTCTGTAACATTTCGGATACAGGCCCCTGACAGGCAGCATACCTCCCGAGATGAATGTCAGGGCGACAGATGGGCACCTCCGTCCCCCTCAGCAGTGAGTCTCCGACCATCACTACCCTACATTTCCTATTTTCAGTGGTGGCAGCAGACCTCCCAGCCTTAGGGGTACGAGGCTTCTCCTCCTTTACTATAGGGGGTGATTCCTTCTCTCTTGTATCAAGAAGAGCATAACGGTTACCTATTACCACAGCGAGAGGGTTCGCAGCAGGGGTGGAGCACTGCCCGCTGCCAGAAGTAAGCAGCTGTCCATCTTGAGCCATCTCCTCCTCCACCAGTGGTGTGTCAGCAGTCCTGTGAACTGGGACAGCTACCTCAGCTGTCTCCACATGGACACTATCCAGGAATTGCTTGTGGATACGGATGATCCTCAACCTAGCCACCTCCTCCTGTAGCTCGCCCACCTGCTGCCTGAGAGATTCCACCAGTAGGCACCTTTCACATTGGATGCCCCCCACAGCCTGGATATTAGTAAGCGGAAACTGCAAGTTACAGTCTTTGCAAAACCACACCAGTATCTGGGTAGAAGCATCCGTGCTCTGGTGCTCTGTCTGGCTACAGGCGCAGGTAGAGGAGACAGAAGCAGTGCTGCCACAGGTGTTGCGGGTCTTCCTAACCATCGTAAGCCTCCCTCTGTCAAACTCCCTCTCAAACTCCCCTGTCTGCAGCTCCCTGTCTGCTCTGCTCTGCTTTAAAGAGAAAGGTTTTGGATGTAGTTTGGTTTATAGGTTTTCAAGGGACTAACAGGTCACGGATAGGACTGACAAGGGACCCCCGCTCCCTTCCTACTCCCCTTCCAAACTCCCTTGCGAAACTCCCTTGCGAAACTCCCTGTTCACAAAGCTCCCTGGTCGCTTGTGCACAGCTTTACAAAGCCCTGGCCTGAGTGAATGCCCCGCCTACTGGTTCAGGCTCAGCCAATTACCAGAGGCTTCTAGCTTTCAAACCTTCCTTTGTAGCTCAGCCTCCAATTGCCAGCTACAGCACAGGGTCCTTCAAACAACCAAAACAAACAAACAGACTGACAAACGCAAGCTCAGCACACAGCAAGTAACCCCCAAACACAAACAAACACACACACTGCAGACAGTCACTTACCCCACAGATGCTGAATTTGCTCCTCCTTCACCTGAAGAACTCCCTTGCGAAACTCCCTGTTAGCAGCCCTTGTTCCTCCCGCTATCCCATTCCTCCACTTTCCTCTGGGCTTAGGTCACGATGCCTCAGTGAACCTAGAGTAAAGCCCACCTTACTAGGTTAGCAAGCCTGCTTGTGAAGATTTTACTTTGCTCTTTAATACAAAAAGGCCTATTTACTTTAAAAGTGATTAAGAACTTCTCAAAGTGTTGGCAAAATAAAAGTGAATTCCTAAGCTTTGATATTGTATGCCCAAGTTTCAACTGGAAAAAGAAATGGTTTTGTTGGTCTTTAATAGCAGCTCATTTGTAAGTAAAGAATTTGTCCACTTTGGAATCACCTTGTGCAGCTATGCAAACAGGGGCGGCTCTAGGCATTTTGCTGCCCCAAGCAAAGCAGGCAGGCTTCCTTCGGCGACTTGCCTGCGGAGGGTCCGCTGGTCCCGCAGCTTCGGCAGGGACCAGCGGACCCTCTGCAGGCAAGCCGCCAAAGGCAGCCTGCCTGCCATCCTCGCGGTGCTGGCAAAGCGCCCCCCGTGGCTTGCCGCGTGGCTCTTGGCGTGCTGGGGCCTGGAGCCGCCCCTGTATGCAAAACACACTTTCCAGTAGAGCTGATCAGGAATGGGCTTCCTGCCTGCCGTCCCACTGAAAATTTAGATGAGGATGTGGAGAAGAAATCATTTTAAACAATACAGTCCACAGAAAATCAACTTTATGGCAAAAAAATATATATTTCCCACTGAAAAAAACAGTTTCAGAAAAAAAATTGCAAACAACCCTACTACTACATACCTCATAAAAGGCTGTAGGTTTCATGAGTATGCTAGTAATACTTTGCACTCACATAACATTTTTCAAAGGGCTTTATTAATTAAATAACACATACAAGCAGTTACATGATGCTGAGTACAATCACTTCACCTTTACCCTGCCTGTTAGCTGGGGTCGGCAGTGCAGATTCAAAGAGCATGTGTGATTGGCACAACTTTTTACAAACCGACTGGCCAGGCCTGATGCTCTTTGTTTGAAATCAGAGTATTCCATCCCCAAGTCCCACCTGCCCAATAGAAGCACAAAGAGGTGAAGCGACTGGCCCAAGGTCACCCAGCATGGTGTGTGGCAGAGCTAGGACAAGAATCCAGGTCTCCCAAGTCCCAGTCCTGCACCATCTCCCCTGTGACACACTGTCTCCCTTATAGTGGTAAGCGGAATCCAATATTTAAATAGATGAGCAGAGAAAGAGGAGGGGAAAATGGTATCATTCCCCCTCTCTCCCTTTTTTAAACACAGATGTGGAAAACAGAGAAGTTCAGTGATTTGCCCACCACCTCGGAGGGAGACAGTGGCAGAGCCAAAATGAGAATCCAGTTGTGTTTGGTTACTAGTTCTGTGCTCAGACCATTGGACCAGGCCTCTCTAGGTTATACATGTAACAAGCCAATGTGTTCATGTAATTAAGAAGAAAATGCCATATAAAACAGAACACAGGCCCACGCTCTGTAACAAAGCTATGAATCACAAATCTTAGGCAGAAATCTTAAAAAAAAAAAAAAAAAACTGAAAATCTTAACATATTAATGTGTTCAAATGCTGTTATATATTGTCTCTGGGTGGGTTTTATATAATAAACTGTATTTGTGTATATAAAAATGGATGGCTAAATATACACATTAGCCTCTGTGCACCCCAATTTCAAAGGCTCTGCACATTCTTCTGGTACATGTACCCAACGGGGAAAACTATAGCAGGCTGCCACTTTTGCTAATGTTGTTCTGTGTATAGTCACTGGGATATCATCCATCAAAAGAACACCCACAGAACAGCATAATGTCAGTGCAGGCTGCCAAATCTGAGAAAATGCTGCAGTTCTTAACACCTCCAATGGTGTCTCTGCATGCAAGAGTCTTACACTTCATTTTACACTGAGCAAAGCTACTAAAGGAGCAAAACTAATAGCTCTTGTAATAATATCAAGAACTACAAACTTGAACCATGTAATACAGGATTAGTGAAGAGGGACCTGAAATGCCTCCTTTCCAGAGAGTTCCAAGAAAAAAAGGGGCGGCCTGTCCATATAGGAAAACTAGGTGGTCATCTAGGGTGCCAAGGGGCGGCCTGTCCATATAGGCAAACTAGGCAATCACCTAGGGTGCCAAGTTAAATGGGATGCCAAATTCAAGTAAAAAAATCAAATTAAAAAAATATGAAAAAGATGGAAAAAGACAAATAAAATAAGGAAGATGTCATTATTTCAATTCTCGTGCATGTATGGAGTGAATATGAATTATAATTCTTTTCTCTAGATATCTGAGAATTTAATATGTCATTAAATATTATTTACTGCAAAAATAAATATTTTAGTGATTTTTTTTCAATTTGTGATGTAGGGTCAATATGCCCCACTCCACAATTTTGATAAGCAATAACTCAGCCACAATGAAATATATTCACCAGCGGCAAGAGCTGCAATGCTAGTGACACCTAACTGGAATATACATCAAGGTCGCATAGTTGGAAATTCATGTAGAGTGGAGATATTGCGAGTTGATACATGTTAAATGGTCATTTTAACACATGTCGCAGATAGATGGTTAAGAATCGAGCAACTATTGTAGAAAATTGTTTTTCTTGGTGCCAAAGAATAAAGAATAATGTCTTTCAGTATTATAAATCCAAAATGTGAGTATCTTTAAGTGTTATTAAACCTTAGCTTTATTATTGGGCCGTATAATTATGAACTTTTCTTTGTTATAACTGGTTCACATGTAATAAATAAATGTCCATAAAAGAAAAGTAACAGCGTTAACACTTAAGACACTACAAAAGTGATGATGTCACACTCCAAGCAGGTAACTGTGAGGAAGGGGATTACTTTCCAAACAACTGGTGTCGGGTTATAATGTTGAAAAAGGTCATTTTGTTTCCGTGTAAACACTGTAACTAACTGTTTTAATAGGTAAGTGAGCGTATGTTACTAATCATTGAACCTTTAAGGAGTGAAAAGATGTGTTGAGATGGCTGCAATCTGGTTTAAATCACCAACCATGTGGTGTGTCAGCCATCCTTAACGCTATGATGCTTGCAGTCGGGAGCACAGTACTTAACAATATTCAAATGCCCCATGGCAGAAAAAGGAAAAAGAAAACCCTCAGGAGCTGTGTATCGTAAATGAAAGGCTGAGAAGGAAAAGGGGGAAGTAAAAGAGCAGGGATCCTTCCTGAAATATCTTCTCTGTAATCCAAATAAAATGGAAGCACTTCACAGCATCCAGATGAAGGAATTTTACTTGGATAGGAGGTTAGCTCACATCCGCATGGAAGCAGTTTGGAACATCAACATGAAGGTGTCATAAACAGATAAGTAAGAGTTAATAGAACAAAAGTGCTTCATATCTCTTTTGCCTGGAAAGGGTTAACAAGAACAGTGAGCCTGGCTGTCACCTAACCAGAGGACCAATCAGAGGACAGGATACTTTCAAATCTTGAGGGAGGGAAGTTTTTGTGTGTGCTGTTAGTGTTTGGTTGTTGTTTACTCTGGGGGCTCAGAGGGATCAGACGTGCAACCAGGTTTCTCTCCAATCTCTCCGATACAGGCTCTTAAAAATTCAGAATAGTGAGTACTAGGTAGATAAAGAGAAGAGCTGATAGTCCTGCAAGAGGAGGGCAGGAGTCAGTGGAGGCAACACCATATGTGAACCCGAGGAGGATTGCAAGGGGGAATAGGAATCGAGAGGACTTGCAGCCAGTGGGTGCGGGGGATAGACCGGAGAAGCGCACTATCACCAGGAAAAGGCAGGTCTACGTGATTGGAGACTCCTTACTGAGAAGAGTAGACAGGCCTATGACTAGGCCTGATCGGGAGAACAGAAGGGTGTGTTGTATGCCGGGTGCTAAGATACAGGATGTGGACCTGAGGCTGAAAAGAATACTAGTGGGAGCGGGGAAGAATCCGTTGATTGTCCTTCATGTGGGAACGAATGATACAGCTAGATACTCTCTGGAATGTATCAAGGGAGACTATGCCAGACTGGGGAAGACACTTAAGGAAATCGAGGCTCAGGTGATCTTCAGTGGGATTCTGCCGGTTCCTAGAGAAGGGTGACAAAGATGTGACAAGATTATGGCAATCAACAGATGGCTCAGGTAGTGGTGCTATAAGGAGGGCTTTGGGATGTACAGCCATTGGGAAGCATTTACGGACAGAAGACTGTTCTCTCGGGATGGACTTCACCTGAGCAAGGAGGGAAATAGACTTCTAGGATGGAGGCTCGCCGACCTGATTAAGAGAGCTTTAAACTAGAAATTTGGGGGAGATGGTTGGGAGATGTTCGGGAGATCTCCACGCCGAAATTTAACCTTGAGAGGGAAGTAAACAACATAAGAGGGGATACAGCCATGGACAGAAGAATTGGCATAAGGAGGAAGGGTAGTGTAGATAACAGACTAAAAGGTGATGGTGGTGGTAGAATGTCTGTGCCTAACAGGGTACAGAATGTGAGTGAAGCCAAACGGCAAAAATTAAGATGTCTGTACACTAATGCGAGGAGCCTAGGGAACAAAATGGAGGAACTAGAGCTACTGGTGCAGGAAGTGAAACCAGATATTATAGGGATAACAGAAACATGGTGGAATAGTAGTCATGACTGGAGTACGGGTATTGAAGGCTATGTGCTGTTAGGAAAGATAGAAATAAAGGCAAAGGTGGTAGAGTAGCATTGCAAGTCAATGAGGAAGTTAATTGTAAAGAAATAAGAAGTGATGGAATGGACAAGACAGAGTCTGTCTGGGCAAAAATCACACTGGGAAAGAAAGCTACTAGAGCCTCCCCTGAGATAGTGCTTGTGGTGTGCTACAAACAGCCGGGATCTGATTTGGAGATGGATATAGACCTCTTTAATGTTTTTAAGGAAGTAAACACTAATGGGAAATGTGTGATCATGGGAGAATTTAACTTCCCAGATATAGACTGGAGGACAAGTGCTAGCAAGAATAGTAGGTCTCAGATTTTTCTGGATGTGATAGCTGATGGATTCCTTCACCAAGTAGTTGAAGAACCAACAAGAGGGGATGCCATTTTAGATTTGGTTTTGGTGTGCAGTGAGGACCTCATAGAAGAAATGGTTGTAGGGGACAACCTTGGTTTGAGTGATCATGAGCTAATTCAGTTCAAACTAGATGGAAGGATAAACAAAAATAGATCTGGGACTAGGGTTTTTGATTTCAAAAGGGCTAACTTTAAAGAACTAAGGAAATTAGTTAGGGAAGTGGATTGGACTGAAGAACTTGTGGATCTAAATGCGGAAGAGGCCTGGAATTACTTTAAGTCGCAGCTGCAGAAACTATCGGAAGCCTGCATCCCAAGAAAGGGGGAAAAAACCATAGGCAGGAGTTATAGACCAAGCTGGATGAGCAAGCATCTCAGGGAGGTGATTAAGAACAAGCAGAAAGCCTACAAGGAGTGGAAGAAGGGTGGGATTAGCAAGGAAAGCTATCTTAGTGAGGTCAGAACATGTAGGGATAAAGTGAGAAAGGCTAAAAGCCAAGTAGAGTTGAACCTTGCAAAGGGAATTAAAACCAATAGTAAAAGGTTCTATAGCCATATAAAGAAGAAGAAAACAAAGAAAGAAGAAGTGGGACCGCTACACACTGAGGATGGAAAGGAGGTTAAGGATAACCTAGGAATGGCACAATATCTAAATAAGTACTTTGCCTCAGTCTTTAATAAGGCTAATGGGGAGCTTAGGGGTAATGGAAGAATGACAAATGGGAATGAGGATATGGAGGTGGATATTACCATGTCTTAGGTAGAAGCCATACTTTAACAGCTTAATGGGACAAAATCGGAGGGCCCGGACAATCTTCATCTGAGAATATTAAAGGAACTGGCACATGAAATTGCAAGCCCGTTAGCAAAAATTTGTAATGAATCGGTAAACTCAGGGGTTGCACTGTACAACTGGAGAATTGCTAACGTAGTTCCTATCTTTAAGAAAGGGAGAAAGAGTGATCCAAGTAACTATAGGCCTATTAGTTTGACATCTGTAGTATGTAAAGTCTTGGAAAAAATTTTGAAGAAGAAAGTAGTTAAGGACATTGAGGTCAATGGTAATTGGGACAAAGTACAACAGGGCTTTACTAAAGATAGATTATGCCAAACCAACCTGATCTCCTTCTTTGAGAAGGTGACAGACTATTTAGACAAAGGAAATGCGGTAGACCTAATTTACCTCGATTTCAGTAAGGCATTTGACACGGTTCCACATGCGGAATTATTAGTCAAACTGGAAAAGATGGGGATCAATATGAAAATTGAAAGGTGGATAAGGAACTGGTTAAAGGGGAGACTACAACGGGTCGTACTGAAGGGTGAACTGTCAGGCTGGAAGGAGGTTACTAGTGGAGTTCCTCAAGGATCGGTTCTGGGACCAATCTTATTTAACCTTTCTATTACTGACCTTGGCACAAAAAGCGGGAATGTGCTAATAAAGTTCGCGGATGACACGAAGCTGGGGGGTATTGCTAACATGGAGAAGGACCAGGATATCATACAGGAAGATCTGGATGACCTTGTAAACTGGAGTAATAGTAATAGGATGAAATTTAATAGTGAAAAGTGCAAGGTCATGCACTTAGGGATTAATAATAAGAACTTTAGATACAGATTGGGGACTCATCAGTTGGAAGCAACAGAGGAGGAGAAGGACCTTGGGGTATTGGTAGATCACAGGATGACTATGAGCCACCAATGTGATATAGCTGCTAAAACAGCTAATGTGGTTTTAGGATGCATCAGGCGAGGTATTTCCAGCAAAGATAAGGAGGTGTTAGTACCGTTGTATAAGGCGCTGGTAAGACCCCACCTGGAACACTGTGTGCAGTTCTGGTCTCCCATGTTTAAGAAGGAAGAATTTAAACTGGAACAGGTTCAGAGACGGGCTACTAGGATGATCCGAGGAATGGAGAACCTGCCTTATGAAAGGAGACTCAAAGAGCTTGGCTTGTTTAGCCTATCCAAAAGAAGGTTGAGGGGGGTATGTTTGCTCTTTATAAATATATCAGAGGGATTAATATTAGAGAGGGAGAGGAATTATTTAAGCTTAGTACCAATGTAGATACAAGAACGAATGGGTATAAACTGGACACTAGGAAGTTTAGACTTGAAATTAGACGAAGGTTTCTAACCATTAGAGGAGTGAAGTTCTGGAACAGCCTTCCAAGGGGAGTAGTGGGGGCAAAAGACATATCTGGCTTTAAGATTAAGCTTGATAAGTTTATGGAAGGGCTGGTATGACAGGAGAGTCTAATTTTGGCAATTGATCTTTGATTATCACCAGATAAGTATGCCCAGTGGTTGGTGATGGGATGTTGGATGGGATGGGATCTGAGTTATTGCAGAGAATTCCTTTCTGAGTGCTGGCTGGTGAGTCTTGCCCACATGCTCAGGGTTTAGCTGATTGCCATATTTGGGTTCGGGAAGGAATTTTCCTCCAGGGCAGATTGGCAGAGGCCCGGGAGGTTTTTCGCCTTCCCCTGCAGCGTGGGGGCATGGGTCACTTGCTGGTGGATTCTCTGCAGCTTGAGGTCTTCAAACCACAATTTGAAGACTTCAATAACTCAGGCATAGGTTAGGGGTTTGTTATAGAAGTGGATGGGTGGGGTTCTGTGGCCTGCTTTGTGCAGGGGGTCGGACTAGATGATCATATTGGTCCCTTCTGAACCTAGAATCTATGAATCTATGAGTTAGGCTTATGGTTGTTTTCTTTATTTGCAAATGTGTATTTGGTTGGAAAGAGTTCAAATGTGTATTTGGCTGAAAGAAGTTCAAACTGGTATTTTGCTGAAAAGCTTTTAATTTGTACTTGTATACTTAGGCTGGGAGGGTATTCCCAGTGTCTATAGCTGAAAGACCCTGTACCTATTCCATTTTAAATTTACAAAGATTCTTTTTACTGTTTTTCTTTCTTTAATTAAAAGTTTTTCTTGTTTAAGAACCTGATTGTTTTTTATTCTGATGAGACCCCAGGGGACTGGGTCTGGATCCCCCAGGGAATTGGTGGGGAGAAAGGAAAGAAGGGGGAGAGAAAGGTTAATTTTCTCTCTGCATTAGGATTACTTTCTCTCTCAGGGAGAGTCTGGGAAGTGGAGAGAAAAGGACAGGGGAAGGTGGATTTTCCTCTCTGTTTTAAGATTCAAGGAGTTTGAATCACAGTGATCTTCCAGGGTAACCCAGAGAGGGGAAGCCTGGGAGAGGCAACGGTGGGGGGAAGGGTTTACTTTCCTTGCGGTAAGATCCAGAGGGTCTGGGTCTTGGGGTTCCCCAGGCAAGATCTTGGGGGGACCAGAGTGTACCAGGCACTGGAATTCCTGGTTAGTGGTAGCGCTACAGGTTCTAAGCTGGTAATTGAGCTTAGAGGAATTCATGCTGGTACCTCATCTTTTGGACGCTAAGGTTCAGAGTGGGGAATTATACCATGACAGAAGGTATATTACTTCGAGATGAAGGTAGCACACATCCACAAAAATGCAGTTTGGAAACTCAAGATGATGGAAACTTACTTCTAGATGAAGGCAGCTCACAGCATCAGACTGATATGGATGTGGAGAAAGTTTATTCACCTTCAGAATTTATTCACCTGGATTCACCATGCAGAAATTTAAGTAAATGAAGTAGAAGGAAGAAAGGATGAAGAAATTACAAACAAGTTACAGTATGGGGACCCAGCTTCATGGCCCAGATGTGATGACAGTGTGCAGCAAATTCTTGTGAAACATGGACCTGAACAAGTTCATGAATTTCCCTTCCCTAAGAATGGAAATAAAAGAAAATTCTCTCATCAGCATTACAAGAGGAAACTCGTAAATGGGGAACAGCTTTCAGAGTAGCAGCCATGTTAGTCTGTATCCGCAAAAAGAACAGAAGTACTTGTGGCACCTTAGAGACTAACAAATTTATTTGAGCATAAGCTTTCGTGGGCTACAGCCTACTTCATCAGATGCATGTAGTGGAAAATACAGTAGGAAGATATATATATATATATATACACACAGAGAACAAGAAACCATGGGTGTTACCATACACACTATAAGGAGAGTGATCGATTAAGGTGAGCTATTATCAGCAGGAGAGAAAAAGAACTGTTTGTAGTGGTAATGAAAATGGC
This sequence comes from Gopherus evgoodei, assembly GCF_007399415.2. Classification (NCBI taxonomy): domain Eukaryota; kingdom Metazoa; phylum Chordata; order Testudines; family Testudinidae; genus Gopherus; species Gopherus evgoodei. The sequence continues at coordinate 47,751,640 of NC_044328.1, forward strand.
CCATTTCCAGCAATTGACAAGGAGATCTGAGGAACTGAGCGGGGTGGGGGGAGAATAAGCATGGGGAAATAGTTTTACTTTATGTAATGGCCCATCCACTCCCAGTCTTTATTCAAGCCTAATTTACTAAAACTGGTTACAATATTCAGTTCTGAAGGACTCTGTGTTTTGCTTTTGCTGCAAGTTGTTTAGAAATCAAGCATTGGTACATCACTTACTGAAAATGGTTTGAAGGACTGGAAAAAAACATATCTTCAATTCTCTCTTCACATAAAAGAAGTACAGAACATTTGGAATGCTTTCAAAATTGGAAAGAACTTGAATTATGATTGAAAAAAGGAAAAACTATCGATGAAGAAAATTTACGTGTGATCAAGGAAAAAGAAGAATATTGGCAACAAATATTAGAGCATCTGATTGCTTTAATGAGAATTCTCGGTGGGCAAAATTTAGCATTCCGCAGCCATGGTAGAAATGAAAAATTATACACTTCAGATAATGGAAACGTTTTAAAATTTGTTGAATATGTAGCTTTGTATGATCCAGTCATGAAGGAGCATCTACGTAAAATAACTGATCATGAAACACAGGTTCATTACTTAGGAAAAAATATGCAGAATGAACTGATTCAAATCCTAGCAAATGGCATTAACAAGAAAATTGTAGAAGCTGCCCATTCTGCAAAATACTTTTCAATAATACTGGACTGTACACCAGATGTGAGTCATCAGATGTTGAACAAATGACAATGATCATTCCTTTTGTGGATATGGAAAATCTGCAGGTGAAAATAATGTTGAAGTGCTCATAAAGGAACATTTTGGGGGTTTTGTACCACTGAAGGGGACAACTGGAGCATTTATGACAAACTATTCTACAAGAGCTTGAAACAATGTCATTATCTGTTGAAAACTTATGTGGCCAAGGCTATGATAATGGGAGTAATATGAAGCATAAGGACAATGGTGTGCAAAGGAGAATGATGGAAATCAGTCCTGGGCCTTTTTCGTTCCTTGTAGTGCACATTCTCTGAATTTGGTTGTCAATGATGCTGCTAGATGCTGTTTGGAGGCAAGCAGTTTCTTTGACCTGGTGCAACGTGTTTATATGTTTCTCTCAGGCTCAATATGCCATTGGGAGATTCTGACCCGCTGTGTGAATTCTCTAACTGTGTGTAAGGGAGTGGACTCACCCCTGCGGTGCATCCTGCTGGTCGTCCACGGGAATTAGCTCTTCCAGCATCCTGGAGCGCCCCCTGCAGGCTAGTGATCCGCCTTACCGCTGGGCCCCGTGTCTCTCCCAAGACCCCAGTGCCCCTTTCCCTGGGTTGCTGTCCCCCTGGCAATAGCCCCATACTCTGGGTCTCCCCACCCAGGGGAACCCCCACCCACTAATCCTACCTCGCCTCAGTGTAAGGCTACTGCCAGTTACCATCTAGCCCCACTCCCTGGGGCAGACTGCAATATATGCCACTCATCACAGGCACGGTTGGGCTGGACCTGCTGCCTCTCTCTATAGCTGGGCTGCCCCTCTGCAGCCCTGGTACTGATCTTAGGCTCCCATCTAGGCCCACAACCTGGGGCTCTCCTAGGCCAGAACTCCTCCAGCTCCTCTAGCCTTCCCCCAGCCCTGCTCCACTCCCAGTACCCTGCTCAGCTCCCTACAAGCCAAGCCTTTCTCTCTCTCTAGAAGCAGAGAGAGAGAGAGAGTCAGTCCTGAGCTTCTGTCTGCCCTGGCCTTCTTATTGGTTAGTCTGCTTGGGGCGTGGCCACAGCTGCAGCCACTTCCCCCAATCAGCCAGGGCTTTGCTCCCTTCCCCAGCCCCAGCCCGCTCCTTGGCTGTTTCAAGACCCGCAGGGCAGGAGCGGGTAACCACCCCACTACACTGTGAAACCACTTAGACAAGCTGGGAGAATTGTATTGATGCTTTGAAGCCTCTTCACTTTGAACTTGGAAACATTTATGATGCCTTAACTGAAATTTCTGATGATACTACCTTTACTGGATCACCTGGCAATATGGCATGTTCAGATGCAGAAGCTCTTGCAAATGGCCTTTCCAAGTTCAAATTGTGACTTCACTTATTTTGTGGTATAATATCCTTTTCAAGATTAACATCACTAGTAAGCAGCTTCAGGAAATAAACCTGAACATACATTCTGCTATTCAAAAACTGCAGCAAATCAAAAATATTCTGGAAGAATTCAGAAGGGATGAAGGGTTCGAAAGAACACTGGTAGATTCTCTCGAGCTTGCTGAAGAAATAGACTTTCCGACAGAATTTGAAAGAGAGGAAGTTTGCATTCGGGCAAAAGAAAAAGCAGTTTTCATATGAAGGATGAGACACACTCATTCAGAACCCAAAACAAAGGTTCAAAGTGAATTTTTACTTTGCAGTCCTTGATACAGCTATTCACTCAGTTGACAAATGATTTCAACAGATGCAACAGCAAAAGTCAGTATTTGGTTTTCTATATGATATCCACAATTTGCAAAAGAAAACAACAAAATAGATAAGAGAATTTTGTATAAAACTGGACTTGGCATTGACTCATGAAAATTCAAAACACATTGATGCTACAGATTTGTGTAGTGAGCTTCAGGCTTTTTCAAGATGACTTAAGAAATGTTTCACTCTTGAAGAAGTATTGAAGTTTGTGAAAATAAACTCAAGACAGTTTTCCAAACATTTTTATAAATCTACGCATTCTTTTAACTTTGCCAGTTTCTGTAGCTAGTGGGGAATGTAGTTTCTCAACATTAAAATTGATAAAAACATATCTGTGTTGAACAATGATGCAAAAGATACTTGTTGGACTAGCCACGATGTCAATAGAGCATAAAATAGCTGGAAAATTGGATCTAAAAGAACTAGTCACTGAATTTTCAAAACTTAAAGCAAGATAAGTCATGTTTTAAGAGCACAGATTGTTTTTTATTCTGAGTGTTTTGTAAATACCGGTTAAAGTTCATTGAGTTTTCTTATTTCTTTCTATATTGGATGTGGTGGTAATGGCAGTTAAAGCAGGATAGCATAATGGATGATTTGGGGTTTGTAATAATAAAAATTATCATTAACATTTTAATGCATTTTTATTTGAAATCAGACTGAAATATCATCTAGCTGTCGTGTACCAATCTATTCTGAAAATTTTGTGTTTTATCTGATTTCAGAAACATTGGTTGGACAGATGGATGGACGGACAAACTAAATAATTAAGCCTTTGTTTTTAAAAAATGCTTAAAAAACATTAAAAGGAAAAAATGGGAAAAATGTTTCTCAGTTTACCAAAAACCTCAGCCTAGATCTGCCCTTGGGGTATGGGGGGATGCCGATTGCATGGTTCGCCTAGGGCGCCAGTTGCTGGCAGCTAGTCTAGGGCTGCCCCTGCTTTGGTCCTATCTAACTTGAGAGTAAGTAGAGGGTGCATGCTATGCTAGCATTTGCCATCTTATACTCTCCTATTTATGTTCTTTCCTTCCCTATTCCTCTTCTCTTTTGTTTTAAACATACCTGTTTCTAGATGCATCACTGCAGTGGGACCTGTGTCTTGATTTGCTTAAGTTTGGAATATGGATAGGCCATTTATAGAACAAACGAGAAGTATGCTAGGATACAAAACCAGACCCTGTAGAAGAGTCTGCGTGTGCCTTGATATTTTGGAGGTTCCAGTTAGGAGGAGAACCCTCAAACACCCCAGTTTTTATCTACTCACATGCCTGAGACATGAACTGCTTGAAGGGACCCCAACTGAAGCTATTCCTTGTGCTTCAAAAAGTCCTCTACCACAGCTAACCTTTGTGCTGCTCAGAGGGAAGATCTAAGATTGAAAAATACAGTAATAGTTGAGAAAAGACATCCTGCCTTTGCAACCAAGTCCACACCTTCTGACATGCTATTATTAGAACGTAGGACAAATTAGAAATCAGGAACTGTTTTATTGGGCCACTGAACATTCAGATGATTCACATGCCAACCTTTATTTGGTCATCCCCAGGAAATACTGCTGTAATGTGCTATAATCTTCGCATGCTGACATGAAATACTGTGGTTTAGATAAAACTGCTGATCTTGTTAAAGCCAGATTCTTCTGGCAGCAGAAGTTGAACATTATGGGAAAATCTGTGGGAGATATGTAAAAAAGAAAATGCTTCCTAAGAGTTGACTCCCTCATGAATATCACCTGTGAAGGACCAATAAAATCTAATCTGTACAGACTTCATCTCTCGGAGACAGACAGTTAAGAGCATTAGGAACTTTGTCGTCATCATTGACCATTTCACAAGGACTGTGCAAGATTACCCTATAGAGGATCAACATGGAACTATAGCTGCAAAGGTTTTGTGTGGGAAGTTGTTAATGAATTATGGGTTATCCTGTCAGAATCCACATAGAGCAAAGATGCAACTCTGAAAGTAATTCAGTCAAAAAGCTGTGATATCTGAAAGGAATGGAGCTAGCTACAGAACTAACCCCCAAAGAGACCTTGAGCTAAAAAGGTTAAACCACACTCTGTAAAACATTCGTGTACATTGGACTCAGCATTTCACCAGGCTATTGATTATACTTGTAATGAAGCCACTAGAAAGCTTTTTCTTGTTGTGCACAACTTTGGCAAAATAATACTTTGGGGCTAGATCTTCCATGAATCTCAGACAAGACATCACGTCAAAATTCTCAGCAAAATCTATTCAGCTGAATAAAGTTTTATTTTGTTGAATTTAAAGATTAAGGATACAGACACAAAGAGCCATTTGTTAAGTGGCAACCAGAGATCTTCCTGACCAGGAAGTTCCTACACTTATTAAGCTCTCCATTGTAGCACACCCTGGTCCTCTCAGGTATTTATATAAGACAAGAAACTCTATATCCACTCCACAATAATTTAAGAATTTTATTGACAGATTTTCTTCATTTTTTTTTACTAGAGCTTATTGATACTTAAGAATCAAGCCAAGCCTGAAAATTATGGCCCTGATTCTTCATTGCAGCATACTGCTCATGCTGATGCAATGCCATTGTAATCAAAGTGGGGTTGCCAATTTTCCAATCTCAGAAAACCTAACATATTTTCCTCGCCCCCTGTCTCATCTCTGCTCCTCCCCTTCTCCAAGGCCCTTCCCCTGCTAACTCTATCCCTCCTCTCTCTGTTGATCATTCTCCCCAATCCTTGCTCACTTTCATTGGGCTGAGGCAGCGGGCTGGGGTACGGGACGGGGTGAGCGCTCAGTCGGGGATGAGGGGTCTGTGGTGCAGGAGGGGGCTCCAGGCTGAGAACAAGAGTTTGGACTGTGGGAGGGGACTCTGGTATGGGGCAGAGGATTGGGGTGCAGGAGGGGGTGAGGACTCTGGCTGGAGTTGCAGGCTCTGGGGTGGAGTCAGAGATGAGGGGCTTGAGGTGTCAGAGGGGACTCTGGGATGAGGAGTGTGGCCAAGGGGTTTGGACTGTGGGGGGTTTAGCACACTGGCTAGGTGTGCAGGGATGAGGGGTTTAGGGTGCAGGAGGTGACTCTGGGCTGGGGGTTGCGGCCAAGGGGGAGGGGGCTTTGGGCTGAGGCAAGAGGTACAAGCTCTGGACAGGGGGTGTGAGCTCCAGAATGGGGCCAGAAATGAGGGGTTCAAAGTGCAGGAGAGGACTCCAGGCTGGGGCAGGGGGGTTGGGTATGGGAGGGGATTTGGGGTGCAGGCTCCAAGAGGGAGTTTTGATGCAGAAGAGGACTCATGGCTGAGGCAGGGGGTTTGAGGTTCAGGAGGGGGTTCAGGGTGCAGGCTCTAGGCAGCACTTACCTCAGGCAGCTCCCAGGAAGTGGCCAGCACATCCCTCCAGCTCCTAGGCAAATTTTCTTCATATATATATATATGTGTGTGTGTGTGTGTGTGTATATGTGTGTGTGTGTGAACACACACTTTATAATTTAATTAATTCAGATGTCTAAGTATGTGTTTATGCCCTCAAATTAGGTTAAAATCTATATTATAGCATAAGTAATAATGGGTACAAGTTTTTTGGAACAGTTGTTTGCATTTTGCACAAATAAAAAAGAAAGAGTGGAGGTTTTAAAACAAAACAAAACCCAGGGCCATTAAGCCTCAGAGTTGAAGGAGAGAGAGAGGCAAGTTTTCTCTCTCATGTACTGAGCCCAGTATCAAGGAAGATCATTATAACTGGTGTCAGTGAACATAAGCACCTGCAGAGCTAGTCTTGACCTTTGCTGATGACTCTGCAGATCTCACTCTAGGAACTGTAGCCTGTAGCATATATTGTAAGAGTTCAACTTCATTTGTGCCGACATGGACAGCTGTATTACGTGTGTACCACTGGTTAAGTCATCACTAGAACATATTATCTACCAGCAACTTGACTTAGAATCCTAGAATGGTTTGGGAGATGAATTTACTAGAGAAAATCAAAGTCTCACAGACTAGAAGCACTTAATTCTCTTTGTGTGCTCTTTATTTTTCATATCTCTTGATGTGCCTATGTTTTATCCATGTCATCATCATGTGGTCTGAGGGCTGGATCACAGGAACTTGTATTTAGAAATAAGCACTCAAACTTAAAAAAAAGTTTTCAGTGGTTCAAAAATTTAGTAGTGCACCTTCTCAATAACAGTGGTCACCAAGAGTGAACACACTATACTAACACTTCACTTTCTATCCTGTCTTAGTTTGCACACAATATTGGGTCAGACTCCATGACCTGATACTAACTTTTAAATATCTCCAAAGAACTGATCCATGGTAACTAAGGAACTGCCTTCTCTCGCTACAATAACAACCTTAAAACAACTACAGTACTCCTAAACTATGAAATGATCAACAGTATGGTGAAACCAATGGAAGTTAGAGGCAGAACTTTCTCAGTTGCTTAACCGAGACTTTGGAACTCAGTTCTGATGGCGGTATGAACAACCACTGATTTCCCCATTCTCAGAGCAAAGTGAGAAAAACACAACTTCAGCATAGCCATTCCATGGCCACACCACCACCACAAACAAAGAGGAGAAAGTAAAAAAAATGAGAAAAAAATAAATCCAGACAGCTACTTCAAGGAAGGAAACTGGAACATGTGCCTCTACATTGTGATGAAAAGAATAATTTTCCATAATTTTCTTGGTATCGTTGTGTATTAGCTAATTCTTTTCAACTTTCCGTACTTTGTATTTAAAGAGATATTTTCAAAGGTACAAATGGCAGTTATGCACCTAACTCCCATTGTAAAAGCAGCAAAGAATCCTGTGGCACCTTATAGACGTTTTGGAGCATGAGCTTTCGTGGGTGAATACCCACTTCCTCAGATGCATGCTCCAAAACGTCTGTTAGTCTATAAGGTGCCACAGGATTCTTTGCTGCTTTTACAGATCCAGACTAACACGGCTACCCTCTGATACTTAACTCCCATTGATGGTCTTTGAAAACCTCCTCCCTATTAATCATATTTCACATTGGAATATACTTTTAAATTAGTTAAGTATAGATCTGTGGCATGCAGCACAATACTGTAAAGAGATATCTGACTACATTATTCTTCTAAACTAGGTTTTTGTTTTCATAGTTATAGAACAGCTGCTGAACTTGTAAATAAATATCACTGTGTCATAATATAATTCCCAATTCTGAACCTTAGCGTCCAAAATATGGGTACTAGCCTGAGTTCCCCTAAGCTTAATTACCAACTTAGATCTGATAAGCTGCCACCAATCAGGAATTCCAGTGCCTGTAACACTCTGGTCCCCCCAAAACCTTCCCTGGGGACCCCCAAGACCCAAACCCCCTGGATCTTAACACAAGGAAAGTAAACCCCTTTCCTCACCGTTGTCTTTCCTAGGATTTCCCTCCCTGAGTTACCCTGGAAGATTACCGTGATTCAAACTCCTTGAATCTTAAAACAGGGAGGAATGTCCCTTCCCCCCCTCCCGTTCCCCTTTCTCCCTCACCTAGGGACAAAACAGATTCAAGCTCCGTGAATCTAAAACAAAGGGATTCCCCCTTCTCCTCTCCCTCTCTGTTAAGTACAGACTCAATTCCCTTGAGCCTCAACAAGGGGCAAAAATCAGACAGGTCTTAAAAGCAAAACTTTTAATAAAAAGAAAGAAAAAAAGGTAAAAGTTTATCTCTGCAATTTAGATGGTAAAAAGTTACAGGGTCTGTCAGCTTATAGAAACTAGAAGGAAGCCTCCCCCCTCAGCAAGATACAATTTAAAATACTTCCAGCAAACCACACATTTGCCAATACAGAAACAATCAAAAGACTATAACCGCCTTTCTTACTAAATTACTCACTATTCTGAATATATAAGAGACTGTAGCAGGGAGATTGGCAAGAAACCTGGTTGCACATCCAGTCCCTTCCAGGACCCAGAGAGAACAAAGCAAAACCCAAAAAACACAAACAAAGGCTTCCCTCCACTGAGATTTGAAAGTATCTTGTCTCCTGATTGGTCCCCTTGTCATGTGTTTGGTTCCCTGTTTGTTAACCCTTTACAGATAAAAGAGACATTAACCCTTAACTATCTGTTTATGACACACTGTTCTCCATTTGACTGACCAATTTAATGCACAATTGCAAAATTAGGATATCCTGGTTCTTCATTTGTAATTTGGGGTTAAATACAGCATGTTTCAAAACTATTTTTAACTGTTATTTTCTTACTAAACAGTAACTCTGGAATAATGCTAACAGTCACAATGTGAGCATATCTTCAGTACTTTGCCATTCACCATAACCATGCTATCTGTAAGAAATTCAACTTTCATCGTTACTTGATTCCAATCCTTACACTTCAAGGTGAAATTGCTACAAACTGTGGATTTTTTCATGGAATATCCATCACATCCTTAAACCCTTTGGTTGGTCTGAGGGGTGGGGAGAATTCCCTATACCTTAAACAGGAGGTTCTAAATATGTTTAAGTTTCAAACAATCTGATTAATACACTACATGGCCTTTAAAATAATAAGTGAAAGCAATTAACTAGAGGGTATAAATTTTATCTTAATGACAGAACCAGTAAGGCATTTTGTAATTAACAGATTGAAAATGTTATAAGATCTCAGTTTTGTGCTGCAAATGTCTTCTAATCAAATAGCTAATCTTGTTGAAACTATATTCTTTTACCATTTGAATTACCTTTACAGATTAGTTTGGCAGATATTGTTGTATTCCACAAAAACAGTGTGCAATGGCTTTAGCAACCATTACTAGTTTTTACAGTATATATTTGCATGTTCCGAAATGTATATTTGTATACTTTTTAAGCCTAACAGTCAAAGCATGTTCTAATTTTAAACTTTGAATTACTGTTATATGAAGATATTAATCAATTTAGAAATTACTCCGAAATTTAACAGAGCTCAGTATGAATTACAAACACAAATATTTGTAGACCTTGGCTAAAAGGAAAATAAATTGTTTATGTGTCTGTCAATGGTGCCTATGTTAAGACTGGTTTCAGAGTAGCAGCCTATTGAATCTATTTCCCCATGTAAAGTATCCTCACACTTTCTTGTCAATTATCTAAAATAAGCCATCTTGATTTTCACTACAAATTTTCTCCTGCTGATTTTCTTGATTTTCTCCTGCTGATACTAGCTCATCTTAATTAATTAGCCTCTTACAGTTAGTATGGCTACTTCCACTTTTTCATATTCTCTGTATGTATATATTTATTCTTATTATATGTTCCATTCGATGCATCTGATGAAGTGGGCTGTAGCCCACGAAAGCTTATGCTCAAATACATTTGTCAGTCTCTAAGGTGCCACAAGTACTACTGTTCTTTTTATGTTGAGACTACAGATTTAATGAGAAACATGAATAATGGTGATTAAACCCTCTTACCCCTCTGTCATATGAGACAATAACTTAATGAGCAAAAAAATCTGAAATATGGTGGGTTTTGCCCACATGCTCAGTATGAAAACCAACTACTACAGATGACACAGCAAAGTGAAGCCAAAGTAAACTTTCTAGGATATCTTTTTATTTCTAAATTTGTCCGAGGCATCCCCATAACATCTGTGTACCACATAACTTTTTTTAAAGAACATGTAAATTTGGTAACTGCTTTGTTCAAATGTTCCAAACAATCCATTAGAGTACAGAAAATGAATCTTTAAAGCCACAGTGTTGTTGACTGGGTCATTTTGCTGTCTCAGACATGCACCATTTCTCAGTAGTGCAGTTGGGATCTTTTCACTAATTACGCACAACACATCCTTGAATCCATTATGTTAAATAAGGGAACAATGATGTGAGAAGGACATGAGGTAGGGATGAAGAGAAGCACAGTGGAGAAAAAAGATGAAAGGCAGATGGAGGAAGTGACTGTTTTTAAACTAGCCCCTGCCCACAAAGTGCTAAGCTGCACTTTCAGCCACAGTTTGTAGTCCTTTAAACTCAGTTTATAGAGCTGGGTGTTGTTCAATATTCCAGATTTAGGGCCTGATTCACCATCACACTGCAGCTACTTTGTGCCTTCCACAGACACCAAGCAGCTATAAGACTGACAGTTCCAGACGCTGAATGATCCTTGTAAGAAACATGAACCATCCTGAACTCATGCTAATTCAACTTCTTATGATATCTCATAACTGCGTATTTTCTCTCTATGTAAATTTGTTTTTATTTAGTTATTGATGAAAGGTGGCAATTAAATTTCCTATGCTTTTGAAAATCTACCGTCCATGTAAAATCAAAAGACTGTCAGTGGTGTCCTTTATTCACAGTTATTCAGTTTGATAAGATATATTTTCCCAAAAACACAGTGCTGTGCTGATGAGGTATATTAATATAAAATAATACTCTGGCTGCATCTTGGGCCTCATTTAAGAAGAGATTGAATTTTTCCATATAATTTTGACAGGAAAAGAGAGCAATACTTTTTCAATGCTGATACTAGCTTGACCACCTTCAAAAAATATAGTGCAATTTTCTACCAAAAGATAGTTAAATATATTCTCAGCTTCATGTTTTGCATACCCAACAGATGGGTTTACAATTCTAGTTTAATTTGTTTTTGCAAATAAATACAAGCCTAGCATATTCCCATCTGCATCAAAGGAAAGAGAAACATTTTACAGGGCACAATTTAGATAAAATTTGACTGTTTGCCTCACTGTCTAGCCCCTACCCTGCAAACAAACTAAATAGATGTTACCTCACCCACATTGTCTCTCTATAGACATAATATTATGACATGTTTGAAAAATGCAATTGGTTGTTTTCAGACTTTTAACAAATTAACTGTGCCTTTTTTGGTGGGTGTGTGACAGAAAGAAGCTTATCCCATCAATTATTATTTCCACAAGGACAGCTGTTAAATGGCAAAACAAAGAACAAAAAATATGGTACAATTTATTTTCCATTACAATACATCTTATCAAATCAAAATAGCTTTTTCCACCAATTTTATGTCAACCTGCTATGAAAATCAACTATTAACTTCCAAACTCATTAGAATTATCAAGTGCAGACACTTGCACAAAATAACTTGAGATTAGAATTCAATATTTAAAAGCTGCATGTATTGTCAAGCTCAACTATATTCTAAAAATAATGCAATATTTATCATAATTCTGTGCAAGGCAATACATACATCAGAGAGGTAAGTACCAGGAAGGGAGAAGAGTTATTTAAGGGCCAATGTGGACATAAGAACATATGGACATAAACTGGCCATCAACAAGTTTAGACTTGAAATTAGACAAAGGTTTCTAACCATCAGAGGAGTGAAGTTCTGGAACAGCCTCCCAAGGGGAGCAGTGAGGGAATTACTGTGGCTTTAATATTGAGTTTGATAACTTTATGGAAGGGATGGTATGATGAGACTGCCTACAATGGCATGTAACCAATCAGTGACTGCTAGCAGCAAATCTCTCTAATGGACAGTGATGGGACACTAGAAGGGGAAGGCACTGAGTTACTGCAGAGAATTCTCTCTCAGGTGTCTGGCTGGTGGATTTTGCCCACATGCTCAGGGTCTAACTGATTTCCATATTTGGGGTTGGGAAGGAATTGTCTCCCAGGTCAGACTGGCAGAGACTGTGGGGTTTTTTTCCCCTTCCTCTGCAGCCTAGGGCAAGGGTCACTTGCAGGTTTAAACTAATGTAAACGGTAGATTCTCCATAACTTAAAGTCTTTAAACTATGATTTGAGGACTTCAGTAATTCAGCTACAGGTTATGGGTCTATTACAGGAATCTGTGGGTACAGGCAATGAGAACAGATGATCATGATGGTTCCTTCCAACCTTAAAGTCCGAGAGTCTATGAGTTACAAAAAGGGAGGGAGGTAGCTCTTTTCTTTACCATTACAGAAACCCCAATCTGTTTTTGATTATGATCCAAAGTTCATTGGAGTAAATGTGAAGTTGTTTGTTGGCTTCAGTAATTCTCATTAGAGCTAATTCAACTATTTCCTTTCTGTATGAAGTATTATCTGGATCATATGGGAGCAAGAAATCTGCTGCAAAGAAAAAAAAACAGGAACAAGAAATTACACTGGAACAGTTTCTATATACCACATGGAAAAGGCTTATTCAGAAGAGATGACTTCCACTCCACCCACACAGAAACCAAGTCAGCAGCCTCTGTGAGGAAGAAATATATGAAATCTACACCACCTCAACCCAGGGTCAATCAGTGGAGATGGTGGATGGCAGTTGGGTGCACAAAAATGTGGATCCCCTAATCCCATGCCCCTCCCCATGCATGCTACATATGGCACTTAAGGGTTGTTGCTTGTGTAGCTACAACAACCAAGTTCCTTTCTACAACCCTAATAGAGGACTCACATAGTGTGGAGAACTTTGTACTGGTTTTTTCCATCAAAGTGAATTGCAACAAGTTGTCTAATAATGTTTCCACTTGCTCATTAAACGTCAGTGTAGCAGCTGACTATGAGCCATCGAATTCTGATAGTGAGCACTACTGAAAGTATTCTATTTATCCAAGTGGGTCAAAGCAACTGAAAACACGGTTCACCAGACATTTTTAAAGTGCAATAAACTTACATTCATTTAATGTTATAGATGAGATATTAAATACTTATGAAACCAGGAAATCCAAAAATTAAGATTCCCATGACATAGTTATCTTTGGAGCTGTGTGCATTTCATGTGGTTGTACATGCTGGAAAATGCATACCTGAACAGAAATAAAACATTCACACTGGTCAAAAGACTTTGCTATAGGAACTTTAACATTTGCATTTCCTGAGTTTAGTGCATATTAGGTAAAGTCCATCATGAAGGAAGAAAGGAAGAGAATAAGGACCTCCATACTATTTAAAGTGTGATTCCCCTCTGAAAAGTGACTATATAAACTTGGCATGTTCTTATGCAGCAGATCGGTTACTTGTATGTATAAAGTGTCCAATGTACTTGTTACAATGATAAAAAGTTTTTAATGCTTTTGACTTCCATTAGCTCTGCAGAGTTAACACAGCTATCCAGAATAAGTTAGATTACCAGTATTTGATTGTAATTTATCATTAATACAACTGTTAACTAATTTCTAACTGCAGGGCCATGTGACTGGACAGTACTTATTGAGGACAGAATTTGGCTTGCAGAATTGTTACTCCTCGTGTTGACATGAACGAAGAAGAGCACAGTTTGACTTTTAGATGCCAGGGAAAATATGTAGCACTGGCAGTTAGAAAAAAAAACCATTGTTCTACTTCTAAACTGAGCACATCTGATAAAGGAATCATTGTTAGGCAACAAACATGGAACTCCTGCAATGCCACTTTTAACGGTCACTTTTTAGAGTATATCCTCACTTTAAGCCCCATGTCAGGGCTACACGGAAGGACCTCCCTCACTTTTGCGTAAAAGGATAAAGGTCTCCAAACTGGCCACAAACACTGATGTGGAAGGTGATCGGGCAGAGAGCCCAAATGTTCAGCCTTTAAAAGGTAGTGGCCATAGCACCACACAAAGGTCTTTCGTCCCTTTCTCTCACTGTAGGCTAGAGTATCACCTATAGGGGAGCTACACTGTAGACTCCAGATTGGGCCCTGAGTTGGGGGTGGATTTCACTCCCCCAACAGCCCTCCACCCCCTTCTTTACCTGCAAAAGCCTAATTATTCAAATTAATTACTCCCAGAAAGAAAAAGTTATTTCCTGTAGTAGTTGCACATAAAGTGACTGCACTCTCAAACTCATTTTTTCCCAGAATAAGCAATGTAGCCTCTGCACTGGTACCTCAAAGTGCATTATATCAGCTCTACTAACCTGATATCAAGGCATAATGCTCCATTTGTTTTTATGGATTCAATGATTATTCAAAATCCATTTTTTCTAGACCTTGGATATGAGATTGCAAAACTGACACACAGGAATAATTAAAAAAAATAAAGGAAAGAAGAAAAGTTAATTCAAATCATAGATTCAATACATAGAATTGAAACTTTTGAAACCAAATGTATGTTTCTAGAAAGCTACACTATGACATTGTCAGAGTACACCACAACAATACTGATATTGAATGTTTGTCTCAGGAATACTCTACTATAATTACTGATTCTCAGCTCTACAGTTTTTCTCTGAGTCCCTGATATCTGATTGTGGATGTCTGATTTGAATGATCACCTTAAGGTAATTTTTCAGTGATTTTTGTTAGCATAAAAACACATTTACTGGCTAACAGTCAGTCAATCAGAATGCAGGGATTCCCATTGTTTCAAAGTTGCTATTTCTCAAAAACAGAACAGTGAGTATACAAAACTCTCTACTCCGGTTATTATAATTCCTCCACTGTTAGTGCTTTTCTAATTTATTTTCAGTCTGCATGCAGGCCACAGAAATGGCCCCAACCTGATGAAGACTTCCTTCCACAGTAATTAGACAGGGAGGGGAAATTAGCTCTTCAAGTGACTCCAAATAAGGTAAATATGTGAATATTGAGGGTTTTGCAACCTGGTCTGATTTTGGTCCCTTTCTCCCGTAATGTGGGAGTGCCTGAAAGGTTTATTAAGCTCCAGGACTGCAGTAACCCCCATGGCACTACACTGAAAAACAGGAGGTGATATCATTTGCAAAGGACTGTTCTGGGAAGTGGTCACAATGGCCCTGCATCAACCTACTACTAAATGGGCTTAGACTTCTCGTATTTGCCCTGAATTTCACCGTCTTCAAGATTGGCTAGCCCAAGGCATAGCCAGCAAGTGTCCACAGCAGTAAGGGGCTTCTGTGCCTTTACTGGTTCATAGGATTGGCCCAGCATAGAGCCCCCTACATGCAAAAAATATGTCTCCTACACCAGCCTGTATGCTCAGACAAGGGATTAACAACTAGAGAGGAACTAAACTGCAGGCTCCAGTATCATATATGGAAGTGCTGCTGAGATGCACTATTTTAAGATGTTTCTGTTCTGCACTAGGTTGGGTGGTTAATTAGATGGTGCTAGAGAATCATTACATGCAGCTGTTTAGACTGAAATTAGCGGTGGTGGCTGGAATTTCATGAAATGAAGAAGTTATCAGCTCTGTTGTGCTGTTGATCTATTCGGATAATAGTATTTAAATATTATGACAATGAAGATGGCTACTCTGCAGTTTACATTTAATTCTTCAGGTCTTCCATGCCCTAGTGAGCCTATACTACCTGCTTTAGGTTGGTTTTCTACGTCTATTCTTTCTGTTAACAAGGTCCAATAGCCCATGCAGCCGCTGAGGAGAGTTCTCATTTCCTCTGCCTCCTTAGCACGAGTATGTCATCCAATCACAATCTCTCTCACATGCAGCAAAGGTTGAAGACTAATCCTACTCTCAGAATTCCCAAATATGTGCAACATCGAGAAAGGATCTGATTGCTGGATCACTTCCATATATTCCTATGATATATATTAAAAGTTTTCAAATGAGGAGTCCTAGACCCCATTTTACTGGAATACAAAAAATTAGAGTGTCTGAGCAGCAGTGGGGCTCCAGATGCAGGGAGACGGGGCTGTCCCTGATTAATTTTATTTTCCCCTTCATGTATCAGAAGGCAACCTCTGCTCAGGGCCCATACAATACTCTGAGCTACCAAAAGGATGCACTTAATAACCCATTAGCCTCTTTCTCCCTATTCTTAATATCTATGATGTGTAAATTTTGTTGTTGTCGAATAATTAGAAGAGCTATTCAGTTTTGTCCCATTTTCTTACCATTTTACATAAAGCTTATTCTCCCACATTAGTGTGTTTAACTTCACAAGACTGAGGCAAAGTTTCAGGAGACAAGGGCTGGGTGGAAAGGAATCCTTTGGAGAGGATCCCTACAAGACACTCCATGCCATCAAAAGCCTGTAAAGGTGTGAAGCAGGGGGCAGCCAGAGCAGCGGTTCCCAAACTTTTTACTAAGGAAACCCAGCAACTGTCTTGTATCTTTTTGAAGGATCAGCATTAATCTTGATCCCCTCCCGCCTTCTGAAACTCTGCTCACCACTTCCCAACCCTCCAGTCCCACGCTCCCCCCTGCCCCTTAGCTCTCGCTCTCCTCCCAGCTCTGTGACCCTCACCAGCCCCTCTCCCCCTACACCTGTCAGGCTGCTGCAATCACTGTCAGGCTTCTGACCGTCTGCTCCATGGCTCTGGTCACTTCTTCTGTACTACTGCCTGCTGCCCAGGGGAAGCAAGAGTGGGATCCGAGCAGCAGCATGGAGGAAGCAGATGGATCCAGCAACTGGACAGTCAGCAGCCCATCTCTGCCCTGCACATGCCCCAAAGGCACTTCCTCCACTCTGTTGTTTCTGCTGTCCGGATCTCACTCTCCATGCAGATGCCTGGAGGAAGTGAGAGTGCAGAGAGAAGATCACCTCCATCTTAGACCCTTTCCACAGTCCACTCTAGGAAACATGGGTCTAGAACAGTGTTTCTCAACCTTTTTGATACCAGGGACCGGCTTGTTGCCTTTCTAAACTGTGTTAGGGAGATCTCAGGGACTGGCACTGATCCAGGGACAGGTCATTGAGAAACACTGATCTGGGAGAAACACTGGTCATTGAGAAACACTGGAGGACTTACACAGATCCAATGGCTGGGAATCTCTTCATAGGGCCACAGCGGGCCCTTCTGAAGCTTGAGGAATAGAATTTCAACTACAGGAGGAAAAATATGAAAGTAAAGGAAAAAAGGATTTCAAACACAAGTAAAAATGTATTGAGTGTGTATTCAAAACTACATCAAAAACATCTCAAACTAAGCTATCTGGGAAATAGGAACAAGTGCAAAGCTTCAGTTTAGACTTGAAACAAACTTCAAAATCAGCTCTCTCTCCACCGAAGGCTCTTTTAGGAGAATGTTATAGAACAATCTCTAACTTTTATATTACAGTTACTGCATACCTTAAAATGTAAAGCAAGAGCTATTGCAAAACCTGTTACAAAGGTTCTGGTCTGTTAGAACTTCACCTTAACATTTTCTCACCCATCACCCTTTAGCATGTTGCGTCAGTGACTCCCCTCCTAAAACAGAGAGCTTCTACCAAATCTATGTAGGGAACAGTGCTTTGTCCCTTACAAAAAAAAAAGATCTTTGAGGTGGATGTAAGTGGCAAGAAGAGGAACATGTTTTTTCTTTGAAACTCAGGAGGTAGGACATCAACTTCAAGAAGTCTATTTTAAGAAGTAAAACAAAACCCTAGCATAATTTTGATTGGTTGTGAGCATACACTGAAGCTGCAGCTTATTTGGAATTTCTCTGCATGTAACACTGACAGTGATGTAACATGACAGCCATTCCTTTTCACTTTATAGTAAGGTTGTGAACAAACTGAGAATAATAGTGGGATTTCCTAACACATACCACTACCACCCAAATCTGAAAGTGCTCATAAAATAGAAGATAGAGCAGCTTATTTTGAATCTCCTTTAGAAAGAGAGGTTGAGATAGCGGTGATGGGGTTATGCCAACCAAAGCTTTACTTTCTGGAAGGCATTATAATATGGGGGTTTTGACTGGATGTTGTTTTGACATAATTTCTGAAGTTAACACTTTAATTATTTGTAGAATGACCTTAATGATCATATAATAATGATTGATATTTCCATGAGTATGTGAAAATATCATGCATAGATGGGAGTGGGAAATCCTTCTATTCTGACCAATCCTTACCTGATTCCCAAACTTTATTTTTAAAATTGTGACACACAAATTTACACAACTATCTAGCATCTGTCATATATTACAAGGCTATCTCATCACCTACTTAATCTGAGAAAATACATAATATTTTTTTCAGAGTAGCAGCCATGTTAGTCTGTATCCGCAAAAAGAACAGGAGTACTTGTGGCACCTTAGAGACTAACAAATTTATTTCAGCATGAGCTTTTGTAAACTACAGCTCACTTCTTCAGATGAATAGAATGGAACCTTGGTAATCATCAGTGGGATCAGAAGGTAATGGCCTGTAGAATGTGGAGTTAGAGAGTGCCTAGCAGCCTCTTGTTCATATTCCGACCTGTCATCGTCAGAAAGGCTGACAAAGGAGGTGCTGTCGTCATCATGAATAGGTCTGAGTATGAACAAGAGGCTTCTAGGCAGCTCTCTAACTCCACATTCTACAGGCCATTACCCTCTGATCCCACTGATGATTACCAAGGTTCCATTCTATGCATCCGAAGAAGTGAGCTGTAGCTCACGAAAGCTCATGCCATTATATTTTTTGATATTCCCTGTATATATAATGTTACATCAAGTACTTAAATATAGTTGTCAACATTAATAAAATGAGTATTTAAAGGATAAAACTGATGAATGGGAGCAGAAAAACAGGAGAATTATCATAGGATATTTTATTGCAGTAATGACCACTAACATCAGATTTTTAATAAAACCAGATAACACATTCAGTACTTACAGAGTCACTTCCCTGATAATTACACTAATAACAAATCAGACAAGTGAAAAAGAATACATCTGTGTTTGCTAGTTGTACATCACTGGGCACATAGATATAGAATATTTTAATGTGAAAGATGTGCTAGCATGAATAATAATTATTTAAAAGAGTAGATCTCCCTTCCGTGATACAGAGGATTGTGGTATCTTATTTTTAAATGGGGACCAATCACTATAAATAATTATAATTCTGCATTAAGATTGTTCCCTCTCTAAGGGTCTGATACTAAGACTACTGAAGTCAAGCCAATCAATTGACTTTAGTGGGCTTTGGATCATAACTTAAATTCCTATTTTGAGGGAAAGAGAAAGGAAGGGGAGAAAACAAATGAGGCAGTATAGGAATTCTCTCAATCAATTTATAAAAAATATAAAAACTTAATATATACCAATTACACTCACATTTGATCTATTAGTTATCTTAAATTCAGCTTTTATTGAGGAAAAAATAGGTTAGTTAAGAAAAAGAGGAAATTGCTTATTTGCAAGTGCTCTTTCCTGAAGACAGGTATTAGGATAGATCTCTGCTCTCGCCTCTTCCCTTCCTCTAGGAAATGAACCCAGATCTTCTGAGTTCCAATCCTGTGCCCTGAACACATGCCTATTCCTCTTCAGATAACTTGCATCTTCATAATAGAGTTTGAACGTTGTAACATTTTGTTATATAGACAACCCTTATCATCCTTAAAAGCCACCACAGTATCTGCCATCAACAAAGATGGTTGAGCATATCATCATACTGCTTCTGCTGAAATTATTAGCACTGAAATAGTTTATGTTGAGACAATGATGAAAATCTAATGATAATTTAACAACTCATTTAGAGGAGTAGGATCCATTCACAACTGGACAACACACAAGAGAACAAAAGGTAGATTTTACCTTCTTAATTTTCTAGAGACTAACATTAAATTAACAAGCTACCTTTTGTCTTACTGGAGATCCTCAAGTTCTGCAATGTCTGCATAAGAAGGCTTGATTAATGAAAATATGTGTGGCTGAATTAGCCTTGCCATATGCTTTCTTGGCCATATCACTAACTCCAAAGGATGCCCACATCCAATGTCTGGGCATTTCCACAGCCTCACAAAGACACCAACCCTCTGTTCTTTGGGTGAGAGTCAATTAATGTGTGAGCCTTCTTCAATGGCACACAAAGAATAGGTAGCTCCCAATGTCAGCTACAAGTACTGTGCCCTGGCAAACTCAAAGGCATCCCAGTGTCTCAGCTTCTGGTCTGAAAGATCCAAATTGTGAAAAACAGCCAGTCTGATATGTGTCAATATAAGCTTCACCATCCAGGCTCTCATGAAGATTGCTAGAGTAATGATCAGTAGCATTCTCA
Organism: Gopherus evgoodei; assembly: GCF_007399415.2. Lineage (NCBI taxonomy): Eukaryota > Metazoa > Chordata > Testudines > Testudinidae > Gopherus > Gopherus evgoodei. Next base: position 47,771,870 of record NC_044328.1, read on the forward strand.
GGAAGAAGATATTTTCTAGCTACATTTCCATCTTTGACAATGCCAGAGAAGTATGAGGATGCTTTCACTTTTTTACCATCAACCCCAGCATGGCCTGAATACAACAATTGACATTGTGTCTCTGGGTACCTCAAAATTATGTCTTTCAAGTCATCCTCATTGTTCTAGACAGGAATCATTGTTCTATGTCAGTACATGAAGGGCTGGAGAGAAGGGAGAAGAGCACTGAGACTACTAGACTGGCAATTCTGTGCTAACAGTGGGTGAAATCATGTCCTCACTAAAGTGAGAGTTTTGCCATTGACTTAAATGGAGACAGGATTTCACACCTTGTGCTTACCCACCTTTCTGTCTGACTTGTAATCTTTATGTACTAAACCACTTAACACCACTCTATTAATGGTTGATCTACTACTTAACGACACTCAGACAGCATATCATGCTTTTAAAAAGCAAGTACACACTAAATGGGTTGATATAACTGTACCCTTATTTAGCCCATTAAAGATATCTAATTTCATTTTGCTATTTCACTTTTTCTTTAAACTTGTAAACTAAAAACTCTTTGGCAAATTAAAACAATTTAATATGTAAGAGAGAACTGAGTCAACAAGCTGGTGTTACAAATCATGTATTTTCAATCAAATATCCACAGCCTGAAAGAGAATTTAGTTAGGCCAATGTACCAGCATAATCAACAAAAATATTCATCATCATTATCACTTTCATCTGGCAGAAATTAGTAGCAGATGTTCTGGAACCCTTCCATGTTTATATCTGAGATCCTCAACACTCCCCTTTGAATTCAAAATTAGAAAATGAATAACGATCCTATATTCATAGTACACTGTACTTTGCATCATAATCTGTATCTATCTCAAATCCATTGACACTTCCACTTTCAGGCTAGAACTCAAGCAGGTGGATTTGCTTTAAGATGGAAAGGCATATTATTTTGCAGTGGAGATGCCATAGCCAATCGAAATGCAGGATTGCCATTCAGTTACTGACCAATTGCTCGATTTTCCCTGGAAATTCTGATTTGCATAATGATTTTATGGTTATTTTGCAACTCTACAGTATGCAAATCCCTGAGCTCTGAGGACCATTATTAGTCAGAACATAGGATCTGCTTAATTACTATAGGGCAGATCCTCAGATGATTTAAATCCCCACAGCTCCCCTGACTTCAATTGAATGTATCTGGCTGTATTCTTTTATTTCTGCAAAACTAAAGAAATTATGAGAATGCTTGTACTCTGATAAGCTACTGCTTTCAGATCTACCAAAAGAAACTTATAGTAAAAGAAACACCTTAATTTCCATTAGCCACTTAATTCCAGATATTAAATAACATGTTATTTTAAATGAACTACTCATTGGGTTGGGAAAGGGAGAGTAAACCTTTCTGAGCCAGGAAAGAGGGGCATGGGAGAGATTTTGAGAAGACTAAGATTAGCGAGGGGAGTAGCGAGGAAGGAATCAGAAGCTCAGGCTAACATGCTTATTTTGAGTTTATGGATAGTAGAGCTGAAAGCAATAGCCAATCAGAGCATAGAGATGGTGTGACAAAAAGCACATTTCAGAACTGGTATAGGGATCACCTGGGAGTGATCATATGTCGTGACTTTTCTTAGCACCATTTTCCACATTCTCGTCACTTGCGGTCATTTTGATGCTGAAAAATTCAACATTTTGTTTCAGCCAATAAGTAAATTTGCAGGAGGAAAAAATCACCTCAGCTGTTTTTTTTAAAAACTTGTTTCCTTTGCTCATTGATAATTCAAAAACTCTCCAAACTCTACATGTAATTAATTCTATTGAGTAAGCTAATCCATGATCTTTGGGAGGGGAAAAGAATCCCCAAAAGCATTAAGTGATAGGGTTGGTCAAAAATTTTCTGTCAAAACTGTTTGTTGAAGGGAAATTGAATTTTTAACTAAGTGGAAAAAAATTCATGAAAATTTTCTCTTTTATGCAGTAAATTTCAATTTTTCATCCAATAGGAGATGCACCTGAACTACAACACCCAGGAGGCACTGTGGCAGCAGCTCCAAATCAAAGTTTTCTGGGTTTTGATCAAAATGTTTCAATGTTTGAATTTTTGCTGAAAGTCACTTCTCCCCCATGAAAAGTTTCATTTAAATTTCATTTTTCAACCAGTTCTATAAGGTAATTGAAAAATCCATTCTGAGCATGTTTAGTAGGCCTCTCTTAACAGCCCAAAGAACGTTCTCCCACTTTGTGTCATAATATCACCTCTTCCTTGTAAGGTCTGATGGTACAAGAAGCTCATGGTGCAATTTACAGGAGGAATATTGTAAATAACTCATTCTAAACACACAGAGCACAGTCCTCCCAAAAGATTAAAATTATGGTTATCTAGAACTATTGCAGCTCCTTTTATCCATTCTTTTTTATATTTGCAAACAAACTTTGTTGAATGTTAGTTAAGATTGCTCTCATCAATAAACTAAACCAAAAAAAATAGGAATACAAAGTCAAGGACAAACATTTTGCAAAGTCATGCATTCTCAGGTTAGGAAATGCCAAAAAGGAACATTGTCCTTGCAATCTTAATTTTGCCTCCTTGTTCATATACATGTATAGCCTTCAATTACAAGCAAAAGTGAATAGCTATGAAAAGTTTGGTGTACATGACTTGCCTAGCTTCACATAGGAAGTCAGTGGCAGAGACAAGGATAGAATACAAGTGTCCAGGGTAGTATTCAATTGCTGTAATCATGAGGCAGGCCATCCTTTCTCTTCCTGCAATCCTCCACCTTATTGGCTACAAATCTTCCAAATTCTGCAACAAAGGAGAAGGGACCCTACAGTTAATAGACTCCTTCACCACACAACTCCAATTTATCCCCATAACAAATCCATCCTGTACACTGAAAAAGACAGGGGATGGGTGGGAGAGGGCATGGGGACTTTGATCATGTATTTAAAGATTGTATCATAAGGTTGCATAGCATAGGTGATGTTCATTCTGGCATTTTATAACTTGAGTGCTTGACACTGCAACATTGTAGTCCTCAGCTTTGTATTTCCTATTTTTATGGTTTGGTTTATTGAGGAAAACAACCTTAATGAACATTAGTGGGGTGTGTATATTTCCTAATTTGTAATAAAAAGAAAATCTTTTATATATGTTTTTAAATAATACAGCACTTTCACACTTGTTGTCTCCAATGTATATTTTGTTGCTGCCTTTATCTTTGTGAAGCTCCATATTTCACCAAAAGAATCAACCTACAAATACAAAACACACACTGGAAATCATTCCACATGCTTTAAAGAGTGGTTGACATTTGATTCAAATTCTCCATGGGATATTTACAACATAAGGTTCTGAAAAACAGGTGAAACATGGAGATACAAACCTGGTGAAGCAGAAAATTCTGACGCAACCTTAACTATGGTCTCATTACTTCAAGACCATAATGCATAGCTATTCTGTTTAATCTGCCACCTTGCAAAAAGCCACGCAAACAGTAGTAATATGAATACACCTCTTGAACGCAATGAGTTCTAACTTTTTTTTTTGTTAAGAATTTAGCACATTTGTATGTATTTGCTGGATTAAGGTCAGGTGGGGAACCAGACAGGTTAGGGAGTCAGGGCCTCCAGAGCATATATGCTTCCAAGGAACCATGATCCTGGACGCCATAGAAATGACAGCTGAGAGGCAGCCTGCCCGTTGAGCTGCCCGAGAACTTGAAAGTCTTGGGAAACCGGATCCAGCAAGAGAGAACTCTAGGCTTTCTGCTCCCCTCTACAGCTCCCACCTACAAGCTTGCCAAGGAGTTGGAAGTTTGGAAACCCTGGAAGCCTGGCTGCCAGGCAGCGAGGCAGGTGAGCTGACTGGTAGGGTTCTGTCAGCCTGGTTGCTATCTGAATTTCGTCAAAATAGACACATTCACACAGAATGTGTCTATTTCAATGAATAGGCATTTTCCAATGGAAACATAATCTATCCAAAAATTTCTAACCAGCTTTACTCGAGACTTCTGTACATAACCCCTGCATTGTGGCAAATGGTCTCCTACAAAGGGGCACAGTTTGGAGAGAAGGGGAGGAAGTAGTGTTTAAGCCCAACATGCCACAAATGCTATAGTCCTGACACAGAGTGAAATGTACTCTCACCCCCATATGTTTTTAGAAAACTAAAGGGAAATTGTGGACATATCTTGTAGAACAGCAACAGACTCAACCCTGTACATTGGACTTCAGCCATTGAATTCAGTGGTAAAAAGACTGGGCCCTATGTATAACAGAGCACATCAGAATATAGGTTCATAGTTTTAAGGCCAATAAGGAACAATTAGATAATCTAATCTGACCTCCTGTACATCACATGCCATTAAATTTCACACAGTTACTCCTGTCCTGAGCCCAATCATTCATTTATTCTAATTGTGGAAGGAAGTTACAGCATTTGTAACACACATATCAGTGAAATGACAAGCATGTCATGCACCTTTCTGGCTGTGATATGCCACCTAGGCTGAGTGTTATCGAGAAAGATTGGGATATTTAAATAGGTAGTAAAACTGACATATTCACACAATGTCAACCTGCTCAATCATCTGTCAGGGCTACCTGTTAAAAAAGTAACAAGAAAATCTACATCAGCTGTGCAGTACCTTATTTCTTTTCATTTATGGCAGTAATTGAAGGCACAATTGCAGGTCTATCTTCTTAATGGGAAAGTGTTGTATTTTCTTGAATTCTCATCAGATTATGATCTTTTATTTAAAAGAACAATAGAATTGGTATTTGAATTTGACATTAAATAAACAAACTCATACATGAAGCTTGTTTTTTGCTGCAAATCAATATGAAATGACATTGAGTAGGATAGAAAGGAAATAATTCAGCATTTAAATAACTGGAGAAGTAGGCAACTGTTTCTACCAGATTTAGGTACTTGTCTATTTCAACAATTATTATTGTTCATTTGTATTTTTTGTAAATGTAGCTATGTTTTCTCTTTACAGGCACAATTAATAAGAATGCTCTTTAGGAATTCAGATAAAGATGATTAGCCTACACACACAACAACTCAAGAACTGGTGCTCTTCAAATCTAATTCTCCTTTCTCAGTGTAATCTACTGATTGCTATGTACATCAGCATTTGTGTGAAAAAATAGCTTTCAAAATGCCCCCATTGGGAAATTCTGGTTTTCCTGGGGAAAATTTCAGCTGTGTGGGAAAGTGTTTTCCTATATTTTCCAATATAGAAACATGAAACTGGGAAAAACTAGTGAATCTTAATCCAATTTGATACCACTGGGAGTTTGTATTAAAAAAAATCACCAAAACTGTCCTCTGCAGCACACCACATTGAACATCCACAAATTCAAGCATTGATGGAGGAGGGGTAGGTTAGTAAAGGGAATCTCGGAAAGCTGGCATCTCCAGGGGCAGAGTTAAGTTTGTAGAACAGGGGTGGCCAAACTTACTGACCTTCCAATAATTTTCAGAAATTCAAGAGCTGGGTGCACCTGCCAGAGCTCAGGGCTTCTTCCCTACAGCAGGCTAGAGGGGTTAGGGGCTTCAGCCCCACTCTTGCTGAAGCCCCGAATTCTGGCAGGCACCTCCCACCATGCTGAAGCCCCTAGACCTCGCTCCCCACTGGGCAGAAGCCCTTATCCCCACCACAGGCCAAGCTTCCCCGCCTCCCCTAGTCCAGTAGGCAAAGAATGTGGGGGGCTCTGCGAGCTGCACTTTAACTGTAAAAGAGCCACATGTAGCTCGCAAGCTGCAGTTTGGCCACCCCTGTTATGGAATATGGCCTGTGCTATTGTGAAGCTGTATTAGCAGTAAGTGTGTCCCCCTCTGGGTAGCCTAACTCTTTATTTCCTTGTCTTTGTGTTTTAGTGTTGCCTATGCTATGTTGTGTGCGTAACCAGCTTAATTCTTTCACAACAATTTTTTGGATATTAATATTTTACATAGGAAATGGAGATGTCCTAGTGACAAGCTTTGGCCAAACTTTAATTAACAGAGCTGATCACCTCACAATATCCACCATCACAGTTGGTCTTATTCGACTTCTTTGCTGGCTGATGATGGGAGACAAAGGGTTCAGTGGATGCACAGATTAAACTACCCTCTCATTCCTAGAGAGGGCCTTCACAGCTGAGGCCTGTAGACAGGGAAATAGAGAGAAATTTGTGCTGCCAGTGACAGCATCCTACCTGCTGTATGGATTTACTGATAGCTTTTCTTCCCTGGGTTGTAAATCTGTCACTTCTCATAATAACTGAAAGCACATAGGCGTTGTAAAAACACAGTTAAAAAATGCCAGTCTACTGCAATACAGGAATGATTGGCTGTTGCAATAGTAATGTTCCATGGGCAAAACAAAGGGTTAAATAAAAATAAGGGTTACAGTTCCTGGGGATGTGCAGCTTAATGGAGTGCCAACAGAGCAGTGCATAATTATGGAAATAGGGTGTGTGAGAGAAGGGGAATTGTACTCAGTGCAATTCCACAGTATGTGCTATCATTTCACAGAGACAAATTTGACCTTAATTCCCTGTATTTTAATGTTTGTTGCAACTGTACTTTAATTCATATTGCTGACTGACAAAATGCATTTTAGTGGGGGGAAAGGCTAGCTATTCACACACACATTCCTAAATTGTACTTTTGTGTATGTTAAGGAAATGTATGTAGGCCAGAGTAACCCCCAGTAATTCTTACAGAAAGGAAAAGTTTGTCATATCTAGCAGTTTCAGCAACCATAGGATGCCTCAGCTCCTATAAAGCTCATTCCTAATTCATGAGACGAGAATCTTTTACTTCTTTAGCTGTTTTGTGTTTTCTTTCCCTTACAGCCCTTACTGTTTTCAGATCTCTAAGCTGCTGCCACATAAATATATTCAGTGGAAGAAAGATAGATCCAGAGAGCTTTGGAATACCCCCCTGATAATCCTATTTTTCAGTGATACCATTTTCTTTCATAATCAAACAGTTCTGCTCTGCCAAGTACAATTTTTGCCAAGTTTTTTTGCTAAATAGCTTGGCAGAGCAAAGACATCTGAACTGTGTGACCTTCATAATGGTAGCCAATATGTTGCACTGCATATCCTCTGCTAAAGGAGACCAGAGAGCAAGCTAAATACTACAATTTTAGGGATCCTAAATTTTTCATGACAGTGAAGGGAAAAAACACATAAATCTGCTTCACATTTGTTTGCCAGTCTCAATACACAGCAACAACAGAGAATGTGGAGAGTTCCATGAGTGTCTGCAAGCTTTCAAATCAAATTAAAAGTTCATTTTAAATTCATTTTAATAGTTTAATTTTGTGTGTTTCTGCTATACAGACCACTGTTTGCAATATCTTTGTGGAAACTTGACATTTAACTTTCAACTGCTGCTTTGTCCTTTTCCATTTTGTAAACATTGATTCATTTTTCAATGGAGCTAGAATTTGACATGGATATGATTAAACGAAGGCTACTCTAAATTTATATAGCTCCTCACCACTCAAACATTGGGCCTAAATTGCCTTTCTCCCTTTTTGCAATTTCCTTGCAAAACTGACAACCTGTATGCTGTGTTTGTCTGTGGAAAATAAGAGAAGATTCTTGTTCTATTTTCAGAACAGTTTTGCAGACTCAAAGGGCTCAAATAATTTGGATATGTGTGACAATCAGGGTAAGAACACCCTAAGGGAAGAACAGGGGGTTAGAACACCAAAGAATAAGCAGTTGAACCTACTGATTGCATACTAGGTCACTGTACTGTAAACATATGTTAAGGTCTTTTATGACAGCTTGTAATGTTCTGAATTTGGTAGTCATTATGAGATATGTATATAGATGATATACAAAACATACTTTCATAACCATATAGAAAACTGTAATTGTGGTACGACTTTAACATCACCTCCCCACAGGATAGTGACTGATCAAAAAAAAAAGGGGGGGGGGACCTCGCAGGCCAGTTGTACAAACGAAACCAGCTTCAGATACCCATCCATTGTTCAGTCCAGGAAAAGGGAATGATGGACCATTAAAGTTAATGGAAAGACACTTTAACATTGCTAGTGAAGACATACCCTGAGTGTCTGCTAGTTAAAAACTCAGGGAGGATGGATTTGGGAAGACTTGGAATTGAAAAGGCTGATGGCATCACTATTCAAGGAGTAACTAGGCTGGTAGGAGGCAGGTGAGACCGTGTGCCTTGTTAGCAGGCCACTGGCGTCAGGGATCTGAGCCATAACAGCACAGCATCAAGACCATGGGCTGTGCACTACTCCTCCATTTGGGGAGGCTGTGCACACCTGGACCATGGTCCTGTCCCAAGGCTCGCCCTTGCTCAGTCTCCTCCCCCTGAAGTCCCACCATGCTCCACCCCTGGCCCCACTTGGACCCTTCCTGAGGGCCCCCCTGCTGCTCACGCATGCCTCTTTGCCCCCTCACTTATCACTCCCCGCCCTAACTGCTCAGGCCTGGTCCCCCCTCCATCTGCCAATAAGTAAAAAATTCTGGTTAACTAAGAGGGAGGGAGTTTGGGTGTGGAAGGGGGTAGGAGCGTGGGAGGGGTTTCGAGGTACTAGATTCAGGCAGCACTCACCTCGGGCAGTTCCCCACAAGTGGTGACATGTCTTTTGGCTCTTAGGTGGCATCCTCGCAGCTCCCCAGCGCACGGAGCCCCTTTGGCCATTCCTCTGCCTAGGAGCAGTGGGGACATGTCGCCACCTGAGATGAGTGCCGCCTGGATCCAGCACCCCAAAACCCCTCCTGTGCCCCAACCTCCTGCCCCGAGCCCCTTCCTGCACCCAAACTCCCTCCCAGAGCCCATACCCTGCACCCCCTCCTGAAATGCCACTTTCTAGAGCTTTCAGGTTGGTCAAGTGCTGGATAACACAGCTTTTATTGCACTTTGAAATGTCTGACAAACAAAATTCTTATGCTGGTAGGCACACATTCTCATATTTAAAAGCAGCAGAAGATTTAGCTTTATCACATTGAATTGGTATCAACTATAAAATTTGATGGAGCTTGATAAATGCTGTGGGTTTTTAAGAGTGGTGTTTTTTCTTTTTGTTTGTTTTGTTGTTTTTAATCATTTTTCTACTCTTAATTTTTCTATTAAATAATGAAAATTGGTTAATTTTTATAGTAGAAAAATACAGCCTATGATCCCATAAACTAAAGTATCCTTAGCTAAACAATAACAAATAATTTATGGTGAAATGAGCAGTGGGTCAAGGCTGGCAGAGTGACTTGACTTAAGTAAATAGTCTCAAATGCATTGTCAAATACATCATCATCATCATCATTATTATTATTATTATAAGAAGATGGAGTATGTATTGTATAAAGAAGGAAGAACAATTAGAACTTCATTTTTATTGACCATTACAACCCTGAAAATATACCACATCTACAAATATTCAACAAACCTAAAATGAGACAGTTTGCATTGTTCTATTAAAACATCTGAACACCTTAAACCGCTTTAGAGATTGAAAGAGATTTAAGAGCTTATGACATTTTAAAACTTAAAAGAGGCTTAAGAGTTTGGGGTTTAAGATCCAGATTTTCAAAAGTGGCTTTTTAAAAAAAATAGGGTTGTGCATGCACAGTAAACTATAGGCACAAATATTAACAGATACAAGTTTGTGCTCACAAATCAGATAGTCAGACATCTACTAAGGTTTGCGTCTGTAATGAATTGTGGGTGGAAAACTGAATTTGCAAAAGCAGAAGCCAAGCTACTCAGACTTGGCTCTAATGCATCTTAAACCACAATTCCACTTTGACACACGAGTCATACCAATGAATTCATAGGGTTCCAAATTTGTGTCTCAGTCCTAATCTGCTCAAATTGTTCTAATCACGAAGCTGGCAAAGTAAACTTGTAATATGTAAAACAAACCAGATTCCTTCTAGCTGTTGCACAACTGGAAATATTTTAACCATTCTATTGTTTATATGAAAGCCAGAACAGAACCCAGCTCACACTCCTGATATGTTGACTCTGCAATATTTATGGACATAAAAAGTATTACTTTTAGGCTCAGCAGTTGAAGTCTAATCCACATGAATGGAACCGAGAGGGCATATGGAACACTACTGAAGTAAACCAGGGTCTACATGACTGCAAAGGTCTTCCCACATGGATCCGAATGCAATACAAGGACCTGAGTATCTGTGACTCTGGATAAGACAGACACTATTTTTCCATACCTTTTTCAGACTGGAACCACAATCTGAGTTTACAGAGTTTTGGGAGTAGACAGCTGATGCTCTGACTGGAAGGGCAATTTAGTGGAAGGAGGCAGCCTTCCGTGGAGATTTTGTTTCTGAAAAACCTGAACTTCTGAGCAAATCTGCAGGGACTGTCAACCAAGCAGGCTTCGATTTATGTGGGCTACATGACCCAAACCCTGAACAACGGAGCACTTCGGGGAATCTCATCTTAATAGAGGCCCAGGACTGGAATAGCAAATTACAATCGAATTACATTTGTAGAGTTCACAGTTGACAACTCTCAACATTTTATTATGAGTCCCAGAATACTTAAAGCCCGAGCTGCTAGAATTAGCTTAGAATCTGAGGATCTCTGCTTTCATTTTTTTAAAGAAGTAGGCTTTCAAGCCCTTGTGGTTGCAGAAAAAAGGCTTGGAAACATGACTTATAAAGGTTCCAATACAAGAAGGCAAATAAACAAAACCCCAAGTGCCTTATTTAAAATCTCATGATTTTTTAATTGACTTACAATTTTTAAATGCCTGGAATTGACACTACTAAATGCTGCTTTGGGAAGTTCTCATAATATTTGCCCAAAGCCACTGCTATTAGCCACTCACTTTCATTCACACTAACGCCATGTTTCAGAGTAGCAGCCATTTTAATCTGTATCCACAAAAAGAACAGGAGTACTTGTGGCACCTTAGAGACTAACAAATTTATTTGAGCATAAGCTTTCGTGGGCTACAGCCCATTTCTTCAGATGCATAGAATGGAACACACAGAAAGAAGATATTATGCATACAGAGAACATGAAAAGGTGGAAGTAGAAGTCCAGTCTGTTGTTTCGACCTTCAGGAGGAGTCCATGCAGAACCCTTCTTACTGTAGTGTTGGTAGGAAGGATTCTGTGGGATAGTATGTTGTTCAGAGGTGTGTTGGAAGTATGTTCTCTGTATGTATAAATATCTTCTTTCTGTGCATTCCATTCTATGCATCCGAAGAAGTGAGCTGTAGCCCATAAAAGCTTATGCTCAAATAAATTTGTCAGTCTCTAAGGTGCCACATGTAGTCCTGTTCTCACTAACGCCATGCTAATTAAACAGAATAGCTGGTACTCTGGTGGTTAGAACACTGGCATGTGGAAGACCCAGGTTCAATTGCTTACTCTAAATCAGAGATTGAATCTGGGGTGTGGGAGTCCCACATTCAATCTCTGAGCATTGTGTGTAAGAAATGGGAGGTAACTACTCCACTCTGCTAAGCACTGGACAACTACATCCAGTTTTGGGCACCACACTTAAAAATATATGTGGAAAAACTGGAAAGTGTCCAGAGAGGAGCAACAAAAATGATAAAAGGTTCAGAAAACCTGATCTATGAGGAATGGTTAAAAAATTTGGACATGTTGACTCTTCAAAAAATAAGACTGAGGAGGAACCTGATAAAACTTCAGATATGCTACGGGACTTGGAAAGAGGATGGTGATCAATTGTTCTCTATGTCCATTAGCCCTGTTCTTGCCAAATACAAGGGCTTATGTCTTAGGCACTCTTCCTACTACATTACTGAAAATAGGACAAGAAATAATGGGCTTAATGTGTAGCAAGGGAGATTTAGGTTAGATATAAGGAAAAACATTCTGATTATAAGGAATAGGTAAAGCCACCCCACAAACTGTTCCCAGCATCAAGGGAAAAGCAAGCTCCAAATGGCCACTGCACTACCACATGAGGAAGAGTGGTAATCAGTGGGTAGAGTCTTCACTCTGCCACACTAGTCTTCCACAATCAGAAAAGCTATGCTAGCATGAGAAGTGTAATGTGCTACACCTGTTAAGGGTCTGCAGCAAATTATTCTTCCACCTCCCCTCTTTGGCTCCCCCCTCAAGCAAGCAGTGCAATAAGTTAGAAACTGCTCTTTACATAGACTTATACCTAAGCATTAAATGTAGTCCTTAATGTCAATTCTGGCTCTCAGGGGCTAGATCCTTATTGACATCAATGGAGCTATGATGATTTAGAGCAGCTGGTGACCTGGCCCTAAATGTTTAATAGAAATGAACAAGTAAGATGAGTCCAGTCATGATCACAATATCAAGCTTATAGTTATTCAGGTTCATTAATATAAGGACATGAATAAGCACAGAGTGTATTAAATCTGTTGCAAAAAAAGAAAGAAAAAAGAAAGGAAAAGAATCCTCTCACTTGATGGCCTTTACTTTGCTCAGAGTCAAATATATCTTTGCGATTGCAGACATAAGCACACTTGTACCAGACCTTCAACTGGTCTGATAAATGATACGGTGGTTTTTCAAATCAACCAGGGCAAGTCAGGTAAATTGATTTCCATTAGCTTCAGCAGAATGGAAACAAAACAGATCAATACAAATGATTTGCAGCAAGTTCAGATCATAAATTTCCTTTTGCCCAGGTCCATCATTTTAAAAGAGAAGCATTTCCCCCCATAGTATGAAAAAAAAGTCATTAGAAATTTAGCGATTTGATAATTCCAGTTACAGCAAACTGCCCGTGATTTAAGTTTGGAACATTTTTTAATAAGCTGTTAATTTTATTCAGTGGTACATAGCAATGTTATTTAAAAAGATGGCAAACAACAAAAATGATAATGAACCACATTTTCAGAAAATGGATTTTATCTTTTAGTTATGTAAAAGCCATAACAATACTAAATTCTACTTGTATTCTATTAAAATGACCTGTTGCTTTGCTTTTACCATTCCTTATTCGTTTATGGCAGCTTCCAAAAATTGTTTCAAAGGATATTTTGGGGTCACAGCTCTCTTAGCTTTCTGATAAAAGAATAATAGGTTTCATATACACAGAGCTACACACAAAAAAAAAGCAGTTTGCTCTTTCTTTCTTGTTCTATTTAGCCGCTAAATTAATTCCTACTGAATAAGCTAGAAACCCCAAATATACTACTTCTATTATATGTCAAGAAGAGATAAGGATAGCTTTCATAAGTCACAGTATCAGAGTGTCAATCATCCATACTAATCCTGGATATGTCCATGCAAACAAAATTCCACCAGAAGCAGCAAAAAATGTATAAATTGCTTCAGAGCAGACACCTCCCTTTCAGAAGTATGCAATATACTTCACAGTCAGTAACATGCCTCTGGGGAAATTTCTTCCTAACCCTAGTCAGTTAGAAGTTGACTTTGTCTTGTAGTACTAGAGCAGACATCTGATATACATGTTTATCATCTGCAGTTACACTAGCTAAGTTATGATTAATATTGACATTGAAAATGTTCAATTTTTTGTTACTTTGCTATATTCTTTGCCTCAACAGTATCTTGTGACAGTTAGTTCCACAGGTTAATTCTTGTTGTTAAAAAAAAGTTGCATGCCTTTCAGTTTCCATTGATATCCTTTTGGTTTTGTATGATAAGAAATGGTAAATAGGAGCACACAATTGGTATCCATTATAACATTCATTATTTTTTTATATCGATCAAGTCATCTATTAGTTTCCTCCTTAAATTTAATTGTCTTATACTTATGTTTCTCCTCACATTCAAGTCTTTTTATGCCTCTAATCATTTCCACTGCCCTTTCCCTAGATATTTTCTCTTTCTATAGTATCCTTCGGAGATGAGTTGAACAAAATTGAATTAGTATTATCACTTATTATTTGTACTGTGGTAGCGCCCAGGACCCCCAGCATACGAGGTTCTGGACAAACACAGAACAAGAGATGGTTCCTGCCCCGAAGAGTTTAAGCATAGGACATAATTAAAAGTAATTTACATATTTTCAATAATGCTTCTTAAATCTATCAATGTGCATAAATATTTCATATTGTTCCCTCCAACATTCATTATCTTGCATTTGTTCACATTGACATCATCCTGATTGATAACCCACCCTTGTTAAATATTTCTGAGGTTCCTCACAATCTTCTAGTCCTGACAACTGTAAACAATTTTTTATTAATTGAAGATTATGCCATCTTATTGTTTATCCCTTTTCCAGATCATTAATATATTATGCAACATCAGGCCTAGTATGGATCTTTAGGGCAACCCACTGTTGAACCAACACAGCTTTTAGCATGGAAACATGTTATCTCTATCATATTCTGCTCCTAAAACTGGTTTATAGTAGAGTTGATTAAAAAAACAACCATGTGTTTTCTGTGGAGACAAAAACACAAAACAAAACAAAAAACACCATTTTCACAGAAATTTTCATTTTTACAAACTGAAAATGTTTATGGACATAGAAAACCAAAACGTTTTCAGTTTTAGCTTTTCATTCTTTCCACCTTTCTCCCCCCATTTCCCAAAAAAGAGACAATGGGATAGGTACCCACATTTTTTGGTTTTCAGTTTTATTTAATCTATCGTCCAACTCTTCCCTCCCAACTCTTTCATCATTTAAAAATTATTACCACAACCCACTAGTTTACCTGCATTTTTATGACAACTTTGAAAGGGCAAAGTGTCAACACTTCTGTCAATGATCACTTTTATACAACTATGAAAATGATGACATTTTGCTCCAAACAATGTAATGCAGAGAAGCCCAATAATTGACATGAATGAGGGCTAAAAATTCACTTTGTTCAAGACATTTACTGAAAGGTTCTTTACACAACCGATAAGTGAACATTGACTGGTGGTCCCTCTCCCCAGATTTATCTTACAGTTATAGCAACATATGATTAAGGAGACTAGCTGTATGAACAATTTGCAGATAACATATTTTCAACAATTTAAAGATATCAACAACAAAATTCAGAGAACTATATAATAAGTAGACTTTTGGTGAATGTGCAAGAAAGGAATAGATATGTTTAGTAAAGAGATGTTTGGAACAGTATGATCATCTTTACTAAGGTAGAAGGGAAAGCCAGATTAGAAATAAGGAATACATTTTTAAATAAGGAGGGTGGTTAACCATTAAAACAAACTACCAAGGGAAGTGGTGGATTCTTCAACTCTTGAAGTCTTAAAGAGACTTAAGGACTGGATGCCTTTCTGGAAAATATGCTATAGTCAAATATAAGTTATTGATTCAATAGAGGAGGTAAGACCATGAGCATATGTATTTGCTGTGAATGAGGTTCCCGGTTTTTGGGTGGAATCACCTCTGCTTGTTTTGGATTTATGTTTAATTGTTAGCAGTCAACTGAAATATTAAATATCTGCTACCCGCTTTTTATTGTTGATTTATGCATAATTTACATCATTTATCCTACCACCTCTCTAGCTTCCCTGTTCTTTTGCAATACTTCAATGAAACACATCACATTGCCTCACTTCCTATCAAAATACATTCCATAGAAATTCTCATTACCAGGATACAAATGAAAAAAATTAATAAAGATCTAGAAATAAAAGGACACATCTGGAACACCAACATCAATGGTACTAAACCTACAATTACTGTAAGTTACAAATTCCCAAGAGAAAAAGGCAATAACAATCAGTGGATGAGAAGCTGAAAGTGGTTGGGGACTCCTTCCTCAGGGGGACTGAGTCATCTATCTGCCGCCCGGACTGAGAAAACCAAGAGGTCTGCCGCTTGCCAGGAGCTAGGATTCACGATGTGACAGAGAGACTGCTGAGACTCATCAAGCCCTTGGATAGCTACCCCTTCCTGCTTCTCCACGTGGGCACCAATGATACTGCCAAGAATGACCTTGAGTGGATCACTGCAGACTATATGGCTCTTGGAAGGATAAAGGAGTTTGAGGCGCAAGTGGTGTTCTCATCCATCCTCCCTGTGCAGGGAAAAGGCCTGCGTAGGGATCGTCAAATTGTGGAGGTCAACGAATGGCTATGCAGGTGATGTCGGAGAGAAGGCTTTGGATTCTTCGACCATGGGATAGTGTTCCAAGAAGGAGGAGTGCTAGGCAGAGACGGGTTCCACCTAAGAGAGGGAAGAGCATCTTCACAAGCAGGCTGGCTAACCTAGTGAGGAGGGCTTTAAACTAGGTTCACCGGGGGAAGGAGACCAAAGCCCTGAGGTAAGTTGGGAAATGGGATACCGGGAGGAAGAACAAGCAGGAGAGTGCAATAGGGGAGGACTCCAGTCTCAGACCGAGAAAGCAGGATAATCAGCGAGTTATCTTAAGTGCCTATACATAAATGTAAGAAGCATGGGAACCAAGCAGGGAGAACTGGAAGTTGTGGCACAGTCAAGGAACTATGATGTGATTGGAATAACAGAGACTTGGTGGGATAACTCACATGACTGGAGTACTGTAATGGATGGATATAAACTGTTCAAGAAGGACAGGCAGGGCAGAAAAGGTGGGGGAGTTGCATTGTATGTAATAGAGCAGTATGACTGCTCAGAGCTCCGGTATGAAACTGCAGAAAAACCTGAGAGTCTCTGGATTAAGTTTAGAAGTGTGAGCAGCAAGGCTGATGTCGTAGTGGGAGTCTGCTATAGACCACCAGACTAGGGGGATGAGGTGGATGAGGCTTTCTTCTGGCAACTAGCAGAAGTTACTAGATCGCAGGCCCTGGTTCTCGTGGGAGACTTTAATCACCCTGATATCTGCTGGGAAAGCAATACAGCAGTGCACAGACAATCCAGGAAGTTTTTGGAAAATGTAGGGGACAATTTCCTGGTCCAAGTGCTGGAGGAAGCAACTAGGGGCAGAGTTCTCCTTGACCTGCTGCTCACAAACAGAGAAGAGTTAGTAGGGGAAGTGAAAATGGATGGGAACCTGGGAGGCAGTGACCATGAGATGGTCGAGTTCAGGATCCTGACACAAGGAAGAAAGGAGAGCAGCAGAATACAGACCCTGGACTTCAGAAAAGCAGACTTTGACTCCCTGAGGGAGCTGATGGGCAGGATCCCCTGGGAAAATAGCATGAGGAGGAAAGGAGTCCAGGAGAGCTGGCTGTATTTTAAAGAATCCTTATTGAGATTGCAGGAAAAAACCATCCCGATGTGTAGGAAAAATAGTAAATATGGCAGGCGACCAGCTTGGCTTAACAGTGTAATCCTTGCTGATCTTAAACACAAAAAAGAAGCTTACAAGAAGTGGAAGCTTGGACAAATGACCAGGGAGGAGTATAAAAATATTGCTCAGGCATACAGGAGTGAAATCAGGAAGGCCAAATCACACTTGGAGTTGCAGCTAGCAAGAGATGGTAAGGGTAACAAGAAGGGTTTCTTCAGGTATATTAGCAACAAGAAGAAAGACAAGGAAAGTGTGGGCCCCTTACTGAATGAGGGAGGCAACCTAGTGACAGAAGATATGGAAAAAGCTAATTACTCAATGCTTTTTTTGCCTCTGTCTTCATAAACAAGGTCAGCTCCCAGACTGCTGCACTGGGCAGCACAGTATGAAGAGAAGGTGACCAGCCCTCTGTGGAGAAAGAAGTGGTTCAGGGATATTTAGAAAAACTGGACGAGCACAAGTCCATGGGGCCAGATGCGCTGCATCCGAGGGTGCTAAAGGAGTTGGCGGATGTGATTGCAGAGCCATTGGCCATTATCTTTGAAAACTCATGGTGAACGGTGAAGGTCCTGGATGACTGGAAAAAATCTATTGTAGTGCCCATCTTTAAAAAAGGGAAGGAGGAAGATCCGGGGAACTACAGGCCAGTCAGCCTCACCTCAGTCCCTGGACAAATCATGGAGCAGGTCTTCAAGGAATCAATTCTGAAGCACTTAGAGGAGAGGAAAGTTATCAGGAACAGTTAGCATGGATTCACCAAGGGCAAGACATGCCTGACTAACCTAACTGCCTTCTATGAGGAGATAACTGGCTCTGTGGATGAGGGGAAAGCAGTAGATGTGTTATTCCTTGACTTTAGCACAGCTTTTGACACGGTCTCCCACAGTATTCTTTCCAGCAAGTTAAAGAAGTATGGACTGGATGATTGGACTGTAAGGTGGATAGAAATCTGGCTACATCGTTGGGCTCAATGGCTTCATGTCTAGTTGGCAGCTGGTTTCAAGCGGAGTGCCCTTAGGGTCAGTCCTGGGGCCTGTTTTGTTCAATATCTTCATTAATAATCTGGAGGATGGCGTGGACTGCACTTTCAGCAAGTTCATAGATGACACTAAACTTGGAGGAGTGGTAGATACGCTGGAGGATAGGGATAGGATACAGAGGGACCTAGACAAATTAAACCTGATAAGGTTCAACAAGGACAAGTGCAGAGTCCTGCACTTAGGATGGAAAGAATCCCATTCCCTGTTACAGACTAGGGACCGAATGACTATGAAGCAGTTCTGCAGAAAAGGACCTAGGGGTTACAGTGGACGAGAAGCTAGATACGAGTCAACAGTGTGCCCTTGTTGCCAAGAAGGCTAACAGCATTTTGGGCTGTATAAGTAGGGGCATTGCCAGCAGATGAAGGGATGTGATCATTCCCCTCTATTCGACATTGGTGAGGCCTCATCTGGAGTACTATGTCCAGTTTTGGGCCCCACACTACAAGAAAGATGTGGAAAAATTGGAAAGAGTCCAGCGGAGGGCAACAAAAATTATTATGGGGCTGGAGCACATGACTTACTTATGAGGAGAGGCTGAGAGAACTGGGATTGTTTAGTCTGCAGAAGAGAAGAATGAGGGGGGATTTGATAGCTGCTTTCAACTACCTGAAAGGGGGTTCCAAAGAGGATGGATCTAGACTGTTCTCAGTGGTACCCGATGACAGAACAAGGAGTAATGGTGTCAAGTTGCAGTGGGGGAGGTTTAGGTTGGATATTAGGAAAAGCTTTTTCACTCAGAGAGTGGTGAAGCACTGGAATGGGTTACCTAGGGAGGTGGTGGAATCTCCTTCCTTAGAGGTTTTTAAGGTCAGGCTTGACAAAGCCCTGGCTGAGATGATTTAGTTGGGAATTGGCTCTGCTTTGAGCAGGGGGTTAGACTAGATGACCTCCTGAGGTCCTTTCCAACCCTGACATTCTATGATTCTATGACAGGAAATATCACCTTCCCTCCATGATTTCCATACATCAACAATATAATCATGAAAGCACTCACTTGGAGAACAAGGGTGGATAAAAATTTTTAGTTTGTTTTTTAAATTAAATCAACTAATACTTTTTAAAATAGATCTGTTTTAAAATGAAATCTGAACTTAATACAAAATATGTTAAGGCCTAAATTTATTATAATCTCTTAAAACATTTAAATAGAAAATAAATAGGCTGAATCCATCGGCCTTTATCAAAAATTTTGAGTTAAAAGCTGTTTTTCTATATAAAGAAAGAATTTGGGGGAAACATTTAACTTTTGAGGTCAAGCTTTATAATTACGTCAAAATAGGTAATGTATCATAGTAATCACTTGTTTTTAATAAAAATACATTATATGATATTTTGTATGTTTAATTACATTCTAGTTACCATCCTAATGCAACTTGACACAAATCATGAGCAAAAAGTTAATTATCTAGTAAATAAGCAAAATATACATTTTAGTGTTAGGTTTCAGAGTGGTAGCCACGTTAGTCTGTATCAGCAAAAACAACAAGGAGTCCTTGTGGCACCTTAGAGACTAACAAATGTATTTGGGCATAAGCTTTTGTGGGCTAAAACCCACTCTATCAGATGCATGGAGTGGAAAATACAGTAGGCAGGTATAAATACAGAGAACATGAAAAGATGGGAGTTGCCTTAAGGAGTGGGCAAGGGGGGAAGGTCAGTGCTAATGAGGCCAATTCAATCAGGGTGGATGTAGCCCATTCAGGGTGTGAGTATCAACACAGGGAAAATATTTTTTCGTAGTGACCCAGAGACTCCCAGTCTTTATTCAGGCCTAATTAGACGGTGTCAAGATTGCAAAATTAATTCCAGTTCTGCAGTTTCTTGTTGCAATCCGTTTTTTAAGTGTTTTTGTTGAAGAATTGCCACTTTTAAGTCTGTTATTTTAGTGTTAGTAAATGGTAAATGATAATTTATGAGAATCTGAAAATATGAAACTATATAATTGCTTAAATAAATGTATATAGTTATAGTACTTCCTCTTTGGCAGTGAAAAGATGTACTGAATGTAGTGCAAATGATCAGTTTAGCTGTAAATCAATGTGTTTTAATGGTTATATCAATCAATGAGAGTGCACCTTTCTTTACAAAAGAACCAAAGTACAGATGGAAAAGTTAATTAAAATCGATGCTGTAAATTGAGGACTTCCACTTGGTGATTTAAATCATTGTTTAAATTGCCCTGATTTAAATCAATTCACCCCGCAAAATACTTAATTTTTTACTTATACTTGTTACAAAAGCACACAAAAAAAAGAGATCCCTGAACAGCCACCTAACCTGCACAGAAAGGAGCACTCAGAACAGCTCTCCTGCTAAATTGTCCCCAGGTTAGGTCCAACAATACAGTATCTTTTACTGTTCCCTGGCCCTTAAGGACAATAGAAAGTTAAAGGTGTGGTGATCTAATAAACCCAATTGCAAGTGACTCAAAGGTCATCAGCTTTCTAGCTACTGCATTAATGCACTGAATAGTCCCAATATGAACTGGTTTATGTTGGAAGGATAAGCATAAGCCCATCTTTTGTCTTGCTTATCCAGTAATTATTAAGTCATGGACCAGCTGGTCATGGACTTGACCCAGCTGTGTTGGGTGCTGCACATACACAGAGCAAAAAGACTATGTAGGAGATAGCAGATGGATGCAGACTGATGGGAAGTACAAGGACATTAAACAAAATATTACAGTTAAACGTATCTGTCGGTGAACAGCGAAAATTTATTTGGAAAAGCCGAAAACTCTGTCCAATACAGTTCATCATTGCCAAGTGTTTGGCTGTGATTTACCTGACCAGCTATTGATAGGATGAATTGGAGATATATGCTACATGTATACCACAAATGAAGGCACCTCCAGTGAATATTCTCCTCCATGCTGGATACGTCTAAACAATTCTTGTCAGTAGGGTGACCAGATGGCCCAATTTTATAGGGACAGTCCCAATATATGGGGCTGTGTCTTATATAGGCGCTGTGATTTATCATGGCCAGAGGACAGCAGGAGAGTGATACATGGGAGATATGTAAGCCCCATGATGATGAGAACCTTATTCCCTGTAGAGGGAAGATAGGCTGCTACAGATTAGTTAGAGTACCTGAAACCAATTAAGCCAATTAGAGCACCTGAAGCCAGTCACCTGATAACCCGCCCCCCGTTTCAGTCAGACAGTTGGAGGAATTGAAGCAGAGTGGTTTGGTGTTGAAGTGGAGAACAGTTTGAAGGAGAGCAGTTTGGAGAAGTCCTGGGGTGGGCCAGAAGACCAAGACCCTAGGTAAAGGGAAACCTGGCTTGTGAAAGCTGAGGGACTCTACAGACACAAGGGGTTAGGAAAAACTTGGCCCAAGTGGAGAGAGGGCAGGAAGCCCCATAAACTGAAGAGCCAGAGAGGGAAGTAGCCCAGGGGAAGGAGTCGATAGTTCAAGTGGTTTACCGCTATCCCTAGGGCCCCTGGGCTGG
The DNA here is from genome assembly GCF_007399415.2 of Gopherus evgoodei. Classification (NCBI taxonomy): domain Eukaryota; kingdom Metazoa; phylum Chordata; order Testudines; family Testudinidae; genus Gopherus; species Gopherus evgoodei. The sequence goes on from NC_044328.1 coordinate 47,793,535, forward strand.
GACCTAGAGTACAGGGCAGGCCCGGGTCCCTCCCTCTCTACTCCCCTTTCTGGGACACTAGTGGGACAGTTGATACCCCAGTTCAGGGGTGAGAAACAGCGCCCTGAACCCCTACAAGAGGAGAAAGCGCGGGACCCATCATAATAGTGCAGACAATTTGCCACATCGCCTATTAACCCCCCATCCCCTGTCCTGATTTTTCACAGTTCCTGTCTGGTCACCTTACCTGTCAGGGATTATTTACCTTTGGCATAAAAATGTTTGGTGACCAATGTTTTTCTTGGCCTTTGGAATGAACTAGACTGCATTAAATAGCAGGATACTTTCTGAGACCTTCCAAGAAGGCTTTATCCTTGTCACCCTCCCAGATATTCAATTCAGATACTGAATCAGTTTATTTCACATTGTTTGTGGGATAAATATTGGAAACCATCTTCATGGCTATAAATGGGAGAGCAGACGTGGGAAAGCACAGTTTGATTAAAGATAGGCAGCACTGATTCCTCAAGGGGAAGACATGCTTAACTAACCTGATACAGTTCTTTGAAAATATTACTGCAATAATAGATGAGGGGAAATTCAATGCATATAGTGAACTTAGATATTCAAAACTGCATTTGACAAGGTTTCACATTGGAGATTAATAGCTAAAGGAGAGGGTTATAGAAAAGGAGATTAAATATGATGCTGTGTAGAGAACTGGCTTAGCATATTCTATGAAGTGTTACCAGAAAGGGGAAACTTCTCTTGCTAGATAGGGGAGGAGAATAAATAGTATTCCAGGGCTCAGCTTTTAGTACAGTATATCTCTGAGGAAGACAGGGAAACTCTGGAAGATTCTGATTGTAAAGAATCTTGTAATTGTAAACAATTTACCCAATTTTTTTTGTTCCACTTCCAGGACCTGCAATCTCCGGAGATCCACTAGAGGCACTGACATATATGTACAGAGGTCCCTAGGCCCTAGGGCCATAGATCGAGCTCCCTGGCAGTTTTCCTCAAGTTGTGCAACTATCCACATCTTACACCATTGTAATAATCTTTGTACAAAATGCGCCTTTGAGGTATCATTTGAAAACTAATAACTCAATGGTCAATAACATCATGGTGAAATGTACAGGGCCAATGAGAGAGGAGGAAGCTGGTACAAATTACCAGGGCCCTGCAGTCCCGAGGGGGCCTGGCCCCGGCTTCCCTGGCTTCGTCCGCCCTGTTTAGCCGGTCTGCCCTTGCTGGGGGGTCCAAAAATGTTTTTCACTGGGGCCCAAACCCGTTCTCGGTGGTTCTGGAAATGTATGTAGCAACATTATATGGTAAGTTCTGAATTGCCACATACAATGTTGTTAGCACATGTTCAAACCCACATAGCCCTAGGCAGAAGTTGTTAAACAGGTCTATCTGAACTAAATAAATGTATGTTTACCTCAAGTTACACATAAGGAGTAAACAAGGTCATTGAGACAGCAAGAGGTGGTAAACGTGTTCCTCACAGACAAAGGACAAGCTGACGCCTCTAGCCATGTGTCATCAAAGAAATTACCGGTCAAATGGCCATTCTTTGGCAAGGAAGGAGGGAAGGCACAGATCTATCTGCATTTTAATAAACAACAGCATGGAACCTCTTTCAGCATGATACTCCATGTCTCTATTCTCACTGCTGGAAGGAACTTTATCGAGGGGTAACCCTCAGGAAACTGCTTTTCAAAGGACGACTATAGAAGCAAGGGGCAAAAACACGCCAAGTTATCTTTCTCCCTCTCTCTCTTTCACCTAAGACAACAAAGGAACCAGCTCTTTGACTTTGACATGGGTCCGGACCTGAGAGTTTGGTCAGCAATGTTGCTGGGAATATGTGATAAGGATTTTACCTTGAACCTACTCTAGCTGGTTAATTTTTAGTTACTAGAAAGTGTTTTATCTTTCTTTCTTGTGTAACCATTTCTGACTTTAGTACATAGTTGTACACGCTTAAAATCTGTCTCTTTATAGTTAAATAAAGTTGTGTTATTTTTTAATCTAATCTAGTGTTGTGTTTAAACTGACCTGTTTGGGTTACTTCAGTTAAAGTAGCAAACTGTTTCATATTGAGGGGCAATGGATCTCTAATATCTGAACTGGCCAATGCAGAGGGCTGGACAGTGCAGAACACACATTCTGGGGAAAATGCAGGATTGGGAGTCTGTTGGGGTCACCCTGCAAGGCTGTTAGAAATCAGAGTGTGGCTAATGTGTTACTGACAAGCTGCTGGGGTAAGAGTGGCTGGATCATGGCTGCAGGGGTGGCTCTACGATTTTTGCCACCCCAAGCACGGCAATCAGGCAATCTTTGGCGGCATTTCTGCAGGAGGTCCGCCGGTCATGCAGATTCAGCGGTGGCTCTGCGGGTGATCTGCTGGTCCTGCAACTTTGGCGTACCCACTGCCAAATTGCTGCTGCAGCCACGGGACTGGCAGACCTCCCACAGAAACACCGCCGAAGGTGACCGGCATACTCTTGCTGCGCTGGTGGCTGGAGCCGCTCCTGTTGGGTGACTGCCTGGACACGAGTAGCCTCCTGCTAGGCAGCCGTGGCTTGTATTAGTGCCCACACTATGTCATCCATTGTGGTGAAAAAAAAATAAACCCTTTCCTTTTTTTTAAATCACCCTCCTTCTTCTGTCGCGCTGTGCACACCAAATTCCACCCCGACACCAGTTGTGACAAAGTTCCTCCTCTATCTTGGTGGGTCCTGCGCTTATTGGCGGATTTGTTCACCTCAGAGATTCACCATTTGGGTCAGGGAACAGCCAGAGACCTTCCCTCTGGTAGAAGCCACAATCCAGGTCAATTCCTCCTGTGTCTGCTCAGGAGTTGGGAGGTTTGGGGGGAACCTGGGCCAGCCCTCTACTCCGGGTTCCACCCCAGAGTCTTGTGGACTGCAGCTGTCTAGAGTGCCTCCTGGAACAGCTGCGCGACAGCTACAACTCCCTGGGCTACTTCCCCATGACATCCTCACAACATCTTCTTTATCTTCACCACAGGACCTTTCTTCTGGTGTCTGATAATGCTTGTACTCTTCAATCCTCCAGCAATACGCCTTACCACTCTCAGCTCCTAGCATCTCTTTCTCCCAGCTCCTCGCATGCATGCTACAAACTGAAGTGAGGTCCTTTTTAAACTCAGGTGCCCTGATTAGCCACCCTGCCCTAATTAATTCGAGCAGTTTCTTCTTAATTGACTCCAGGTGTCTTAATTAGCCTGCCTGCCTTAATTGGTTCCAGCAAGTTCCTGCTTGTTCTGGAACTGCCCCTGTTATCTTACCCAGGGAAAAGGGATCTACTTAATCTGGGACTAACATATCTGCCTTCTAACACTCTCCTGTATTCATCTGGCCTGACCCTGTATACAATTTTTTTCTCAATTCAGCCCCAGTGCTGCAAATAAATGTACACAGACCCCATAACTTCTATGGGGGCAAATGCACACATGTAAATGCAGAACTGGAGCCTTGTTTGGTAAACTTAAGCAGAGCACTGAAGTGGTACTTGGGAAACCTGGGTTCTACTCCCAGTTCTCCCTCTGATCTGCTAGATGACCTTGGGCAAGTCACTTCCCCTGTCTGTGCCTTTGCTTCTCCATCTGTAAAATGGGGATAATGAATGCCACTGACATCCTTTGTAAAGCACTTTGAGATTTACTGATGCAAATCATTTCATCAAAGCCAAAGTCACCCTAGTCCACCGCTCTTTACTTTAAAGAGTAATGTAGGGTTCCAGAGCTAGGGTTCCAGCCTGAGGGTCCACACAGCAAATTTGCCCCAGAGCCCAAGCCCCACGAGTTCAAGTCAGCTGACCCAGGCCAACTGCAGGGTTTTTATCCCTGTGTAAACATATTCAAAATCAACAGGAATTTTGCAACTCAGACTTTGTCTAAATAAACACTTAATGGGGTATAAATTTATTTGGTTAAAACTCAGGCTCAAGTCTTCCTTTGCCCCCCTGTCTATACACAAATTTTGCTGACCGAGGAATTGGAGCCAGTGTTGAAGGATCCCACAAGGGTGTATAAGCTGAGCTTATGTCAAGACTAGATTCAGGGTTCAAGCCCTATTGCTTTTCAATGTAGATGCAGCGCCACTGGACTGTGCTCTAGGATTCTGCCAGAAGTATTCCACAATCCCCTAGGCCAACTTTTTGTGTTCTCTGGACAGTCAAATATGGTGAACAGTCAAGTTTTCCCACACTGCGCCACAAACAAAGGGCTACAGCAACCAAATTTGGAGAGGGCACTAGGAAGTCTGGGATATGGGCGGTTGGACTCAGACCCACATAATACTGTGTAGATGATGGAGCCACAGGTTGGGACCCAGGGTTCAACAGTTCTGAACTTGGGGTTACAAATGAGTGTAGATGCTCAAGCCCTAGGTTAACAAACCTAAGGGCTGTTAACTTGAGTGTTACTAACCCTGGGCTTACATTACAGGGTAAACATACCCTAAGTGCCTATGTTTTCCCTGCTGCCATGCACAAATAGTTCCCAAGTACACTTGTTTCTATCGTGCATTAAAGTACACTAGGGAACAGTTATTGTACGGCAGACTAGGACGGGATAGTTTACTGCCCCAGCTTCCAGTGGACTAAGTGTTCATGTAGACAAGCCTTGACATGAAAGATCAGGATCAGGTCCCATATTTATTTCAAAGTCATTTGATTTAAAAAAAAATCTTCAGGAGATATTACTTTGAACAGTCGCCATTTGGTTTCATGGAATGTTAAAGAACATCTGAAAAAGAAAAAAAGAACATACAAAGTATTATTGGCTGGTCACCAAATGAGAAGTCCTTGGCTTATTCATTTAAAAACTGCTGAATACAAATGACTTTCAGATATTTTTTAATGTCAGGAGATTTACTCTCAAAAGCAGCAAATAAATGGAATTTAGAAACAGACATCCAGAGTTGATTGTAGGGTATATTTTTAAAAGCACCAAATATTGCTATTAACATACAGTAACAGCAGTAACACTTTAGCAATGATTATCTATCTAAACAGTTTTGTTTTAGTTCTGATCAGCTCTCCTTAAGGTTTTCTGTCCTTTCCCCCAAACATTATGCTACTTAACTAAAAATGGACAGTTTTTTTCGGATTCCCACAACTTAACCCAAATGAAAATGTCATCTGTTTTCTGCTTGCTCTGCTTCAAAACACGGGGGTTGTTTTTAATAGGATGAGAGTGGCTTTTGCCTTTTATATTTCTGTAAATGCTACTGGGAGTAGAATACCTAAATCCATGTAAACAAAGCTAAATATGTACCCTGCTTTATTATGAATGGATTTGGGCATCAAGAGCAGAGGAAAAACAACCTTATTCTCTCAACCAACATAAAAATTGCTGAACTTGTAGCAAGCGTCATTCTCCATCCAAACTCCCATGGCTCTGCAGTACAAAATATTTCTGCATGCAGAGAAAGAGTATGACAACGTATAAGGCTGGAGGACGCACATACCAACATACTTGTTTCATTTTCTACAAGATAAAAGAAAAACCAAAATGCTCACTGTACCATATCAGTTTTTCCTTGAAAAGAAACAGTGTGAAATACGTGGCCTTTGAAAATGTGGGAGAAAAATTCTGAAATCTCACAAACATTGGATCCGAACATCCCTGTTGTTCTCAGAGTGGGGATCCATTGAGACTCCTATTGGATACTTCAACCAATGATTTAGCTGTTCACACTTGAAACTAAGCTCTTCTTCTCACCTAGTGTAGAAAACCCCTACTCTCCTTCAGACTGAATCACATTGAGGAGCATAGACGGCCTATCTCATGCAGGATGGTGTAATTTACACCTCCATATGCAAACACTGTTGAGATTAGCCCACTGTCTCGCAATGCTTTCACCACCACACATAGCTCTAGCACATTCAGACTTCTGAAGATCCTCAGAGATTGTACTTGAAAATATAGCTTTCCAGATTTTTTAATTCTTCAGGATGAGGGATGCACAGACCAATTCACTGATTTTCTCTATGTTCACTGTTAGATAAATACAAACCAGGTAACACTCTCTCAGTTAATGTGACTAGAGCATGGTTGGTATTATAAACAAATTCACTTATATTTACAATTATTTAAACAATAACAAAACACGTTTAAGCAGAGAAGCACATATTTCTTGCTGGTTTTCAAGCTTAAGTCTTACTAAACAAAAATATGTCCACATGTCAGAAAATTATTATTAATATACTTAGCCTAAATATAGTGCTTTTCCCCTGGGGCTCTGGCAACACTTTAAAAAGGAGGATAGTTCATTTTGCAGATAGGAAAAGGGAAGTACAAAGTGAAATGAGATTTGCACAAAGTCCCCCAACTGCAGGTTCATGGCAGAGCCAGTACTGAACCAAGATTCATGAATCTGAGCCTAATGCCCAATATATTGAATCATACTGTCTCCTATATCAATAATACAGTCACAATATAGAAAATAAAAGATATTATTATATCCGCTAACATTATTATGTTGTCACACTTCTGCCAACAGGAAACAGATTTCAGGTCCTTACAGGTCTGTTTCCTGCAATAGAAGAAATCAAATATGGTGACTCTGCATCACTCTTAGTTGATTTGTTTATTTACACAACTATCACCAGTCCTTGAACAGAGGTGATCACAAACAACATGCAGTCATTACTTTCTCAGGAATCTAAGTCCAATACCAGTGCCCAGTTCCCAAGAAGCAATGCTGCATCAAGAATTTACTTTAGTCAGAGGTATTAAGGCAGAGAGCAAATGCTCAACATCTGCCACAGCTCCCCCAAAGCATCTCCACAACAAAAAACTAGCAATAATACAGCATTTTTTCAAAGACTGTACACTGCTCACATGCTTGGAAAAAGAACTTGTAAACTTATGTATAGCACCACCATCTAGTGTCTCCCACCACAAAAAAATAAAACATTACACATTGTAGGCCCCAGTCCATGAGCAATCAATGATCTGATATACATACTATGTCCTTTCTTAACAATTGTGGTTGATCTGTGTGGGTCTTCTCTCAGTCCCTAGCTTCTCCCCAGATCAAAGAAGAGGAGGGTCTTCTCATTTATGGGGACTTGGTTCTGAAGTTCCCTGCCAGAGGATGTCCACCAAGTAATTGTTCTTTCTTATGACCAACAACTATGTTGAAATTATAAATGGAGTTTCCCGTACCAGTTTACAATCAGTAGTAGCAGTAAGTATTTATGTTTTGGTAGCATCAAAATTAGAATGAATTCCAGAAACTAACTGCAAAACCAAACAAATTAGAAGTGAAGATGGTTGAGTTTTTAGTGCTTCATATCATTAAGTGACAACACCCCAGCCAGAAGGTACCATCAGACACTGTAGAGTAATATTATAGAGGTTCTCTATTTCTTCCATTTAGAAATGCCTTACTCAGGCAGCTGTGACAGATTTTGAGCTGACTGTAAAATTGGTTCCAATTTGACTGCTTTGCTGCCTATTTATTTCTGCAAGTAGGACAGTGAACTGGAACAATCACTTAGCTACTACTCATCAAACTTACCTGATGATAAATATCAAAACCAACATAAAAAACTTGTTTGTAAAAGATTAAACACCTAAATTCAAGCTTGTGCACCCATTAAAAGAAGTCTGATTTGCCAGGGTGTTCAGCCTTCAGTGCCCACTGATGTCAGTTTTCATGAAGTGCATGATCATACTGAAGTCAATAGAAACTTGACTCGGAAAATCAATTCACTGTTTCTATGGAGTATCTGCAATGGTGGAGATACCAAAAAACAAAAGTCTATCACTAATGGGGCAAATCCTCAGGTGTTGTCATTTATCATAACTCCAAATGAAGCTATGACAATTTTATCACCTAAGAATCTGCCGCAATATTTTTTTTTACAGAGTCTGGTTCAATGAACTCAATCATTTGCAAGGGACACATACTACTAAAGATACTGCCTGTAACTAGAATCAGTGGGGAAGGATCTCTAAGATTATTGTTTGTGTAGTTTTAGATATCTTGCAAGTCATTGCCTTTCATAGAGATGCCTCAAATTTGCATAACTACCCTTCCCATAAAGTTGCTTATTCATGCACCTGTTCCAACTCTCCCATTGCAAAACCCTCAGATCTGTTACTGAAAAACTGTACTTCATAGGAACAACAAATTCAGCTGAGTTCAGAATAAAATCAAAGATTTCTGAATAGCACACTGTCTTCTTCAATGGCAGGGGGTTCAAATGTCTATCAGTGATATAACCAAAAATATAAGAGGATGAAAGCATTTGGTATTGTGTCTGAAAAAAGAAGCTTTTGGTTCTTCAGTTACACTGACAGTTGCAGTAACAAACTGACAATAGTTGGAAAAAAAGCTCCCATATCCCTTTTCTGCACAAAATAAAAAGTGGCTTTTAAAATTACAAGTGACCTTTTGAGAACACCCTTACCAATTTATTCTTCCCTCTGAAAACAAGGTCTCCTTTGGAGTAACTGGGCTGATCATTGAGATAGTCACATTTTTAAAATATGGCTTTATAACTCAGGTATATCACCACCTTAATACTACTTATATATATATTTTAAACTAGGACAGAATTCACAAGAGAGATATTCACAATTCACAAGATTGCCCGTTTTGTGGCAAAATGACTTCAGTACTTGGCTTTTAATTTGTTTGAGAAATGGTAGGACAGTTCTTCTAGAATTGTTATAGATGTTGAAGGTTAAATATATCATAAGAACAGCCATACTGGGTGAGTCCAATGGTACATCTAGCACAGTATCCTGTCTTCCAATAGAAGCTAATGCCAGGAGTTTCATAGGGAATTAATAGAACAGGTAATCAACAAGTGATCCATCCCCAGTCATCTATTCCCAGCTTCTGGCAATCAGAGACTAGGGATACTTCAGAGCATGGTTTTGCATCCCTGCCCATCCTGGCTAATATCAAATTATAATTAATAGTTTAACAGATAACTTCCACCTGATTGCTACCAAAAGCTGATAAAGCTTTTATTTTTAAAATCAACTACACCAAAGTATGTGTGAATCACAGGAACTTGTCCTTCAGGTGCAGTAATTGGTGTCAGCAACTGGTGTCATCAAAAAAGAGCTCCAATTTCCCACATTCTTAATGCAGCGTGCACTAAGCATGGGCCAACTTCAAAAGATGCAGTGGAGTTTTTTGGTTCAGATTAACACAGAGAGTTCAGATGCATCATCATTACTAATTTTAACTATCCAGACTTCTGGGTCTCCAAAATTGGAGAGAAGAGAGGGGAGGAGAGGAGAGTGTATGAGAGTGTGAGTGTAAGTAAAAGGAGTGGGGCTAGCAAGATTTCCAGTATATCTGCTCCCTGTCAGGTAAGAAATACTGTCATTGAATGGTCTTTTTCCTGATACTTTGGAATTTTTGTCCATTGCCCTCAGGGATTTCCCTTTGTTGTACAGTGCATGTAAAAATGAATATCCAGCTGCCTTGTTAGGGCAAACAAAGGCACAGAAAGGGGCAAGGATGTGGCCCCAAAAGAGGAATGAGATGACAGGATATCGTCCCTTCGTCTACACACACAGTCAGTGATCACAGATTGAAAACACAAACGTATAGATTTAAACTCCCAAAGGTAACACACCAGATTCAGAACTCCAACCAGCAGCTCCGTCTCAGACTCCAATCAGTTTGTGTTCCTTCTGAGTGTGTCAAAAACTGTTCCAGCTGGCTCACAGTCACAAAAGCTTTCAATACTCTTCTGGCTTTCTTATGTTCTAAATGCTGAGCATATTTTGGCCATATGGTTCTGGAACTGGATATGTGCATTGACTCTTCTGTCCATAGCTGCTTTGCAACACAAAAGAAAGTCATTGAATTAGAGTTGGATATCCCTCTTAAACACAAGGAGTTAAGTGCCTGCTCTTAATGCATGCAGTTTGATAGCACCTATTAGTCCTGTGTAAATACTTCAAGAAGGGGGGAACTAAAGGAAGATATATCTGCTAACTAGTACTGTACAATCACATCTCAGAATTATTGAAATAAAATATTTGTTTAATATATACACCATTTTGCCACAACATGATGGTGGAAGACAGTGGGCCTGATTCCCTCTTGCACTGAAATTTAGTCATTTATACTACTGAAAAATGAGTCAAAGGGGATGTAAAACTCTGCCAAATCACAATATTTTACACCACTTTGCACTAGTGTAAGTAACTGCTCAAGATTCAGGACCAATGTGTTTGAGAAACATTTTGTATTTTTCAAAGCATATCTACACTATATGCTAAAGAGAACAAGGAAGGGTATTAAAGTTAGTGAATTTCAATAGTCAGCAGAAAAGAAGGGGTTCGGGCAACAGCACATGAACCCTTCAACAAGTAAGAAATAGAGAATTCCACAAGTTAATGTAAATGTAATTACATTTTATTTATCCATCATGATACTAATTTTTCTCACCAGCCACATACACCACAAATTTTAATGTCTTCCTTTACTCAAACTATTCATTCTCCATCATACCTAAAATACATTAGACTTATTTACAAAGCACTTTTAATATGGAAGATTCCCAAGCACTTAAGACAGTGTTAACTCTATCCACTATTGGAATGCAGGCCTCGCCTGGAACATTTCATCTAATAGCAGATAATAGAAAGTGAAGAGTTCCTTATCCATATGAATCTACAGGGGAAATTCATGGCAGACAGACTGCAAATAGGTATATTTAATTCAGTAAGACTCTGGTATTAAAAACCCTAAATAGCTGTGCAGTATTGCCCATAAATACTCCTTTTATTTCAATGTTTTACCTGCTCAAATCATTTCTCATCTTGATTAACGTTATATCCTTCTTGCTGATCTATCCAACTGTTTTCTCACTATGGCTTTATCTTCACTGCATGTTAACCATGGGGTAAGTAATCATGTGTTTGTCAATGCTACTGCGTGACCACATTGTCAATGTTAGCCTGTTGCTAACATTGTCATGCTAATGGTACTGCGTACAGAATCATTTGGACTGTAATGTTTTTAATGCCATACATGTGATTGGGACATGGTGTCTGCTTCACAATGTTTGTGAGCTTAAGGGAGAGTACTTTGGGCTGGACTAGGTCGTCAACAATTATGATTTAAACATTATTAAAGACACTAAAAGATGCTATTAAAGACCATATGAACAGGTTAGTGCTTTAGAGTCTGCTACAGCAGCGTGCTGTGGCTGGCAGTTGAAGGCTGGGAGCTTCAAAGGAAGGTTTGAAAGCTAGAAGCCTCTGGTAATTGGCTGAGCCTTAATCAGTGGGCTGGGCATTCACTCAGGCCAGGGCTTTATAAAGCCACACACAAGCGACCAGGGGCTGCTAACAGGGAGTTTCACAAGGGAGTTTAGAAGGAGAGTGGGAAGGGAGCGGGGGTCCCTTGTCGGTTCTATCTGTGCCACTTTAGTCCCCTAAAACCTATAAACCAAACTACATTTCAAAATCGTTTTCTTTAAACACCCTTCCATTAACTAGGGGAAAATGTAGGCAGAAGCCCAGCAGCAGAATGGGGGCTATCCAGTTTATTGCATTGAGTGTAGCATGTATGATTACCTGCCCTGTGGCGGGTGGCATATGTGTGCAGTCGGTGCAAGGAGCTCCTGGCCCTCAGAGACCACGTACGGACTTTGGAGGCCAGGGTGGCGGAACTGGAGGAGCTAAGAGAGGCAGAGAGGTATGTTGATGAGGCTTTCCGGGACACTGTAGAATTGTCCCACCTCTGGTTAGACAGCACCTGCGCTATTGAGGAGGAAGAAAGGCCCAGGGAAGCAGAGCAGTCAATGGGAGCAGAGGGAAACCTTCCCATAGTTGGGACCCTCCTTCCAGATGGTGCTGGGGTTGCCTCTCGCACTGAGGTTACCTCTCTGGGGGGAGGGAACTCCAGTTTCTAGGAAAAGGCAGGTGTTAGTAATGGGAGATTTGATCATTAGAAACGTAGATAGCTGGGTTTGTGATGACCAGGAAAACCATATGGTGACTTGCCTGTCTAGTGCAAAGGTTGCGGATCTCTCGAGGCATCTAGACAGACTTATGTGTAGTGCTGGGGAGGAGCCGGTGGTCGTGGTACATGTAGGTACCAATGACATAGGGAAAGGTAGGAGAGATGTCCTGGAAGCCAAATTTAGGCTGCCAGGGAACAGACTGAAATCCAGGACCTCTATAGTGGCATTCTCAGAAATGCTCCCAGTTCCACGCACAGGGCCAGGTAGGCAGGCAGATCTTCAGAGTCTCAGTGCGTGGATGAGACGATGGTGTAGAGATGTTGTGCATTCATTAGGAACTGGGGAAACTTTTGGGATGCGGGGAGCCTATACAGGAAAGATGGGCTCCATCTAAACAAAAGTGGAACGAGACTGCTGGTACTAAACATTAAAAAGGTTGTAGAGCAGTTTTTAAACTAGGAGATGGGGGAAAGCCGACTGCTGCAGAGGAGCATGTGGATCGGACACAGACTTCTCTTAGGGGAGAGTCTGATGATAGAGAATCTCCAGGTTATAGTCAGGAGCAGAGGATGGAAGAGGATAATGTAAGGGCCAGATCACGTGATAAACAGTCACATAAAAAATAATCTGGCACATCAGAAAAGGGCAGACAAATAAACAGGGACAAGTTTTTAAAGCACTTGTACACAAATGCTAGAAGTCTAAATAATAAGATGGGTGAACTGGAGTGCCTTGTGATAAAGGAGGATATTGATATAATAGGCATCACAGAAACCTGGTGGACTGAGAGCAATCAATGGGACACAATCATTCCAGGGTACAAGATATATCAGAAGGACAGAACAGGTCGTGCCGCGGGAGGAGTGGCACTATATGTGAAAGAAAATGTAGATTCAAACGATGTAAAAATCTTAAGTGAATCCACATGTCTATACAATCTCCATGGATAGAAAATGTCATGCTCTAATAAAATATAACATTAGGGATCTATTATCGACCACTGACCAGGACAGTAATACTGATGATGAAATGCTAAGGGAAATTAGAAAGGCTATCAAAATTAAGAACCCAATAATAGTAGGGGATTTCAATTATCCGCATACTGACTGGGAACATTTCACTTCAGGACGAAATGCAGAGATGAAATTTCTCGATAATTTAAATGATTGCTTCATGGAGCAGCTCGTACAGGAAACCCACAAGGGGAAAGGCAACTCTAGATTAATCATGAGTGGAGCACAGGAGCTGGTCCAAGAGGTAACTATAGCAGGACCGCTTGGAAATAGTGACCATAATACAATAGCATTCAACATCCTTGTGGTGGAAGAACATCTCAACAGCCCAATACTGTGGCATTTAATTTCAAATGGGGAACTATACAAAAATGAGGGGGTTAGTTAAACAAAAGTTAAAGGTAAAGTGGCTGAAGTGAAATCCCTGTAAGCCGCATGGGCGTTTTTTTTAAGACACCATAATAGAGGCCCAGCTTCAACGTATACGCCAAATTAAGAAACACAGTAAAAGAACGTGAAAAAAAGGACCCACTGTGGCTTAACAACCATGTAAAAGAAGCAGTGAGAGATAAAAGACTTCCTTTAAAAAGTGGAAGTCAAATCCTAGTGAGGCAAATAGAAAGGAGCACAAACACTGCCAGCTTAAGTGCAAGAGTGTAATAAGAAAAAGCCAAAGAGGAGTTTGAAGAACGGCTAGCCAAAAACTCCAAAGGTAATAACAAAATGTTTTTTTAAGTACATCAGAAGCAGGAAGCCTGCTAAACAACCAGTGGGGCCCCTTGACGATTGAAATACCAAAAGAGAGCTTAAGATGATAAAGTCATTGCGGAGAAACTAAATGGATTCTTTGCTTCAGTCTTCACGGGCTGAGGATGTTAGGGAGAGTCCCAAACCTGAGCTGGCTTTTGTAGGTGACAAATCTGAGGAACTGTCACAGATTAAAGTGTCACTAGAGGAGATTTGGAATTAACTGATAAACACAACATTAACCGGGACCAGATGGCATTCACCCAAGAGTTCTGAAAGAACTCAAATGTGAAGTTGCCCAACTATTAACTAAGGTTTGAAACCTGTCCTTTAAATCAGCTTTGGTACCCAATGACTGGAAGTTAGCTAATGTAATGCCAATATTTAAAAAGGGCTCTAGAGGTGATCCCAGCAATTACAGACCGGTAAGTCTAACGTCGGTACCAGGCAAATTAGTTGAAACAATAGTTAAGAATAAAATTGTCAGACACATAGAAAAACACAAACTGTTGAGCAATAGTCAACATGGTTTCTGTAAAGGGAAATAGTGCCTTATTAATCTATTAGAGTTCTTTGAAGGGGTCAACAAACATGTGGACAAGGGGGATCCTGTGGACATAGTGTACTTAGATTTCCAGAAAGCCTTTGACAAGGTCCCTCACCAAAGGCTCTTATGTAAATTAAGCTGTCATGGGATAAAAGGGAAGGTCCTTTCATGGATTGAGAACTGGTTAAAAGAAAGGGAACAAAGGGTAGGAATTAATGGTAAATTCTCAGAATGGAGAGGGGTAACTAGTGGTGTTCCCCAAGGGTCAGTCCTAGGACCAATCCTATTCAATTCATTCATAAATGATCTGGAGAAAGAGGCAAACAGTGAGGTGGCAAAATTGCAGATAGTACTAAACTACTCAAGATAGTTAAGACCAAAGCAGATTGTGAAGAACTTCAAAAAGATCTCACAAAACTAAGTGATTGCGCAACAAAATGGCAATGAAATTTAATGTGGATAAATGTAAAGTAATACACATTGGAAAAAATAACCTCCAACTATACATACAAGTATGATAGGGCTATTTAGCTACAACGACTCAGGAAAAAGATCTTGGCGTCATCGTGGATAGTTCTCTGAAGAGGTCCACGTAGTGTGCAGAGGGCAGTCAAAAAAAGCAAACAGGATGTTAGGAATCATTAAAAAGGAGATAGAGAATAAGACTGAGAATATATTATTGCCTTGATATAAATCCATGGTAAGCCCACATCTCGAATACTGTGTACAGTAATGTGGTCTCCTCAACTCAAAAAGATATTCTAGCACTGGAAAAGATACAGAAAAGGGCAACTAAATGGATTAGGGGTTGGAGAGGGTCCAATATGAGGAAAGATTAAAGAGGCTAGGCTCTTCAGCTTGGAAAAGAGGAGACCAAGGGGGGGTATGATAGAGGTATATAAAATCATGAGTGATGTAGAGAAAGTGGATAAGGAAAAGTTATTTACTTATTCCATAATACAAGAACTAGGGGTCACCAAATGAAATTTATAGCAGCAGGTTTAAACAAATAAAAGGAAGTTATTCTTCATGCAGCGCACAGTCAATTTGTGGAACTCCTTACCTGAGGAGGTTGTGAAGCCTAGGACTATAACAGTGTTTGAAAGAGAACTGGATACATTCATGGTGGTTAAGTCCATAAATGGCGATTAGCCAGGATGGGTAAAGAATGGTGTCCCTAACCTCTGTTCGTCAGAGGATGGAGATGGATGGCAGGAGAGAGATCGCTTGATCACTGCCTATTAGGTTCACTCTCTCTGGGGAACCTGGCATTAGCCACTGTCGGTAGACAGATACTGGGCTACATGTACCTTTCATCTGACCCAGTACAGCCATTTTTATGTTCTTATGTTCTTAAAGACTGTATGGGATGCCTTTGTACTCATTTAGTTGAGCTACATGGTGAGTACATTGGAGCTACATAATAGGCTTACATGACATAATTGGACTGTTGTATAGAGTACTGAGGCTATTGCCTTGTATTCAGATGTAGTGTTTATGCAAACAATGTGGAAATAAAAATTCCTTTCAATTCAACTTTACTGAAATTCATTGATGCTAAAAACGTGCCCATAGGAGTTGCCGTAAGCTGGTAAACATTGTCCCTTATACTAATGATTTTTACAATCCTTACATCTGTTCTCTTTTTGGTGCCCTGAAGCACGTCTACAGCAAAACTCTGTCTGTTGATGGCAGGGTGGTTCGTGGGTATTGACTGGCTCTCTCAGGAACTGTTTACCGTATTTTGTAGTACATGGCAACATGGAGGAGATTCCAGGGGTTCTGGATTGGCCTCATGGTTCATGACTCTTAATAGTCTCTCAAACATGGTCCTGTTTTGAAATTCCATGTCTCATTCTATCATCTCACGATCATGGTGGAGATACCTGAATGCAACTCCTCCTCCTCCCACTGCTTCGCCTCAACCTCCTTGCCCTCCATTCTATATTTCTCTTCCTCCTTCTTTCTTCACTTCTCTGACTCCATATGCTCTCCCAACCTCCTAGTGCATGCCTTATTCACCTCTATTATCAAGTCATACCTGGTCCTCCACTACTGTGTCCCCAAATTCAGAATCTTATCCCTGCCACAGAGTGGTTTTCTAGTTGTCTGGCCACCCCTTAATGAGTCAAATACTGCTGCATTTGTTCCCGATAGATTTAGAAAACGGTGGTGGCTCTTGAGTGTGCATAATTTTATTCTCTTTCTACACTGCAGCAACTGAAAAATATTTTTTTTAATCTCAAAAGAATGCTGTTCTCTTGGCTTTTTCATTCTGCCACTAAAATCCTGCCTGTTGAAAACTTTTCTCAAGGAGTTATCCCAAGAGAAGAATGGTCTTTTGGAGAGAGGGAAGGGACCAGTTACTTGAAAGGACAGCAGCAATGGTGGATTATGTTGCATCTTTTTGCAGGTGGTGCAACCGTCCAAGATTTCATGTGGCTTCAAATACGAATCTGGAAGAAGACCAGTTATTCCAAGCATCAGAGACAAGACCATCCATTTACACCAAGGAAATATTTCTGGATCTTGCTGACAGATGAACTGATAAGGATTGCAAGTAACAGTTGTGGTGGAGGGAGGCTTGTCCTAACAAGGAATCAGAGACCACCTAGAATTGAGTGAAAAAATCTGTTTTATTGCTCTCCGGTAATGGATCTTATACCTGGCCTTCCAGTAGTCCATGTTCAGCCCCTCTACCTTCCCCCTCCATTGCTGTCCAAGCAGTTCAATCCCGTGTTCTTCCCTCAGCTTCTTCAATATATCTTCTTCATACTGTTAAAGTCATGTGTCTTGTTCACTTCAGCCCAAATGATTTGGAGGATGGCATGGACTGCACCCTCAGCAAGTCTGCAAATGACACTAAACTGGGAGGAGTGGTAGATACTCTGGAGGGTAGGGATAGGATACAGAGAGAGCTAGACAGATTAGAGGATTGGGTCAAAAGAAACCTGATGAGGTTCAACAAGGACAAGTGCAGAGTCCTGCACTTAGGATGGAAGAATCCCATGCACTGCTACAGACTAGGGACCGAATGGCTAGGCAGCAGTTCTGCAGAAAAGGACCTAGGGGTTACAGTGGACGAGAAGCTGGATATGAGTCGACAGTGTGCCCTTGTTGCCAAGAAGGCTAACGGCATTTAGGGCTGCCAGCAGATCGAGGGACGTGATCATTCCCCTCTATCCGACTTTGGTGAGGCCTCATCTGGAGTACTGTGTCCAGTTTTGGGCCCCACACTACAAGAAGGATGTGGAAAAATTGGAAAGAGTCCAGCTGAGGGCAACAAAAATGATTAGGAGGCTGGAGCACATGACTTATGAGGCGAGGCTGAGGGTATCATAACCTCATCCCAGATTTGGACCTTAGCGTCCAAAATATGGGGGTTAGCATGAAAACCTCCAAGCTTAGTTACCAGCTTGGACCTGGTAAAGCTGCCACCACCCAAAAAATTAGAGTGTTTTGGGGGAACTCTGGTCCCCCCAAAAACCTTCCCTGGGGACCCCAAGACCCAAATTCCTTGAGTCTCACAACAAAGGGAAATAAACCTTTTCCCTTCCCCCCTCCAGGTGTTCCTGGAGAGAGACACAGAAGCAAGCTCCGGGAATCTAAACAGAGGGATTCCACCCTCCCCGTTCCCAGCCTTGGAAAACAGAAGTACTGAGAGCTAATCTCTCTTTCCCCCTCACCCAGAGGGAAAGCAAAGTCAGGCTAGTAAATCTAACACACACAGATTTCCCCCTGACTTCTTCTCCCACCAATTCCCTGGTGAGCACAGACTCAATTCCCTGGAGTTCCCCACTAAAGAAAAACTCCAACAGGTCTTACAAAGAAAGCTTTATATAAAAAGAAAGAAAAATACATAAAAATGGTCTCTCTGTATTAAGGTGACAAATACAGGGTCAATTGCTTAAAAGAAATATGAATAAACAGCCTTATTCAAAAAGAATACAATTCAAAGCACTCCAGCAACTATAGACATGTAAATACAAAAAAACATATAAATCACTATCTGATCCTTTGTACTTACACTGGGAAACAGAAGATTAGAAAAGCAGAAGACAGAAAAAATCACTCCTCATAGCCGAGAGAGTACAGGCAGAAAACCCAAGAACAAAGGACTCACACACAAACTTCCCTCCAACCAGATCTGAAAAAGTCTGGTTTCCTGATTGGTCCTCTGGTCAGGTGTTTCAGGAACTTCTTTTTAGGTGTAAGAGACATTAACCCTTAGCTATTTATTTATGACAGAGGGAACTGGGATTGTTTGGTCTGCAGAAGAGAAGAATGAGGGGGGATTTGATAGCTGCTTTCAACTACCTGAAAGGGGGTTCTAAAGAGGATGGATCTAAACTGTTCTAAACTGTTACTCAGAACAAAGAGTAATGGTCTCAAGTTGCAGTGGGAGATGTTTAGGTTGAATATTAGGAAAACACATTTTCACTAGGAGGGTGGTGAAGCACTGGAATGGGTTACCTAGGGAGGTGGTGGAATCTCCTTCCTTAAAGGTTTTTAAGGTCAGGCTTGACAAAGCCCTGTCTGGGATGATTTAGTTGGAGATTGGTCTTGCTTTGAGTAGGGAGTTGGACTAGATGACCTCCTGAGGTCCCTTCCAACCCTGATATTCTATTATTCAAAACCAGCACCAAGATTCCGGTATGTTCATATGGCCAGATGGGTGCACAGGTAGACAAACTTATCAGGGACCATTGTTCTGCTGTTTCCAATACTGGAGATGGAGAAGACTGGAAAAACTGTAACTGGACTGTGGACACTGAGCAAGGGATAAGAAGGTATACTATTCCAGTCAGGGATCATAATACAGTTAGCATGGGCAGATGGTAAGACAGTAAGTACAAGGGTATGGGTAACCAATGAGCTTATGGGAAGGAATTGAAGGTACATGATATCTCAGTTATGGGTGCCCGTGGTGGCAAGTATTCACTCTGTTAAACTCATCATCATATAGCAACCTTGTGTTCTGCCCTATAGTTCACAGCATGATGGCTACCTTGCCATCTAGTTCTGACAGCAGCGTGTAAATGTGTACTGTATTAGGGGGAGAAAACACGGTTGAGCATGAGGTCAGTATGCAGTGAAGGCAAGGCCTATATTCCAGCAAGTCCAAAATTATATTGTATCTTTTGCATCACAAGCACACTGCTCCACTATGCTCTTCCACTTTGTTCAGCTCCAGGATAGTATATCCACATCTCTGTCATTAGGGGAAGAGCCTCTTCCTGCTCTGATCCCACCTCATGGAAACATTTATCCATGCATTCCTTCTCACTGGTAGTCTTATCCTTCTCAAATCTTTCCCAATATAACATCTTGTCTCCTTTACTTTTGCTGAAATATGAGGTATTGACAAAGCCAGGCTCACATTGCCTGAATTAGCCTAGAAACTATGTACCCAATATTGTTCATAAAATGTGGAATTTGACTCTAACGGCCTAAAAATTCCCCACTGCAGATTACTTCTCGACTGCATCAGACACAAAATGGTTCAAAACTAGTCAGATCCATCCTCTCTCTCTTCCTCCTACAGACTCACCAGTAATTCCCACCATTACTTCTCCTATTCAGACTCACTAGTAATTGGTCTGGTATCTTTTCTGCTCCCCGCTCTTTAATAGTCTGTCAGTGTCATGAGATGACTGTTATAAAAGTACTTTATCATGTTCGGGTTTAATGTTTTTCCATGAAAAAAAATCTTGTGTGATTGAGCATTCCATCACTAGGCCCAAGGCACCCAGCCAGATCTCTGAAAGGAAGTTGGATGGTAGATAAAGGTAATTACAGTGTAACATTTGCCACGGTATATTTAAGGCTGTGTCAGCACTTTCCCTATTTTAAGAGGTTTATAACTCTATGAGAGCTGATAGCCTGAAACTTGTCAAATGAATCTAGGGAAAAATAATCTGAAATGCAGTGAGATGCCCCAAACTGGGAAACATTAATGCAAAAGGAGGCCTTGGAGTGATAGAGGGTGGCAGATTAGATATGAACTTGCAAAAGGAAATGCTAATAAAACAAACATACAAACAAAACACTTTTCTACCAAAGTGTTTCCCAGAATTACCAGTGATCACTCACTGTTTGAAAATGAACTGTGTGCGTCAGGGTAAAATAAAAGCTTGCTGTGAAAGGTATTAGCCAGGTGGCAACACATGTGGTGGTGGTCAGTAATACTCTTATAGTCAGCACCATCAACCTAACAGTGGGAGAAAATCTGAAGGCCACATCTATACTACAGACTCATTCTGGCATAGCTATGTTGGTCAGGAGTATGAAGATGGGCAATCTGTGACCAACATAGCTGTGATGGCAAAATCCCTAGTGTAGACACAGTTATACCAGAAAAACTCAATGATATTGCCATTATAGCTTGTTTTGCACAGGGGGCCAGAATAACTGAGCACGCAAAAGTGCAGTTTCCTGCTATAGCTGCATTTACACCAGAAGCCAGGGCCGGCGCTTCCATTTAGGCGACCTAGGCGGTCACCTGGGATATCAGGATTTGGGAGGGTGGCATTTTGTGACCCTCGGCGGCAATTCGGCGGCAGAGAGTCCCGCGCTCAGGGTCTTCGGCGGCAATTCGGCAACGGGTCCTTCACTCGCTCTGGGACCCGCCGCTGAAGTGCCCTGAAGACCGGGAGCGCGGAAGGACCCCCGCCTAGGGCGCCAAAAACCCTGGCGCTGCTCCTGCCAGGAGCGGTTTGCCAGTGCAAATATAGCATACCGGTATAGCCATACTGGGAAAGCACTGCTAGTGTGGATGTGGCCTAAGGGCTTGTCTACATGGGGAGTTATATTGGTATAAAGGTACGCTGTGAATTTAAACCTCTTTATTTACACTGGTATAACTCCCAATGTGAGCACACTTATTCCGGTATAAGTCTCTTTTCCATTTTAGTCTTTGTCACAAAGGAAGCAGTTTAAGCTAAACCAGATAAAGCTACTCTTATTCCAGAATAACTATGTCCATGTGAAGAGTTCTATTAGTCTAACTATAGTGATTTAACTTTAGCCATATAATTTTACTGGCATAGCTTGCTGTACAGGTAAGCTGTAAAAGGAGGGGTACACTTTTTGAGACACTAACACTCGTTCAGCACAGTGCAAACCACCTGAGTTAGCCTTACTTACATTTAACTCTGTTTTCAAAGAACTTTTAACCAAGTTATGTATACTGAGAAACAAGAGTAGAGGTGGTGGGACGGGGAAATGGGATTGACTAGGGAAATTTTAAGGGATAAGGGGAATTTTTATTTCTTGCTAATTGGAAAGAATCCTTTCAAAAACAACACTGAATGAAGGCATTAAAAAAGTGGAAAGGATTAGAGCTATGCCGCCTGTATAATTGTCAAAATGTACATTTAGCCATTTTCTCAAAACTTCTCTTTTGCCAAAGCATATTCACAATGGTTAACTTCAACATTGGACTGAGCAACTTGTTTGATTGATTTAAGACGTGTAAGTATGTTCAAATTGCAACCAGATCAGAGGCTTCAGTTTCACTTCTTGGTGGAACGGCATTGAAGAAAAATGTATTTGCATTTAAAAGATGATGCTGTTCACAAACCACAGCAAAGGTCCATGTTATGTTATACCTGGTAAGACTCTAGTCTTCAAGAAACCATGCTAAGTGCAACTTAGAGTTCCCTTTAAATCCTCCCCTAGGAAGAAGTGGTTTGTTGTGCACCTCCACATTTGGATGTTCTCCGATGATCAGAAATCTGCTCTAATGATCTAAGGTCTATTCAGTTCAGTTGGGAACTTTTAAACTGTAAATGCTTATCTAGAGCACTTTGATCTAAGTCCATGCTGGCTATATGCACTAAGGTTGATGCCTCAACAGAGAGTTGAATCAAAAGATATTGGATGAGGGCCTCACACTGCTCCAGCCCCTTTAGTTCATGTCTCTCTCTCTCGCTCTCTCTCTCATACACACACACCTTTAAATCAGTTTAAAGGCCTGGAGTGGTGTAAAGGTGCCTTAAAATCTCTGTTTCCAGCTGAAGGAGAATTCTCTCAGTGCATGCCCTGTGCAGCCATTAGACTGTCTTCTGAGGACCCTTTTCAAGTGTAAAATGTTCCAGAGCAGAGTTGGAGGCCAGATGCACGTCCATGGGCCGGACCGCAGGCCCTAGTGCTGTGGAGATTGCAGGCAGAAGTGTTACCCATGAGGCAATCACATTCCAGGCTGTCAGCCTTATGTTAGGAGCCTGTTCAACCCACAGAGCAACCCAAGATCAGGAGGGTACACAAATGGCTTGAAGTCACCAGGGCCCTCTGTCACCTTGGTGTGAGGCAAACCTCTACAGCCAAACAAGAGCAGTTAGCTCAGGTGCCCCTTCAACAGAGCTGCAGGAAGTCATCACTCAGTCATACTGCCACAACACTGCTGCTCTGACTTGCTCTCCAAACAGAGCCTGCAGTGACTCAGCCCTCACGCATATGACAGCAACTTGAGCGGAGCCTAGGTCAGATGATCCCTAGGCCCAGATATTTCCCCATCCCCGCCAGAGTTGCAGATCAGTCTGTGCAACAGCACCACCCAGCCAAAAGCCCTCTCGAGACTCTGAGGCTGCTTTTGCATCCAGTTCCCACTTCTGCCCCAGCCTTGTCCTCACTTTATTCTGACACCACTCCAGTCTTGTCTCTGCTACCTGACCCTTCTTAGACTCTGACTACCTGGCTTTGGCCTCTGGCCTGCACCTGAACTCTGGCTGCAGTACTGACTTGGTTCATCCCTAGACTTTGACCACCCAGTTTCAACTCCTGGCTTGCACCGGGACTCCAGCTATAGTACTGACTCTGGCTTGTCTGCAGACTCCAATCTCAGTTCTGACCCCAGATCTAAATTTCAGTGCCCACCTTGGCCTAGTACCAACCCTACACTTGATGTAAATCTCCATTCCAACCTGGAGGCAGCGCCTGATACCTGGGACACGAGTTCTGTATTGCATCTCTTACAGGCACAGCACAAAATCTCAATATTAAAACAGTCTGGCTGCAAGCTGGCCTCTTTAGCTACATACCACAGTGATAATCATCCTGATTTTCCTCCCATACCAGTGTAAATTGGGAACAAGCCCCAGTAACATCAGTGAAATTACACTGATGTAAAACTGTGAGAAGAATTGAACGCAATATAGATCCTGTGGAAGAATTGACTCACTGCTGGTGCACCCCCTCAGTGGCTGGGTGTGGCATAGCAGGCTCTCATCTAGCATCATTTGTAAATATTGCTCCAGACCCGATGTGGTCTCCTCGCAACTCAACCCTCTGGCTAGGTCAGGTTTTGCTTCCATCCATTCTTGGGTAACAAAATCCAGTGTCATTACATCAGGCTTTCAGCCCCCAATTCCTCATACCCTTCTCTTAGTGGTCAGTCTTCATTATCCCCTTCTTTCAAGGGGGGAGGGGATGGTCCTATCACCTTCCCCTGTGGCTGGTGCAAAAACTCAGGCCCTCCCTGTCCTCTGACTTCCAGCCCAGGGACACTATAATTAGCAGGCAAGGTCTGTCTACAGTCAGACTGATGTTCTCCTGCCTCATTAGCTTTCTTCCTACCTCAGCCTGTCAATATGCCTTTCCCACAGCCTCTTCCTGGGACAACTATGTACCTGTGTTTCTCTCAGGCTCTCTGAGATTTCAGATTTCACACCTCCTTCATAGCTGTGACTCACAGGATTTTTCCCGGGAGTTCTCCAACAAATCCCCAAACCAAAGAACACATTTAAATCATTTCAGCCCTTTCCCAGCTTGAACTTCAGCCCTTCCCTGGTCATTCCTGATATTCTGCTCCTTCCTTCTCAGAACACAGGAACTCCCAGCCTCCTTTCCTCAGGTCTTCCTCCAATTTAGCTCTCTCAGTTTCTTAGGAAACCTGACTCCTTTCCACAAGGGTCTGCTAAATACCTACTTAACACTCCACCACCACATGCTAAAAGGTAGGTTGATTGAGTTGGAAGCTCCCATTAACCCTCTCAGTACCAGCGTGAAGTACACATCCCATCATAGATCCTCAGGGAAGGCACTGTCTCGACAGTGCCTATCCATGGTCTTTGATGGAAGTTTCCTAGTACTACCACAGTACAAAGAATAATAAAGGACCAAACTTCCTGTCCAATGGGGAAACCTGCAGGATGGGGACAAAGTAGATAAAATAACCTCCACACAGACCACCTTTTGGAGTTTTCAGGGACTTGTCACCTCAGCATGGAGCAGTGCTTAGGTATGTAGAACAGGGCAAGTGACAGTGCTCCCAACTCTTCCAGTCCATGAAGACTATAAATATGAACATCAGGAGTACAGCGGGTATGCTCTTAAGCTGGGCAGAATGGCTAGATCTGTTGAACAGCTGGCTCTGGGAAACCATCCTTGGAAGTTTTACATTGTGGAGATGGTGTGCCACTAAACTGGTGCAGTGAACACAATAAAGATGTAATTGCTTTACCGGAGGAGTTTCCAAATTTTGTGCAATGGAGATTTAAGGGAAAAAAAAATCCAAACCACATGCCTCTGACAGCTCTGAGGTGCGATACAGGATGGAACCAACAAAGCATGTTTAAAAGGGAGTTTCAGAAAAACACTTTGGGGTATGAGTGAAAAACAAGTTTCTTAAATCATTTTAAATTTAAAGGGAGGAAAAATAAAAGTGAGGACTGGAAAGATGATGTTTGGAGAAAAGATAAGCATCATCCCTTACTAGGATTCTGAGGACTTTTAAGGGTGTGGAGAATGTGATTTTATTCAACTGTTGAGCATAGAGGAGAAGTTGTAATGGAATGAGATGCGAAGAGTTTTTCTATGGAGGAAACATGGAACTGGAACTATAAAGACAGAAGGAAACTTGCTTAAACTATAAATAGGGGCAACATGGGAGGAATAAATAGTTTTAAAAGGCAAAGATTAATAAGTTCACTGAATTAAAAACAAAAGTGGAAGAAAAGATTGAGCTTCATGGAAAATATTATGGCAATTCAAACTGAATTTCCTTTTCCCATACACTATTCAAAGTAATCCTGTGACTATGGTTACTGGGATTGGATCTGGAAATCTGAGAATCACTGGCGGCCCAACAGTTTGAATTTTACTATTCCAGAGCTAAAAGCACTCATGACATTCTGCCAATTGTAAATAAAGGCCCAATTAAATTTGCAAAGGTATTGATCTTGTCTTTGTTTTAGTGAACCCTCTTATGCTTCTATCTCAAACAAGATGAAAAAGAACTACTAATTTTTGTATGATACATCTTAATAACTGGCTCTCTTAGCATCTTAAAACTGAATTAAATATTCTTAGGCAAATATATTTAATGTGGCAACTTTCAGCAATACATGAGTATAGTAGTACAAGTAATAAATTTATTAGCAGCAATAGATGCAGGGCTATTATCTGCACTCGATAGACTTTTGGTAATTTTTCTCTCTGGTCTTACGCATATGTTCAGAATGTCAGATTGCCATGGTTTGCATCTTTAACCCACTCTCAAAGTAACAGAACAATACTCAGACTGCATAAGTAAACACTGAGTAGTAAGTATAATTAATTACAGTGTACATTAAGGCCAATATCTTCAAAACTAGCCACGGATTTGGGATACCTCAATTTTTGAGGGCACCAATAAGGTAAAAAGTTGGGCACGCAAACAATGGAGAAACCAAAATCAGAGATAATTTTGAAAAAAACATTGGCTGTGTTATTTGTTTGCAATCTGATTCCATAACCACTTGCACATATGCATTATTTTACATACAAGAGTTTCTAGGATAAGACATCTGTGATAAACAGTTTATATTACAGACCTTCCCTCAGAACAAATTTTAAGGTACTAGATGATATTAGGAATCTTAGCTATAAAAAGGGAGTCTTCTTTCAATTAAGTAAAAAGAATGTCTGTCTGTCTTACTGGAAATATAACTGATACCCCATTTCCAGGAATGAAAAGTTGGAAAACATTTATTTGAAGAATCCTTTTATCTACAAATTGCTTTGTCTTTCTTTAAAAAAAACAACAAAAAAACAAAGAACCCCAAAAAACCTGTAAGTAGTAAAACCTTCTATCAGAATCATTTTATGGTGATTATTCCTTATTTAACAGGAGACACTTTTAAAGGATTTTTTTTAAGTAGTGCAGGATTGTAAGCAATATCTTTTAAAATCCTATTTGTTTATATTGAACTGAGAAGGACTGTCTCGACTCCCTTTTCCTACTCTTATTAGAATATATTGTTTAATATTTACATTATTTTAATCTAAATTGTCCGTAACTGTGAGCAAGTGGAGAGAGAGAACACAATCATAATTCTTGGTCTATGTTACATTAGCACCCATAGTGGCCTCCATAGTGATTAACCAGCACAGCTAGCTGGTGCAGGTGGAGTACATGCTACAGCAGAGTGGTACACCAGATGTGCTCCCTGAACTCTGGGAGGCACTGCTTCATGTACACTGGGACTGATCCTCCACTGCCTGAAACCTGTTTTCATTTCTACCTGTGCAGAGCATAAAATACTACCATATAAAAATGGTAGCTGTTCACTATACCTGGCAGAGCTGTACATTACACAGTGTGTGATACAGTGGAGAATCAGACCAAATTCGTCCCAGGTAAGGCAGTTCACCTCCACCACTATATTCACTGAAGGGCTGTGACATTAAGGCATCATAGAGACCTTGATGTGATATATCATTACAGTTATATGAAATGTTTTCACACAGGAAAAAAAACCCTGGAGCTTTGACAATTCTGTGAAAATATTTTTATTTTAATTTTTACCATAAACTTTTTCACCAGTGAAACTGCTTTGCATTTAGCAAAAGTGCAAGTGTGTGTCACAATGGAGGGGGTAAGCTAAAAGTCTGAAGCTACATCATAGTTATTGCTCAATATTTTAGCAGGCTCAGTCTAACCCAGAGAAGTCTCAGAAGTGGGAGGGAGAATTCAAGCATCTTGGTCATCATCTTCCAGCTCTGTGATGTCATTATGGATGCAAGTATATCATCTGTCATAAGTACAACAACCTGGGTAAATATCTACAGGATCTTGGGATATATATTAGTTGGTGCAAATGCTCATAACTCCAATGAAGACAATGGCATCAGCTTACACCAGCAGATGATCTGCCCTCTAATGTTTCTGTGTGTACTAACAAGCAGTAGGGGAAGATGATATTGGGAACAAGAGCTAGGAGAATCTAGATCTGAAAATCTAGGGTTATAACATCACCTTTGGGAGGTGTGGGCACTGAGACTCTAAAGTTTGTCGTAGAGATGTGACAACCAAATACCACAAAATTCATCCTATTCAGATTTCAGTCAGTCACATAATCAGCTTTCAAAACTTGGTATTTCCATCATTCCACCAGCTAGCTCAACAGCCCTCAGCCCCTTCCCCTCTGTCTACAAGCCCAACAATCCCTTCTCCTTCTCCATCCACCTCTGCCACTGATTTTCACAGCTCCCAACAGTCTTTTCATCTCTCATCCCTTCTCCAAAAGCACTACCTTTAAGAAAACACCCAGAAAGGGTCCAGCAGGCCCTGTTACCTCCATACTAATCCTAGGCAGGTGAACCACTCATATTTAACATGATTTTTATGCTTCCCTTTCAGCTTCTCCATATAAATCTTTTCCATGCAAGGAGAAAGTAAAACTGACCAAAGTGGTGCTGACTTATACTTCACGGAACCTTGCTGGTTCCAGGGATGGTCAGTATGAGTTCACAAGGCATAATTCAGCATGCATCAGACCACAACTGGTTAACTGAATTAAGGTGATTTGTAACCAGGAGGGAGGTTGCACATGACTCCCACAGTGACAATAGTACTAAGCTTCCTAATTGTATGAAAAGAGCACTTATGTTTCTCTTCTGAGCCAAGTAGTACACCAGCCAGAAGAATGGTGTGCATTCAAATGACTTAGGTGAAATTTGGGATGTGCAAAGGGAAGCAACAGGACAACTGGGGAGTTGTGGAATATCAGCCTAGCAGGCACAAAGCACTACTTTTCTGCCTGATTAACATTTTTAAAATGTTCCTTTTAAAAAAAAATCCTATTCTTTATCAGCCACAGCTTTTCCACAGCTAAACCTTTAAATGTTTCCCCTGTTAATCTGACTTCCACCATAGTAAATTTAATATCAAAGCACACATTTTTTTCATATCTTGTGAACCCCAGAACAGCTGATTTTTCAGCCCCTTTGCCAGTAGTGTGAATTTCTTTGCACAGGTCAACGTACTGAAAGTTCTATCAGCCTCCAGTACTCCTGTCCCAGAAAAGGTTTTCCGGGGACAACTTCATATATATATTTTTTCTAATACTGCATCATTAGTAGCTGATGGCAAAGGAAATTCAATTTGCATTACACTACTCTATCCTTTGAAGATCACCATATGGAAGGTGATTTCATGAGACTCCATAAAATCAATTGGGGATTATCAACCTAAAAAACAGAAAAGTACTTCAGGGCAGCAATATTCTACTCCAGCAGACTCCAGGACTCCCACAGGAGGCGTGGGTTTTTTGGTTTTCTTTTCTTAATGTTGGGATCAATCTCTAAAAATCCTATACGGTTGTGGCTTGAGTAGTTTTTTCCACTAATTAATTCTTTTCTGTGAAAATAAAAACTGCTTTGCTCCTTAAAAAACACATTGGTTTGCTCTGTATTTTGTTTTTGCAAAATGCCACACACTATCATACTAATTCTTAGCTGTAAGAGAACCCAAACTTTGCTGGGTTTGCTTTGATTGTATATGTGTGTGTGTGAGGAGGGAAGTTGTTTTAGTTTTCGTAGACAGTAGATTGGTTTGTTTTGGGCTGGGTTTTTTGTATGGCTCTACTGCTCAACAACTTTGATTCTGACCTAATAACTCATTTTCTCTCTCATGTTTTTTCTTTCGGATACTTTTAATTTTTCTTTAAAAGCAGCAAAGAGTCCTGTGGCACCTTATAGACTAACAGATGTTTTGGAGCATGAGCTTTCGTGGGTGAATACCCACTTCGTCAGATGCATGTAGTGGAAATTTCCAGGGGCAGGTATATATATGCAGGCAAGCTAGAAATAATGAGGTAGTCCAATCAGGGAGGACGAGGCCCTGTTCTAGCAGTTGAGGTGTGAAAACCAAGGGAGGAGAAACTGGTTCTGTAATTGGCAAGCCATTCACAGTCTTCGTTTAATCCTGAGCTGATGGGGTCAAATTTGCAGATGAACTGAAGCTCAGCAGTTTCTCTTTGAAGTCTGGTTCTGAAGTTTTTTTGCTGCAGGATGGCCACCTTAAGGTCTTCTATAGTGTGGCCAGGGAGGTTGAAGTGTTCTCCTACAGGTTTTTGTATATTGCCATTCCTAATATCTGATTTGTGTCCGTTTATCCTTTTCCGTAGCGACTGTCCAGTTTGGCCGATGTACATAGCAGAGGGGCATTGCTGGCATATGATGGCGTATATTACATTGGTGGATGAGCAGGTAAATGAACCGGTGATGGTGTGGCTGATCTGGTTAGGTCCTGTGATGGTGTTGCTGAAAGCACAAGCAACAATTTGGCATTCTTGTCAAATATTTTGCAACAAAACCAGAACACATTGTCAGTTAATTTCAAGTAAACTAACCAATGCCAATTCAGTTTCTCACCAGCACTTTTTCCAATGTGACTTTGAGAACAGTTCTGCTCATTTACTGGAAACATCATATCCTCCATTTTGCTGGCATGATCAATATCTGTAGAGTTTAGGATCGCCAGCCATAAAGCAGGCTCTAATGTATCGATCTGTAGTGTGCAATTTTTCTCATGGCTGTTTCTGTCATCATACAAGCCTAATTCCTCTCCTATTCATGTGAGCTAAATTCTTCTTTATCATGGAAAATCTTTGGTGATAAAGACACTTAATTCAGACAACACTGAAACAACATAATCAATCAGTAAATAGGTTCAGAATTACCAAAATGATTTTACTTGGGTTTTGTGTTACAAATAGGAACAGGATAACTATTGAAGAATCCAAAAAAGGACTTTGTCCTAAGTGTTTTAGTAACTGTTACCTCTCTGAGGAATGTATAATAGACACAAATGAACCCAAACAGCCTTAACTTTGCCCTGTAATGAGAGTACAATAATTATGCATTAATATCATATGTTGTCCCGGCTTATATTAAACTGATTTCTAAATACACTTTTTTTTGTTCAATTTTTTTCTTCTCATGGTGTCAGTACAGGGCAGAGCTAAGGTAGTTCAGGTGCTCTAAGTGTGCATTTCCATATGTTAAGCTTGTCTAGGTTTAAGTTTTACCTTACCTGAATTTTCAGACTTTATAACGTGTGCATTTGGGGTAATTACAGCATCCTTCTGAGGTAGTGCTTTAACTCCTTCTATACGTAGCTTTTTTCTAGAATGTCCTTGCTTTCAAAAAATTATTCAGAATTTCAAACATGTAACAGTAAAGAAGAATCCAAACAGAGAATTACCATGTGATATTTTAAATGATTGGAAGATATCTAGTGTAAATTAATTTTTTTTTCCTTTTTGTTTAATGTTAATTTTTAAGGTCAGATGCTCCAGCACACTCTGACTGAAGAGGCAGATAGGATTTCCAGATGCTAAACACTAATGCAACAGCAATAAGAGATCTGGATACTTGCACCCAGGGGTTAACTATTGTTAACAAAGTTCCAATAGTGAAAAACATTAGGACTTGTGCCTCACGAGTCAGGGATCAAAGTTAACGACACCATTTTTGGATGGCTGGTCTCATTTATTGATCATAATTTGATTTAATTAAATTAAATTGGGCACTGAGAAATAGTGTGTCAGGGTTTTTTTTTATTCCTAACATTTTTAAATATAATGCCTTATATGTGTATTGTGCAACATTTTCTGATGAGTTTTCACTGCTGTGCCATGGTTTTTCTGATACAGAAGTTCATGGTAAATAACCATAAAATATTTAGGAGATCATCTGAAAAGTTTTCAATTCTGGACCCCCTGTTCTTATTACACGACTAAAGGGCCACATCCTCCAATATAGATGATTGGATGCAGCAGATTACCATGGTGTAGGGACAGGAGGCAAAATGGAAGGGACGATGGGTAGAGGTGTGAATAACAGAGCATTCACTAGCTGAGGCAGCTGTGAAATAGTGGATATAGCTTTGCTGCACCCCATCAATGTACCTGTCCAGATTGCAAGACATCTGATTGTAACATCACAGACATTTCTGTTCTAACCACAGGTTACCCTGGAAACAGGTTGAAGTAAATGTTAATAAGATGATGATAAAAAAAAAGGAAACTAAGAAAACAACCTATGAAATATTTATGGGATGTGGAAGTACAGATAAGGAAAGGGAGGTTTGGAACTCCCATGCATATGCATAAGGTGTTAGGCCTGGTCAGAACAACTAGATAAAAGAAGTTGGGCTAATGTGAGAAGACTGCGAGTGAGGACCTCATTGGGAAGACCCTAGCAGGAACCACCCCTCTATCAATGACCACCTGTTGAGAGATCTACCAGAGTCTAGAATATCTTTGGGTATGTGAGTATGAATATGGCATTGGCTACGACTTGGACTCTGTCAGGTTGGGTAGATGTGTTTGTGAGTGTAACTTATAATACAAAAGATTTTTTTGCTTGTAACTGTGTTTGTTGTCACTGCAGTCATTCTGTGTGCATTCCTAAGCGTCTCCCAATCTAAAAGAATAGTAGAGGATAACTTTCATCCTATCAATCTAAAAACTGCAGCACAACAGGAATGGAGCTCACTGCCCAGAGACACTACAGTTTAACATAGGACTATCAATTCAATTGAAAAGAGAGGCTAAATGTATGTAAGCTGCTTATTGTTTTTATATGCTTCTCTGTAATGCTTTTGTTCTGAAAAAAAAACAGTACTTTGTTTTATGAACATGTCTGGGTCTCTGGTTAATCCTGTTATTGCCCCGAGAGAACTTCAGGTGCGAACTACAGGCAGACTTGCTGAGCTTATCACAGTGAATTGCACAAGACTGTGGCGTAAGTCCACAGTGTGGAGGGAGGAGATTGTGACCTCCCTCGCCAAGAAAGATAACAACTAGAGGCTTGAAAGCTGAGTTCCTCTGAGCAGGCCTGAAGGGGCAAGAGGTGCAGTTAACTCTAGAACTGAGACAGTTGCCTACGTATGTGATAAATGACAGTCCATTCTCCCAAAGTGTTTACAGTCTAGACCTGGTGACATGGCTGACCTTTTGGGGTCAGAAGAACATTTTTGTATATGTGAGCATAGTTTAAAATAACGTTTCACTGTACTGGATCTAGGTGCTGATTGGGCGCCAGATAACTGGAATGCAGTAAAGGGGGCTGTGTGATTTCCTCTTTTGCTTCTTGATAACCAGTGTGGGGGATGAGAAGCACAGTTTGTGACTGATTAGGGAGTTTAACTTCAGTGTTACCTACCAGTCTTGGGAGTATCTGCTCTCTCTTTTGCAGCCTGCCCTGACCTTGGCATTTCCAGTGAGGGTTGCCCCAGGCACCCTGGGTCATATGTGGATCCACATATATTCTTTAAATAAAAATTCATCATCATAAGTTTTTTACATTAATCAGATAAGGACATAAGTACTGTGGGCCAGATCCTCTAGTCCAGCTAATGAGTACTTAGAGCAAGACTGGAGAGTGGGGTGGCGGGGCAGAGAGCCCATTCTATAACTGGGCTGCTCTAACTGTTGGGGGGGGTTCTCTTCACCCCCTCCCCTGGTTATTGTCACGCAGACAGAAAGCAGAAGACCAGAAGTCCAAAGTGCAGGTAATGCGATATTATTGGGATTAGTTTCAAGCAAGCATATCCATAGCTCTACATGCCAGCAAAGTCTGTTTCACAGTGTTCCATTCCCAGCTCTGATGACATAGAGCCTTTACCTATGTCCCCATTTCCTATTCTCATTGCTTTCTTCTTAACAGACCCAAATATACCTGCAGTGCACGCCCCGGGTCCTGTCCCTTACAACTTATGGTCATTTCCATTTTGGAGGGTTGTGAGTCTGGGGTCTTGGTGCTACCTCTTTTGTATTCAATGGGAGGGGTAAGGAGTGAGGATATGTTTTGGCCAAGGCCAGGCCTTTCTTTGGCATTTAGTGTTTCTTATACCCCCCCTTCGGCATCCTCTTTTGCCCCTCCTATCTGGTTGCTTGACCTTGGCTTGAGAGAGGAACCAGACAGCCTTCCAGTGTATGCTCATATATTAAACTCCCACCATACCCTAGAACACTTCAGCTCCATCCCTTATCTCTTTTCTCATTATACTAACAAACCCATCTGGCTGGGCAGAAGCAACACACAGTGTCTTTGTTCACACATATTAGTAAGAATATAAAAGTATCAAAAGTCAAACTCAGAATTCTGTCTCAGGCTAACAAACAGGCCTATATACTAACACTAACCTATGTTGCCTTCACTGAGAACTGATCTCATGTATGTTGGCTATTCATAACCTAGAGATCATGTAGGTGCAGTGGATTCTAGTTTGAGACTACACAATCTATTTTTTCTGAGATACTGGGGCATCTCATCACAACAGCAGTGTTTGTGATGAAGGTTTCTCCACACTGGGGTGGTAAGTAGACTTCGTGCAATCTTACCTTTACTAATAGAGCCTGCTGTGTCTATACAGTTTGTGTCACATCAGTTGTACGAAGCTTAAAATACTGTTGCATCATACTGATTGTTTTTTCAACTCACAATCATGCAGCGGTACACTTCCAAGCCTTTCTGTAAAGCATCTAACACTAACCGTGCCTTGGGCCCCTGTATTAGCTTCTGGCTAGCTTATCCTCTTACCAAGTTTCTTGTAAGTATAGTACCATCAGTATGTTACCTGAGCTTCAGATGCCTTTTTCCCTGGCACAGTTCTTACCAATAGCCACAAGAACTGAAGTATGGATTGTTTAAACCCCAAAGTAAAAGGCTTATGCAGTAAGCCCACTAAACATTATGTCTTTAATGTTCTATTAATGTAGTATTTCAAGGTTTGATTGGCTGAGTTTGTGGGGCCATAAACTCAACTTGATGAAATTTCTCGGTCTGTCTGTAAGACTTTTTAACTCTGCATCCAACCAATTCCAAATTTCACAGAATGTCCTACACATCAATGGCCAGAGCACTACTGATTGAATGGAAAATCCAGAAAAAAACAAAAGGGGGAAATGAAGGACAGGAGCCCCTGCCACCTGTTTAGTACTGTCACAGCTTCAAGCACCTCTGCAATTGTCTATAGATCTCATTAGTTGATAACAGCCATTAACACCTTTCAGCACAACAATAACTCTATCACATCTAGGGTTCTCCTCCAAGCAGAGTTGACTCCCTGAATGACTTTTCTCTCAGACAAATAATAATGGTGTAGAGGAAGGGGAATGGGGAACTTGAAGAGGGTAGGAGGAATGAGGGGGCCTGCTATGGGGGAAGGAGGAATAGGGAGGAATACAGAATCCTGGTGCGTGGAAGTTGAAGGACC
The DNA here is from genome assembly GCF_007399415.2 of Gopherus evgoodei. Lineage (NCBI taxonomy): Eukaryota > Metazoa > Chordata > Testudines > Testudinidae > Gopherus > Gopherus evgoodei. The sequence goes on from NC_044328.1 coordinate 47,828,294, forward strand.
ACAGAATGGCAGGACAGGAGTACTCAGAGACCCTGGCATGGCAGGACAGGGGGAGGAGGGAGAAGGAGCAATAAGGAACACTGGTACAGAGGGAGGGAGTAATGGGTATGCACACAGATCCCCAGTATATGGGGAAGGAGGACCCTGGTATGGGGGAAACAGAGGACTGGGTGTGCAAACAGAGCCCCTGCCATGAGGGGAGAATGGAGGTTCCTTGAATGAGGTAAGGGAGAGTGGAGAGCACACAATCCCTGGTAGGGTTTCTGGGGAGCTGTGATGGGAGGGGCGATTCAGAGCCAATAGCATGGGAAGGAAGAGGGGAATAGAGGTGGTCATGTACCCACGGGCATGGAGTGGAAATAGGGAACCCTGGTAGGGGAGAAGAGGGGAAGAGGGGATACGTAGAACCCCTGGCAGGGGAATTGCAAGGGAGTAGGAGGGTGCCATGCAAGGAGTTTGTGGGAGTGAAGAGGGGAAGGCAAGGATCCCCTGATGTGTTCACTGAGCTCAGCCTACAGAATGTACGTGTGCAACCCCCTGATGACATTATGACCATCCATGCTGAAGGGGTTTACATGAGAAGTACAATAGAAACAATATCTTTTATTTGGTTCCAAAAGTAAAAACTAAATAACGACTGGATATCACTGCAGACATAATACCCAATACATCCAGTAAAAATATAAAGATTCTTTTTAGATGCTTCCCATACAGGTGAGAAATTGCAGATTCAGTCAAGACAGAAACAGATATAGCTCACTTCCGCTTTTAAAAATTGCAGGCTAAATTCTTAAGTGGTGTAAATTTGTATAGCCCAATTGCTTTCAATGGAGCTACAACAATTTATACCAGACGAGGATTTGCCCCAGCAAATTTGCTTTCCTTACTTTCTGACATAATTTGAAAAATATTTCCGAATTGCACTGGCACAATAGTGCCAGAAACTAAAGCTATCAGCAGTGCTTAGATATTTTCAATGCTTACCCCTAACCTACAGGCACTCTCTAAAGATAAGAGTGCAGATATGTCTCCTTGCTCATTCCAGCTATGCTGCTTGAAAAAAATAGTAGGTGTTCAGTGCAACTTGCATACAACATTTTATGATTCACTGCATGACCTAGACTTTCTAGACGTGAAAGACCAGTGCCACCATCTGGTGTTTATAAATCTTAGAACTTCCTTTCCTGTCTGAAAGAATTCATAGTTTGTCTAATTCAGTAGACGAGCAAGAGAGGAAGAAAGATAAGTAGATCTGAAAATCAATGCAGAAAGCTTAAAAATACTTCAATACAGCAATTATAAAGTGAATGCAATATGTAAAAACATGATAACAAAACTCAAATATTAGAAGCTGAGAGGGATTAAAGGAGTAAAATTAGCAAGTAAGATCTTGTCAGAGGGAAGAAAAAATAATTTTTGCAAAAATATAGACAGTAATTCACATACATATGTCAACGTAGTGTTCTTGGGTGATTATTCATTTTTAATAACTAACTTTCACTATGGTACAGAGACCTTGCAAATTATCCAAACAAATTATTTACTATTTATGATAAGCACTGTATATAACTTTAAGGAATCACCACTAGAAATATTTTATATGTTTATTCAGTTATATTGCTTTAGAATAATTAAAAGTCAAATCATTCAAAATTATATAGCAGAAACAGGACCCTATTTAGGAACTTCCTAAAAGCATAGTTACCATACATCCTGGTTTTCCCAGACACAGTCTCTTTTTTTGAGCTTCCTTTCTCTGTCTGGGCAGATTTTTCAAATATTAGGAAATATCCAGAGTTTTTGCAGAGCAGACAAGCTGCAGCTCAAAAAGAGTCCTGATTGGTCCCTCCCCCGCATCCACAGCTGATTGGTCCAGTCCCTTGCAAGCCACTGCTGCCGGATCCCACCCACTCAGGTCCTGGCTCCCAGCCTTGGGGAGGGGGTCCCACAGGGAAATGCTGACTGACAGCTGTCACTGTGTCCTGGGCTTGTGCAGCCACCCTGTCACAATGACAGGGAGCAACACTCCCCCACCTCCAGTGAGTACCCTCACCACAGGTACCCCCTCCATCACCCCCCAGCTTGCCCCCCTTTGCTCTCCCCTTCGCCACTCGCTCCCCCAGTGTCCACTTTTTGGGAAGCTGAAATATGGTGAGCCTACCTTGTCATGGTATAATTCCCCAATCTGAACCTTAGAGTCCAAAAATAGGGTACCAGCATGAATTCCTCTAAGCTTAATTATCATCTTAGATCTGATAAGCTGCCACTACCCAAAAATATAGTGTTTTGGAGCACTCTGGTCCACCCAAAAACCTTCCCTTGTGACCCCAAGACCCAAATTCCTTGAGTCTTACAACAAAGGAGAATAAACCATTTCCCCTCCTTCTCCTTTCTTCCTCCCAGATCTTTCCTGCCCTGGGTACACTAGGAGATCACTGTGATTCAAACTCCTTGAATCACAACACAGAGAAATCAGGGTTTTCTTCCCCCCTTCTCTTCTTTCTCCCTGTCTCCCACCAATTTCCCAGTAAGTACAGACTCAATTCCCTTGAGCCTCAACAAGGGGAAAAAATTAAACAGGTCTTAAAAAGCAAAACTTTTAATAAAAAAGAAAGAAAAAAAGGTAAAAGTTGTCTCTGTAATTTAGATGATAAAAGTTACAGGGTCTTTCAGCTTATAGACACTAGAGAGAAGCCTCCCCCCAGCAAAATACAATTTAAAATACTTTCAGCACAATACACATTTGCAAATACAGAAAACAATCAAAAGACTAAACTCGCCTTTTCCTGGTACTTACTAAAATTAGAACAGAAGAGATTTTTTTCAGAAAGATTGGAGGAATCTGCTTACATGTCTGGTCTCTCTCAGAATCCAGAGAGAACAAAGTAAAACCCAAAAAACACAAACAAAGGCTTCCCTCCACCAAGATTTGAAAGTATCTTGTTTCCTGATTGATCCTCTGGTCAGGTGTTTTTGGTTCACTGTTTGTTAACCCTTTATAGGTAAGAGAGACCTGTAACCCTTAACCATCTGTTTATGACATACCTAAAATCCAAATTAGTTTCTTGATTTATAGATGGATGATGTGTGTCTGTGCATTTTATAATTTTATTTAGGGATGGACATTTGGGGATAACAATAGCTATATCACTGTTATCAGGCATGTGGAAGATGCTGGCAATGTAAATTGATGCCATGATTTTCACAATGGGTTCTTGACTTTTGACCACCATCATAATTGTGTTCTTATTGGTGATCATTATATTATTATTAATTTGTATTACCAAATACAAATAAACAATAAGAGTCCTAGTCATGGATCAAGATCACACTGTGCTAAGCACATGGCATAGAGGAGGGATCTGAAGGAAGAAGATAATAAGGCAGTTTTACAGAGGTTTATGGGGAGGTCTTCCCAAATGTCTGTGGTAGCAAGAACGCATGAAGGTGCTTGGTAGAAAAAGTAAAAAATGGGCAATGGAGGTCTGCATCATGGGCCAGTCAGAAGCAAAAGCTGAGTGGGGATAGGCCATGAAGGGTCTTGAAAGTAAAGATAAACAATGTTATGTTTTATGCCATAGAGAAGGGGGAGCCAGTGGTGGGATACAAAGAAAGGGATCCAAGGTCAGAGTGACAGCTAGAAAAATGATCTTTGCAACAAGATCCTGAATGGGTCTGAGTGAGGCAAGATAGCATTTGTCAAGGCCAGAGAAAAGGATGTTGCAGTATGATGCAGGATGATGAACAAGATGTTGCAGTAAGTGAGATGCAAGATGATGAGCTTTAGCTTCATGGCTGGATAGGAAAGGCCAGACCTTAGAGATGTTATGCAGAAAGAATCTTGAAGATTTAGATGTAGCCTGGATGTGATGACCTAGAGAGAAGTCAGAGTTGAAGATAACACTCAGGTTATGAGCCTGAGGGACAAGCAGGATGGTGATGTCGTCCACAGAGACTGAGACAGGAGGTAGCAGGGAGAGCTTGTGGAGAAAGATAAAGAGTTCTTTCAGCCATGAGATGTCAGAGAAACAGGACAAGATTTTAATTTGGACAGAAGGAGACAGGTCTGGAATAGAGAGGTAGAATTGTGTTGCATTAGCACAGAGACAGTAGTTGAATTTGTTTTTGCGGGTGAGATTGCCCCAGAGATGAGGTGTAGAAAGAGAAGAGAAAGGACCATGGATAGAACAGTAGGGAACCCAGAGAAAGTTGTAGGGTGAGAAGAATCCTCTGAAGGACATATTGAAGGAGAGGCCATTTACCAAATAAATAGGTGTCTGGACTATGTAGATGTATTCTCTAGGGACTCCTAGATTTTTGGCCTTTTACTTGCACATGTATTTATAAGTCTGTCTCTCAAGGAGCCAGAGTTAAGATCATCTGTTATTCACAAAGAGCAAGAATGAGACTTATAAGCACTCAATAGAGGGTGATATACAGCTGTATCGCCCTAAACACAGCAGTGGATCATGCCTGAGATAGGCACAATCTCTGATTGGGACACTCCTTGCTCCCCCAATGCACTGGCCCTGATCTTCAGGCTCATGCAGGAAGATGGGACAGGGCATGATCCTGCCTTCTTTCCCACCCATATCTTGACATCCTGCCCCACACTGACAGTAGATATAAACGAACTAAATTACATGATAAAGAATTATGTTTTCATAGCATACTGATGTAACAATATGCCAGCATTAACTGAGGCAATATAAACTAGGTTAAACAGTACTAGATATTGATATCAAAAATCTCAGACATGTTTTTGAAATTATGCAGAGAAGGTACCCTTGCTCCTCATTAGACAGCTCCCCCATTTCTACTCTTTCTTGCATGTCCATTCCATCCCATCTTTGGTGGCATCAATCAGCTTTTTACTATCGAGGACGAAGGTCACCGAACAGCTCTAAGACATAAAGTAACCAGTTTTCTTCATTAACATAAGTAAAGTAATGCATCCTAATTCTTAAAAAGGGGTAAAATGGAAATTATGATAGTGTGTATTATGCAATATTATTGTAGTATGTTGGGCAGCCAGGTCTGCAAAGAATCCCATTTGTAATCAATTAACATGTAAAATAGATTTAAATCCAACTTTAGGCACTTTAAAATTCAAAGCACTGATTCATTCACTTTTCCATCTCCCCTTGATTAGATAAACAATCACTCAGACTGCAGCCTTCAGCATGACATACAGCTAGCTATTCCTGTATACAAAAGCCTCTAGCCTTAACAGATATACCCACCATCAAATTACTAACTATTAGCTGATAATGTTATTAATCCACAGAACCTCCTTGGAGTTGAATGTTTTGTAATTCAGTGTCCATTCTCCACAATCACAATTTGGGTCTGGGCGAAAAGGTTCTGATTTAGAAGCAATAAAGGTACTGTGTCTACGAATGATTTGCCAATTTAGCCTTTTATTAATAATCTTATAATTATAGCCAAATATTGTCCATATGTATATATTTTGCAGGTGACTATTACATTTATATAAGTATTACCACTGGAAAATGACATTATCTGTAGTAGGATCTATGCTTGTAGCATTTTGTTCACTGGCAAAATGTTCAGTTTCCAGCCTCCAAGAGATTACAATTAGAGAGAAAAATCAAAACTAACTTTTAAAAATATGTAACTAAAAACCACTACAGCAAATCCACACTCTTATCACATCAGTTTGGTTGGTCATCTATATGTCCACTCCCCAGCACATAACTCATGTAATTCAAGTGTACAGAGGGGATCAGGACTGTCCCTTAAGAAAATATCCTAGATATGAGACAGATAGGGTGACCAGATGTCCTGATATTTTGGTCTTTTTCTTATATAGGCTCCTATTACCCCCTACCCCATCCTGATTTTTCATCCTTGCTGCTTGGTCACCCTAGAGACAGATGGGGCGAAGTGGGATTATTTGCCTTATAGTCTCTGAGCAGCAGCATTTTAAGTTTGTTGTTACTGTTTTATTAACCTACACATTCCTGAAAGGGGTCAAACTTTCTGGTTCTTGCTTTCTATACAGTATTTTTTTTAGAATAAATCATCTAGGGGTCTGCATGAACATGCACTGCTTCCCATCCTCTGTTAAACTCTTAATGTAACATACTTCCAAAACCTGAAAAATGGGGCCTGAGAAATGAGACAAACCTCTCAGATGGCAGGCTTCGAGGCCATTTATATAGTGCAACAAACATACTGAATTACACTTGGAAACAAACAGGCAGAGAGCACTGGTCCAAGGTACTCATAGCCCTTCATCACACAGAAGAGAGAGCGTAGCTGAAGTTTCCTGATGTTTTTCAGTGGCAATCCCAAGCATAGTGCATTGCAGTAATCCCTCCTGGAGGTTACAACAGCATTGTTCATTATGGGTAAGGATCCGTTGTAGTCTGCAGGTCACACCTGCTGTCTGAGAATCCAAGAGTAGCCACTTAGTATGACTGCACACAACACTGGTAAATGTTGGACCTTCAAAGGAAGCCTCATTCCACACCTCCATTTCTCCAGATGTTTCTCCCTACTTGTCAACTTTCCTTCTTTAATCATGTCTGGATTGAGTCTGAGTCTGATTTCTCCACATCTCTTAAGCTCTGGATAAACACTGTTGCTCCTTCTTCTAAACCATTGCATTCCTCTGAACTTTCATTCCCACTCCCCCCTTCTGATGGAAGATGAGGGTCCCAGAACCTACCCACTTTTCACTGAAAACTGTAACCAGCTCCACTGTAATTAAGGTTGACATTAGCCTCTTACCTCTTACAATCTCTGCTCAAATCCTGCATTAGGTCACAATGACTAATTAAGTGCATGGACTCATCCCACATCACTGTTGCCATTTGGCCAAATCTTACTGCCCTCGCTCAATCTGGAGCGATGAAAGCAGACTCTATTCAAATACGGACTAATAGGATGAGTCCCTTGTCAGCTCTTTGGCTGTCCCATTGTCCAGTGGGGAAAAGTTTGTACAGTAGTCGCCTGCATTATTGCCAGCTCAGGTCAGTGCTATTAGTTCTTTGTGTTGATAAACAGTAAGTTCACCTGCTATATTTTAAGGAACAGAAGAAATGCAGCACTCTGGTAACAATTATCTCTGCCTGTCTTTACCAAGTAGAAGACTTTTAGCATTTAGGTAATTGATTGCCTTCACAACAATTTCACACCAATGGCTGCATTTTTCAGAAAAAAGCATCAGATTGAAGCAGATGGGAGCAGATCAAAACAGATTGCACAGAACAGTCACAGTCTAATGGTGAACTGGGAATACTGAGAAAACCCTATGAGCATAGCTTCTGAATTGGAAATTGAGCTCTTTCATTGCAACTTTCAAAGTGCTGGAGTAACTGCTCTTACATTAGTTTTGTCAATTAAAGGCAAAATATACACATAATAGAGATATATAATATGTTAAGGGGTCAGTTGTGCCCAGACCTGTATGGTTGTGCAAGGCAGAAGAAGGCACACGGAGCTGGGCGTGGAGTCATTTTGCTCACAGAGTGCAAGCATCTAAGAAGGTTTAAACCTCACTAAAGTGGAAGAAGAAGGGGTGGGGCAATGACCCTGTTCCCCCACTACCACCATAAGAAGGCAGCAGAGCAGCCCCCATGCACAGGTGTAGTGAACACTACATCCTTGGAAAGCTTAGCAGACATGGTGCTCCAGGAGGCACTGTTCCCTGAATGATACCTCAGCAAATCTTTCAGCAAACTTGGACTGAGGTTCTGGTTCTAACGAAACTAGAAACCAGATGATACAGAAAATGTGCTGGTTTTGGTAATGAGAGAGAAATTAAACTTGTTCTGTTATGAAGTATAGCGTTTCCACATACATCAAAATATTTTCTGCAATGGTGAATTAATAAGAAAATTAAGATAAAAGGGATGAGTACCAGCTCATTCATATTCCACTTGTTTCAATTCTCCCTCAGTTTTTGTTACAGCCAACTCCTGCTTAGTTGTCAAATATGCCCCCCCAACGTGTGCACACTGCACACATTCTTCCCCTCATGTTTCAAAGGAATGAAGAGACAGTTTCAGTCCAACTCTTCACTTTTAATTTAATCATATTGATGGAGCCTTGCAGTGAGAATAACAATGTGTATCAGTCAAATTTACCTGCACTTGCACTCTTCACAGCCTTAATTGAGGGTGTTTGTTTGTTTGTTTGTTTGCTCTTACAGCACTGACATTTCCTTTAATGATTAAATGCAATCAATCAATCCTTTTTTTATATGACAGACCAAATAAGCTGTTGGTAGATCTTTATTTTCTACAGCTAAGACAAATTAATGAACCTTTGCCACAAAATAGTGTTTTCTGTAGAATTTGGGCCGGCCCTTTTACAAACAAAGCATATTAATGATCAGTGATATAATTATTGGAAATAGTCACTCCTTAGCAAAGAGAACCAAAGCCCAGAATTTCAAGAAAAAGAAGTTTGTAGGGGGTTATTGAGTATACTAGACAGAAGTAACTGATGCACCTGCTCTAATTCTGTGTGAACTTTTTTAGACATGTATTCATGAAAATTTCAAGCATAATCAGCATGCCATGTAACTATGGGGTAGATACAGGGCATAAGAGAGCTAAGTAAACCTCCTTTGCCCAGAAGAAGGCTGAGTTTGATTTTGGTGGGAGGATGCAAGTGTGGACAAGAGTGGTGGATCTTTTAAGGCAGCAATTTTTGGAAGGGCTGCAAAGGGGGGGCTTGGAATAAGCAATAGCCATTTCAGTGACCACAGCCACAACAGCCACCATTCACCCCATTTTGCTGCACAGAGATTTGTTGGGAAAGACTGCCCCATATCAGTTCCCCGCCCCCACTTTTAGCATAGTGCCTTGTTCTCCTTGGCTCATGACCCCTATGGCATTCCGTTAGGAAAAGGTTTCCAATCAGATGAAATCTGATGAGGCTTTTTCTACTGTTTATTTATTGGGGGTTTTTTGGTGCTCATTATTATAATATCTCAGTGCCTGCAATAGTCTTTTGATGGAAAAGCTTGAAAGAGTTACTAAATTAAACTCTACTATTTTTCCCCTCATGCTCCTTCCTTTGCTATAACTGATTTCCTTTACATGCTGTTGGTTATCATGATTACCAAGTTGGAAGTGGAAGGACTGTTAAATCTCATTGAGAATGGTGGCCCATATGGAGGACCAGATGGCAAACCTTGGTCTTCCTATGCATATCAGGGTTTATTTGAATCACTGGATATGTGTAACTCTGCAGTACAAACAAATATGGAACACAGCTGGTGCTACGATGCTACACATTACTTTTTATAGCTAATGGTGAAAGTCCATTTCAAGACCCCTTGAAACTTAGGAATAGATTATTATTACTATTATTATTTTTACTGAAACAAGTCACATTTTCAATTGTAATATCTCTTAGTTTTCAGTTTTTAAAATGAATGGAGTTTTATTTTATTTTAAGGAAATGGACTGGTGATAATCAGAATATTTGTTTTACACCCATGCTACAATTAGCCTGAAGCTCAGAGCCTTTTAGATTATCAAGGAAACAAAATTAAGGCCCGTTGTTTCAGAACCACAAGTTCTGTAGCTCCAAGGTCAGTTCAGTAATATTAGTTTGGTCATCAGAACCCCTACTGCAAATTGGGACTAGTCCATTAGCACTGGAATAGCTGTGCTTTCTATTCTGTAGGAAAATGACCTAGCCTTGTAACCATTACCAGTTTCGTTTGAGTCTTCCCTGAGTAATCACTACATATGATAGATTAGACCTGGATTAGGTACCAATACTCTCCAACCTAATACCTGACACAGGGAGTTCCATCTATCAGAGGGAAAGTTAAAGTTGCAATGAGAAAGGGGGCTCTGATCTGTTTGAGGCCTCAGGGGTGCTACCACAATAAAACAGATACTATTATATTAATAAGAAATACACTGATTTTTCTGAAATGAAGGGCATGAGAGTTGCCTGTAATAATTTATGACTATTATACATTCTGTTTGTCTAATGGTTATTGTATTGTTTGCTATGTGATTACAAGAGGATAATTTAAGTTGAGTTACTTGCTCACACTCAGGAAAGGGAACAATAGCTTCTGATAGCCCTAATTACCAGTATTTAAAGGACAATGCCGGTGTCATTAGCTTTTGAGGTCTTACCTCTGGACCCTAGTGAGTTCTAAGGCCTGGCTTGTGAACACAAGAGGGGAAATCCCGAGTGAGAAAAACTGGAACAAAAAACTTTGGGGTGGATAAAGACAATCCTTGAAGGACAAGCAAGAAGCATTAACAGAAACTGCTGAGGAGCATACTGAACTTCAGTCCCCTGAGGTTAGGGTGTCTGGGATAGGATAGGCCTACCTGAGGCTATAGATAAGATAGATATGTGTGCAGCCCTTTGATTGTGCTAATAACCCTTTTCTCATTATGATTTGTTCACGCTGTAGTGATGAAATATCTTGTTTTGAAAAGGCTATTTTTGGGTCACCGTATTCAGCAGTGGTCACCACTCCCAAAGAGAAGTGTCACAAACAAGTATGTGGTCTGTTCGGCCTAGAGGTCAGAGCAGAGGCAAAGACCAGGAACAGTACTGAAGGTAAAGCTGGAGTCAGAGCTAAGTGTCAGGAACTGAGCAGGGTTGGAGTGGACTGGGAAAGAAGCAGGACTGGGAACAAAGTAGGATCAGAGCTGGAGCAAGGCTAGGGAAGCAGGGAAAGCATAGGCCGAGGTCAGAGCTGCAGGTGGTCACATGTGCATTGAGCAGCCAGAGATCAGTGTTGCTGTTGTCCAGTGATGAGCTGCCAAAATCTTAACAATCAGTTCCCTATAAAAAGTTCTGATTTAAAGGGAAGGGAGAGGGGGAGGGGCCGGGGCAGGGGGAGACATACTTGTGGGGCCAGGGGCCCCTGCAGGGCCTAGGTCAAATTGCCCCACTTGCCCCCTCAGCAGCCCTAGAGCTTGCAGTCCCCTCCCCACTTACCTTGCCGGCAGCTCAAAGCAGCAGGACAACTCCGGAGCTCAACTGAGCTGCCCAGCTGATGCCGGTGGCTGGCCACGCTGCAGCTGCAGGGAAGTAGGGGAAGGACCAGGGGAGCCTCCGCCTCCCCAGCTGGGAATCCTGGGAGCCACAGGATGGTCCAGCCTGTGGACCAGAGTTCTTTGCCCACTCCCTGGCCCTTTAACAACCGGTTCTCCACAGAGGTCTAATTTTAGCAACTGGTTCTTGAGAACCTGTGGGAACCGGCTCCCGCTCACCACTGCTGTTGTCCTTATGAGATGGCTTGCTCACTTCTATGCCCAGTCAGGCAGAGTAATCAATCAGGTGGCCCTGCTATGGCTCAGCAATGCTTACAAGCTGTCCAGAAACTAGGATGGCACAGCTGCAAGTCCTCATGCCTGACGGGAAGATCTGAAGGCAGCCAAATCCAGCCAGATTTGCTCAGCAATCAGGTTGATACAGAGGATGCTCAAGGAGCTGGTCTAAGAAAGAGAGAATCATGGGATTCCACTCTGAGAAAAGTGAAGGTGCAGGATCTGTTACCTGCATGGGTGGACTTGGAGAGACCAGAGAGGGGTCAAAAGTGCAGTCAGTCCTGAAACCATAACAGATATGTAACACAGATTTGCCATAAAGACGCTTATATTTTTCCTACATTTATTTTTATTGTACTTAAAAAGGGTCCATGTTAACTTTAAAAATCTAGTGCATTTACAAGTAATGCCATAAGTAAGTTATTGGAAAAAAGGAAAAGTTTGCTTATTTATTTTCCCCAGCTTGTTTTTTATGTGCATTTGACAATATATCTAATTAACACATGTATTTTTTTCATACCAACAACAAAATAAAGTGTAATGTATGCAGACTGCTCACGTCAACAGACCTTTCTTAATTAATAAATAGGAGTCTAAATGGAATCACATGTTACCAGATTTTTAATGCATTAAGAGGTTGGTAGGTTGAGGAAAATCGCTTGGCTGCTGATTACACGCTGCCAGACACCAGGGTGGTTAGAAGAGTACAGCAGGTTGCACTGTGCATCAAAGAAGTTTGAAGACCAGTTTCACGACTTTTCAGGCTACGGCGTAAAAGTTCTGTTTGTTTCTCCTTGATGAAAACCCGTCCCCTTGGTTCACTCTACTTCCCTGTAAGCCAGCTGCCCTCCCTTCCCACCTTTGATCTCCGCTTGCAGAGGCAAAAAAGTAATTGTTGTTTCAAATTAGTGCATTCTTTATTAATTTGTCACACAAATGGGGGGATAAGTGCCAAGGTAGTCTGGAGGGGTAGGGTAGTTGTAGGGGCACTCCCTAGAATGGCATGCAGCTCATCATAGAAGCGGCATGTCTGGGGCTCTGATCTGGAGTGGCCATTTGCCTCTCTGGTTCTTTGGTAGTCTTCATGCGGCACTACTGCGGGTCCCTGTTATAACCTCTGTCCTTCATGCCCTTGGAGATTTTTTCAAATAGTCTGGCATTTCGTCTTTTGGAACAGAGTTCGGATAGCACGGATTTGTCTCCCCATACAGTGATCAGATGCAGTACCTCCTGTTCGGTCCATGCTGGAGCTCTTCTGCAGTTGTGGGACTCCGTGGTCACCTGTGCTGATGAGCTCTGCATGGTCACCTGTATTGATCAGATTGCTATGCTGGCCAAACAGGAAATGAAATTCAAAAGTTCGCAGGGTTTTTCCTGTCTACCTGGCCAGTGCCATCTGAGTTGAGAGTGCTGTCCAGAGCAGTCACAATGAAGCACTCTGGGATAGTTCCTGAAGGCCAATACCATCAAATTGCATCCACACTACCCCAAATTCAACCCAGCAGGATTGATTTCAGCACTAATCCCCTCATCGGGGAGGAGTACAGAAATCAATTTTAAGAGCCCTTTAAATTGACAAAAATGGCTTTGTTGTGCGGACGGGTGCAGGGTTAAGTCAATCTAATTCTGCTAAATTTGACCTAAACTCGTAGTGTAGACCAGGGCTTAGACTCTGGCTGTCTTTCCTCTCGCTTCCTCTCTCACAGATAACCCATAAAGTAGGGACATTTGTGAGAACAAGGCTATAGAAGAGGGCACCTTCTATCAGTAGTTGAGGACAACTCCTTGTTAGGGAGGTCCAATGGTCTAGTACCTCCTTACACTTTGGTGCCTTCAAGCATGATGAGCTCACTAACTTTCCAGCAGAGATCAGCTTCTCTCTTAGACCCACTGCACTTGTTAAATGTCTTCTGGTAGCTGGAAAATTTCTGCTTCTGTTCATCTCCAATTTGCAGCAGTGGGACATGAAAGGGATCCTCTATTCCCACTGATGCCTATGAGGTCCCTTTTTCTCCTCAGAAAGTATCAGGCTATCAGGGAATCCCTGTGCTGGGCATTGTGTCTGTCCTGGTTTGAGGTTTCAGACCCAGCTTAAAATTACCTACAGTTCCCTGAATTTCAACAAGATGGGTGAATTCCAGCAAATTTGGAGTTTATAATAAAGGGAAGGGTGCCTCACCTGGTCTAATTCTGTTATAAAAATTCTACAACTCTGTAATGTTTCATCCCTAAAATCATGCACTGAGTTAAGGCAAAGTAAAAGTCACCCTAACCAGTGCTTGATAATACTTTGGAAGACTACTGTGCAGATTTAAGAGTAAGTGGAACCTAAAGACCATTGCAAGAAATATAGATGGAGAGGGACTCAGGCTGAAACTATGGAGTTTTGTGCCTTTGTCTGGACCATTCAGTGACTAGTTGTACCTTATATTTCAGGTACGATTCTTCATTAGGTCATGTTCTTTTCTTACTCCTCTCCTAAAGCCAAAAAATAAGACAGCAGTGACCAGAATTCTTTTGACATTTTTTATTCCCTGACTCCACTGGTGACTTGGCTTAAATTGTACTTAATGAGACTCAAACACAACATGTACACTCACATGGAGACTGCTACACTTTATGAAGTCCATTTTCTGTTTTACTGTCGAGGGTGAAGTCAGAACTTCTGTGCCCCCTCACCCCGCTTTACAAGCTGCAAACACCAGACTGCTAGATCTACAACACCTGAAATGTTTTGGGACTGACAATGACAAATACTGACAACGTCCATAATTCTTGCAAACAATGCCATTTGATCTTTAATGACTGCAAACCATCTGGATCTTGCTAATACATTGTATGTGGGAGGCAGTAGCTCCAGCAAAGCGGCATCTCCAAACATCATGCCCTACAGTATTGGGTCAGTACTGAAGCAAAAGAAAGAGTCCTGTGAGTCACCAACACCACTCCCTGCAGCACCTTGTTTTCCTTGGATGCTTCTAATCCAATTAGTTGTCAGACCTTGAGTTTGACAAGATCACAAACCAGGGAGGAAGAAATGCAGACAATGCAAAGTATAATGACAATAAAATAAAGAAAAATTTATAAACATATATATAAAACTAATTCAAAGGGTTTGATTTAAATAATTAGAGTTCCTCAGATTTTATAAGAGTAACAGCCAGTGGGGGAAGACAGATTAGGGCAGGGGCTGACTGGGAGTGCAGGCAAAATATCACTGGGAGAGGGAGGTACAGGACCACATGGGCAGAGTGGGAAGGGTGAAGAGCTACAGAGGGATGGCTGACTGGGGGCAGAGAGACACATGGGGATGGTGAGGGGTGCAGGGCTACATGGATGTCTGAGTGAGGGTGGAGGGACACGTGTACAAGGGATGCAAGGACACATGGGGGTGCAGGGACACATGAGGCAGGAGCAGATGTGCCTCACTGAATGGGAGAGGCTAGGTGTCAGCCTGGGTCCGCATGCTTCCTAACAATCCCTTCCCTCCCCTCCAAAAAACCCGTTCTATACTTTTCCCATACACACCCAACAACCCTTCAAGTTCATAGCCAGCCTCCTTCCCAGAAAGTACTTTCCTCTCCCTTAGCTCCTCCATTATCTCTGACTCCCCCAAGCCTTTGCACTGCTTCTGAGCGGTGTAGGAAATATGGTTCTGTATTTTAATTTAAATGAATTAATACTCAGTGTTCTGTATTAATATGTCTAGTAAGGAATCTAGTTGTCAAAAATCATTTCCTGAATCTTTGTTGTCTGTATTTTTACAGACATACTTGACAGATATTTTGAAATAAATTACCAAAATAATTTAAACTGATGTGATTATATTGTGTTATTTGACAAATAAAATATGCAGATTTTTATGGAATTTTTAATATTTGTGCAGAATTTTTAATTGTTTTCGCTCTGAATTCCCCCAGAAGTGAGCCTATACTAGGGGAGAAGAGGGCAGGGAGTAGCTGACACAGGGTTAGTTATGGATTCCCCTATGCATATAGAATGCCCAGTGCTGTCTTAAGGCGAGTTCAGTCCTCTTCGCACTGCTGGAGTGATGGAGAATCTGGTTCTTACACTTTCTCTGTGCTGCATTTCTGGAACTGCAACTGGAAAATAGTTACTCTTGAAATAGGTTATGTAGATATGTATTCTTTACTTCTGTAGAACAGTGACTGTTCACATAAAAAAGATATATAGATTTATGATTCATCAAAGATTTAAACATTTTTTTCAAACTAGTGATCATATTAGATCATAAACTTATAATAATTCAGTGGTCCTCTAACTGTGGGCCAGAGGCTTGACTACCAACCTGGCTTCCATTTGCAACTGGGGATTTTCCTGCTGTATAATCTTGCTTTTCGCAAAACTGTTTCCTTCACCATTTTATTGGTTATGGGTGCAACTCTGTAAGGTACTGAGCACAGTTAACTGCCATGGGAAGTTTTGGCCATTCAGAACCTTCCAGAATAAAGGCCCAGCTCAGCAAAGTCCCTACATGCATGCTTAACTTTAAGCACATGATTAAATGCTTTGCTGAAAAGGGAAAAACTTGTGAACATGCTTAAAGTTCAGCGTGTGCTTAAGTACTTTGCTGAATCAGAGCCAGAGCTCTCTCCATATTCCTCTAGTCCATTAATGGAAATGGAACTGCACAATTATTTTCCTGGAGATTTGAATGAGATTTGATTTTGCTTTTAGCATACCAGCTACTCTGATAGTATCCCTCTTAAAAATAATTATTGGTCAAAACTAAAATGTTGATCTAGACAAAATTTTACTGTATATACTTAAACTGTTTAACTGTTTCAGAAGGGATATATCTGATTGCCTCGGGGAAGAAAACAAATACAATCAGCAAATCACGTACCCTAGCTACTTTGTAATCACTATTTGAATGTAATTTAATTTAGATTTCATTTAACTGCATTTTTATTCTATTCTCTTTTGTTCTCTGGGCAAGTATATATTTAATCTTGAGAGTAAAATTGTTATAATTAAGTCTTCTTATGTTTTTAAATGTAATATAAAGTTAGAGGGTAGAAACTGAGTAATATAAGGTACATTATATGAAATTCTATAGATTGATTAACATCTTATTTGTATTAGTAGTGTACTTGGACAGATTAGCTGTTTATTACAAATAGAAATTCAATTTTCTCCTTCTTCTTATCCTTTTTTCTTATTTAGATTTCAAAGGCCTAAACATGCTAGGTGATGTACAACCCACTGGTATGTGTTACAGATCCCGCTCTGCACCTGATCTGCAGAGGATATGACTCTGCAACAGCCATAGAGCCTTGGCTTTTTAGCTCAAGCTATAGCAACTCATGCGTGTAGCTTTGGAGGCCCCACTTCAACCCTGTTTGTTAGCTAACAGAATAAAAGATCTTACCAATTAAACAGCTTGAGTTTACTAAATAAAAATAGGGAAATCAAGGACAGAGGACAGAAGTGACTATAAAAGATCATGGCCTATTTTTTTCAGAAGTGACTAGTGATTTTAGATATCTTAATGTTTTGATGCACATGAAAGGGGCCTGATTTTCAGATAGTGTATGCCTTGCTCTTCTGAAAAGTGGACCTCATTCAGTCATACAAAGTTGGGCACCCAAAAATAGTGGCATCTAAAAATCAATGATCACTTGTGAAAATGTAGGCCCATGTTATCACTCAGGTAAGTTGCATGTAGATCTTGGCAGTGGAGGCAGGTTCCAAAATGCCTGATTGATTTTTTTCTCCTCTCTTAATAGTGATGCTGATATGTTACCTAGTTTTAAATTTTCATTTTATATACTTCACAGCCCAATGGAATGGGAATCAGATCATCAGGGCTCCAGGGGCTGATGACAGGCAAATTTAACTTCTGAAATATGTATAAATGACATTGGCATCACATGTGCTTTTCTTTGTCTGGCACTGTCATAAACAGATAGCTAAGGGTTAATGTCTCTTTCATCTGGAGCACCTGACCAGAGGACCAATCAGGAAACCGGATTTTTTCAACTTTGGGTGGAGGGAATTGTGTGTCTGGGTTCTTTGTTTTCTGGCTGCCTGCTTTCTCTGAGCTTTGGAGAAGTAGTTCTACTTTCTAGTCTTCTGTTTCTAAGTGTAAGGACAAAGAGATCAGATAGTAAGTTATATGGTTTCTTTTCTTTGGTATTTGCATGAATATAAGTGCTGGAGTGCTTTGATTTGTATTCTTTTTGAATAAGGCTGTTTATTCAATATTCTTTTAAGAAATTGCCCTGTATTGTGTCATCTTAATACAGAGAGACTATTTGTATGTATTTTTTCTTTCTTTTTTTTATATAAAGCTTTCTTTTAAGACCTGTTGGAGTTTTTCTTTACTTCAGGGAAATTGAGTCTGTACTCACCAGGGAATTGGTGGGAGGAAGAAATCAGGGGAGATCTGTGTGTGTTGAAGTGGCTAGCCTGATTTTGCATTCCCTCTGGGTGAAGAGGAAAGTACTTTTTGTTCCAGGACTGGGAACAGAGAGGGGGAGTCACTCTGTTTGGATTCACAGAGCTTGTGTCTGTGTATCTCTCCAGGAGCACCTGGAGGGGGGAAGGGAAAAAGGATTATTTCCCTTTGTTGTGAGACTCAAGGGATTTGGGTCTTGGGGTCCCCAGGGAAGGTTTTTCAGGGGGACCAGAGTGCCCCAAAACACTCTAATTTTTTGGGTGGTGGCAGCAAGTACCAGGTCCAAGCTGGTAGCTAAGCTTGGAGGTTTTCATGCTAACCCCCATATTTTGGACGCTAAGGTCCAGATCTGGGAATAAAGTTATGACATGAGTGGCAGCGGGTGGGAGATAGACAGAATCCAGAAGCCAGTAGGAATATTATATTTTTCTTTTCTCTGCTAAGGGCTTTTTAGCAGAGAGAAACAGTTTGGTTTTAAAAGGGAACCAGAGAGAATTTTTTTTCTGCTCTCTCTGGCAGTTTGTGGCTTGCATGTTAAGCAAGAAGTCGTTAAGGGCTATCATGAGTCTTTTGTCACACAATAGCACTCCCATTGAGAGTCATATCAGCACTATATAAATGCAAATAAAGTGGTTTTTCAGGTTTACTTAACATTGAAGATTAGCTAAAGGCACTGTTGCTAGGCAGACTTCAGGAGGCAACAGAGAGCCTGCAGTTCAGAAGAGAAACACTGGAGGGCACCCCAACACAAGAAAACAGGAATCATGACTTCTAAGGCAAAAATTAAGGCCGAAGAGCAATTCAAAGAAGCTGAACACAGGCGACAAATGGAGATGAAAGAAAGAGAAGAACAAATCAAAGAGGCAGCACACAAAAGAAAACTAGAAGAAGAAGAGGTGGCCTACCGAAGGAAACAAGCAGAAGAAGAGTTGGCCCACCGCCGAGACATGGAAAAACACCAAAAAGAAATGGAAGAGAAGGAAAAACAGAGAAAACATGAACTGGAGTTGGCAAAAGCTGGGCTGCATGTGCCAGCCAACCCTAACAACCCGGCGCCAATTATTGCTCCACAGCACAGGAAATTTCCCACCTACAAGGCAGGTGATGACACCGAGGCCTTCTTGGAAAATTTTGAAAGAGCCTGTCTTGGGTACAACATCTCCGAAGACCAGTACATGGTAGAATTAAGGCCACAGCTCAGTGGACCTTTAGCATACATACAAATAGTCTCTCTGTATTAAGATGACACAATACAGGGCAATTTCTTAAAAGAATATTGAATAAACAGCCTTATTCAAAAAGAATACAAATCAAAGCACTCCAGCACTTATATTCATGCAAATACCAAAGAAAAGAAACCATATAACTTACTATCTGATCTCTTTGTCCTTACACTTAGAAACAGAAGACTAGAAAGTAGAACTACTTCTCCAAAGCTCAGAGAAAGCAGGCAGCCAGAAAACAAAGACCTCAGACACACAATTCCCTCCACCCAAAGTTGAAAAAATCCGGTTTCCTGATTGGTCCTCTGGTCAGGTGCTCCAGGTGAAAGAGACATTAACCCTTACCTCTGTGGACGGCTCAGGAACAGGAATGGGTCTGGAAGCTTGCCTGGTTTGGCTACGTGTAACCATTCCCACTCTCTTGGCCCGCCTCACCTGGTTGGCCAAGTCTTCCCCCAGTAGCATGGGGATAGGATAGTTGTCATAGACTGCAAAAGTCCACATTCCTGACCAGCCTTTGTACTGGACAGGCAGTTGAGCTGTAGGCAAGTCTACAGCTTGTGACATGAAGGGGTAAATTGTAACTTTGGCCTTTGGGTTGATGAATTTGGGGTCAACGAAGGATTGGTGGATAGCTGACACTTGTGCCCCCGTGTCTCTCCACGCAGTAACCTTCTTTCCGCCCACTCTCAAATTTTCCCTTCGCTCCAAGGGTATTTGAGAGGCATCCGGGCCTGGGGATCTTTGGTGTGATGGTGGTGTAATGAATTGCACTCGCATGGTGTTCTTGGGACAGTTGGCCTTGATATGTCCCAGTTCATTACACTTAAAGCATCTTCCATCTGATGGGTCACTGGGCCGAGGTGAGTTACTGGAGACTGGTGAGGTGGAAGGGTAGGGTGTCTGTGGCTTTACTTGGGTGGTATGTGGGGTCTTTGGCTGTCCTCGGTTGTAGGGTTTATGGTCTGTGTGCCCCCTGGGTAATCGTTCCCCTTGACAGTAGCTTTCTTGCTTTCTGCCAGTTCCATACATTTGGCTCCAATCTCCCCCGCCTCAGCGAGATCTTTGGGTTTTCCATCTTGTATGTACCGTGTGATGTCTTCAGGAACACCATCCAAGAACTGCTCCATTTGTATGAGGAGGTTCAGTTCTTCCAAGGTTTGAATGTTGTTTCCTGTTATCCAGGCCTCATAGTTTTTTGCAATGTAGTAGGCGTGTTTGGGAAATGACACCTCTGGTTTCCACTTTTGGGTTCTGAAGC
Source organism: Gopherus evgoodei (assembly GCF_007399415.2). Classification (NCBI taxonomy): domain Eukaryota; kingdom Metazoa; phylum Chordata; order Testudines; family Testudinidae; genus Gopherus; species Gopherus evgoodei. The sequence continues at coordinate 47,848,484 of NC_044328.1, forward strand.
GCCGACGGGCATGATCTGGGGTTATCCCCATTCTGTATCTGGCCTTGGTTTGAAAAAGTTTATAGTCATTCATTTGCTGCTTAGGCATTTCAGCTGCCACCTCTGCTAAAGGTCCACTGAGTTGTGGCCTTAATTCTACCATGTACTGGTCTTCGGGGATGCTGTACCCAAGACAGGCTCTTTCAAAATTTTCCAAGAAGGCCTCAGTGTCATCACCTGCCTTGTAGGTGGGAAATTTCCTGTGCTGTGGAGCAATAATGGGCGATGGGTTGTTAGGATTGGCTGGCACATGCAGCCCAGCTTTTGCCAACTCCAGTTCATGTTTTCTCTGTTTTTCCTTCTCTTCCATTTCTTTTTGGTGTTTTTCCATGTCTCGGCGGTGGGCCAACTCTTCTTCTGCTTGTTTCCTTCGGTAGGCCACCTCTTCTTCTTCTAGTTTTCTTTTGTGTGCTGCCTCTTTGATTTGTTCTTCTCTTTCTTTCATCTCCCACCTCACCAGTCTCCAGTTACTCACCTCGGCCCAGTGACCCATCAGATGGAAGATGCTTTAAGTGTAATGAACTGGGACATATCAAGGCCAACTGTCCAAAGAACACCATGCGAGTGCAATTCATTACACCACCATCACACCAAAGATCCCCAGGCCCGGATGCCTCTCAAATACCCTTGGAGCGAAGGGAAAATTTGAGAGTGGGCGGAAAGAAGGTTACTGCGTGGAGAGACGCGGGGGCACAAGTGTCAGCTATCCACCAATCCTTCGTTGACCCCAAATTCATCAATCCAAAGGCCAAAGTTACAATTTACCCCTTCATGTCACAAGCTGTAGACTTGCCTACAGCTCAACTGCCTGTCCAGTACAAAGGCTGGTCAAGAATGTGGACTTTTGCAGTCTATGACAACTATCCTATCCCCATGCTACTGGGGGAAGACTTGGCCAACCAGGTGAGGCGGGCCAAGAGAGTGGGAATGGTTACACGTAGCCAAACCAGGCAAGCTTCCAGACCCATTCCTGTTCCTGAGCCATCCACAGAGGCCCCGTCTGTGTTACCTGAGACCCAGACAGAGGTAGTGGACCCGGATTCCATGCCTACCACTGAAACAGCCACAGCATCTCCAGTCCCAGGCCCGGAACTGGAACAGCAACCAGCACCAGCAAGTGCAACCACATCTTCAAACTCAACGCCAGAGGGCGCCAGCGAGCCAGAACTGGCAGAAGCACAAGACAGCCATACCCAAAAGGCTCAGCCAGAGCCTGAAATACCCTCAGGTGCACCAGCGGAGAGCGGTTCACCAGCAATGGAAACAACCCCATCACCTACATCGCTTCCAGAGGGACCAAGCCCAAGTCCACAGTCTGAGGAAGAACTGGTGACCCCACCTCAAGGGAACAGTTCCAGGCTGAGCAGGAAGCAGATGACAGCCTTCAGAAAGCGTGGGCGGCGGCACAGAGCACCCCACCGCCTCTCAGCTCTTCTAATCGATCCCGGTTTGTTATAGACCAAGGACTTTTATACAAGGAAATTCTTTCTGGTGGACACCGGGAAGAATGGCAGCCGCAAAAACAGTTGGTGGTTCCAACTAAGTACCGGGGGAAGCTCTTAAGCTTAGCCCATGATCATCCCAGTGGCCATGCTGGGGTGAACAGAACCAAGGACCACTTGGGGAAGTCCTTCCACTGAGAGGGGATGGGCAAGGATGTTGCCAAGTATGTCCGGTCTTGTGAGGTATGCCAAAGAGTGGGTAAGCCTCAAGACCAGGTCAAGGCCCCACTCCAGCCACTCCCCATAATTGAGGTCCCATTTCAGCGAGTAGCTGTGGATATTCTGGGCCCTTTCCCAAAAAAGACGCCCAGAGGAAAGCAGTATGTACTGACTTTAGTGGACTTTGCTACCCGATGGCCAGAAGCAGTAGCTCTAGGCAACACCAGAGCTAACACTGTGTGCCTGGCCCTAACAGACATCTTTGCCAGGGTAGGTTGGCCCTCTGACATCCTTACAGATTCAGGGTCTAATTTCCTGGCAGGGACCATGGAAAAACTGTGGAAAACTCATGGGGTGAATCACTTGGTTGCCACCCTGTACCACACCATCAAACCAATGGCCTGGTGGAAAGGTTCAATGGAACTTTGGGGGCCATGATATGAAAATTCATCAACGAATTCTCCAATAATTGGGACCTAGTGTTGCAGCAGTTGCTGTTTGCCTACAGGGCTGTACCACATCCCAGTTTAGGGTTTTCACCATTTGAACTTGTGTATGGTCACGAGGTTAAGGGGCCATTACAGTTGGTGAAGCAGCAATGGGAGGGGTTTACGCCTTCTCCAGGAACTAACATTCTGGACTTTGTAAGCAACCTACAAAGCACCCTCCGACACTCTTTAGCCCTTGCTAGAGAGAACCTAAAGGATGCTCAGAAAGAGCAAAAGGCCTGGTATGACAGACATGCCAGAGAACGTTCTTTCAAGGTAGGAGACCAGGTTATGGTCTTGAAGGCGCAACAGGCCCATAAGATGGAAGCATCATGGGAAGGGCCATTCACGGTCCAAGAGCGCCTGGAAACTGTAAACTACCTCATAGCATTTCCCAATTCCTCACTAAAGCCTAAAGTGTACCATGTTAATTCTCTCAAGCCTTTCTATTCCAGAGACTTACAGGTTTGTCAGTTTACAGTCCAGGGAGATGATGCTGAGTGGCCTGACGGTGTCTACTACGACGGGAAAAAAGACGGTGGCGTGGAAGAGGTGAACCTCTCAACCACCCTGGAACGTCTGCAGCGGCAACAAATTAAGGAGCTGTGCACTAGCTTCGCCCCATTGTTCTCACCCACCCCAGGACGGACTGAACGGGCATACACTCCATTGATACAGGTAATGCTCACCCAATCAGAACCCCACCCTACCGGGTGTCTCCTCATGCCCAAGCTGCTATAGAACGGGAGATCCAGAACATGCTACAGATGGGTATAATCCGCTCATCTACCAGTGCATGGGCATCTCCAGTGGTTCTGGTACCCAAACCAGATGGGGAAATACGCTTTTGCGTGGACTACCGTAAGCTAAATGCGGTAACTCGTCCGGACAACTATCCAATGCCACGCACTGATGAGCTATTGGAGAAGTTGGGATGTGCCCAGTTCATCTCTACAATAGACTTAACCAAGGGGTACTGGCAAGTACCGCTAGATGAACCTGCCAAGGAGAGGTCAGCATTCGTCACCCATGCGGGGGTGTATGAATTCAATGTCCTTCCTTTCGGCCTTCGAAATGCACCCGCCACCTTCCAGAGGCTGGTAGATGGTCTACTAGCTGGACTGGGAGAATTTGCAGTTGCCTACCTCGATGATGTGGCCATTTTTTCAGACTCCTGGCCCGAACACCTACTCCACCTGGAAAAGGTCTTTGAGCGCATCAGGCAGGCAGGACTAACTGTTAAGGCCAAAAAGTGTCAAATAGGCCAAAACAGAGTTACTTACCTGGGGTACCAGGTGAGTCGAGGTACCATAAACCCCCTACAGGCCAAGGTGGATGCTATCCAAAAGTGGCCTGTCCCACAGTCCAAGAAGCAGGTCCAATCCTTCTTAGGCTTGGCCGGATACTACAGGCGATTTGTACCACACTACAGCCAAATCGCTGCCCCGTTGACCGACCTGACCAAAAAGACCCAGCCAAATGCCGTTAAGTGGACTGATGAGTGTCAAAAGGCCTTTACCCAGCTTAAGGCGATGCTCATGTCTGACCCTGTGCTCAGGGCCCCGGACTTTGACAAGCCATTCCTAGTAACCACAGATGCATCTGAGTGTGGTATAGGAGCAGTGCTCATGCAGGAAGCAACAGATCACAACTTCCATCCTGTCGTGTTTCTCAGCAAGAAACTGTCTGAGAGGGAAAGTCACTGGTCAGTCAGTGAAAAGGAATGCTATGCCATCGTGTACGCCCTGGAAAAGCTACGCCCATATGTTTGGGGACGGCGGTTCCAACTACAAACTGACCATGCTGCACTAAAGTGGCTTCATACTGCCAAGGGGAACAACAAAAAACTTCTTCGTTGCAGTTTAGCTCTCCAAGATTTTGATTTTGAGATTCAGCACATCACAGCAGCTTCAAACAAAGTAGCTGATGCACTCTCCCATGAGAGTTTCCCAGAATTCAGTAGTTAAAAAGTGTTCTTAAAATGTAAAAGTCTGTTAGTTATATACTTAGGGGTATATGTAAAGGTGCATGTGTTGTATTAATCTGTTTATTTTCAAGTTCTAGAAGGAAATCGCCGCCAGTGAGCTTCCCCACTGTCTGCAATTTGGGGGGCGTGTCATAAACAGATAGCTAAGGGTTAATGTCTCTTTCACCTGGAGCACCTGACCAGAGGACCAATCAGGAAACTGGATTTTTTCAACTTTGGGTGGAGGGAATTGTGTGTCTGGGTTCTTTGTTTTCTGGCTGCCTGCTTTCTCTGAGCTTTGGAGAAGTAGTTCTACTTTCTAGTCTTCTGTTTCTAAGTGTAAGGACAAAGAGATCAGATAGTAAGTTATATGGTTTCTTTTCTTTGGTATTTGCATGAATATAAGTGCTGGAGTGCTTTGATTTGTATTCTTTTTGAATAAGGCTATTTATTCAATATTCTTTTAAGAAATTGCCCTGTATTGTGTCATCTTAATACAGAGAGACTATTTGTATGTATTTTTTCTTTCTTTTTTTTATATAAAGCTTTCTTTTAAGACCTGTTGGAGTTTTTCTTTACTTCAGGGAAATTGAGTCTGTACTCACCAGGGAATTGGTGGGAGGAAGAAATCAGGGGAGATCTGTGTGTGTTGAAGTGGCTAGCCTGATTTTGCATTCCCTCTGGGTGAAGAGGAAAGTACTTTTTGTTCCAGGACTGGGAACAGAGAGGGGGAGTCACTCTGTTTGGATTCACAGAGCTTGTGTCTGTGTATCTCTCCAGGAGCACCTGGAGGGGGGAAGGGAAAAAGGATTATTTCCCTTTGTTGTGAGACTCAAGGGATTTGGGTCTTGGGGTCCCCAGGGAAGGTTTTTCAGGGGGACCAGAGTGCCCCAAAACACTCTAATTTTTTGGGTGGTGGCAGCAAGTACCAGGTCCAAGCTGGTAGCTAAGCTTGGAGGTTTTCATGCTAACCCCCATATTTTGGACGCTAAGGTCCAGATCTGGGAATAAAGTTATGACAGGCACATATGAATCCAATGTGATTTAGGTATATTTCAGAAGTTAAACAATATCCCTAACTAGTGCTTCATAAAAACAATGCCTTCGGGAAACCAGAGTGTTCTGGCTATCCAAGCAGTTTTAGATTTAAATTAAGTTAGGGATTGTTTTCCGTTTGAAAAAAGCTTTCAAAACATAAGTAAAATATAGAGCATAGTGGTAGGAAGTTCTTTTTTTTTTCTTAAAGAAATACTTAAAGGTGGAAAAACCAATCATTTGACTAACCCAGCTCTATCTGATGATAAAGACACATTGTGTGAATGAAAATCTCTTTCTTGTGTTTTTGTCTATCTGATTTGGAAATAGAGAGTGTATGGATATTTAGAAGAATCCTGCTTTTTAATTGCGTCATAGAACTCCATCACCCCCAGGGGAAAAAATGTGGTTATTAGTCATTGAACAATCACAATTAAAGCAACTTTCATAATAATTTAACCACTATCAGTATTTTTAGCAGGAAACTGGAATAAATCAAAGCAGTACTTAAGCAAGGCTAGGTAAAGATTTTGGCCTGCCAATTATGACTGTATGCAGTGTTGTAGTCATGTTGGTCCCAGTATATTAGTAGCTTCTCTCTCTCACCAACAAAAATTGGTCCAATAAAAGATATTACCTCACCTACCTTGTCTCTCTTAATTTTGACAGTATCCTTGTATAGGTACTTTCTCCAAAATAACTTAAGATGATTGGGGGAGGAAGGGGCTCATTAGGCTTTGATACTTACTAGCAATTTTATGAGAAATATTTTTTTCTGAATAAATCATCAAAAGAGCAAGGTTGTTTTAGTGATTCATTTTGATTGTGGCCTAGTGGATAGAGCACATGACTGGAGCTCAGAGACCTGGGTTCTTACTGCCAGCTCAGCCATTGGCCTCCTGGGTGACCATGAGCAAGTCACTTTACCAATTTGTGCCTTACTTTCTCCCTCTGTAAAATAGGGATGATGATCCTGACCACAATTTGTAAAGCACTTTCAACTCTAGATAATACTTAGTCCTGCCATGAGTGCAGGGAACTGGACTAAATGACCTCTCGAGGTCTCTTCCAGTCCTATGATTCTATGAGCTACAGGTGAAAAACACTGCATAAAAGCTAGGGATTATTACTACTACAACATTTTCTTATAAAGCTACCTATATTATAATAGATGATAATTAATACATTATTCTTTTCTTATTATTAATGTTATTCCTTACTCCACTGAAATACACCAATCTCCTTTATAATTTACTTTTTACATATACAGAAAATCTCAAACAAAAAGCTGTGTTTTATAAATGTTAATTAAGTATCACAATACCCATGTGAAGTATTACCCATTATACAGATGGGTAAACTCATGGACAGTTCCCAGAGTCACACAGCAAGTCAGTGGCAGCGGTAGGCATAGCACAAGGGAAGTATTTATTTATATTATAGAAGCAACTGGAGGCCCCAGTTACAACTGGAGTCCCATTGTGGTAGGTGCTGTACAAACACAAATTCAGAAACAGTCCCTGTCCCAACAAGCTTACAATCTAAGTAGACAAGAAAGACAACTGGTGCAAGAAGAAACCAAGAAACACAGAATTGAAGTGACTTGCCAGAGGTCACATACCAGATTAGGGGCAGAGCTGGAGTTAGAATCCAACTTTCCTGACTTCCAGTCCAGTTCCATGATCACTGCTTTATGTTGCCTCCATGAGTTCTCACTGAGGCTGTGCGAAAGGTTCACCAGTCCCTTGATCTTTTCTATTTGCTTGCAGAACCCAAACCCTTTTAGGAAAGTTTCAGACTGGTTTCTATGCAGTTTCCACAAATCTATGAAAAAATAAATCTTGCAATTTATCCTGAATTTTCCATTCTTCCTCCCATCAGTTCACATTCAACCAACGGTTTACTTGGGTCCACTAACTGCGATGGCAGATGTTCCTGCTTTCACCAAGGCTTTAGTTTAAAGAGTGATTCTGTTCTGAAAACATTTGTAAAAATGTTCTATATTTAATTGTGCCTCACTGATACCATACTTCATTTGTTCAGTTTTCAGATAAAATGATAGTCTGCCCTACAAACTCAGGCTGGGTCTGAGAGTTGAACTGCTTTCTTTCATTCTCATGTTGCATATAAAATAGTAAAGATGTTACCTGACATCATACGCCCTCAGTTATACGCATGTAACCTCACTGAAGGCTAATGAGAATGTACATGTGCAAGAAAGGACATATACTTGTCGGGTGATAAAGAGTGAGAAGGAAAAAAAAATGAGCTTGACTTTCAGATCCCAGATTCAGTGTCCCAGGCAGACAGAAGATGACCTATTTTACTTGTAAACAGAGCGAATTGCTTATGGAATCTGTGTCACATAATAAACATCAGGCCCCACAATGCCATTTTTACAGAGTCAATTTCTGGAGTAGAACTTTAAAATCAGAGAGCCCTCTTAGCCTCGCCACTTTCCTCTCAGTGAGGTTTCATTTCTTTTCATCTATTTGTTTCTGGTTTGAGCTGCTGCAATAACCTTAAACCTGAGCTGAAGAATTTTCCACTCTGCAAGGAATCTCTGATGAAAGCTATGAAGGTATAACCATGCTCACAGGGGAAATATCCTGAAGCCAGGGATGGCTGATCTCAGGCTGTAGGTGCTGGAGCAATGCCTCTCAGCCCAGGGACATTTTGATTAAAAAGATGATAGTGCTAGGTTAGAGAAAGCTAAGGTCCTGCTTAGCATAAGATTTCAGAGACTAAGGCTGTACAGTATAATACAAAATTAGTTAATTCAAATTTATAAAACATCCTGCATATAAAGTATCACATAGCACTTCACAGAGAGATAAAAGAGCAAGACATTGCTTTGCAGAATTGAGTACTGTGGCTCATAAAAGCAGAAAGGAAAAGAAAAGAAAGCTAGAGCAGCTCAGATAAAAGAAAACAACTGAATTTAAAAGCAGCCAAAAAAACCCAAGCATATGTTCTTGCAGACTAGTTAAAATCAAGGAAAGCAAACCACAAAATGTTTAAAGGCTTGTCTGAACATCCAGAAGTTCCAGTGTTTTTTAAAATCTTTCTGTACTGGAAATTGGCCTGGAAATCTCAGAGATTTCAGGTACTTTTTCCTTTTGGTTGAACCGGGCTGTACCACAAACACAGACTCTTTCATGGTATTTCTACACTTTTGCTCCTCTTTCTGGACAAAACTAAAAAACGTGGCCATAAAAAAGGCATCTAAATTTTACTGAAACTTAAAGAAGGTTTAATTTAGATTTTATTGAAACAGGTGATGTGTCAGGTTTGTTTTTATTTTATGTAAGCCAGTTTGCCAATTCCTCATTAAAATAAAGGAAGAATGGAAGGCAAATTGTAATTTAGGGGAAATTACAGAATAAAGTGAGAAGAAACCTTTATGGGAGATTTGAAGACATGAAGTGACTCACTGGCTTCTAGGGAAGATGCACAGAAGTAATAGTTCCAGATACACAGAACAATTAAGGTAAAAGAGTGATCCCTAACTATGAGGCCCCGTGGCAGTGGGTGTGGTACAGCAAGAAGGCCAAGAATTGAGGAACTGAGCATGGAGATAGGGAAGTAGATAGATCTAAGTTCATGCAGAGAACCCATGGAGAGTTATGGCTAGAGGACTAATAAGCCAAGGAATAAGGGGGAGGATTGAAGTGATAAGATCCTGCTTCGTGGAGGGGAAATGTTTAATTGAAAAACATCATTATAGACCTCTGAAGTTGAACAATGAGTCATTCAGGAAGACCATGAAAGAAGAAATTCAAACATTTAACACAGGGAATTATGAGTGGTAGAGGGAAGATCTTAGCAGAGACAAATTTAGGAACAAATCCAAACAATGTTCTGAAAATGGAGACAGGCAGATATCTAGACAAGGGAAATGCAGAAGGAAACATAGGAAGAAAAACAGACATCCTTGACTACCTAAGCTTTCTGTAAATAGCAGCAATGTGCTCTGAAGGAATTACTGAAAGTAAATGATGGCAGGATTATAAATATGAGAGAAATTATTGAAGTCTTTCTTCTGGATAAAAAGAATCAATCTTTGAAGCAGCAAATATCAGGAAGTTATGATTCATCCAGGAGTTGAAATAAGCAAGATGGCAGATTAATGATCATGAGGTAATTAAAAAACTGACTTAGGGGACGAGGGGTACAGTTGCCTATTATCTGAGCAAAACATATTTCCAGTTTTGAAGTTAAAACTGATAGAATGTGCCAAAGAAGGAGAACATCACTATATATCTGGAACCTGGATACAGCATGACTAAGACATTGCTGTTGCGAATGTTCTGAGGAATGACACTTGCTATACTATGTGAAAGACGAGATATGCACTATGCCATATGCTTTCTCATGCATTGGGATAGCTAGGTCCCAGCCTGCCCAGAAATGTTCTCTTTGTGCTATACAAGGCTGGTTAGCACTGCCAATGCTGGCATCCCACTTTGGCTCAAGGAATGCACACAGCTGCATTATGTCTGTTTCCTGCACAAGAGCACAAGGGATTAGAGTGAAAGGCCCTTCCATGACTTCTCTCTCCCCAGTTCACCTTCATACCACAATGTGTCCAAAATAAAGCACCTTTTCAGACTATTGTATTTCCAACAAAATATCTGTGGAATTGTTTTCATAAGTCACTTCACTATAATGCAGATTAAAAAGAACATACTAATTAATTGTAGACATTTAAATTACTCCATATTTATGTAAACTGTTTCCCTTTACATAGACCCTCTGTTACATTATAACTGATCACCTTTTTAAAAAAAAATCAGTAATTGCTGTTGCCTTTGTCCATCTCCTTCCCTAAAGGTAGTTCCCTTATCTTTTCTTTTGAGAAACCACAGGTGTAGCTGCTGTCAGATAAGCCACAAACCCAAGGCAGTATACTGCTGTTTATTTCATTTTATTTAATTTTTCACACTAAGGAATTAACTTGAAGGCCAGGAATAGATTAAATGATCTTTTCAGGTCCTTTTCCATGTGAGAATTTCATTCTGAGACCTATCTCATCTAACAAAGGTCAAACTATCCGAGATGTTCAACGTAGTCAAAAGGGTTTTCCTTTCAAAATATATCAATCAAAAGTAAAACTAAATGAAAATTAAGGTGTTCAGTCATCTGATGAGTATGGTTTCTATATAAAATTCCTCCACAACAGATTCTGAAAGATTTTGTCACTTAGTCCTGTAAAACAATATAACTCAAGGAAAAATTTATGTCAGATATAGCTTTCCTCCAACTGAGACAAAAAATTGCTCATGTTTAGCAAACAACATGTCTCCATCTAACTGGGATTTATTTTGCATCCGTTCAAGCTGTTCGGCATGCCAAAATGATCAATGTGCAATGGCTTCTGAAATGACTTGCATATCTAGATGAGGTATGCTTTTACTCTTTAAAAAAGTCAGAGGAAATTGTACTAATATTTTGAAAGACATCCATTAAAATGATCTCTTTAAAATAAGTGGTTTACTTGCATTTTCATTTCCACAGTATACAAAATATTCTAACCATACCAGCAAATGCGTAGGAGCTGATTAGCTTAAAAATAGTAAATGCCCCAAGATAATGTTGTGCAAGAATTAAATTTGTCTGAGAAGTTAGTTTGCTGATACAATTAATATTTTAAAGCAGTCTTCCATAAAACACTGCGTGAAGCAGTGATTTTAATTGCAAAATAATTCAACTAGAATACAGTAACTGCAGTACATAACTTAAAACTACATTGCAAAAATGAAGCAGCCTTAGTATAATGATTAACATTTCAAATAAATAATCTGAAATCTTAAAATAAATCTGCCTAGCCTATCCAATGGGTTTGTCTGTGTTCGTGTAAAAAGTTCTTTTCTTGAAAAGTGTTACAAAGCAAGCAGTCATGATTTAATTTTGAAATCTTAGCAGGTACAGTTCCTGTCAATCCAGCAGGGAAAGAAGACAGCTGATACACAAATAATGAAACTAGGTAACTGTTATGAGAGTACAGATGGGACTCTGAGGTATTGACTGCCTGAAAACTCTCACTTTAATATTTTTCTTCTTTTGCCTGAAATGGAAAATTTCCGAGGGCATTTATTCATGTTGATGGATAAATATTGGAAGTTAGGGAATATTGGTCTGTCATTTTTTTCTTAAACAAAAATGTTGGTCTCAGAAATACAAAATTAAATTATACAAATAAACTCACTGGATACAAACACAAGTTTAGAATAGGAACAGAAATGAGCGAGAGAGTTTTGTGCTGTTTTCTGGAGTAATGCAACAAACAACCACCTGAAGTTTGAGGTATTTCTCAACATTACTATCATCATGCTAATATGGTTTAATGGCATGGGCTATCATACACATGAACCCAGTGACAAAGCTAATAGGGAGATAGGACCTTGTGGGGCAGTTGGGGGAGAAGAGTCAGTGGGCCCCCCTAAGGTGAATGAGTGGTTTGTTTTCAAGCCAACAGATATAGCCAAAGGTGGCACCACCAATGAGCCATCAACACCCCCTTCCCGGCTCCAATACTACATGTACCCATCTTGGCCTTTTGATTCTACTGTCTACGTGTATAACCAGTGCTTTCTGTGCCAACCTTCTGATTACAATCCTGGCACTCACACCATAAACACCATCTCCAGATTCTCAGCAATTCTACATAAAACAGAACTGAAATACTTCCAACTTTCCCAGCTGGATCTGTCTAAAGACTGGCTCTTGACTCTCCAGATGGTGTAGTGCACATTTACTGGTGTTTCTGATTTTCTCTCTCTGACACACAAAGCAGATGCCAATAGCACTTCTTGAAAGCCTCCAACTGATGTTAATCCTGCTTACAAAGAATTTTCAGAAGCTTAAATCTGTAACGAAGAACACTGAGATGAAAGAATTAGTAAAGGGAATTAGGCAAACCATCTCCATCTGTTTAATTCTCCAGGCATTCCAAAATATTGTAAATGAAGAGTTACAACTGAGATAGAATGTCAGGAAAATGCTTTGATATGTTTTTTTTCATCTTTCATCCTTTTCCTATCCTGAATTTATGTTTATTAGTATTACTCTATATTGATTGGTTCCCAACTACAGAACATATAGGCAAGACCCCAAGAAAATTACAATCTAGAATTAAGATGTGACATAAACTGGTGAGAACAAAGGATGGATGGAGGATTTGGATAAGGCCTACACAAGTGCATTAGTATGCACCAGGTGAGGTGTAAATGGTAGTACTCACCAGCTTGTCACATACTAACTGTCCATGTGGACTCTGCTGACATGCACTAAAAATGCCCTAATGCATGATGACAGTCTCATTTGAAAAAGGATACAAGAATTGATGCCAGCCTGTTTAACTGCATTGTGGACCAGTTGAGCAAGAGCACTTGCTAGGCTCCACCCATATATCCCCACTGTATCTATATTGTGTATTGCACAATCAAAGCCCAAGTTGTTGATGGATAGTAACAGATGAAACTTGAGAGGTTTAGAGGTTTGTTATGGAGCAGATAAGCACCCAAAAGTTCAAATGTTCAGTTTAACTTTTACCACATCTCAAAAATGTCTGCAACTTGGCTCCAGCATTTAACAATCTACTCACTCTCCTCCTTCATCAGTAGAATAAGGGACCTCAGGAGGTCATCTAGTCCAACCCCCTGCTCAAAGCAGGACCAATCCCCAACTAAATCATCTCAGCCAAGGCTTCATCAAGACTGACCTAAAACCTCTAAGGAAAGAGATTCCACCACCTCCCTAAGCAACCCATTCCAGTGCTTCTCCATGCTCCAAGTGAAAGTTTTCCTAATATCAATGGGAACTGTTATGGATGGTTGTGAATTTTTTGAGAAAATGTACACAGTGATACCTGTCTGCAGCATGAAGCAGGAGTAAGGCACCAAGAGCCAAATTTTGCCCTCAGATACATATCAACAGCTCCACTGGATTTCAAGGTGCATTGTACATATATATCAGAGGGCACAATTTGTCCCAAAAGGTCTAACTTAAATTCAAAAGAACAAGAAAATTCAGGGTTCATTCTGAATTAGACTCTACAGAACATTTTCACTGATGTGTTGCAACAGCTTATGTACACTCATTACAGTTGCAGTGCAAAGTTTGACAACTGTCCACTGCTTCAGCTATTACAGTTTCATTCTATTCATACCAAGTAATTGAAGTTGGCTTGATTATTAATTAAAATGGTTGAAAAGCAACTACTCATCTTTTCCAACTACAAAATATATTGTTCTTTATAAAAAAAATGAATAAGCAAAAGATAATCAGTCAGCACAAAGGATCGGTCTGCTTAAATGCATTCACAATTAAATTACATTTCAGCCCAATGCAATTTAAAATGTCACAGAAAGCAAGGCTCATTGCAGAACTTAATTAAAGCAATTCTTGCTATGTTCTGGTCCTCCTTTTTTCTCCCATTCCATCCCTGCTTCTTCCTTTTTTGTCTCTTCATTGTACTCATTCAAAAAGCCATAGATAAATTCTCCTCTTATTTTTATTATTGTTCAGACTACAGTAATTCCCAGATGCCCCATTCAGGATCAGAGCCTCCTGTTGCCAAGCACTATACCAACATATAATAAAAGACGGTCCCCATCCCATAGAACTGACAGTCCACAGCCCTGATCTTGCAAACTCTTTTGCACAGGCATAAAGTTAGTATTTCTGAGGCTGCGTTTTCAACCCTAATACGTCAAAGCAGTCCATATTTTAACAGAAATGTTAATAAGGCTTATGCACTTAAGTTCTTGTAAGCTTGCAGGGAACCTCAGAACAGAGCAGGATTCCATACCCTTTCAGCTTGTTCAGCAGAAACATGAACTGGTAAGCGAAAACTTTGACATTCCCAGCTAGAAGTCACATGATAGGATAGCCGTTAGCTGCCTACATTCATACCCAAACTGTTAACCTACAATTGCTCTCAAGTTTTCAGCCAGTTTAGCCAGGCCACAGATGTCAAGTGACAGAGGGATTGTGTCACCAGCCTCCATAATTTTGCATGTGTCATCTCTTCAGAAAATTTCATAACTTTTCTTCAGGATACCAAGGACAGCAGGGGACAAATATTACAAGTTAGTCAAGTCGATAGGCTAACAAATAATTTATGTCCTTGCCCTGAGCAGCTGAAGGCATGTAATCCCCTATGTTTGTATACTGAGGAGCAACAATTTTGCTCTCATGCCACTGTAAACCAGAGTTTACTCCACTAAAAACAGTGGATTTATATTGATGTAAGACAATGTGAGAGAATCTGGCCTACAGTTCACAAATTCATGTCTTTCCTTGAAGGAAGATCCCTGGCTCCAAGGCAAAGGGGAAAACAAAAGCATAGGAACATCACCAGGCTTTTATCCAAAGATACTACAAAAATAATATGAGACAAATACAGTATAGGCAATGAACTATAGGAAATTAAGCTTATTTACCTCTTGAAGTCTTGAGAGGAGGGAGCAAGAGATACCCATTTTACCTTAAAGAGCAGCTGATACCTCATGATATCGTCTAACTATTCTATTTAGACATAGTTTTGGTTTGTCTACACCAAGTAACATCTTGTGGCAACAGTGACCAAGATACTTATTTCTTTCTTTATGTTTATACAAATAAAAAAGAACGCTTAGCTAAAGCTCTAGGCACACCAACACAAGTTACAAGAACAAAAATGTAACACAAATAGCGTTGTATGGCTTCAACAACCAAGGGAACTCAGAGAATTGGTTTTGCCAGCTTGAAACTCTGAATGAAATCATGGCCCCACTAAAGTCAATGGGAGTTTTACCATTGACTTCAATGGGGCCTATATTTCACCCCATGTCTATCTTCTCATTTATCTCTCACCACAGAAATATAATCCAACAATTCTTGGCCAATCAAAAATCATGACATTTTCATCTACATCTTTCCTGTTGCGCTGTTCAAGAAATTTCACCCAAGCTTTTCAGTTAATTTGAAAATGTAGAAAAGTCAAACCCTACCTTTGTTGCTAGGTGCTATTTGCTGATATATTCCACATTAGACAGATTGCAGACACTGCCATAACTACCATGAAAATGACCATAGCAAACCCGGTGATTTTCATATGGCTGAAATTGGCACAGGACTGCTTCTTAAAGCTGGGGTAATTATTTACAACAAATCATGATTCTACGATTTATTTGAAGAATTTCACCCATTTTTCTGTTTGCAAGTTGTCACCGGCTTCTCAAATGTATTCATTATTGAAAACTATTCACTTGATCATTTCTACATATTTTTTCCTGTATCTTATTTGTGGATATACAATATCTGAAATCTGAGTCATTTTGATTGGACACACATGGTATATTTCTATTCCCTGATTGACTGAGTAGTGTGATGGGGCAAGGCCAGATGGCTACAGTAAAGTAGCGAGGAAAAGGTATGTTAGCCCCAAGCTAAACAAATCCCTGGTACCATGGTAACCAAATAGCAGTTGCTTCAGGTTAATCAAGATATCTGGGGCCAATTAAGATCATTCTAGAAGGCAGTGGAGATAGCTACACTGATTGGGAGATGAAGCCTCCCAGTTAGTCAGTGAGCTGCGGGTGTCAGAAGCTATAGGAGCGAGCCGCGCTATTGGAGGAACAAAGCAGTGCAAATCCATATCAGGTGTAAGGAAGGAGGCCCTGAGGGAAAGGTGAAGGAGATATTGAGTGGGGGGCTGCTGTAGGGAAGTGGCCCAGGGAATTGTACACATCTTATTTCCAAAAAGTCAGCTACCACAGCTGCTAATTTTAGGGTCTCTGGGCTGGAACCCGGAGTAGAGGGCGGGCCTGGGCTCCCCACTCCCCTCTCTGATTAATCACTGAGACTGAGAGACAACAGAGACTGTGTGAGGGAGGATTGCTTCTCCTCACCTCCATTGTTGGCTTATGATGAAAATGGCTCAGTAAGCTGTGACCCTTGCCTCTAGAGAAAGAAGGGCTATGTGGAAGGTCACAGGGAGCCTCTGAGGCTAGAAAAAATCCGCCGGGAAACACAGGACCCACGGAGTCAAGGACAGAACTTTGTCACAGTAGCTGATACAGATTTTCATCATGAATATTCTTGATTACAAATTACAAATTTGTGTTCTGCAAACATTCTGCAATATTCAGTTTAAAAATTCTGTTTCTGTGGGCATTCCTGCTAATATACACCTTCACTAGAATATCTGTGGAAAGTCAACACAAAAAGAGAGTGAAAAAAATCGATCCAAAGTGTTGCAGAGTCCCCGCCTCACCCCAGAAATTGACCAGCTCTGTTGCTGCTTCTTCGGCACTGTATTCACTTTCCTTGTATTTTCTGTTAAATTCCAAACACTGCTGGAAGTATTAGGCAATCACTCTTCTATAGTCTAGTGGGTTCTGTCATTTATTGTTGGGTGAGCAGTAGAAGAAAAATGAACCACAAGCATTTTATGAAGAGGATGGAGAGATAAAAACCCACACAGCTCTAGAGAGGAGTTTTGATTTTTGTTTTGTTTTAATTTTAGCTGGGATGGCATTTCCCAAGTCATCTAATTACAAAGTCATCCACATGTTAATATAAAAAAAATTTGTTGCAACTCTTGTAACTCTGAGCTTCAGAAAATATTACTTTAAAAAACCACCATGAAATAATCTAAGGTAAAACCAGTTGTGAAATTCATTGCTATGCTCTCATGTCTTCTCTTGTGTTCTGAATATAGCATTAGCACAGGTTGTTCTAACGCATCAACAATTATTAGGTGTTGCAGGATTTAAAGCTCCACAATGGATGGGTCATTTAACCACATCAAAGTTATAATCCTCTCTTTGTAACAACACAATCATTTCCATTTTCATTTGGGTTAGCTTGTCAGTCAGGAAAGGAAGAAA
Source organism: Gopherus evgoodei (assembly GCF_007399415.2). Lineage (NCBI taxonomy): Eukaryota > Metazoa > Chordata > Testudines > Testudinidae > Gopherus > Gopherus evgoodei. The sequence continues at coordinate 47,865,549 of NC_044328.1, forward strand.
GCACTAAGTCAATTTTTTTTCTACAAAAGCCATTTTTTGCTATAGCAAATCTGATAGAAACATGCCTTTTCACCAATTTTGCTGAGGTGGCAATTTTTTAAACATTCTTGCATATATCTGTGACAGTAATTTTGCAAGCAATCAGAATTACTGGATATAAAAACCTTCATATAAAGTATCCTTTCAGAAGCAATTGACACTGCCATAAAACATCCTCAGACAGCCTCACCAATCCCAAGAATTCAAAAATTATGAGATCTACATCTTCCCAATAAAGTATTGAGAATGTCTTCAATAAAAAACAAAGCAAACCCAACAACATGCATTTTCAATCTAACTTCCATTTGTAAACACATAGGGCCAGATTTTCTGTTGTGTATAAGCCCCCTCATGTAGCACATATAGGAGCTCTGGCTCCTGTGCTACCTTCCCAAACAACCCCAGCACAGGGAACATAACAGATTTGGGGCAGGGTCCAACCATGCTGCACTCCAGCTATACTCAAATGGCTAATAATCCCTTAGGGACCTCAGCATGATAGTTTAAATAAGAGCAGACTCCACGCTGCTCTAAGTTACGCTACAGCTCATGGCAGCACAGATTCACCCGGAAAATCAGGAAGCCAAACTCCATGCCCACTTGTGCTGTGCTGAGCTTATACTCAGTGAAGCAGAGAACCAGGGCAATGGTAGAGAATGCCCTGGTTCTGAGTGTGTTTTGATCAACAAAGAAAACAAAACACGCACATGGAAATGGGATATCTCCCTCTCCTTTCCCTGTTTAACTCTTAGTGGGATATTTTATCCCTCTGGCCTATTCACCAAAGAAGTGTTCAAACTCAGACCCCAAACTCTTCTGTCTCCTTATCCCTTTTCCCAACCTCCTGCTCTTTCTCCATGGCAGGCTCTAACACTGCCTCTTAGATTTTCTGCCCCTCTGCATGGCAGATAGTTGCACAAGAGACTGGGTTGGTTTTTTGCTGTCTGCTCTGCTAGTGGTGTCTGTGAAAAAGGCTGAAACCCTGCAGTTCCACCTTTCCTCATCTCCCTCTCCTCTCTTATGCTCCTACCAGAGGTTGGGAGTCCAGATTCTTAATACAGCATCACAGGACAGGAGTGCTGAGTGGGCTGGGCTGAGCTGAGCCAGTTCCCTGGCGCTCTCCCCTCTTGTGCAAGGCCCCTGCTCTCTACAGAGTGGGATACACAGGAACTACAGGATGATGCCAGCACAAAAGTGGTCTCTAGGTGACAGTGGCATAACTGCAGACAAATTCCTGATATGCATCCAGTGTCCCACATAATGGTAAGCAGCCCTCAAAAATGGCCCCAGATCCCAATACCATGCCCAACTTAATTGGTTTCTCTGATGCCACTAAGACTGGAAATTCTGGAAAGAGAGACTCACTCAACACTAGTTCAAGAGAAAGGCCAGATCTGGTCCGAGGATTGCTGCCTGACCAGGTCTTCCCTGGATCATTTCTTTTTTGAGTAGCTGCCCCAGGAAATCTGAATGTTCTTTCTGAGATATTAAAAGGCCCAGTTGTGGACAAGTCCTATTACCCACCCCTTGGGCCTGCCTTTGCCTCTGGTTTCCCCTCCGTACAAGGGACCGCTCTTGGTTTGGTACAATGCTAAGTCTGTTTATAGGGGGTAAGAAGCAGCATGGCCTGTCTTGAATTGGTAGAGGCCAGGGCTGAGGAGACCCAGGCACTCTTCTCAGGCCTGAACAAGGGAGATTTCAGGGCCAGTCATGGCTTAGCAGGGGAAAGTGGGGCCAAGCCCAGGTATGTGGACTCTCACATCAGCACCTTAACATTTTAAATGATGAAACACGCAGGATTCAGACTGGGGTGGGGGGGCACCAACTCCACAACCCACCACCAATCCAGACTATCCATCCCACTTTTTAATACCTCAGAGGTGACAACCCTGTCTAGTCCTACTTGGAGCAATGATGTAGAGTCTTGAAGGGGATTAGAGCTGGAGAAATTAGGACTAGCCCAGTTGCTGCCCCATATCCCACTCTTTAAAACAGGGTTACCTTAGGGAAAAGTGAGATTGCAGAAAAATTAATGCAACCCACAACCTGTGGAGAATGGGGGTAAATCCCAAAAGTGAGTCTTCTCTCTACTGTTAAAATTGGTGAGATAATTTGGCCCTGGGGTTAGGTCACAGACTTGATCCTTGCTCCATTCTATCTATTTACCCATCAGTCTTAAGTACTTATATAGCTCATCACCATTGTATCGGAGCATCTCACAATCATTGAAGGATTTTTATCCTCACAACACCCCTGAGACAGAATGAATGACCACTATCCCCATTTTGCAGATGGGGAACTGAGAAGTGTCTTGCCCCAGGACACACAAGATAGCTGCAGGAGAACAGGAATTAAATTCATGTTTCCAATGTCCCAGTCTTCAGCTTTAACCACAAGACCATCCTTCTTCCCCAGGAGTGCTGGAACAATTTGTATAGTGAGGTTGCTGAGAGCCATTGAACCAAACTGTAAACCATTTCAAGCCAGGGGGTGCGGCAGCCCCAGTTCCAGCACCTATGCTCTTCCCCCTTAGCAGTAAGTGCTTGGAGTTCTGCACTCAGACACCAAGGGAGAGGAAGTAGGTCATGTTGTTTAACCATTCCACTGCAATTTACCTAGGACTGGCACTGCTGAGATCCAGAGGAAGGTGTGTTAGAGAGCTGGCTGTCTGATCCAAACCAGACTCTGCATAAGATTCAAAAGAGGAAGGTTTAATCCAAGGGGGCCATAAAAACATGAAGTTGTGCAGAAGATTTTAGTAAAGACAAGTTAAAACATTAATTTTCCTAATTTTTAAAAAGCATGTAATAAAGAGAACTTTAACACCAAGTCCTGATTAATTACACTAAAGTAATTAGTATAAAAGGTGGTGTTGGATTTTCTCAGAATTCAGAACATAATTTAGTTTCTTAATTTAAAACTGTGTTTCTGAACAACTCACCTGTCATTTATTTTCAATTTTATGACCTAATATATGCGGCTCTATAAATTCTGTGTTTAGACTTAATCAAGTAGCAGCTCAGAAATTACATTACATTATTTACATTATAAATAGTTGCTGGATGATAGAAACTAAGGTGAACCGTGCCGGAGGAAGACTACATGCTGTAAGTTATTAAGAATAGGTGTTCCTGTTCCTTTACATGATCCAAAATTCCAGAAACATCCTACATTGAGACCAATTCTGCCTCCCAGTGAAGTCAACGGACGTTTTTCCACTTGCTTCAGTAGAAGTAAAACTGAGCCCTTAATGATGGCAAAAGACAAACAAATAAAACATAGTATAGAGCCATGGTGATGCTGGACCCAATCCATCCATACACAATAACGCCTTTATGTCAGATCCATTGGTATAAAAGGGCTGTAATGCTGGCAGAAGGCTGGGGGGATATTCAGACAGATGGGAGCTCTCCAACTGATGCAGAACCAGCATAACTGGCATTATTGTACTCTCCATGAGCCCTTGGTGGAAGGACATACCAGAGTTGCTTCTAGGTGTGGTGGGACATGGCTGAAGCACTACTGCATTCCAGCTACACTTGACTTGCAGTTGGGTGCAAATGAAAGCAGTCCTCAGGCTGCTCTAACCTTCACTGGGGCCAGTTTCTGGCCCTGTGTGGCCCAGGACAGGGTGGAAGCAGCATGGAGGTGGTATAAAAGCCATCTTGGCCTCTTCCCTGCAGGCCTTGAATCAACCTTCCTTTTCACTGAAGGATGAAATCTGCCCACTATTAATTAGAAATACTAAAGCAGAAGAGAGTAGAGTAGATTGAGTGGTAGCCAAATCCCCACAGCAGTTTGGATGACAGCAAACCACATTCACTAAGTTTTAAAACAATCTAATTTTCTTCTGTGGCTCTGAAGTACTTCAGTTGACAATTCTTGCTATTAATGACTTCAGGTAAAACATTTCAATAGTGGATTGGCCAGGCTCCTGCATGCTAGAAAATCATATGTCAGTATTAATTTCTTAAGTAATAATAATTCACCAGAATTCTCAGCAGTGGTGCTTTTAAAACTCATTGTGTAATAGCATTTTAGTTTTCTGGAACGTTTTGTGAAATGAAAATTAGAACATATCTGTTATAATTTAACCCATTTATGTAATAAAAACATGTTTTTATTCCCACGGGACTGGCTTGGTATTACGATTTGGAAGAAAATCCACCCCATCCTTACTCCCCCGCTTCCCATGCGCCTCATGAACCCAGGATAATTCAGTGCTTTGGAAGCAAGTAGGTAGAAACCCTTAGGCAAAGAAATCCGTTAATTTGAAGAAAGGGGTCTAAATGAGAATATGGTGTGTCTACATCATCTTATCTGGCCTTCTGGCCTCACTCTTCTGGATGGAATCTTGCACTACTCATAAGTAAAGATGGGCTTAAAAGAGAGTTTGGATCTGGATTAGGTTTAAACTAGAACTCAGGTACAAAGCAGAATCAGGGCTATGGGTTACGATTAGATGTGACAGCAACAAAATCCAATTTGCTGTTCTCAAGAGATTGAAGATAAAGATCTAGTGAAATCAACTGCTTGTGTGATTTCAGCCATCTTAGGCTAAAAGTTGAGAGAACTATGTATGCAAGTTTCTGAAAGCATCTGAACCAAAATGAGAAAATAGGCAACATCCAGTTTTGGATGTGGCTCAAAATTAAAACTATAGAGATGTATTTGAATCTTGAATCTGACCCCTCCTTTCCCAATTTCCAAGTTGTTTGAATCTGACATACCAGTTTGGGAACATATCTGCCCAAAGCGTATACTGGGTTGGACTTAGTTAGTTCTTTAGTGAGAAACCTCTAAGGGCAACCCTAATGCTGCAGAAAGTAGCACTGATGATTCTGTAGGAGGTGCCCTTCCCTCTGAGTCAATATTCAAAGATAATTTAGAACTGTTGCAGGTGCCTTTCAGTGTGAAAGTGAGGTTTTCCTAACTTGTGATCTTTAAAGATCATATGGAACTTTCTGCAAGAGTGGGGTGTTACATAAGAACATAAGAGCGGCCGTACCGGGTCAGACCAAAGGTCCATCTAGCCCAGTACCTGTCTACCAACAATGGCGAATGCCAGGTGCCCCAGAGGGAGTGAAGCTAAAAGGCAATGATCAAGTGCTCTCTCTCCTGCCATCCATCTCCATCCTCTGATGAACAGTGGCTAGCGACACCATTCTTTACTCTTCCTGGCTAATAGCCATTTATGGACTTAGCCACCATGAATTTATCCAGTTCCCTTTTAAATATTGTTATAGTCCCAGCCTTCACAACCTCCTCAGCTAAGGATTTCCACAAGTTGATTGTGTGCTGTGTGAAGAAGAACTTCCTTTTATTTGTTTTAAACCTGCTACCTATTAATTTCATTTAGTGAACCCTAGTTCTTGTATTATGGGAATAAGTAAATAACTTTTCCTTATCCACTTTCTCAACATCACTCACGATTTTATATACCTCTATCATATCCCCCCCTTAGTATCCTCTTTTCCAAGATGAAGAGGCCTAGCCTCTTTAATCTTTCCTCATATGGGACCCTCTTCAAACCCCTAATCATTTTAGTTGCCCTTTTCTGAACCTTTTCCAGTGCTAGAATATCTTTTTTGAGGTGAGGAGACCACATCTGTACACAGTATTGGAGATGTGGGCATACCATGGATTTATATAAGGGCAATAAAATATTCTCAGTCTTATTCTCTATCTCCTTTTTAATGATTCCTAACATCCTGTTTGCTTTTTTGACCGCCTCTGTGCACTGCATGGACATCTTCAGAGAACTATCCACGATGACACTAAGATCTTTTACCTGACTTGTTGTAGCTAAATTAGCCCCCATCATATTGTATATATAGTTAGGGTTATTTTTTCCAATGTGCATTACTTTACATTTATCCATATTAAATTTCACTTGCCATTTTGTTGCCCAATCACTTAATTTTGTGAGATCGTTTTGAAGTTCTTCACAATCTGCTTTGGTCTTAACTATCTTGAGTAGTTTAGTATCATCTGCAAACTTTGCCACCTCACTGTTTACCCCTTTCTCCAGATCATTTATGAATGAATTGAATAGGATTGGTCCTAGGACTGACCCTTGGGGAACACCACTAGTTACCCCTCTCCATTCTGAGAATTTACCATTAATTCCTACCCTTTGTTCCCTGTCTTTTAACCAGTTCTTAATCCATGAAAGGACCTTTCCTTTTATCCCACGACAGCTTAATTTACGTAAAAGCCTTTGGTGAGGGACCTTGTCAAAGGCTTTCTGGAAATCTAAATACACTATGTCCACTGGATCCCCCTTGTCCACATGTTTGTCGACCCCTTCAAAGAACTCTAATAGATTAGTAAGACATGATTTCCCTTTACAGAAACCATGTTGACTATTGCTCAACAGTTTATGTTTTTCTATATGTCTGACAATTTTATTCTTAACTATTGTTTCGACTAATTTGCCCGGTATTGACGTTAGACTTACCAGTCTGTAATTGCCGGGATCACCTCTAGAGCCCTTTTTAAATATTGGCGTTACATTAGCTAACTTCCAATCATTGGGTACCGAAGCCAATTTAAAGGACGTTACAAACCTTAGTTAATAGTTGGGCAACTTCATATTTGAATTCTTTCAGAACTCTTGGGTGAATGCCATTTGGTCCTGGTGACTTGTTAATGTTGAGTTTATCAATTAATTCCAAAACCTCCTCTAGTGACACTTCAATCTGTGACAGTTCCTCAGAATTGTCACCTACAAAAGCCAGCTCAGGTTTGGGAATCTCCCTAACATCCTCAGCCATGAAGACTGAAGCAAAGAATCCATTTAGTTTCTCCTCAATGACTTTATCGTCTTTAAGCGCTCCTTTTGTATTTCAATCCCACTGGTTGTTTAGCAGACTTCCTGCTTCTGATATACTTAAAAAACATTTTGTTATTACCTTTGGAGTTTTTGGCTAGCCATTCTTCAAAATCCTCTTTGGCTTTTCTTATTACACTCTTGCACTTAAGCTGGCAGTGTTTGTGCTCCTTTCTATTTGCCTCATTAGGATTTGACTTCCACTTTTTAAAGGAAGTCTTTTTATCTCTCACTGCTTCTTTTACATGGTTGTTAAGCCATGGTGGCTCTTTTTTAGTTCTTTTACTGCGTTTCTTAATTTGGGGTATACATTAAAGTTGGTCCTCTATTATGGTGTTATCCCCAGTATCATAGTCTCCCATCAATTTGAGTGATTATTACTCTGAATAATTAGCATCTCTAATTATTCCCTGCAGTTTCAGTTGGATACAACATTCTTATTTGCTGTCTGCCTTCAAATATTCTATCTAATGAATACATTCAACAGTTGATATATTTTCCCTGGGATTTGGCTTCGTTTCAGAGATGAATGCAGTGATTTCTGAATAGATTGTAGTTTTCTATTACATATTGGTGTCAGATTGTGAAGCTCTATGGAAGATGATGTAATGAAAGACACACACATATAGAGAGATATAGGTGTAGGGAGAGTGACACTTTATTAATATAATAGCAATAACCGCATTCAACTAATGATATAAGACAAGGCAAAGCCAGATAACAGGTTATTGAAAATTAAGTTAAAAAAAAAAAAGCTATGTTCTTATAGAGGAACTATAAACTTTCAGGGCCTGTCTCGTGCACTTATATCATGACAATCACCCTCCAAATGTTAGTCTGGTACATTTGTACAAGAGTTGAAAATATTTCACCAAAATTGTTCTGCCAAGGAAATATATCCTAGTCCTTTATTTATATCTGAACATAACACTAACCAGGGGCTGGAATTACTAGCTAGTCATAAGAGAAAAATTAATCTGAAAATATACAAAGTACATACAAAGTTACAGCTGACAGATTGAATTTAACTGTTAAAGAGGTGCAGTGGCATGAGTAAACAAGCTATTTTCATTTCTCACATAAGGCTTAAAGCTTGTAAATTCTGTGCTGTGTTGATCAGTTAATTGCATTTATACTTTTTTGAAATTATGTATCTGATCAAGATATCTGAATGGTTCTTTTCCCATTTCAGATCTAGCAAATATAAGCTTTGTAATCTATAGAGTATGTGTGAGATAGCCAAGAGATTCATATCAGTGGTCACCCTTAAAAAGTCTTCATTTACCTATGGTTACCAGTCAGTGGTATACCAAAATAATATTTCTCTTCTAGATTAAAAAGGAAGTAAAATTAATTAAAAAACAGGGTCCTTTATGAAATTTAGGATCTGTGTTAGTTTTCTCTGTCTGCATTATCTTAATAAAATACCTCAGACTCTTCAAATTTTGAGATAATTAAAATTAATTGAAAAATTGTGCAGAGACTATATTTGAAGAAATTAGGTTGTAATTAAGCAAAATAATTAGTGACCATTGTATATTATGATTATATTGGCTACATAGAGGGTCATGTTAACATCTCAAGTAACTTAAGTGTAGCTATTGTACCATTAGAGGTAACTCAATCAATTAGCTTTCCTAATTTAGCTAATTTGTGGGCAACTTATTCCATTGTAGTAACTCTGTGGTATGAGGGAGACTGGCCATATGTCAAGAGTTCTCAGTGGTAGATTAGTTGGCCCAACTCTCACTGGTCTTTAAAGGGTCCAGTACTACATACCAGCTTAAGCATCAGTTTGAAAGGTTCCCCATGTCACTTCTGTGCTGGCTTCTCTGCCCACCAAGGTAGCACTGTCAGATTAAGTGAGGTAAGAGAACAAGGGGAACTCTTAAACCCATAACCATCAAGATTATTCAGGTCTCCCTAGCCACACTCACATATCACTGGTTTCACTAACACAACCCTCTAAACCAACAAGCTAACTGCAAACTGAAGACCAGATTTACCAGTATATACTTTGGCTGATCAGCCCTGCTCTGGCTTAACTGGCCAATGAGTTCTGGCTGAATCTGCACTAGAAATTTAATTTTTTAAAAATGATTTACAGTTAACAGCATGTATCTTCAAGTCACTTGAAATATTGCATGGCAGAATTCTTTTGGAGTTCTTTCTTTAATGATCACATAAACCAATTTTAAACAAGGAAAATTCCAATATAAAAAAAAACTATTAGCAGTATTCCAACACACAAAGCACAAAGCAGACAGGAAAACAAGACTCTGAGAACACTTAGTTGTTTCTTATACACAAAACTGTTGGCTTCATCTGAGATAAAGAAATGAGAGCAGAGAGAGCATCTCAGCTCTGCACTGCCATGTCACCCTATCAACACACAGCAGCTGGAGCAGAGAACAGCACAAGGCTTGAGTAGGAGCCAATGCCCTACCACCTTTCCAGAAGTGGCTATTAAGTATTTCCATTAGCAAAAGAGCAGCTAATGCAGGCTCATGGCCGCAGGTGCACATGGGAAAGTGAAGAGGAGAAAAAAAATTAAAATAGATTCACATGGCAACATGGAAAGAAAAGAAGAGGTACACAGATGATTCCCCAAGAAGAGATACAGGAAATGCCCTTTCGTGTGCTATGAAACTGATGTAGGAGTCTTAGAGACTGAAGAAATCCCTAAATCGATGGGGCTGTGAGAATTTGTCCCATTGCTCATGGTGGGACTGATGCTGGGACGCGTGTGACAGACACAGGAAAGGCTGCTGGGATAGGATGGATTCTGCAGCACTTCCAGGTCATAACATCACTGGCCTCAGGTCTAACAGGACAATAAACTAACCATTGGGGAAGAGATCAAAAACTGAAGGAAGCAGCATCACCACAAGTTCCTAACCAGAACCACCCACAAATAGATTCTCTCCAGAGTGAAATGAGAAAAAGGAAGTTGAGCCAAAAATACAATATAGAGACTTAGTGATCACAATCTGGAACAAGAAAAACACAGTGGACACACAGAGAGGAAGGACTGTGCAACTAAAGTGACAGAGGAGAAATTAAAAACCAGAGACATTTTCTGCTTCCCTGTTAAAGACAGCAGGGATCATTGAAGTAATTTGTATTATCTGTCAGTAAAAGAATTTCCCATTGAACAGAGAGAGAATAAAATACCACCCAAGTCTGGGAGAAAGGAGGGAGACTGCAACTGAGCTCTGTGTTGTGCTGTCACCATATCCAGGACTGTGAAGTCAGCAATACCTATGGCAGATGAAGCCTGGCCTGCCCTTCCACAAGAGACTCAGCTCTTCACTGGAGTGAGAGCAGAGTGGCTAGTGCACAGTCTCATGGCCATGGAAACATAGGGAGGAGGAGAAAGTCAGGGGGAGAGAGAGAAAAGAGAAATTAAAAACAATGAAGAAGAGATTTAATAAGTAGCACGTGAGAAAAATAAGAACCTTGAGAAACCCTGGGAACAGATAGCTTTGTTATGTAAACAAGTATGTGGGGGCAAGAAAGGTTAGCATGTGGTTATTTTAAAGGAAATCTCATTAATTTTGAATGCTTGGTCCTGCCAGTGCTGAAGTTTTAACTACATGGGAAGTCTGAAGCTTGCTAAAGCCGACTGTTGATGATTACCTGTTCTGTTCATTTCCTCTCTTCTACTTGGCATTGGCCAATGTTGGAAAACAGCATACTGGGCTAGATGGACCATTGGACCCACCCAGTATGGCCGTTCTTATCTTCAAAAATCATGAATTTACCAGGAAGGAGGGAGAGGATGGAAATCATAAGACTGGCTTAAAATCATGAGACTTAACAAAAAAAACAACTCCACCTAAAATCTTCCTCTTTCATAATGGCTGGCATTTCCCATTTTTCTCAGTGGGAATTGGTTTGCCAACTAAGTTACCATTGAGATAGGTTTCTACTTCCCAGTCTGACTGATGCAACAGGCTGCTCTTAAAGATGGCTACTGGCTTTGATCTCACTGGAAAGTATGGGACATAGTGGCCATTTTGAAAGAGGACACCTTAACTGAGGGCCTCAGTGCCTTCAACAGTAGATGTTTTGGAAAGAAGGACATTCTTGGTGAGTTTCTCTAAAAGAGATTATTCTTATACACTAAACTCTGCAGAGGGATCAGTGTTCAGTTCCAAAGCATAATGTCAAAGAAACCCCTTCAATATTTCTTTTCTAATGGGATCTGTGTACCAGGCTTCATAGGGTAGGGAGTGAAAACTAGAGAATAGGGAGGTGGAAACTGGGGAGTGAGCGTGCAGGGAGAGGTGGAGGACAGGAGAAAGGAGAGACAGATATATATTCAGGCATCATTGTATTGCTTTAAACCCAGTTTAAATGGCCAGCGGACTCTGACTGCATTGCACTTCTCCAGAAGTGCATTAAGCAATCAGAGTGTACTGGGTAAATTTGGCCATAAAATAAAAAGAGGAATATACATTTGATATTTTACGTCTTCATACAGAAACATCATTTAGTAACATTTACTTTGTCTAGTGTTTATGTATAAAAATGTTTATGAAAGAACAAAAAAACAGACCAAGGAAATTGCCAGACAAAAACAAGGTTAAGATGGAGTTAACGTTGAGAGTACATATCTGTAACTTAAAGTAAATATATTACAGGACTGTTGCAATTATCTCAGAGCCAAACATTACACGTGTAGAGTCAAGCTTATGCTGAAAAGAAATCCAAATTTGTTAAAATATGGAAATGTGTGAATTTAAAGGCCAATTTGGACAGCAACTCCGAAAATAAAGGTTTTAAATAGAAGTACTGACACAAATCTATAGCACAACCTCATAAAGACTCTAGATTACAACACTAAAGACATTCACATCAGTGAAAGCAGTACAGTATATCAGAGAATAAATGAAAGACCAGGTGTGTCTGTGTGCGCTTATTGTAAGTCAATTAATGTAAAAATCACTTTTGAGTGCAGGGAGGATGAAAATGGGGACTGAAGTTCTCCAAGTTCACTGGAAACAATATAAAACAAAATATAAAGTAGCACAGATGTATAGAATTCAGATTTAATAATATATTTATTTATTCCATCAAAGACCGGAAGAAGAGATGTGCGTTTTGCTCATGTTACCACTAGCAAAAACTGGAAACAAACACAAAAGGAGATAAACTGAAAACAATAAAACTTTGAAATACTAAATAAAGTATATTGCTAGATGGTGGCATTAGGAGGGTGCTTCAGATGGTAATTTTTTAAAAAATATATTGGTTCAAAATATTGATGTTGTTGTAATAAAGAGGGTTATTGCTGGTCATATCACCTCCTTGCTCTTTTCTTATACCAGCTGAGAATCTGGCACAATGTATTTAAAAGAGGCAGCATTAGGTCCAGTTCTGGATTCCTTGCACATACAAAGCTTCAATCAACTTTAATGGGAGTTTATGTTGCACAAGGAACATAGCATTAGATGAGTCATGTAAGTTTTAGGTACAAAGAGCACTTCAGTCACAAAGAAAATAGCAAGCAATGCCTGTATCCTCCTTAATTAGCACTTATTGCTAAAAAGCCCATTTGTAAGGGCCAAACTAGCAACAGAAACAAATGATTATATAGTAATTTAATTGATTTCACTGCCCAATGTTTTAAAATTTGGGTACAGCTTCTCAAGCACAGCTCAATTCTTTTTTCAGATAGTATGTCTTCTGCAAGAATAAGAAAAAGATTAGAGAAAGATTAAGTACGTTTTCCTTTTCGTAGTTTGCCTCTAGACACTGCAGTGACTCAACCACATTGCTACGCAAGTGTCCCATTACTGAAGATGATGCATGATGTGTTATTTCTATCATTGCCATTATTGTTATTTCTCTTGCTGTGTTTCAAATATGCTTCCCATTAGTTAGCCAAAGCTGGAGAAAGTTTAAAATAGAAAAAAACCTGAAGTTTTGAGAGCAATGTTTTCCTTTCTCTAGCTTGCCTCTAGACTCTTTAGAGCAGTGATCCCCAACCTTGTTCATGTGGTGGACACCAGATGACAAGCCACGGAGCACCGTGGCAGTGGACGAGCATCTGCTGAAATGCCACCGACAAGCGACGTCATACAGTGGAGTCACTGCCGAAATGTCGCCAAATTTTGACGGCATTTCAGCGGATGCTCATCCACCAGCCAGTACACGGGCACACTTTAACGCCCCAGTGGGTGCCATGGTGCCCGTGGGCACCATGTTGGGGACCCCTGCTTTAGAGGACCGATCACAGTATCACTGGTGTTACTGGAACTGTTCAAATTCTCCAGTAAAATACACAACTCCTGGATTTTCATTTATGAACTATCAAAAAAACTGAACATTTCAGCCAAAAGTTCTGCTGTACAATGTTCTTATTTCATGATACTCTGTAATTTGCCATCAATTTATGAATTGCAAAGTCAGAAGATCTCTTTCCTTAATATATTTTGACAAACTACTGACCACTGCACCTTGCAAAACTACAGTACAATTGATGAAGCATAATTATCTTCACACAATCTCATTCAATGAAAGCCATAATTTGCAATTCTTTACTGTAGGTATAAAACATTTCTAACATCTCCATTAGGTTGACAGTATCTACCCAATTAATGATTCCATAGGCTCTCAGGATCTGATGTACCTAAAGTTTTTGAGCTTATTAGCCATGTGCTTAGACATAGTGCCCATAATGATGAATGCTCTGGACATTTCAATCTAAGACCACAGTCATGAACTCCATACTCTGGCAAAAAAAAGGAGACTCCAGAAGACTGGAAGGGGGCAAATATAGTGCCCATCTATAAAAAGGGAAATAAAAACAACCCGGGAAACTACAGACCAGTTAGTTTAACTTCTGTGCCAGGGAAGATAATGGAGCAGGTAATCAAAGAAATCATCTGCAAACACTTGGAAGGTGGTAAGGTGATAGGGAATAGCCAGCATGGATTTGTAAAGAACAAATCATGTCAAACTAATCTGATAGTGTTCTTTGATAGGATAACGAGCCTTGTGGATAAGGGAGAAGCGGTGGATGTGATATACCTAGACTTTAGTAAGGCATTTGATACAGTTTTGCATGATATTCTTATAGATAAGCTAGGAAAGTACAATTTAGATGGGGCTACTATAAGGTGGGTGCATAACTGGCTGGATAACCGTACTCAGAGAGTAGTTGTTAATGGCTCCCAATCCTGCTGGAAAGGTATAACAAGTGGGGTTCCGCAGGGGTCTGTTTTGGGACCAGCTCTGTTCAATATCTTCATCAACGATTTAGATGTTGGCATAGAAAGTACGCTTATTAAGTTTGCGGACGATACCAAACTGGGAGGGATTGCAACTGCTCTGGAGGACAGGGTCAAAATTCAAAACGATCTGGACAAATTGGAGAAATGGTCTGAGGTAAACAGGATGAAGTTCAATAAAGATAAATGCAAAGTGCTCCACTTAGGAAGGAACAATCAGTTTCACACATACAGAATGGGAAGAGACTGTCTAGGAAGGAGTATGGCAGAAAGAGATCTAGGGGTCATAGTGGACCACAAGCTTAATATGAGTGAACAGTGTGATACTGTTGCAAAAAAAGCAAACATGATTCTGGGATGCATTAACAGGTGTGTTATAAACAAGACACGAAAAGTCATTCTTCCGCTTTACTCTGCGCTGGTTAGGCCTCAACTGGAGTATTGTGTCCAGTTCTGGGCACCGCATTTCAAGAAAGATGTGGAGAAATTGGAGAGGGTCCAGAGAAGAGGAACAAGAATGATTAAAGGTCTTGAACATGACCTATGAAGGAAGGCTGAAGGAATTGGGTTTGTTTAGTTTGGAAAAGAGAAGACTGAGAGGGGACATGATAGCAGTTTTCAGGTATCTAAAAGGGTGTCATCAGGAGGAGGGAGAAAACTTGTTCACCTTAGCCTCCAATGATAGAACAAGAAGCAATGGGCTTAAACTGCAGCAAGGGAGATTTAGGCTGGACATTAGGAAAAAGTTCCTAACTGTCAGGGTAGTCAAACACTGTAATAGATTGCCTAGGGAAGTTGTGGAATCTCCATCGCTGGAGATATTTAAGAGTAGGTTAGATAAATGTCTATCGGTGATGGTCTAGACAGTATTTGGTCCTGCCATGAGGGCAGGGGACTGGACTCGATGACCTCTCAAGGTCCCTTCCAGTCCTAGAGTCTGAGTCTAAAACTACCAAAAGACTGAGTGATAGTGATAATGTCCATGAGGGTTTTGCTGGAGTAAGGAGAAGTAAATAAGGCCCTATTCTTTGAACATTACTAAGAACACTGAAAATAGAGTTTGTAGTTTATGAATAGAGGAACAGGGTTTGTTGAAACCTACTCGAAATCCCTATGAGTTAATTATATATATTTCTGATCACGTGATGCAGTAGATGTAATTCCTTTCTTGATCAACTGAATAGGTTGCAGCAGACAGTTTCATTAATGAAAACTGAACTAACAGATGTTCTGTTTTTATATTTCTGCATTTCAACAACAAAATCAGGAGCAATGTTGTTTAAACCATAATTTAAAAAATAATGTAGAAGCAGTTTTTTTTAATTATTTCAGCAAGTGCTT
This sequence comes from Gopherus evgoodei, assembly GCF_007399415.2. NCBI lineage: Eukaryota > Metazoa > Chordata > Testudines > Testudinidae > Gopherus > Gopherus evgoodei. Next base: position 47,880,999 of record NC_044328.1, read on the forward strand.
CTGCCTGCTTATTAATGTAACTAACAAAATTTCAGCCTAGCAAGAAGAACATTAGTCCATCTTAGAAATGTTATAGCATTTCATCTTAAAAAAAGATGTGATGCAGCAATTAATAGTAAGAGCTTTGTTCCTTTAGTGTAGCTTCAGATATGCACATTGAAAGAAACTGTGTAAATTTTTTTGTGTACATTCGCAGATTATTTACGTGCCTCCAGCAGCCATCAAACCACCAGATATGGCACTAAAACTTTGTCTATTGTAATACATACTGTAGAATGCTTTGATTATAAACTGCCATGGAATCCATTTCAGCTAGCTTTTCACTAAACCTCAAAACTCTTTGCAATGTAAGGGTTTGATGCTGCAAGGTTCTAAGCATTCTAGCCTCAATCCACCAAAACATTACTCAGATTCTTGAAAGTACTTCACTGCATCAGGGTCACAGTGCTAACCACCTTGTAAAGTCAAGCTCTTAGTTATTACATTTTACTAGAGACTGAACTATTGAAATCTTTTTTTTTCTTTTTTGTACATTTCATAGGATAATTCAAGGATAATGTTAATAGGAATATTTAATGACATGGTCATGGAAGATAAGTAATTCAATTAAGTGTTCCCCAATCTAAATTTCTCTGCTGTACCTGGACATTCAAACAAAACCACTTTGTCTCTTGCAGCTGCTCTGAAAGGTTAAAGACAGTTTTCATGCCAAAAGAGTGTAATTTATTGTTATTGTCTAGAATAAAAATGTTTGTTATAATGCCAGTTTATAGGAAAATATAAACTCATCTTACTCTCCAGATTTATTTCGATGTTGTGAATATGCAAAAGGTTTTACTTTAGCCACACCATAGAAGTTATTCCTCATATATCTAGTGCCTTTAAGGAGAGTTTAATGATGACATGAAATCATATCATGAACTGAATATCCTCAAGGAGCAATTAACAGACACAGAAAGAAAGAAGATAGACAAATCACCGATCTGACGTAATTCCCCAAAAAATATTGCTAGATGGATGTCCAACCAAATTGTTCTTTTGAATTCTGAAGTACAATAAGTGTTACTGAAGAAGGCTGTTGGATTCTGATGTGTTTGACAGGAGTGAATTATATTTTCACCAAAAAATCCCACTACTTTTATTTAATTTTGTAGTTTCTTTTTCAATCTCTCAATATCAAAATGAGCAGACACATGGAAACATTTCTTTCCCATCTGAAAAACAGCTAGCCAATGGAAGAAAAAATTAAAGATCTGAAAATATTTTATGGATAAACAGAAAAAAGTGATAGATGAACCCAGTAAATTTGTCACTCTAGCACATGGGCATGAATTTTTGAGCCCAATCTCTTGCTCATGCAGCTAATGGAATTCAATCACCTGCATCCATAAGGAAAGCCCTTGGCGAGCTCTATTCTAACTCCTGGTCTACACTTAAAAAGTGTATGTCAACATAGCTCAGCTTTCAACCCCTGACAGCACTCAGGGGTTGAAAGAGCTGCATGAGATAGCTATGCTGACCTAACCTCCAGACAAAATGCAGCCAAGTTAGCAGAATAATGTTTGTGTCAACCTAGCTACCATTGCTCAGGGAGGTGATGTTCCTACAGTATCAGAAACCCCTCTTCCATCTCTGTAGGATACACCTACACTACAGGGCTAAACCGCCATAGCTATGTTGCTATAGTCCCTATAGTGTAGACATGGTTTAAGAATACCCCAAAACACGGCTAGAACTTCAGCTAAATATACAAGAACTAATTTACGAGAACCAAATAAATACTAAATCTCAGAATGTCTTAGTACATAACAGAATTGTTCCTACATATGCTGAGATCTAATTGATGTTTCTGTGCATGGACAGAGAGCAGAATATTTTAGGTAAGATCTGCCAATCACATCTGAGAAGAGAATTTTACCTTACCTACTTACTTTTGGTCCCATTACTTGTAACCTCTTGGTGTATTATAAATGTATTCCTTAGCAGCTAAGCTAGACTAGAATCCCAAGTCAGATTCTGATCTGAGTTGGACCAGTATATTACATTAAAAGCCTGTCAAAATTTAAAGGCCTGTTACAATTTAAAATTGTAAATTTATATGCAAATATTATATTCTGATCCATGTTCTGCACTCATACAGTAGGCAAATTTTTCATTGACTTCCATAGGAGATAGTCTATAAACAACATATAGTTTGCCACAGACTAAAAAATGAATGGATGTTTATGCTTCAAAAGCTGCTTTTGCTCTTTGAAAACCTTTGTAAAGGGTTTTGATGGTTGAATGGTAGTACAGAAGAATTTGGTTTCAGTTATCACTGCTTTTAGTAATCTCTGTTTGAAGTCATCACAGTGGCCATTATCAATTTAAAAAGGCCCACCCTCCAAAAGGCACTTCCTTTGACTGGTATGTTTACCCTGTCCTTTTATTGACCAGTGGACATTTACTAGTAACTATCAAATTGAAAACCTTTTCTTAGATTTTTTTTTCCAGTGATTTTGAAAAGTAGGAGAAAATATCAAACTTTTTTTTTGTGTTTCTAGTCTTTAGGAAAAGAATGTCAGAACTTGCCAGAGTGCAGGAGAGACAATTATAACCTAGAATCAATAGGATTGAGTCAGATAGTTGGATTTGATGTACACTTGTATTTGGACAACATTAATTTCATTAAAAGGCAACATTTTCAAAGGGGTCTCGGTCTGGTCTTCATTTGCGTACATTTGAGCACCCAAACAAATTTGCATACATTTTTGAGGGCTTTCCTTATGGATGCAGGTGACTGAATTCCATTAGCTGCATGAGCAAGAGATTGGGCTAAAACACGCATGCCCATGTGCTAGAGTAACATAAATCTATCACAAGATTGACAAATTTACTAGGTTCATCTGTCACTTTTTTCTGTTTATCCATAAAATATTTTCAGATCTTTAATTTTAATACATTCAAGTTTTTAAAAAATCACATTTCATTGTCTAACCTACACAACTCAAATTAAAGCTGGAAAAATATAAAATTCTTTACTTGTCCTGAAGCATTTCCTTAGATGTGGCAACATTTAAGGCTTTATCTCAGTCAGAAACAAATGAAACATTTAGTCAAAAGTTCAGATTCTATACATAAAGCAAATTTGGGTTCCTGAGCTCCCCGGCCTTCTAAACAGAAAAGCAGGGTTTCAAATTCCCTTTCCAGAACTCTACATAGCAATGGCATTATATTACTGTTGCAACCATCCCTTTGCATCCCCTTTAGTGAAAGGCATATTCTTAAACTGCAGGCTATCATACTATCCTCCATATTTTCTAATTTTTTATTCTCCAATTAATTAATTTAATTAATATTTGATTTTACTAGTTCCTGTAGGCCAAGGATCGGCAACCTATGGCACGCGTGCCAAAGACGGCACACTAGCCGATTTTTAATAGCACGCTGCTGCCTGACGGGACTCCAGCCTGCCATTAAAAATCCTGCCCGGCCTGACCCATTCTCCTCTGCCCTCTGCTCCCCCCGCGGGGACAGGGAGCAGAAGCATAGGCGTGCACACAGGGTGGGCAAATGGCCCCACTCTCCCAGTGCAGCAAGCCGCTGGGTCCACGCTCCAGAGCCGTCGGCCTCTCCCCCGTCTTCCTCCACCCCTGGAGACCTGCCACCGCAAGCACAGCACTATGGGTGGCAGGGCTGTGCCCAACACACTCCCCACTCAACCAGAGCCCTGTTGCTGTATGCATAGTACTTTGAGGGGCGGGGCTGCGCACTCCCGTGGGGCAGCGTGTCGGACTCTGCTTGGAGCCTCATGATAAGGGGTCCAGGGCTTGGGGGTTGGATAAGGGGTGGGGGCAGTCAGGGGACAGAGGGCAGGGTGGGTTGGATGGGGGTGGGATCCTGGGTGGAGTGGTTGGGGGGGGTCTCTGGAGGGGGCAGTCAGGGATCAGGGGTGGTTGGAGGGGGCATGGGAGTCCCGGGATCTCTCAGGGGGCAGGGGGTGGATAGGGGGCAGGGAGCAAGGAGGGTCCTGTGGGGGGCAGTTAGAGTGAGGGGGTCTCTGGAGGCGGTGGTCAGGGGACAAGGACCTGGGAGGGTTGGATGAGTCGGGAGTTCTGGGGGTCCTGTCAGGGGGCAGGGAGTGGTTGGATAGGCATGGGAGTCCTGGGGGTGTGGATAGGGGATGGGGCAGTCAGGGGACAGGTAGGGGGTAGGGTCCAGTCAGAGGACAAGGAGCAGGGAGGCTTAGGTAGGGGGTGTGGTTCTGGGGGGCAGGTAGGGCGTAGGGTCCTGGGGGGGGCAGGGGACAAGGAGAGGGGGGGAGTTGGGAGTTCTTATGGGGGGCAGTCACCCAGCCCTCTGCTCTGAGCCCTGACTCCCCCACACACACACCCAGCCCTCTGCCTGAGCCCTGCCCCACCACCCAGGCTCCTGCCCTGAGCTCTGTACCTCCCTCATACACACCCAACCCTTTGCTTCACTCCTCCCCCCCCACAACCCTAGCCCTGACTCTGCACCCCCACACATACCCAGCCCCCCCATCCTGACACCTGCACCCCCCACATGCCACCAGCCCTCTGCCCTGACTCTTGCACCCCCCCACATACCCAGCCCCTCCCACACCCTATGCACTCGCCACCTCCCCACCCCCACCCTGAGCACCAAGTGGGAGCACCCCACCCCTCGCATCAAATGGGAGCTGCCCAGGTAAGTGCCCCACACCCAAACCTCCTGCCCCAACTCTGAGCCCCCTCCCTCATTCTACCTCCTGGCCAGACCCTTCACCCCCAGCCCTGTGCTCAGTGCACTCCCACCCTCAGCTCAGTGCACTGCCGGTCTGGGGTCCCGGCCACTGGCCCCGCACAGCCTGCTGCCGGTCTGGGCTTCTGGCTGCCGGACCCTTGCCAGCCGGGGTCCCGGCCGCAGGTCCCACTCAGCCCACTACCAGCCTAAGTGAACATAACCCCAGAACAGCAGTGGGCTGGCGGTGTAAGATCAATATTTTAATTTAATTTTAAATTAAGCTTCTTAAACATTTTGAAAACCTTGTTTATTTTACAATACAACTCTAGTTTAGTTATTTAATATATAGACTTGTAGAGAGAGACCTTCTAAAAAACATTAAAATGTATTACCAGCACACAAAACCTTAAATTAGAGTGAATAAATGAAGACTCGGCACACCATTTCTGAAAGATTGCCGACCCCAAATGTAGTCTCTCGAGTTTTATCTTCTATCAAGGCCACTTAATTTTTTATTCTAATAATTTGGATTGTGAAGGAATTGGTCAATTTTTTCATAAATAAGCAAATTCCTACCAGTAATTTCTTTAATGCGGTCTACAGTATATTATTTTCAGTTTCCTTTTCTGAATCAGTGATTTAACATACTTCAGTTTCGTGGTTTACAGGCTTACTTTGATCATATCATATATTACATGAGATAATGCTATGTAACACAATGTAATGCAATCTTCTTTATGGAGTACCAAATTCCAAAAATACAGCAAACTATACTCAGCAATGGTATAAGTAAACACACTAGTTTGCTTTGTAAGTATTAAGTATTTAGGTTAGTAACTATGGAAGAGAAAGTTCTATAGTCTGAGAACATTATGATACAGTAGCTTTTTCAAGATATAATTGGTCACTACCTTGTCCTGCTGGAAGTATTTGTTAAAGCTATGTCGCCATGCAATAATATTTGAAAACTGCACAATAGTTCATATTTATTAAAGCATTTGATAGACTACAAGAAACGAAACGCCTTGAATGATTTTTGTGGTGGTGGTTTTCTTGTCTTCATACTTTTCTTCTTCATTTATTTATTTATAGTTGGGAGAACCAGTGGGAATGAGGTTGGCATCACCAATAGCTGTATAGCCATATAGCCAAGCAATGATGAAAGGGAGAATTATGGCTGGGACACTGGGGAAAGACGTGTCTTGCTTTTCCTAAACAAAGTATTTATCTCTCTCTTCCCCCATCTTCCCTAGAGCACCTGTGCAGATGCAACCATAATTTGGCCCTTAGTTTGAACAGTGGTATTTACATAGCAGGACATTTCTGTCCATGTGAGTTCAGCCTATTTCTAAAGACAATAAACCAAATAGACAGAAAGCTGAAGAAATTAATGAACATGTGGGGTTGTCTCAAAGAGTTTGATGTTGCCATTGTACAATCTTAGCTATCTTTATGCCACCCAATAGTACAAGCTGCTTGTGTGATACACTGAGCGTTAAAGAATATCTATAAATATCAAAATAAGTGCTCATTGTAGAAAAAACAAAATTATGAGAGAGATTAGTGTTATCAGCATAAAGTAAACAAAATGTGTCAGTGTTTGAAATATTCTCTTAATTACAAACCTTTTCGACTGATGAAATTTTAGTCTGCACAGGGGATGGCTTTAATTCAAATTGGGAGTTTGCAGCACATACACAAACTAGTCCTTAATGTAAATTACACTGTGACTGTCTCACCCTGCATTCTGTACCTCTCAAGTCTTTGCTAAAGGGGGTGTGATATGGTGACCCCGCAGAAGGTCCTGGCAGAATCAGCCTATAACTATTATGTACAGATTAATATTGGCCTTTAGTTATATTATAAAACTAATGATAGATGATACTTGATCCTGAAGCTCTCATTCTTCCCCACCCCCATGATAATTTAAGCCTCACTCTTGCTGAGTTTGGAGTCCTCTACCTTTTCTTTCTCCAAATCTATTAGCGTTTCTCAAGTTCTTATCACTTTACTATCATCTTCAGGTGAAGTCCTTCTGCGAGGCTGGATTTAATATACCTTGGAAAGGTTTTCTACCATGTCCAAACATTAAAGAGTCTCAACCCTGTAGACCAGATACTACTGGAAAGTAGTTTGCCATCAGATAATAATGGTTCAACTTTTAACTAATGAAGGAAGTTTTTTGTAGAAAGTAAAAGTAGAATTGTTTGAAAATACCTAAGCCCTAAATTGAAATGAGCCAATGACCATATCTGCAACAATCAACTTATTTTCTCTTTGGGTCCCATTACTTAGCATACTAATCCTATGGGAACATTGTTCTTGGACATCCTATGAGGTGGTGGAAATACCACTTCTGACAGAGTACATAAGCAGTTGAAAAAGTACTAGCTTCCTGCTTTCCAAACTTTTCTTGGAAGCAGCAAACTTTCACCAAGGGAACAATATAAGCACTCCAGATATTTTGTAGAGTGTAAGCACAAATTTTTTTTCCTGTGCCAACTGACAGGCAGGGACGTTAGCCATCAAGCTTTCTGATTTGGGTGCACAGATGTCATATTTGTACCCAACTGTAAGTCAGTGGACCCACAAAATTGGATACATGAATTTAGAGCAAGGTGGAGGCCTGTGTCAAAGTTTTTCCTTTAGAACTACCTTACTAGCATGATGAGCAAATACAAAATATGCTTTGCAATCCAGCACAGTGCAAATATGTGAAACAGCAACAGACTCAGGCAAGTAATAAGGGAAAATAACATTAGCCTATGTAAGACAAATTGTAAGTCACATCATTTCTGTGACACAAATACAAAGTGCTAGGCAGTATGTCTGTGTTATTTAAGAAAAGAAATTATTTTTGGTCTTATACCAGTGGAACAAACATTAGTGCTGTCAACAAAGAAAGAATCAGAGGGGTAGTCGTGTTAGTCTGGATCTGTAAAAGCAGCAAAGAATCCTGTGGCACCTTATAGACTAACAGACGTTTTGGAGCATGAGCTTTCGTGGGTGAATGCCCACTTCCTCAGATGCATGCCTCAGATACATGCATCTGAGGAAGTGGGTATTCACCCACGAAAGCTCATGCTCCAAAACGTCTGTTAGTCTATAAGGTGCCACAGGATTCTTTGCTGCTTTAACAAAGAAAGAAGTTGCTCTTACGAACTGGATCCTCAGAGAATGTATCTTGCTGTTCTACATCACAGAGCGCTAAATACTTTTATGCCACAGAGCTCTAGTTTGCCAACTAATAGTGCATTATCTAGATGCAGATTCAATATCGGTGAACGGCAATCTTATGCATATGAACTGTCACTAAAATGCTATTCCTCCTCTCCCTGCTTTGAATATTTTCTGCTTACAAATAAAACAGAGTGCCTATCATAAAATCATTTTACCTTAGAAATGTTAGTTAGTGGTAATAGCACTGTTCACAAATGTGATACTGAGACAAGGCTTCTAAACATCAAAAAATACCATGCAACCATACGCCACCTTCATTAATTCAACAGAAATATTTGCTTCCTCAACATTCCATTCAGTTCTGTCTCATAATATTTCTTGACATGTGGGAGAATGCTGTGCATGTGTATAGATTTCAAGTGACCAGCATTGCAAATTACTCAGGCTGAGATTTATGATGTTCTGATATAATCACTATTGTGGGACTGAAAATACAAATCTAAAAATAGTCCTCTGTTCTTTTAGCAGTGTAAAATCTCTCAGAACTTGCATCGGCTGCTGGCTCAGCAACCCTGCCCATAAATATACTGCAGTGCTCTATGACTAGCTTATTCCATCCTTTCCCTCCCTCGTGCTAATGCTGCTCTTAGATTACTGGGGCACCCGAAACAAAAGGAAAATAGTCATGAGTCCAAAACCTGAATGGTTGGTAGCACTGTTGAGTATTTAGTCTTCTTAATTAAGAGGGAGGCCAAGGAAACTTTTTTCCACTGGCTGGGTGCCAGGGGAGAGAAGGAATGGTGGTAATTACATTATTTAAAACCTAGTTTGACTATACACAGAAAATATTTCTACTTCCTTTGTATTAGAGATCAAAACCTACAAACAGTAGGTTGCACGAGACATGAAAACTGATCTGTCGCTCTGCTATGAATGCATTATTTTAGATTTAAAGAAGATTGCTACAATTTGAGCTATCACTAAAGTCCAGTTTGCCTTCCCCTAGTTGTATCATTTTATATTTCTAACTAGACACCCATTATGCATGTGCAATTTTCAACTGCATATTTAATAAATAGTGAGTTTTCTTTGTTCAGGTATTTTTTTTAAATGCAACTCCATAGCTATTTAATGACCTAATGACTTGTTTCAGTTAGGTTAGGAATATTGACCTGCTGGATGAGGGGATTTTCTGACAAGCATGTTTTACCAAACTCTTGGCTAGCTCATAATGCAGTTGTTTACTCAGTGAGCAGGTGCTGCTGGAAAGCAGTGAGGGGAAGATCAAAGAAGACTCACACACGGTGTTCTTCAGACAGTAATTGTAGTGCACTGCCTATGAGGTGTTTTTACAGTTCAAACATACAGATTGAAAGGGAAAAAATGAAACACTTCATTTTCCTGTCACTCAGACCCTTGCAAGGAGAGTTGTTGCTCATGCTTTGGATACCACCAAAAGTAGAATGTAGCAGAAGTCTCATGACTCTAAGCTGTTCTTGGGAGGTTTGCAGTTACACAGTATATTTACACGGCAAATGATGGTATAGTTGTAGCATGGATAGGCATATACTTAAATTTGCAGTGTATACATATCCATAGAAACCCTGATTCTGCAAACACTTGAGCATATGCCTACCCTTATTCAATAAGGGTGCTCAGGGAATAAACTTACACCCATGCTTAACTGGTTGTTTGACTGGGGCCTTAGGGAGCTATGCTGCCAAGGCTAGTGTTAGACCAGGAAGAGGAAACCTCTCTTAGCATATTCTCTGAGGGCTGGGACTTAATGAATGAATCCTCAGCTTCTGTGCTGTTGCAAAGCCGTAACCTGTGCATAGCCATAAATCATTCCCTTCCCCATTGGAGAATGTGTGCGCATGTGTGTATTTAGTTTGTAATTAACTCTTCCCCCCCTCTGACCTGGTAGTTGTTGGGGTTTTTTGTGGAGGGGGTGGTTTGGGAGGGAGAGGCAGGGAAAGAATTTAGCTCTTAGGTTAGAAACTAGGAATGGGGACTCAAGAGGGGATGACATAAGTGCCGTCCACCATGCAACTTTGGGACTGTGGTAAGGAATTCCATCCTTTTGAAAGATAAAGAGGGGAACCAAACAAACAATGACAAGAATTATACCCAAGGAGTCTCAAAGTTCAAGACACTGATCAGGAAAAGGATCTCGAACTCATATGAATGGCACTGCATCCTTTCATCACCCTGTTTCTGTGATGTAAAAAGATGAGGAAAAGTTGCACACCAGAGTATATGGGAGACAAACCATTACTTAGCTTTTCCTTTCTAGTTTTAAATCTCCATTTTTACACACCAGCTGGCCCCCATTTATCTTTTCTACTTCTCCCTTAAATGCAACATCTGGGATCATTTGGGGGACATTCAAGAGCACTAGTCAGCTGATAGCATTGCTGCCACACAATATATAGCAGCTTCCATCAGTTTGTTAAGAGATGGATGAAGTTTGAAGGGAGACTATGACTGCCTGTGTCATCATTGGTGTTTGCAACCAACTGTTTCCTTAGTTTGGCAGCCAGCGCTGACATTATGCTGTTCATCAAGAGGTTTTGCTTCGATGTTCAGTAACACAATGACACTAGCCAGAGCAACAAAAACCTACAGCAGAGAGAGGGAAGATTGCAGTTCCTAATCAATTTTGGTCAAGCAACATAAAACCCTGCACAGATGTGAAAGACTCTTATGACTGCCTCTGTTTTATTATGTTTGTCACATTTTGACCAAGTTTGGTGGTAACTCTTAGCCTACGACAGTGATCAAGAGAGTTGAGATTCAACCAGCTAGCAAACTGTGATACAGCATGGCCAGAGGGCAGCAGGAGAGTGTTAGAAGGGAGCCTTATTCCCTCTAAGGGAAAGAAAGTTTGCTATAGATTAACTAGAGCACCTGAAGCCAATTAGAGCACCTGCAGTCAGTCACATGATAAAAGCCCCCTGCTTCAATCAGACAGTGTGGGAGTTGGAGCAGAAAGGATTGGTATAGGAGCAAAGAACAGTTTGAAGAGAAGCAGAGGAAAGTTTAGAGGAGTGCTGCAGTGGGCTAAGAAGTCCTAGACCCTAGGTAAAGGGCACCTGGCTTGTGCAGAGGGAGGGCAGGCAGCCCCCTAGAAGCTGAAGGGCAGGAGAGGGAAGTAGCCCAGGGGAAGGAACCGCCAGTTCAAGTGGTTCACCACTATCCTCAGGGCCCTGGGCTGGGACCTGGAGCACAAGGCAGGCCCAGGTCCCTCCCTCTCCACTCCCCTCCTCAAGGACACTAGTGGGGCAATTAATATTCCAATTCGGGGCAAGAAATGGTGCCCTGAACCCCCAAAGAAGAGAAAGCTCGAGACCCATCATAATAGTGCTGGCAATTTGCCACAAAACATACACACAGAAAGGATGTGGGAGAAGTTAAAATGTCAAGTTTGTACAGTTAGCTTATTATAGGCACTTTTATTTTGTATAGAAGTAATCAAATGAAATTTCTGCCTTATCTGCATAAAAAATGAAAAAAATGCCAAGGTACTTTACTATCTCAAGCAGGTACACTTCTTGCAGTCAATAGGAGAAATCGGTGTTGTACATGAAGAAGCAATCGCACTGATGTTAGACACCTGTAAATGGGTTCATTTGGAAAAGGCCATTTTCAGAAGCTGCTAGTGTAATGCTCACATGGTAGAGCCAGCCAGTGAGAGTTTAGCCTGATGGTATCATGATTCTAACCTGGTGTTTCATTGGCTATCTGTGTCAAAAATTGTTATCCTGTGGGAGAGATTAAAGGAACAATTGTGCAAAATAGACCAGAAGTTTATTTCTGTTGCTATATAACTCAGCTGTTTTCTAGTATCACTCAGTTTCATCAACCCCTAAATACATTTGTATACATCTCCTTTACTTTTTTTGACTTCGTTATTAGTTGTTTGGGGCTCAAAAATTGAATGTTGGGGGGGGAACCCAATGCTGACACAATACAGAAGTACCCACAGATAGTCATTAATCATGATACAGATGAGTCACATCTTACGCAGGGGTTCTGTTCCACAGTTAGCGTGTAAAGCGAAAACCACATATAGTCAAAATTACATTGAGTTTAATGGCGGGTGGAATTGCCCACACTACAGTTACAGTATTAAAATTGGCATTTTTCTCTTTTTTTTTTTACCGACTGCATAAAGCTGAAATTGCGCATGTTAAATGCACGTAAGATGCGACAGACCTGTAATAGGCAATAACTGGCCTTCTCTGACTGGTGCCACCCGTTAGAGGACAACTTTCTTAAAGGATGAACCTAGGAAATTAAATGCCAAAACTGATGGGCTCACATACTATGTGACCACATATTATTTCTCAGCTACAATATAACATAACAAAATCTCAGCCGTTATATTTAATATAATCATTTTCCTGGATTTATGAACACAGGGAGGTGAAATCCTGGCCCCGTTAGAGTCAATGGAACTTTTGCCATTGCCTTCCTAGGAGCCAAGATTTCACCCAAGATACCTGAAGCAGTTTTAAGAAACACAAATTGATTGGTCTAGACTGAGCATCAGTCATCTATTTCTTTAAATGGTTGTAGATAGCAAGTTATCAACTATCAGGGATGCATGAGATAGCACTTTTGTTTCTTTGCATTTATCATATACATTCTGGCAAAATGCAGTAAGTAATTTATTTCTCCCATGTCTGAGTGCATTCAGTTTTTACTTCTATAGGAAAATGCACACAAAATTGTAAAAATGCTTTAACTTCATTTGTATGTATTTGTACAAGAGAAAATAAAATGACTTTATGGCACTGCAAGTCTTGGAATAAATCAATACAATTTTCAAAGGCTTAAAGGCAAAATACATTTGTTCCTCACAAAGAATTTTGAGTAACAGATCTAAGGCAACATCCTTTCCTTTAGGTGCTGAATCCTTAAGCTACATTTCATACTCAGCTCTACTCTGTATGCTGCTACATTACATACAGAACATCCAGGCACTACATAACCAGGGCCAGCTCCAGGGTTTTTGCTGCCCCAAGCTTCGAGGAAAAAAAAAAAGCTGCAATCAGAGGCACTTCAGCGGAAGAGCCAGACATGCCACCCCCTTCTCTTGGCCACCCCAAGCACCTGCTTGCTGCGCTGGTGCCTGGAGCTGGCCCTGTACATAACTCAAGTAGAAAGTCACTGCACTATGTTGTCCCTTTTATGAAGTATTTGCACAGAGGACCAGAAACTCTGAGTGTGTACTCAGTTCCACAAATCAACAGATCCCTACAGCTCTTAAGGCACTAGACACGGTCATCTGCATGCTGCTTTCAGAAGTCTCCTGTTTCTCCCCTGCCTTTATAGCAATGCAGCTCAGTCAAACAGTCAGGCTGGAGCTCAGGCTCTAGAACCCTGAAAAGTGGGAGGGTTCCAGAGCGCAGGTTGCAGCTCGAGCCAAAATGTCTAGTAGGGTTGCCAGGCATCCAGTTAAAAGTCCAGTCAGTGGTGCAGTGCGGCTAAGGCAGGCTCCCTGGTTCTGCACAGCTCCCGGAAGCAGTCGACATGTCTGACTTAGACGCGCAGGGGCCCGGGAGGCTCCGTGTGCTGCTCCCGCCCTGAGCGCTGGTTCCACAGCTCCTATTGCCTGGGAACCATGGTGAATGGGAGCTGCGGGGATGGTGCCAAGCCCCCTAGACCCTTCACTTAAGAGCCGGACATGCCAGTCACTTCCAGGAACGGCCTGAGGTAAGTATCGCCTGGCCGGAGCCCGCACCCTGAACCCCCTGTCACACACCAACCCCCTGTGCCAGCTTGGAACCCCCTCCCACACCCAAACTGTATCCCAGAACCTCCACCCCACCCTCTACCATACCCCAACCCCCTGCCCCAGCCCTGATCCCCCTCCAGTACCCCAAACCTCTCATCCTCAGCTTTGAGCCCCCTCCTGTACCCCAAACTCTCATCCCTGGTCCCACCCCAGAGCCCGCCCCCCCAGCCGGAGCCCTCATCCCCTGCCACACCCCATCTCCCTACGCCAGCCTGGTGAAAGTGAGCGATGGTGGGAAAAGGAATGGAGTGAGCTGGGGTAGGGCCTTAAGGAAGGGGCTGGGCATAGGTCATGACAAGGGTATTAGGTTTTGTGCGATTAGAAAGTTGGCAACCCTATCCGGGAGTCCCACTTCACAGAAGATGTCAAGGTTTTCCCCCCACTTTGAACTTTACGGTACAAAAAGTGGGGAACTGCATGAACACTTTTAAGCTTAATTACTAGCTTAAATCTGGTACGCTGCCACCAGCCAGAATTTAGTGTCTCGCACACTTTCTATTCCCCCAAAACCTTCCCTGGGGAACCCAGACCCAAATCCCTTAAAACAAAGAGAAATCAACCATTCCCCTTCTTTCCCCCCAGACTTTCCCCTCCCTGGGTTGCCTTGAGAGGCTTCACACCGATCCAAACTCCTTGGATCTTAAAACAAGGAGGAATTAACCATCCCTCCTCCTTTCCCTCCCCACCAATCCCTGGTGAGTTCAGACTCAACCCCTTGGATTTTAAAACAAGGAAAAATCAATCAGGTTCTTAAAAAGAAAGCTTTTAATTAAAGAAAGAAAAGCTAAAAAATATCTCTGTAAAATCAGGATGGAAAATGCTTTACAGGGTATTCAGATTCATATAGACCAGAGGGACTCCCTCACTAGCCTTAGATTCAAAGTTACAGCAAACAGAGGTAAAAATCCTTCCAGCAAAGAGACACATTTACAAGTTAAGAAAACAAACGTAAGACTAATCCGCCTTGCCTGGCTAATACTTACAATTTTGAAACATGAAAGACTGATTCAGAAAGATTGGGAAAGCCTGGGTGTACGTCTGGTCCCTCTTAGCCCCAAGAACGAACAATGAACAACACAAAAAGCACAAACAAAGACTTTCCTCCACCAAGATTTGAAAGTATTTTGTCCCCCTATTGGTCCTCTGGTCAGGTGTCAGCCAGGTTTAATGAGCTTCTTAACCCTTTACAGGTGAAAGAGACATTAACCCTTAACCATCTATTTATGACAGAAGGGGAACAGTGAAGCTTAATGTTGTCATGAAACAATATGGTTCACATCTAGTTCCCAAGTAACAGACCACTTTCTCTTCACCGTACTCAGACAAACATTACAATAGCAAGCAGGATTTGGCACACTATCCATCGGTTTTCTAAATATTCTGTCTGTGATTCAGACAGCAAATATAGATTTTTCCCCAGAAAGTCTTGCTAATTGGTGGATAACAAATGGAGCAGATAGTTCACTGGATCCATCTCTAATGGCTTCTACGAAGCCAACAACTATCATTTGTTATAATGAGCTGAGATACAAGACAAGTAACTCAAGTTTAAAATAGTATAATGAAACTAACCCTCACATTTTACACAATTTTCTTTTGCGGCTCCTTTTTTTAAGTGTGATGTTTGAATGTTTCTACCAAGGATGCCAGTGGTAGAAAGTTATCTTGCTCCAAAACCTAATGTTCCTCATTAAAAAAAATACAGATTAAACAAAAAATTCAGCTTCCTTGAATCTCCATTTGAAACTGTGGCAAGGAAGTAGTTTTGAAATTATTAGAATGAACAAGCCATTTTAAATAAAGTAAGCACACCGTTGAACCAGACCAACTGAAACTTTCACTAAAACTCTTGAAAGAGCTGGATCTCTCACCATTTACAGCCAAATTATCAGATCATAGATATTCCAATTAGCAGCTGTTCTATTGGGTATACATCTCCAAACCAAAACACCATAAGCCATCACATAACAAAGCCAGTAAAAATAAAGAAAAATTGTGTCAAGCAAAAATATTTTTTATTATTTAACATTTTTTCTTTAAAACAGAAAATGGAAATACGGGGTGTTTTTAAACACTTCATCAGATAACTAGGTAAAGAAGCAATATAATTAGATATAACACCTAACGCAGCTAGCAAATGCTCCCGGCTACCCCTTCTCTTGCCCTCCTCCGGGCACAAGGATAAAAATGTATGTGGGGTGGAAGAGCCTGGAAGTTCCTGCATCGACCTCTCTGGGAATAAAGGCCCACAGAATTTCTCCCACTCATCCTACCCTTACCACTACTTACTACTTAGTTAGATCTCTGGGTATGTTATGGACCTGAAAAGACTGGACCCACATTCGGTTTGTTTTGGATGGGGTTATTTTTTTTTTTGCCATTTTCACATCAGCCTGGAGGTCTAATCAGTTACTTATGGGAGTTAAAAAGAGATGTGGGGAGGACAACCCTTAAGAATACTTTTTGACAACTTGTGGCTGCTGTCCAGTGTTATAGCTGGAATACGAGTGACCAGATTTTGTGGTAAAACTAAGCACAGGACCCAGAACAGCACTGGCACCAATCCTGAACATTTGTGAGATTGAGAGTAACATTTTGTGCAGAATGAGTCAGTGTTATTCCCCGCACAATGAAAGGGCAGGGCAGGGCAGGGCAGGGCAGGGCAGGCGGGTGCAAGGATGTTTCGCGCCCTAGGCAAAACTTCCACCTTGTGCCTGCTCCCCCTCGAGCCCTGTGGCAGCTCTCCGTCCCCCCTGCCCTAAGGCCCCCCTCCACGGCAGCTTCCCACCCTCCCCTCTGCCCTGAGCCCCCCTCCACAGCAGCTGCCCCCAGGCCCAGGAAGCCATGCGGCAGCTCCCCCCCCCCAACTCACCTCTGCTCCACCTCCTCCCCGAGCAAGCTGTCGCCGCTCCACTTCCTCCTGCCTCCCAGGCTTGCAGCGCCAATCAGCTGTTTGGCACCGCAAGCCTGGGAGGGAGAGACGCAGAGCAGGGCAGCATGCTCAGGGAGGAGGTGGAGCAGAGGTGATCTGGGGCGGGGAGTTCCCCTACGTGTCCCGCCCCTTACTTTCTGCAGGCGGCCCTCCCCACGCCCCCCTGTCCCAGCGTCCCTCTGCCTAAGTGCCGACAACGACCATGGCGGCTGAAGATCCAGCCACCACGGTCACCACCGAAGGATCCGAAATACCGCCCCCCCAAATGCTAGCACCCTAGGCAACCGTCTAGGTCACCTAATGGGTTGCACTGGTCCTGCATAAGGGATTCCAGCATGGGCTGAATCTTTGGCTATTTAGGATAAACTGAGTGTCATCTCCTTTCCTTCTTGGTTATATTGGATAGTTATATTCATACTCATACTCCATCAGCCCCACAGAACTTCCATATTTAAAGAGGCCCCCCCGCACCACTCTTTTGGTATTAATTTAATAAACTTGTGGCCTGTCATGTAAAACCTGTTCCTGGAAGTGACTAAATTCCTGTATTTCTGGACCAACAATATATAATTATATGAGGTTATTTTAAAAATTACAGCTTTCAGTATTGGTTTATAGGACCTGCTTGACAATTAACAAAGTCAACATCAATATAAAATGTTTGTGACTTTGTCATTAGTTATCAAGAATTTGTTTAGCTCTTGAATTCCAAAACACGCTGGGCAAACTAAAAAATATTCTTTGGTAATGCAACTAATATAATCTGGGAACAATTCTAATTCACTGCTTTTACTCTTCTGAAATGCCTGCAAATTCTCAAAAGCATTTTTTAACAATGGGACTTTTTCACAAACAGTAATATACTTAAATATTTATTCAGGTCACATCTGTCTGACACTTAATGAACAGTACGAAGTAATAAAAAAGTCAGTTTAAATTATTCACAAGTGATAAAGGGGTGCTGCTGAAACATATTACCTTGTTCTGGATTCTGTTTTAGGGACTTTATTAAGCTACTGTCAAAGCTTATAGCCTTTTCAGTAAGGTCTGACTTATCTGAACTGCTACTTATAAATATCATTTTTATGGGGTACTTTGACACAAATATATAGGACAAAACCTAGAGGGTCATCAAAGCAACACTATGGCACACCAGGAAAGTGGGGGCATAAGTAGCTTTATGCCACTTTCCCCTCATTTTGATCTACTCCTCTGCACATGTTAGAGAAGCCTGAAGCTGTTCTAACTTGGGTCAAAAGATAATGGCCATCATGGGGCCATATACAGGCCAAGATCACAAAAATGAATTGCCATCTGGCTGGCCATGACTCTCCCACCTGCGCCTCCTACTTTGTGGAGAAGAGGAGAGGCTGGCACAGTAGTAGTGCAGCTCGGGATTCCTCTTTGCTAGGGGATTAAGCAGCTGTTATCTTATGGAAACTTAAATGTCCCTTTGTGCCACTGGAGAGACATAAAAAGGGACTTCAGGATCTGACCCATACTGCATTTGAGCTGAAATTAGGAGAGGGAAATCTTTCTTGGCAAGGTCAGTGGGAAAATCTTGGGGAGAAATTGAGAAAACAAGAAAGGGTAATATTTCTTAATGAGGAAGGCATGAAATTCATGGAGTACCTTACAGTTAGTGAAGAAACCAGACCTCTCTGGAGTATATGCAGTTCCCACTCAGAAGTTGTTTACCATTGTAGTGGGAGTTGCACTATAGCAGAACAAACATTTTCATCTTGGTTAACTCACGGAAGAAAAGAAGAATGTGATTTGAACGGGATATAAATACAAGACCTGGAAGAAGACTAGTACATTGAGACTATAATCCAAAACTCAGCATGGTATTTGGTTTAATGCCAGAGTAAGGATGACAAAACGCTTGATTAGAGATACTAACCCAATTCTCCATTTCTTGATTACACGTGGCATAGACACGTGTAATCATTGCAGTATGTTTTCAGAATGCAGCAAACACACTGTTCAGCACTACAATGGTTAATATGAAAATTAGCTTTTAGTTTCTTCACGTTATTTATCTTAATAATATGAGAACACACCCCTGAAGCCTTTGTACTGATAAGGGAAGTGCAATTTCTCCTTTGAAACACTGGTAATACATTATAGTACTTAATGGCATTTATAGGACGAGAAACTGAAAGTAAATTATATTGTATCATTTTCCCTTTCTAACTTGCTTCTTAGAAACACAAAATACTTCTGTATTATCAGACATCAAAAACTTCCATACAGTCACATCATGTGGAGGTATTTGTTGTTGTATCTGTAGTGCACTTTACAGACAAAAAAGAAAAAGGAAGCATGTTTTTACACTTTTTAGAGCAGCAATCTAAGGACATGATCTTCTGGCCAGCTGAGATCCTCTGGTTTCAGAGGAGCTGACGAGGGGAAAGACACCATAAAACATTTTTAATTTAGAATTATTCCCTATACAAAGATTGTTGTAATGCAGTCATGCTGGTGAACACCAACATTCCATCTATAATTACATGCATGCTCTCAGAGAGTCATTTCTGAGCCCTTCACACATGGAGTATCACCTTACTCCACAAGAAATCTCACTCAAGTCAATGTGGATTTGAGAATAGGGTATTACTAGGTATGCTGTGGAATAAGGTTCAACTCAGCTCAAGCCAGAGTACCAGAATCTGAGCCACTGGCTTTAGGAGTTATTTTTAAAGCTTTTTATAGATAGGTCACAGAGTAAGTGAAAAATGAATTATTTACATGACCTGATCCTACACAGCAAGTATTGTGTTTGACTTAATTTAACAAAATGCACCATCTTGCCTTGAAGTACAATTTATCCCAGCCCAGATCTTCTTAATTAATACCGTAGCAAGTCCATTTCAAGAGCTACTTGTCAAAGCAGTATTGATATAGTCATTCTGGAGGAGAGTGGGATGCTTCGCATGTTCATCTGAATATCAGGATCTTCTTCCAGATCATTTGTATTATTCAAGAGCACCATTCTCCAAATTTTGGAATAAACTGAGACAGGCTTATTCCTGCATGCTGAATTAGCGTACTGTATAAGATGTTTCATAAGGGGAGCACTATGAAAATACATTAGCCTTAGTGTTGCATTAGATAGTAATAGTAGTGTACCTCGGAATGGAAGGTTCCTTCAGAGGTTTAAAGGAATGTGTCTGAGGAGGATTTTTTGGGTGAGGGATTCTTGGTTCTGGAGTGTGCTCTTCTACTTGGTCCACCCCATCATAGATTTGTCCACTTCAGCACATGCTTTCAGCTCATACTTTTTTGGTTGTTTTGGGAGGAGGTGAACCAAGGCATGGTTGAGGGTTTGTCTGAAATGAAATGCTAAAAATATTTGGGGTATTGAAGTATTATTGGCTAGGTTGAGATTACAAATTAAGTTTCCCTGGTCACATTCATGCACAGTAATTGTACTTGACATGTACGGCAGAGGGTCTAGCCCTGAAGTTTGTACCCAGAACTTAATCTGATTTTTTGTAATTGCCCCTATGCCAGTAATCTGGCCAGCATTTTTTCGTGGTCCTAATTGTGAAAGATGCACAATCTGAATGTCACAATGTACCGGTACCATCTCCCTTCTCAAGTTTGTCAGTGCCCAAGGTTCTGCCCTAAGGTGCATGGATCACAGACATTCTCCTTATGCTGTGTTATGCTCTTAATAAGTAATATGCAGCAACATTTCATAAATATACACTCTACAGACATTTAGGGAATTTTATGTTGCCTCTCCTTATTCATCATCACAATCAGTGCATTGTATTGTACAGTCATAGCTGAGAATGACGTTATCAGATCTCTGTAAGTGCTTCCACGTCAGATCTTGAACTCAGGATCTCATGAGCATTTGAACACACATTAATGAAGCATTGGCTTTATGGAATGGATGAGAAGTATATGATAATAGAAAATATAATAGCAACTGAAAAATATTCTGCTTCAAAATGTATTTGAATTTAATTTTTCTCATACCTCAGGTTTCCAACATGCCCATATGTGTTGACAGAATTTCAGTTTACACTGAGGTTAAAACTTCCTGAACTAATCATAATTATAGTTACTGTCACTCTTCCCATAAAGAATACTCATGTTAGAAGATGGAAATCCATGCCTTTGCCTGCTTTCAAGAGCACTGACATTAGCATACCATGAAAGGGGTTTTTTTAACCTATAGCAGAGAATATTAATAGAAATGACTTTATATCCATAGAATTACAAAGCATCTTCACACCAAATTCTGCCCTTAGTTAGACATACGCAATCCCACAGTAAACAGTACAAGTGAATTGTATGGATGCAAATAAGAGCAGAATTTCACTCTAATGCTATTCCCAGAAGTAGTGGACCTTTCCCAGCACAGTTTAACAATGATTGTAATCTGAGTATTAAGAGGATGAACAGATATAGGAAACAATTAAACTCAGTAGAAACTCTAGCCCTCAAACAGATGAAGTTATTACTATGATTTCCTCACACGCTAGCTCTACTAAACTCTTGTTGCTCTGTCCAGCCAATTCAGGGTTTCTGCATAACATAATAAATGTTTATTTCTAATATTTACCTTCCTACATGTTTAAATTAAGGAATAGCAAGAATATGAATCTCCTACAGAAACACAGAATACTCGCACAACTCCACCAGATAGGAGAGTAGATAGATTGATTAATTTTACCAAACTTTGCAGTGTTCCTGTTATTTCTTGAACAGTAGCTAATAAAAAGGCTTTCTTACCCTTGATATTTATCTCTGATCATTTCAATTCTTCAAAAATATCAAACATTACATATAGAATTCAAATAAACGTATATACTGAACATAGAGGTATTAATACCGCAGACACAGAAGAGTACTCACATATCTCATACATTCTCACAAGGGCTAATACAATTATTCCTAAAATTACATGTCATTTTTAAAAGATCATTTCTAATCCTTTTAAAGAATGCTACCAGTGTCATTCTATACATTCACATCATTATAAGTAACAGTTTTTTAAATGTCAGTCTGCAGAAGACAAAATGATATGAAGTTTCCTGTCATTTTTCACAGCAGTCTTAATATAGTCACTTGATCCACAATTTATACTGTACATTTTTTCCCAAAAGAAAACAGATTTCTAATAGCATGTATTAGTCAGATCTCTCTGTCACATTAGTTAAATTTTCTCATTTCTAAAGAGACTAATCAGATCTTCTCACTTTGAGAAACAAAAAAGTAAGGTTTACTTAAGACATTCTAGAACAGGGGTCAGCAACCTTTCAGAAGTAGTTTGCCAAGTCTTCATTTATTCACTCTAATTTAAGGTTTCGCGTGCCAGTAATACATTTTAACATTTTTAGAAGGTCTCTTTCAATAAGTCTATGATATATAACTAAACTATTGTTGTATGTAAAGTAAATAAAGTTTTTAAAATGTTTAAGAAGCTTCATTTAAAATTAAATTAAAATGCAGAGCCCCCCGAACCGGTGGCCAGGACCCGGGCAGTGTGAGTGCCACTGAAAATCAGCTCACTTGCCACCTTTGGCACACGTGCCATAGGTTGCCTACCCCTGTTCTAGAATCTGATTAATACTAAGGTCACTAACAGAGGCTACTTAGATAAAGCAAAATGGGAGTTTATGGAGTGAAAAACCTAAGCTGAGTGCTCAGAAAAAAACGTAAATGGCTCATGGGTCATTTCCAGTGACTTTTAGTTTTATTTGGTGTCTTCTACCAGTGTATAGCAATAGTTGTCTATTGGTGTGCAAGTACCTTTCAGGAACACAGATCAAGTCACACAGTGCTGCTGCTTTGAACATCGGTTCTCTAGTAAGTCATTAATATTGGATGCACAAAACTGGGTTCTCAAAATCGTGTTACAGTTCAAACACTGGGGAATTGCAAAGGTCTGGCTTTGCAGGTATGAATGATGTCACTCTTTAGTTGCTTGCTCACAGAGTGGATATGGGAGATAATTACCGTGAAGACAGCCATACGTTTATTATCAAAAGCTAAGATTTAAGAGATACTGAGGGAAACGAAAATGGTTACATATAAAACAAATTATAAAATGCAAACCTGGGTCTACACCTATCAGTGGTTACCTTTCCTATATAATAAATAGTATTTTCCCCTAAAGTTTTGCAGAGCTAGCAGGCTTCAGACAAACCTGGGTAAAAGCATTTATGAAACACCCCTTCCGGCAAGGGTTTTCCCTCAGTGAATGGATAGCAAAATGTCTCCTTGCATTCTTTTTATATTCATCAAATTTCATTTTTGGCCTCCAGAGACTGGGACTGGGCTCCCATTGTGTTGACTTACAATGCTTAATTTACATTTGCCAGAGAGATATACATCTTACCTCCCATCTGAAAAAGACCTGCTTGTCAGCTTTGCCTTGGACACAGATGGCAAAACATGTTTTCAGTACATATACACAATTCCTTAAATACTATCGCACATTCATCTCACAAGTATTAGGAATATCAGTATGACAGGCTTTTGAGATCTCATATGACATCAATTATGGATGAATACCATGAAAGCCGCGTGCTAGGTGTAATGAGTTTGTCAGGCCCGTTAGGAGGCACCCTTAGAGAATAGTGAACCCTTTGCCAGCTCATACCAATGGACCTCTGTCTCAATTGTTTTAAAAGGATCACAAACTCACCCTATAAACTCAAAACAAATGCTATTTTTTCTTGGGTTAAGAACAATCCCAGAAAAGCCTTCAAAGTTTCTCAGGCTTACAAACAAGCACTAAATCTTTCTATGCCATTAGGAAGGCAGCTTTTTTGAAATACAATCCAAGTTGAGAAGTTCACATAGCTGATTTCTGTTTGTTTTCAGGTTCCACTACAGTAGTTTTGTACAACTAGACTCAGTAGTTGAAGGTTAGTCAATCAAGAGTTTATCTCTATAGATTTTATATGGCTCCATGTATTAACTGAATGCTCTGATAGCAATGGCAATTGACTTTAATCAGGCAATGCTGATTTATACCAGTTAAAGATCAAAGTTTTCTATTTTCAGTCAAAACTAGAAAACCTCTTCTTGGTATTTTTACCTGTATATCAAAAAGATTTTGAGAGGAAATTTCTCCAGCAAAGTCAGGAAACAATGCAATGGTACTAGATTCCAAAAATGATACAGTGTCAATAGCCACATTTGTATAAAGTATAAGAAATACAAGATTACACTGAAAAGGTGATTGGCTGAGATCTAAAAATTATAACCAACATTCAAATTCAGTTTATACAGTAGGCACTGGGGGCTGCAACAGTGTTTGTAACTGTGGACTAGATTGGTTCAGCGTTTGCACCCAGG
Organism: Gopherus evgoodei; assembly: GCF_007399415.2. Taxonomy (NCBI): domain Eukaryota; kingdom Metazoa; phylum Chordata; order Testudines; family Testudinidae; genus Gopherus; species Gopherus evgoodei. The sequence goes on from NC_044328.1 coordinate 47,904,959, forward strand.
CTGAAAACTACTAAACAGTAGGAAACATTAGCAAAATTGACAAAATTGGCTGTTTTTACAGTTCTCGTTCAGGACTCATTTCTCCAATGTTAAATGCAATTTTCTCCATTTAGAAACTACTCTAGTTTTCATGAAACTAAAATGTGTGTCAGAGAAGCATCAAGGTACTAATACAGATAATTTCTCAGACAGCATTAATATTTTTCTTTTCCTTTTTTTTGTTTGAATACTTCCCTAAGACAGTTACTCTATGATTTTGGACATATTACTTTATGTTAATAGTTTAGTTCTTGGGATTTCATAGATTCTATGGTACCATTAGTGCCAAGCTACAGTTCAGCAGCCCAAGTACTACTCCAAAATATTCTGAGAAACATGTTAAATAAAAGCAAAGCAGATATTTCATAATGAAATAAGAATTATTTACTGGATGAATTTCATCATCTTTTTCTGATCACAAAATGCCTACACCAAATGCATTTTTTATTCAAATTTTAATCTAGACTTTGTTTATTTTACAGCTTGCAACTGAAGATGTGTCAACTTTCTAGTGTGAATGCTTGCTGAAGGCAAATTTAAAACTTGCTTTTTGCAAGTAAATATTCATGTTACTAAAACCTAATTGCATCTAAGATTGTAAGAAATGAACACGAATGGATCATGTACAGTGCTGAGGTGAACATGTAAAAAGTTGTGTGTGGAGGGGGATTAATAGGGGTGGAGATGTGTGAATCACTAACGGTTTAAAGATTCAATTCAGATAAACAGCCAGAAGTTTATGAAGCCAGAAGTGTATGACCCTTGCTTTGCCAGAACAAGCTTTTGATAAGAATATAAGAATGGCCATATTACATAAGACCAAAGATCCATCTAGCCCAGTACCCTGTCTTCCGACAGTGGCCAATGTCAGGTGCCCCAGAGGGAATGAACAGAACAGGTAATCATCAAGTGATCCATCCCCTGTCACCCCTTCCCAGCTTCTGGCAAACAGAGGCTAGGAACACCATCCCTGCCCATCCTGGCTAATAACCAGTGATGGACCTATCCCCCATGAATTTATCTAGTTCTTTTTTGAACCATCTTATAGTCTTGGCTTTCACAACATCCTCTGGTAAGGAGTTCCACAGGTTGACAGTGCGTTGTGTGAAAAAATATGACCTTTTGTTTTAAACCTGCTGCCTATTAATTTCATTTGGAGACCCCTAGTTCTTGTGTTTGAGGAGTAAACACTTCCTAATTTATTTTCTCCACACCAGTCATAATTTTATAGACCTCAATCATATCCCACCCCCTTAGTCATCTCTTTTCCCAGCTGAAAAGTCCCAGTCTTATTAATCACTCCACATATGGAAGCCATTCCATACCCCTAATCATTTTTGTTGCCTTTTTCTGAACCTTTTCCAATTCCAGTATATCTTTTTTGAGATGGGGCAATTGCATCTGCATGCAGTATTCAAGATGTGGGCGTATGATGGATTTATATAGAGACAATATAATATTTTCTATCTTATTACCTATTCCTTTCTTAATGATTCCCAAAATTCTGTTAGCTTTTTTAACTGCTGCTGCACATTGAGTGGACATTTTCAGAGAACTATCCACAATGACTGCAAGGTTTCTTTCTTGAGCGGTGACAGCTAATTTAGACCCTATCATTTATTATGTATAGTTGGGATAATGTTTTCCAATGTGCATTACTTTGCATTTATCAGCATGGAATTTCATCTGCCATTTTGTTGCCCAATCACCCAGTTTTGTGAGATCCTTTTTAGCATTTCGCAGTCTGCTTGGGACTTAACTGTCTTGAGTAGTTTTGTATCATCTGCAAAAATTTTGCCACCTCACTGTTTACCCCTTTTTCCAGATCACTTATGAATATGTTAAATGGGACTGGTCCCAGTACAAACCCTTAGGGGGACATCATCATTTACTGCTCCCCATTTTGAAAACTGATCATTTATTCCTATCTTTTAACAAGTTACCAATCCATGAGAGGACATTCCTTTTTATCCCATAACAGCTTACTTTGCTTAACAGCCTTTGGTGAAAGACCTTGTCAGAGGCCGTCTGAAAATCTAAGTACACTATATAGATTACCTGTATACCAGACACTCACTCTTACCTGTATGGCAGACTCTCTCTCTCAGTTCAGTACTTCACCTTCTGGTTATGGCTGAAACCAGGAAGTGCAAAGAGATCTGTACATGCAAAAACAAGAACCAAAAGTTAAATGAACTTCTTGGACATGCAACTTTGTCCAGTTCAGGTTTAGCATGAGCTTTGGATGAAAGTTCAGGCTTTTTTATTCTATCTGAATGTGTTTGCCTATCCTTAATTTCCTCTGTGCTCTGTGTCTACAAGAACTCAAATTTTTTTTGCATGTGCAAGTTACTAAAAAGAAAACCACATACTAGCATCAGAATATTGACCAGCCCTAAATTAGGTGGGGATTTCCTAAATTGCAGGTTGTACTGTTGCCAGTAATGAGGAGTGTAACTTCTGCCTCGGTATCTACTTCAACTGTTTGCACTCTAATAGTATCTGTTGGTATTTGCAGCAGGTGCATGGCAAAACCTTTTCCGCAGTACAAACACCCAGATTACTGAGGGAAAAAAGAAATTATATCTTTCTCTCTTAAATTGTAAAACAGTTCCCCAGATTTTATTTTTAATAATTTCATCAATTTTACTGTAAAGGTGACTTGCAAAACAGAAAAAAAAAAAAGTGTTTGTGGCCTTTTCTTATTTCTGATGTGTAACAAATACCGCAGAGGTGGAAGGGAGGAGATGGAGTTGATCCAGGTTTTAATTTCCTTGGGATAGAGAAGGAGAGGGATGACAACCTCACAAGAGACAAGACACTGGAACCAGAGAAACCAAGAGGGGAAGGGATTTTATTCTACCTGTTTAGAAATCTTTGTTTTTCATTTCTTTCTGTTAACACCTATTTAACTTAAACTACTGCGGTGGGGGAGGGGGGAATTAGGCTCTACTTCAGCACTTGCATCCATACAAGCAGATGCCTGAACTTTCATAGAGTCGCATTCAAGCATCCCAAGTAATTGGGATTCCAAGTGGTCAGAGGGCTCTGTCATCAAAGCCCTAGGAGAAAAGCTTTTTAAGTGGAGGATTCAGTGTCCTCTCCTCTTAAGCTGAGGGCTGAGAAAGCTCCCACACTATTTCTCTAACGTTCCAAGGAATTCTTCAGCAAAATAGGGAAGATAAATCTTGATATTCCTGATATAGCCACAATTTTGTAAAAAAATCTTTCTTATACATCACAAAGAAACAAATTAAAATTCTCCAAGTTATAGGTCACACTTTATTGCACTAGTAGAAGATTCCATTTGCAAACATTCAGTAATTTCAATATAGGCTCAATAAAACTAGCATAAAGCAAATCTAGTAAGCTTTTAGTCATTTTATTAAATAGTATATGGGTATGGCACAGTTCATTTTGGAAATGGAACACACTTCACGCAGTAACTCAGAAACACAGTTCCATCCTGGCTATACAAATACAGATACTCATCCCCACAACACAACCATAGAAAACCCTGAGTGCAGCGCAGCCAGTATGCCAAGTAACGGGATTCAGTGTGCCCACATAGGAGTCCACACCCCATGTATATGCCATACAATTATAATTGGTAGGCACTCCCTCTGTCTTAGCATGCAGGAGGGGATTTGGGGCAGAGTGGGATGGGGAAGGGTTGGAGGTGGAGGCAGGGAATCCATGAATACACAGATCCACCTGCAAAATTCTCACAGAGAAGTAGAGCTCAAGAATACCGGTGAAGCATATATAGAATGAGGCAGGGGAGGAGGGTTGGGAAATTCCTCACCCCCCCACCACCCAGCTTGCACAGATCTCCCATGCATACAGTTGGTTTTCTTCATCCAGGAATTAATCTATTGACTCAAAGTAGATGTTTGATCATGTGTTTGCTACCATGTGGTTGGCAGCAACATTGCAAATGACTGAGAATGCAATGCCATTTAACAACTGAAAAGCTTAGTGGGAGAAGCTCAGATGGGGACATGATGGCCTAGGTTTAAACAATGTTGTGACCTATATGACAGTTCATATACAATTAGGGAAAGCCTAAGGCAGCCAAGCACCATGGACGGCTGACTAATAGAGTAGCTGCATTTCTGTAATTAGTATCAAGGAAAAGTGTCTATGAGAGCTGTAACCTGGAGAAAAAAATCAGAAGAAAATAATTTGAATTCTTAAATAGTTAATTTGGAGCAGGGGTGGGTCTTTCCCTGTGCATGGAAAATGTCTGGCACATAAGTGCTACAACAATCTAAAGATATTTTTAGATAATGTGGCTTCCTATGAAGAGGGCCTAACTGTAAATGCACTATATGAAAAAATGAAAGGAAGTAAGAACAGCATACCCTGCTATTCCTCAAAACAGAGAAAGGCATGAAGGAACTAAATCAATTCACATAATAAATAATGTCTCTCAAAACAGTGGAGTGTTTTGACTCAATTGCCATTTAATCCATTAGGCTCAAAAGAAGATGAGGGAAAGCATAGGTCCTCTACTTAGTACAGAGCTGCTAATAATGGACAACATCAAGAAGGCTGAGCTGTTTAGTGAAGACTGAAGCAAAATAGGCATTAAAGTGTAAATTGTGACTAGACACTTAACACTAGGGAGAAGGAATGCACACCAAAATACAGAAAGAGCACATTAAAGAATATTTAGATAAGAGAGAGATAGTCAACTTAGCAGGCTCTGATGAAATTCACCAAAGAGTACTTAAGGAACTAGCTGGAGCAATCTCAGAACCATTAGCAATTCTCTTTGGGAATTCATGGAGGACAGACGAGGTCCCAGAGGACTGGAAAAAGGAAAACATAGTACTTATCTTTAAAAAGAGAAACAGAGCCCCAGGAAACCATACACCAAGTCAGTCTAACTTCAATACCTGGACAGATACTGGAAAAACTTATTAAACCACCAATTTAATAGATTCATAGAGTTCAAGGCCAGAAGGGACCACTGTAATAATCTAGTCTGACTTCTTGTCTAACACAGGCAATAGAACTTCTCCAAAATAATTCCTAGAGCAGATCTTTTAGAAAAAACATCTAGCCTTGATTTAAAAATGGTCTGTGTTGGAGAATCCACCATGATCCTTGGTAAATTGTTCCAATGGTTAATTGCATTCATTTAAAAATCTGCACCTTATTTCCTGTCTGAATTTGTCTAGCTTCAACTTCCCGCTATTGGCTTGTGTTATAACTTTCTCTGATAGATTAAGAGCCCATTATTAAATATTTTTCCCCATGTAGGTACTTGTAGAGTTTAATCAAGTCACCACTTAACCGTCTCTTTGTTCAGCTAAATAGATTGAGCTCCCTGAGTCTATCACTATAAGTCAGGTTTTCTAATTCTTCAATCTTTCTTGTGGCTCTTGTGTAAGCCCCTAGAGGATAATATGGTGATGACAAATCCATGTTGGCTATTATTTAAGAACAAATCATGCCAAACCAACCTAATTTTCTTCTTTGACAGGGTTACTAGCCAAGTGAATAGAGGAAAGCTATAGACATGATATTCCTAGATTTTAGCAAGACATTTTACACAGTTCCACATGACATTCTCATAAGCAAACTAGGGAAATGTGATCTAGATGAAATTACCATAAACTGGGTGCAAAAAACGTGTTATAGTGAAGGCTGACATCATTGGGTAAGGCTGAAGAAAGGACCTTTTCCTCATTTGACAAATGGCTCAGGAAATAAAGGATGACAAACTATAAGTAGAGCATTTTGTTTCTGCTGTTGTAAGCTTCTTCAGTATATTTGTGAACAATCTTTGGCAAGACTGCAATAAGAATATGGATACATGATGACATAGTTAAAGTCAACAATATGCAGGTTGATGTAGAAAATGCATAAGAATATAAAAGCTGTCATACTGAGTCAGACTATGACCCATCTTCCCCAGTATTCGGTTTCTAACAGTGGGCCATACCAGAAACTAAGGGAGATTGTAGAGAACAGGGCAATTATAGAGCAATCCAACCCTGTCTTCCATTCCTGGCTTCTGATAGTCAGAGGTTCAGGGTCATGCTGAGTATGGGGTTGCATTCCTGACGATCTCAGCTAATAGCCTTTGATCAGCATATCCTCCATGAATTTATCCAGTACTTCTTTGAACCCATTTATACTTTTGGCCAACAGAACATCCCCTGGTAATGAGTTCCACAGGTTAGTTGGGCAGTAAGGAAAGAGTACTTTTTGTTTGTATTAAACCTGTTGCCTATCATTTCATTGGGTAACCCCTGGTTTTTGTATTGTGTGAAAGAGTTTTTCCACAACATTCATGATTTTATAGACCTCTATCATAGTCTTTAATAATCTCTTTTCTAAGATGAACAACCTTAGTCTTTTTAGTCTTTACTCAGATGGAAGCCATTCCATAGCCTTGATCATCTTTTTTCACTTCTCTGAAGCTTTTCCAGTTCCACTATCTTCTGAGATGGGGTGACAAGACTGTTGCAGTAGTCAAGGTGTGGGAGTACCATGGATTTAAATAGAGGCATTATGATCTTTCTGTCTTATTCTTTATACCTTTCATAAAAGTTCTTAAAGTACTGCTATCCTTTTTGGCCACTGCCACGCACTGAGTGGAAGTTTTCAGAGAAGTATACATGGTGACTCCAAGATCTCTTTCCTGAGTAGTAACATATAGTTTAGAACCCAGCATTGTATATGTATAACTGGTATTATTTTTCCTATATGCATTCCTTCATATTTATCAACGTTGAATTTCATCTGCCATATTGTTGCCTAGTCACCTAGTTTTATGAGATACCTTTGTAATGCTTCACAATCTGTTTTGGATTTAACTATCTTGAATAATTTTGTATCACCTGCAAACTTTGCCACTTCCCTGTTTACCCTCTTTTCAAGATTAATGAGTAGGTTGAACATCATAGTCCCTGGTATAGATCTTTGGGGAACCCCACTGTTTACCTGTCCCCACTGTGAAAACTGGCCATTTATTCTGACTCTTGGTTTCCTATTTTTCAACCAGTTACTGGTCCATGAGAGGACCTTCCTTCTTATCCCATAACTACTTTTTTCCCTTAAGTGCCTTTGGTGACGGATCTTGACAAAGGCTTTCTGAAAATTCAAGTATACCATTATCAGCTGGATCACCCTTATCCACATGCTTGTTGACTTCCTTAAACTTTAAACAAATTCTAATAGACTGATAAGGCATGACTTCCCTTTGCAAAAGCCATGTTGACTCTTCCTCCAACAAACCATGTTTATCTGTGTCTCTCATAATTTTGCTCTTTACTACAGTTTTTAACCACTGTGCCCAGTACTGAAGCAAGGCTTTACTGGCCTGTAAGTGCCAGGATCTCCTCTGGAGCAGTCTTTAAAAATTGGCATTACATTAGCAGATGACTGGAAGGTAGCTATAGAGGCTGATTTCAGTGATAGGTTACATACTACTGTTAGTAGTTCTGTAATTTCATGAGTTCCTTACTAGCTCCCACATTTACTTTACACATTTCTTTCCTATACTCTACACTAGGATATAGTTACCCTTTAATAAATTCATGCATAAGGGATATCTCTGCCCGAACTGTGTACTCCTGAACATCTGTTGTCTTTCCCCCAGCCCTTAGTTTCCCATTCTTCATTCCCCTCCCATCCCTTAAACATCTTCTTGCGGAATTAAACTTTTTATATGACATGTCTATGGAGAATACACTACAGTATGCATCCTTCATTTTTTCAACTCTTTTTTGATTGCTGCTCTATTCAACCTCCAGTTCCTGGTTCTATTACAACTTCCCTCCCATTGCACTCCATCAGATCCAAAGCTCTAATTCCTCTCCATGTAGCTGTCATCTACTGTCCCACCCAATTTTTATTCAGTTGCCTCTCTCTTCCTCTTAGTCTTACTCTCATCATTGATAATCTCAACCTCGAACTTCCCCGCTGAGCCCTTGGCCTACCTACAACACACCTGTGCATGCAGAAGACATGCACCCAACTCCTTATCCTAGTGCACTAGTTTGACTTTCATCCCCAGACCAGCTCTCTGACTCATAAAAAGACCACTTGCTCAACTCTGACTTTACCAAATGCTACTTTATCTCTGACCTTTTCATTACCCAACTTTCTCCTCCCTGTCCACCACCTCATTTTCTTGACCAATACTTCCCTACTACTCTCCTTTCCTCCTTTGACTCAGTTACAGAATCTCTTCATTCCACTCTCAACTCATTTGCTATTCTTTTCCACCTCAAAGCCCATCCCCACTAATCCTTAAACATGGCTCATCCAACCTATGAATCCTCTGCTACTGCTTCTGTGCCAGTGAATGCATCTGCTGAGATTTCCTGGCCCAGTTGGACTTCCTCCACCACAATTTTGTTCTCTTCACTTTTTTCACCTTCCTTATCAAGCAGTATTACCTGTTCACTCATTCTCTCCCATACACACAAGCCCCATCACCTATTTGCAACCACCTTCAGCATTCTCCATCCCAATTTGTGTTCGATATTGCCAATTTCTTCAAAGATAAGATATTTCATGATCCCTAAGGACACTATGCACTCCACATACAAATACCTTCTGAAGACCCACTTCTGATAAATGCAAAAAATTAGCTGACTAATAATGGCAAGATTGGATGCCCCTTTTACCACTCAATTATCTAATTAATATACTTAATTTTAAAAATGTATCAAGACACTGTCAATTATACCTGTGAGGACTCTACTTGCATGTAATACCCTTTTCCCCTACTCTTTGCTTATCTCTGTGTTTCTCCTTTTAGTTTACAAACCCTGACACTATGTTTTACAGAATTCAAAGAATGCCTCAGCTTTGATGCCCTTAGTGCATACTTTCACAGTGAATACAGCCTCTAAATCCTCCTCATAAAGGAGCCTAGGGAGTTCACATAGCGATGTGCGATATCACTTCTAGAATATCTGAGCACTGCAGAAATCATTTTTATCACATGCCCTCAAAACTCCAACATCTCATTATCCCTCTTTGACTCTAATTATACATTCACATCTGCCATCTAAAAATTGGCCTCCAATCCAAATACTCTTTTGCCTCCTACACTTAGCATGTCTATAAATCTGCCTATTATACTACTAAAAATATTCCCTTCAAATGTTTACCAGCTATCTGAACATTATTAATAATTTCAACTCTAACCTTAATTTCCTTTATTTCCAACTCTTCAAAATCTATTGTATCAAAAAAATAGCATCTTCTCTCTTACCTTCTAAAATGGGAAAATGTCTCACCCAACTTTAGTAACCTTTATAGTTTCTTGTGCACTTCAGAATACAATAATCCAATATAAAATTTCTCTTTCATTTCTCAGTTCCTGTCATCCTCAATCCCCCTGCCCCTGCCTCCAGTCTTCGAAAAACACTTTATTCTATTACCAAAACATCTAGTTTGTTTTAATGATGCCTCCTTCTTTTTCCCCCATCCTCTGCCCTAAATCAACCATGGATCCTTCATTCAGGTTGCTCCTACAATTTAAAAGCTTCCCAGTGCCTAACTCCCCAGTTCTCTTAAATCTTATCTCAAGAGATTCCTCTATTCTCTCTAATCCTCAACCTCCTTTCTTAATGAAAAGTCTAGCCAATTTCTTCTGCTTGAGCTCTTAGTTCCCTACACTCAGAAAATCTCCCACAACTGCCCAACTCTACCTTACCACATTTAATAACTACAGCTTGTAACAACCAGTTTATTTGTTTCAATTTTTGAACTGTGTTACTTCAGTTTAGTTTAGGAGTGACTCATTTGGAGTCTTGTTTTACACTGGTCCACTGACTGCAGAACTGTAACTCGTGGGGTTGGGTTCTGGGATAGTTTGTTTACTCAGACAAATATATCTGTTGAACTTTCTGGTCAGTGTTCAACATTCTTCACATGATTACTTCATTTTAAGAGATCCAACAAACTACTTCTGCCTGACTGCATCCTACTTTTTCCCCCTAGAGTAATAAAAGGAAGTGAACAGTATCTGAGCAGAAACTTATGGCCAGATTCTCAGCTGGTGCAAATCAGTGCAGCTCCAATACCTTTAATATATCTAAGCTGATTTGCTCCAGCTGATGTTCAGGTGCCTAGTAGCTCTGATGGGTGATAGATATCTGGGTAGACTATCCTGGGACTTATCAAGTCCCAGCATCCATACATGTGGGATGTAAATAATTTTCTAGTCTCCCACCCTCTAACTCTTATAAAATGCTTTGTTCACATTCAGCGTATCACTACCTTACTGCAGTTTTTTGGACTCTATCCCATTTTGCTTCAATTGTCTGATGTACCATACTTGAATAAAGTACACACGGCTTCAGTTCAATACAAAAACAGAACAGTGGACAGGATATACATGGCACAGAAGCAAATGCCAACCTGCAGGAACCTGGGCTTCCAGTCTTGCAGACAAATGCATTGATGAGGAGCCATATGCATGTGTTGAGTCCCATCTAAGTCAAAGGAACTTTATCCAGATCCACAATGACTGATCTGTTTGCAGAATCAGGGCCTGGGGCAACAATGAGCAAATTAAAGGTATATTTAAGAGTGTATTCAGTACTATATGCCCGGCTGATTAATACAAGACTTCAGTCTCCAGTAGTAGCATGCAATCAATCAATTTTATATAAATTGGAACATACACAGAAGAAGTTTATCACTGCCTGAAGATATACTTTCATTAATATGTTCTCTGTTTTCTTAAAACAGCTTTGTAATTATGGGAAAGCAGAATAAGAATCATAAAATATATATTAACATTGATTTTAAACAATCATTCAATTTGTAACTACAAGTTACCCCAGAAAATAGAATGTTTACTGTATTTTTTTTTCTGAAGAAAGTTAAGTATTTAATTATTAATGCCACTGTTCTGGGGAATTTAGTAAAGAGCTTTTTAAAGATGAATAAGGGGAGAAAGGGAGAACTGGTCATTGTGTAGTTATTGCAAATACGTAACCTAATAACTAATTTTGGTGCTTATTGCATTTCTTAATGTAACAAAACAAACACACACACACACACACAGGGGCTGATTAAAATAATTACATTAGTTTATTGAGCCAAAGAGAAAAATAACCCTCTTGTTCAGTATCTTCAGCACCTACTTCTGAAAAATCTCATCTGTCCATGAGGGTTGCTCCTGTCTACCTGCACTTTTTCCACTCAGGGGGCTATCCTTAAGGCAGAAAGCTGCAATTGCAAATTGTTGGAGGAGTTGCAGCCTGCGAACAGCAGAAGGAGAACTTAGGGTGCTAGTGCCACTGGTTATTCTCCCAGCCAGTATGATTTGTGGACATAGCGGAACTGGAGGTCTTTCTGAGCCCCAAAAAGTTGGCCCTTCACCTTGGTAACTGAGTTACTTTGCATAAATGTTACTAAAAATGTGAATTCATTGTAGTTACATTCCAGGACATTTGATTATAAAGAATCCTTATACAAAAGTGAAACATACCTCTTCTCAGAACCCTCAAGCATATTTTTAATAACTATATTTATTACTACTTGTCAAACATCACTACTACATCTATCACCACAGTTTAACACAATTTCTCCGTTTTCTGAGTCACTTTTATATCTCTAGTTTCCCATCCAGAAGCTTATAGCCCTTTTAAACGTTCTGTTATCTATGACTTCTAGGGAAAAAATCCACTGCTTTAAAATCATTTTAAAAAACAAAAAAAAAAACCCTCTCAGCTTCCCCAACACGTCAGTTCTCAATTCTGGGACTGTGTCTTCTCATCACACATTCCGTGTTTGTGCTGCCTTTCTTACTTTGACCCTCTTGCAAGAAAAAGAAGTTCCTAATGTCTCTGCTAGGCAGCAAAACAAATAACCTCTATATTACTGTGACTGACACCGACTTTCTTACACATTAGCAACTCTGTAGGAACCCAGGGAGGTTGACCTTAAAACAATTTCTTCCTTTTTTTTTCTCTCCTCAACTTCTATTTGCAATTCCTTCCTCCTCTGTTTTATCTTACTACACAGTACGGAGGCCTTAACTATACCTTCAGTTTCAAAATTTTAAAAACCTATGCTTAAATGCACACTGTAAGAGCTACTGGAATGTAATTCATTCTCTACAGCCATTTCATTCTTAGTCTTTCTGCTCATCAATAAGGGGACTAATCACTGCCAAATAGGAGGAAGTGGTTATGATGTGGATACCTGTCCATTAGGAACTGGTAAAACTATCTTAACCAGTAGAGCTACAAAAGTTACTCTAGTGGAGTCAATTCAATAGAGTTGAAAACTAGTGTATAAGTGAAAGGAGAATCAGTGCCAATATGGAGAAACGACAAAAGAGGCAAGCCCAAAAGAGAAGTTGCCATCATGTCTACCAAAAACTGGCTTTGTGGAAAGAAAGGGTTATGGCATTCTGGGCGTACTATAAGCCTTTGATTCCTTAGCTAACGGAGCACAGGGACTGGAGAAAACAGATTTTTAGTGCCTTATGGGCACTCATTCGTTTGATCCACTCTGAAAATTATACCACGAGACTACCAACCTATTTCATGCAGGCCACCAAAGAGGCACCAGAAGACAAGCTGTGTCACTGTCCCAAGGGTAGGCTGCCCCTCCTGAGATGATTTTCCAGTACCTTGAAATCACTCCTTTCAAGTGGCAGGTCTGTGCCTCCATTCCTTTTTGGGTTGGGATCCAGTGAGGCAGTCACTTTTCAATTGGGTCTCAGGGTTACACCCCCTTGTTGCCAACTGGGTCACTGAGCAAGCCCAATGAACTTGGCACTGCAAGTGTTTCCATTTGGGTCAGTAATAGTATGCAGTGACACAGAAGCAGTATTTATCTAAGCCTATGATCTGAATGAGCTCTCCCCTGCCACTTATTCATGAACTAGGGGAAAAGACCTCAGGAGCAGACCATATTTGCACAGACACACCAACTTTACCAACGTGATCAATATACTGTTAGTGGCTCAGTTTAAATGATCAATTAAGGTGACATCAGAAAACTCCGCTCAGTCCATTTATTAAACACAGACAAGTCAGCACAAACAGATTTATACTTTACCCATCTGGAGAACAGGCTTGCAGAAGTTACATCTTCACTCTGTTCCAAAGTATGAGCTAATTTCTGCTCATATTTATATCCCTCTTGTTTAGGATAGTCTGAAAATTCACAATAGTCTCTGTATTACAGACTTCATTCCCCTTCTTATCTAGTTTCATTCCTATTTTTCAAGGTACCTTTGTATCATCTGTACAGATCATCCCCAGCATACTGTACCAGTCATACCTAGAACACTGGATATTTGTCAAGTCTCAACAAAACATACATCTTGTGTTTGACAGATTCTACAGCTAAAAAGAACAAAAGATTATACAAAATTTACCTATTTATAACTTTCCATTATAAAGCTAAGCATGAGTACAAGGCATTCTGGGAGTATAGTACATAGCCATACAATTTAGCATACATAAAAACCTTCTAGAAATATATAATGTTAGCTAATGAGGCATACCTAGTTTTCCAAAAGTATCAGTGCTGGCTGCTTTGGGTTAAACTTCACTGAAGTCTTGGATGCAGGGATAACAAAATGTTATCCTCTTTGTATGACTAAAGGGCAGCTGAACTGTACTTCATATGTCCCAATTGAGGGGTCAGCTGAAATTTAACCTCACTTGCTAAGCACAGGGTTTGAAGCAAATCAATTTAAAATCAGAGGGAGGTGGGGAAAGATGTTGCTATCTGGTGGTGAGGACTTTAAGTGTCCTGTATGCCATTTGGCCCACCCCCTCCAGTATTTAAAGACAAAGCTAATTTGACTCAGTGGAGCTGAAATCACAGATAAGCTGTTATAAGGACTGAGCCTTTAGACTGGCATGGGGACAGTGTTCCCATAAAGGAGGCAGCAGCAGTGAAGTCTCCATTACTCAGTGAAATCACTGCCAACTGGGCCAGATAGTGGAAGCTCACAACAAGGCATTGCAGCTAAAGGTAGCGTGGTGAGAGATGCAGCAGCAAGAGCACCCTCCTACCCAGCAATTCCTAGAACTGTGACTCCTAATAGCTGGATTAGGTGTTCTTGGGCCTGTAGGGCCAGGCAGGACCAAAGGACTGAAGTGAACCACCTGAACGCACCCCTGGACTCTGGGGCTTCACTGACATCAGACAAACCATGAGTGGGGTTGCAGCAGATGAAAAGGGGAAGTGATGTGTCGAAGGGACATTCATCCATTGGACTTTCACAATATAAGATGGGAAACTAACGGAAAAATCTACTGCCCCAGATACTGTGGGGGTGGGTATTTTACTTATAATTTGCATACTTCTGAATCATTGGTGCTGTGTTTTTCCCCAGCTAATGCTGTGCTCCCTCTCCCCTTAATAAAAGTTTTATTTTCTTATACCCAGATTCAGTGATTGTGAGTTGGAAAGTATTGCCTCTTACAGGTGCCTGGGGTGGTGTTTACTTTTCCAAAATTTCTGGATGGGAGCTCATGCTGGGTTTGTTTTGTAATTTTAAGAGGAATCCGTAGGTATTGAACATTGTCCTTTGTTGTTGCCAACACTATCTAACAGAAGGGTTACATTTATTTTGCCAATACACAATGCTTAGAGAAATGGATTTAAAAATAAAGACAATGTCCATGCTTATTGTCTTACCCAAGCTTTCTCCAAAGCTTGTAGATAGATATAACAATCAATCTGTCCATATGTCAGCCCTTCAGCACACTGATGCCAACCGTCTCTATAGGCCAGATCCTTTAACTACTTAGGGTGTTCTGATCTGCATGTTCTCAGCTGTAACAACAGCCTGTCACCAGGTTTAGGGGATCCAGAAGTCCCACCATGGCTACAAACCAGTTATTTATAACACGGATGCTCTTTCCCTAGGCCACTGTTTTACCTTTCCTGCCAGGTTTCTTTTCAAAATCCCTTTTGATCTAATTGTGCATTCTGGCAGGGTAATATCTCACACAGATACACTGAGGGATATATGATATTCATAAAAAATACAAATACTGTACTTCCCAGTTCGCCACAATTGTCTCTGCCCATTTGAGTTGGATTTGAACAGATGACTATTCCTGTATCTACTCCTGTATCCTATTACACATTTTTGACCCATCCATTCCCTCAGGAAATTTTTTTAAAAATAAATTCCCAGTTTTGGAGGTGGAAATCCAAAGATCCCATATGCATGTTTTCCTCATGGATACACAATTTGTCTGCTGTAGAAAACCTCAAGTAACTCCAATGCTATTAGGTAAAGAAGCCACTCCACAGTGGCTAGTCCACTGAGAGGAAAAATAAAAAAAGTTTTAGTAAATTTGCATCAATAATAAAAATCTCAATTGTTATTTTTTATATGGATACCTGGCTAAAGGCATACAAGTATGTCTTGCCAGAACATCTGAAAGCTTTTGTAAAGAAACAAGTACCTACACAGATAAATATTTAGGAAAATTCCTCTCATACCACTGTAAAACAGAAGAAAACATACACACTCTAATTACTTGATTAGTAACATTAATAAATCTATTCTTTATTTTGTTTCCTACTAAGTTCCATCCATTACTTTTGCATATTTTCTGTAATTGTATTTTTATAGTAATAAATGACTTTTTGATTTAAACTGCATTTTTTCATTAGCTGTGATTACATTCTAAACAAAGGCAAATATTAATTAATTAGATTAACTGAAGATGTGTTTAAATGACAAACACAGGATACCACCATCCCACCTGGAGGCCACAAAGGTATTTTAACATGTTATATCAATTCTTTGGTGTAAAGCAGTATGTATATTATCGAAGTGGTTACACCAATTTACAGCACATCAAAAATTAAAGCAGCCCAGCCCATCTTTTGCAGTTAAGCATAGAGAGGTGAGCACCTTCATACAACCTTTATGTGGTGGCATAAAAGATCTGGTTTATAACATAAACTTCCACTGAATTTGATCTTATAAAACAGAACCTTATACAAGTTGTAATAGATGTAGTAAATGTCTCATGGAAGATTTGAAAGGACAGAGAAGATTATATTCACACTTTACATTCACTACTTGTTCATTATGTACATCTAGAAAAAAGGACTATATTTAATTAAAATGAAAGCTGAAAGAGTAAGAGGAACGAAAATGTTCTCAGCTTCAATGACATTATTAGAAAATAATTATTTCAGAACAGCTTATCTGTTGAAAAGCTGGCAAACTCCCAGGATCTTGATTGCTGTAAGCAATTTTATATCTGCTTTATATAGATAAATTTAACAAAGAGAAATTAATTTCAGTCTTGTAATAAGTCTCATCTTGTTACCAAAATGAAGTCCCTGATGGAACAGAGCCCTGTGCAAAAGAGACTGCTCCCAAAAGGATTGTTAGCTGAAATTTAACAGCTGACTAGAAAAACTCCACCTCAAAGCTTTGAGCTTCCTCTGTTACTTCTTTCTGAACGTAATTCTCAACAGATATAGACAGTAGCTCTTGCATTTTCCACTTCTGTTTTTGAGTTAGGAAGCCACATGGTTGTTTGGCACCATTGCACACTCGGATTATATTTGGAATGTATTTACAAGTAATGTACTTTAGAGCAGTAAAAAGATGTTGCTCTTATTGCCATAAACTTAACATTCTTTGTCACTTACGTCCACCCTATCCACTATTTTCCTGTAATCAAGGGCACATAAGAATTCATTGAATATCCCATGGGGTGAGATAGGTACAGAAAGGTCAACATCAAGTTTTAAACTGATTTTTTTGTTTGTTTGTTAAAATAATCTGCAAGAACCTGGCCCTCTCCTTCCCAGTGCTACATAGTAGTAAATTAGGGTTGTACTCTGTGGATGGCCTACTTATTTGATCCATAAATAATCTAACAAATATTGGAAATTGCTGGATTCAACCCCCTGAAATTTGCATGACCTACAGCCAGCATTAAGCTTTACAGCCAGATTCACCAGTGTGCCCTGGATTTATTAAGCTAGATTTATGGCTACTAATTTTCCCCAGAGTGTCACAAACCAGTCTGTGTGTATTGGTGAACCTGCTCATAAATCCCACAATCGGTCATTAATGTAAGCATTTTCAGTCTCTAGGTGGTACCACTTGAACAGAGAGATATACAAAATGGATCCTTTCGTCTCCTATTATTATAAAAAGTATTTTAATTAAGGTAAAACAACCAAGTTGCAAAATCTAACACTGGTATATCCTAATAAAAGAAGATTGTGACATAGGATGATCCTTTCCAGCATTACTATTACATTTCATTGCTGTGCAACATCACGCATATGAAAAAAGTCCTTATCATTTCATGATATTAGAGACAAACTCTCCTATCCATAAAACACAGAGGGCAGATTTATCAACTCAGGAAAAAAAATTCTTAAAAATGCTCCTTGCACATTTGCTGGTCTCCTTGATCAAGTGATTCAATAGTTCCTTAATGACAAAAAATGTGAATGGAAAGAAAATGGAATATTCTCTGCAATCCAGTTCTCAGCTGAACTCCATTTCATTCTCCTACTGCTTGCCAATTCCTGAATCATTCCTTTCATCAGTTCTGCTTCCTGTCAAATTCCTGCTGATTTTAAGAAATTATACATTTAACATATTGTGCATTTCCTTTTTTCCTGGCCTTTTCTTTTTTAAAAAACACCTTTTTAAAAAAATCTCCTCGCCACAGGTTCTTTTGGCTACTTTCAAAATATACTATGTGTTTCTTCCAACAGATTTTTCACTGGTCCCTTTTCTCCTTTCAACTCTTCCCTGACCTATCAGGTTCATTACTTTTTTCTTCTTTTCTCTTCCTTCTAAAAGACAAAACTACATTATTTGTTTTCCCTTACCCTTGCCCCACCAATATCTCATTAGTTTTAAAGTACTAGATCCTAATCACCTTTTTTATATTTTATTTTATTAGTATTATTTAAGGAACTAATCTCCAACATTTTTCCCTATTTCTCACTTGGAAGTAAGTACTTTAATATGTCTTTGTTTCATACATTACCTGAAGGTCATAATACAGCTGATGTATCACATAATCCAAATGACACACTCTCTCTCTCAGGAGCATTCCTTCTTACGTTTACACAAAAAACTCCCCAGATACACTCAGCGAGCCACACACCTTCTTCCCCTTCACAATCTACATTATCAATGTCACTGAATGCTGCAAATGCTTTTTTAAAGCATTGAAGGGGACACTTGTCTTGATTGGTTTGAGAATACCAAAAGTGCCTTTATGTTTCTGCCATTCAAGGCAGAGATGGAATACTGTGTGGATGCATGCATCACATTAGGCACTTAAGGTATGGATATCAAGTAGCGTATTAAATGGAGGACTCCATTCAGATTGTTCATTTAAGCCTGTGTGAGATGTCATTTCAATCAAATATTTAAATAAAGGAACAATCTTTGTCCCTTTTTACTGATCCTGCTACTCACTTGTTTCTCCTTGTTACTGTTTTTGTGTGTGTTGTTTATATTTTGGGAAGCGCATTGGGTTCAACACCAGAGAAATATCAAATTGTTGATTTATGCCCATGTTTGTGAAAGTTACATAAGGAACATAATGGAATCTCTCATTTATGAAAATGCAGCTTGAAAAGACTATACCAAATACTGTGTAAGTAGTGCTAGTAGCAACACAGCCCTTACTTACTAAATATCAGATTCTTCCCTATACTCCATATGTGACCGTCCCACTCATGCCAAAGAGGTTTGGTGTTTATTCTGGAGTTGATGTGGAGGGTGGGGGGAAAGGAGGAGGAAAACGATTGTTAAAAGGAAAAAACAGAACAAAAGCAAACATGAAGAATATGCTATCGGCCTCAGCAATTAAATCTAGGTTCTGTTCACTGATTTCAGAGAGAAATATTTCCACATCTCTATGCCATTTTTCCAGTATTACAAATATAAACTTTTATGAAAAAGCCATAGCAACCAAAGGTGATATATTTTTCATTTCAACGAATGGAAATGAATACTAAGCTTGACCACTTAGGGCCAGATACCTACTGCATTCTACTTACACCCAAACCTCTCTGACTTCAGTGGAAGTTTGAGAAAAAAGGAACCTCTCTGTGCATACTAGTAGTGGGAGTGATGTTCATATACAACTAACTTTTATAGATCAGCACAACTGAATATACAAATGAGCATGAGAGTTACCATACTGGGGTACTGGCGGTGTATGTTTTCAGCAAAGTGTCTAGGAATATGGCTGTGCAAGTTTATCATCCATAACAGGAGCCATACTGCTAAATCCCAGAAAATACACACCAAAGGGGAGATTTTCAAAGGCACAAAGGGCAATTAGATGATCGTCTCCTACTGAAAGTCAAGTATCAGAGGGTAGCCGTGTTAGTCTGGATCTGTAAAAGCAGCAAAGAGTCCTGTGGCACCCTATAGACTAACAAAAGTTTTGGAGCATGAGCTTTCGTGGGTGAATACCCACATTCGTTGGATGAAAGTCAGTGGAATGTTGGATGCCTGCCTAACTCCCATTTGTGCCTTTGAAAGCCTCTCCCTGGAAACTTCCAAGAAAGCTTCTCTTTTTAGGGTGTTTCACTGAACAGATTGTCAATGGGCCATACAGCAGTTTTATTCTAACGGGTCTGTGACACCTTAAAGCTGAGTAACTTTTCTATTTCCACATTGCCTCCTGTTTGATGTTGCTTACATCAGAAGTTGCATTTACTACAGCAGCTGTTCCTTCAACATACACTTTTATTTTCAAGCCCTAAAGATGGTTACCTGTTTAAACATAGGAAACAGTAGGATACAACAGTCAAAGAAAGATCAATTCCATTAACCATTCTATCAGTTCTGAGCATAAAAAGATGCTTTGCCTAATAGTATAAAAGTACCATCCTAGACACTAGAGAATAGAACTGTTCACAGGTAACAGGAAAATCAATTGCATTATCAGCTGGATGAATGTTTGGAACAGCAGCAGATTTTCAGATATCGGATAAATTGTTTTCTGACTCATTAAACATACATGTCAAATCTGTTATTGAGCTAAGCTGCATCAATATGAAGATTGCCATAACACTGTTAATTTAAGTGTAATGGCAACTACTAAGCCAAAAAAATGTTATTTTGCAGTCTTCATATTGTGAAATAAACAATTATTTCACTCCCTCCATGCAAGGTGGCACTTTTTTTTTTTCCTTTTCCATTAAAAGAGGTTAGCTCATTTCAGTTAATATTGTTCAAAACCATTACTGAAGAAATCTGCCTCAGGCAGTAGCAGTTCTGGTTTCCAACTGCCTGTTGTGGGAGACCACTTCTAGAACTGAGGCAGTTGTTCAGTGTCCCACCCTGTACATTCTCTAGGCTATCGGCAAATTATGGGCTAAATTATGCATTTATCTTACTCAGATGAGCAGAGGAGTAAGGGCTCCACCCTCATCCCCTTATTCTAGGTATAAAGGTCTGATACAGAGTATACCCCCCTGCTGTCCTGCTACTACCTACTGTGAGCAAGTTGGTGGGGAGTACATAGAGACTTGACACTGTCTCCTACTGTCATTGATCAGACACAGAGGATGGAACTAAAACCTATCCCCTTTTAAAGGCTGTCAGGAGGTTCTCCCCCTCTCTGGGCACGAGGGGATTAGGAGAGAAATTGTGATTCTGGGTGACAGTTGCTTCCTGGGGCTCTCTCTGAAGCAGAAAGGTACATGCAATCTTTACACAAGGCTAAGCATATAGACTCAATCTAGCCTTCTGACAGTAGATATTGTTAGGAACTTACTTGATATATAAGCCATCAAATGCCCATCTGGTAAGATTTTCCCATCACTAACTACTACACCTGACCTAAATTTCAATCAGGGACAGAGAGGAAAAGCTGTGCATCTTATCTATCCTATGAATCATGCAGATCAACTATTGACCTCACTTTTTTGACTTAGTAGATTTTCAAAGTCGTAAAGGGCAGTTAAGCTTCTCATTGACATTGACTTGCAATAGAAATTAGGTGCCTAATTACTATTTGTACCTTTGAAAATCTACCCCTCACTGTAAAGATCAAAATCATTTGTGGTGTAACCCCATTGACTGTCTTCAGTAGTTACAGAAATGAATTTAAACCTATATGTATTGTTGTGGTATCTGGGGGGCCCAATGGAGGATTAAAGCCCCATTGTGCTTGGTGCTGTACAAACAATGAAAAGGGACAGATCCTGCCCAGGAGATCTCCCTCTCCCATTCAATTTCTGACAGGCACCTATGCAGATGCATGTTCTGCCTTTGAACAGCTACCACAAATGCACCACAATACCAGTGAGTCTATACACAGTGCAGCTAATATTGTCAGTCATCTTAAGCTCTTTGCAGCTGATGAAAAAGTAGGTTTCTCCAACTATTTTTATTACATGTGTCAAGAGCAACAGTAGAGTGTTGTTTTCTCCCTGAATATTCTATATCACTGGTTCTCAAACTGTGGGTCATGACCCCGTTTTACTAAGGTCACCAGGGCTGGATTAGATTTGCTGGGGCCCAGAGCCAAAGCCCCAGGCTGAGGAGCATAGCCCTGGGCAGTAGGGTACATGTTACAGGCCTCCAGCCTGGAGCTGAAGTCCTTGGGCTTTGGTCCCCGCTCCTGTAGTAATTTGTGTTATCAGAAGGGAGCTGCAGTGCAATGAAGTTTAAGATCCCTTGTTCTACACAAACGGGCAGTCGACACAGAACAAGCTATCCTAGCACAAGTCTCCTGATTTCCAGAATACCCACTGGTCTAATATTTGACATCTCTCTAGCTGCCACTGAGTCATAGAGTTTCCTTTTCAACAATTAATTACACTGAGCTTGGGTTTGGCAGCTGATCTGGTCTCACTCCCTGGACTGATCTTTAGTCTCTGTGTGGCATGTGCTTAACTATAAATGTGATTATCATTTACTTTAACGGTATGGAATTGGGACATAGAATAAGTAATACATGCTAACAGATTTAAAAATGTTATTAAAGTTAATGTTAAAAAATTATATAATACACAGGTTAAGAAAAGTTTGTTTGTACATCTGGGTATAGTGCTTCAATTATCCACAAATACGAAGCTTATTTTAAAAGTCATAAAATACATATAGTGCATAATCAGCAATAACCCACATTTAGGTGAATACTTTTAACAATACAGTTTAGATATTAGCATCCAGGTATTTGGATATATCACTTACGAAAAGTTGAGCAGTGAGCTTGTATTTGTAGAAAGCAAATATAAGAATGAGTGTAGATTGTCCTTCCATAATTGAGCATATAGGGTAGGTTGTCCATTTAGAAAATGCAATCCATCAGGGAAGTATTTCAGTTACTTTCCCAACTGTGTTTCTCATCAGCACTCCAGCTCATCCCCCCTAGTATTGCCGATGTCTGGTGATGTATTCTATGTAGAGCCCCCTTGACTACCTGATAGATGCTTATCCAATGTCAGCAAGAAACTCACACAAGTATATAGCAGACCTTTGTATAAAACCATGCTAACTCGGCATTTTCATCCACAGATTTTGACAATCCCTGGATAGGATTCCCCTAAATTATGTCAATGCAGCATTTGTTACTCAAAATTATTACTGGTTTAAACTAGAAATGGTCCCTTGTTGCGAAATTTGGTTCTAGATTCAACATTTGAAAATATGCAAGGGTATTTGAATGAGGTTTTAGTTCTGCCCATATTTGTGGCCCTTCATCAATAGATCTCGAAAAAGCTTTATAAAGGTCAATATTATCCCCAGGTTACAGAAGGGAAAACTGAGGCACAGCATACCAAATGAATTAAAGTGAAGTTTCTTCTTTTACTTTGATGCTGTAATTATTTTCTCCATATCCACAGAAGCAATACCAGTGTTAAACTTCTTCACTCTGTGCTTAAAGAATAACTTCCCCTAAAACTAAAATTCCAGTTCTCTATCTGAACACTTAATAATCCTTAGAGGAACTAAAGATTTGTCCATCAAGAAGGGAAGTGCTTTCAGATAGAAATATCTGCTAACTTCTCTTTTTCCTATGGATAAATAGTAAGGGAATCTCTTATATTACCTCCTTCTGCTCATCTCTGACTATACTAGAGATGGGCAAACTACTTCTGTCAAAGAATTTACCTGGAAAACTTAGAGCTAGATTGCAAACAAAACACACTCTGCCTTGAATAAGTAACCCTTGACCCCCTAGAGTCACAATTTACTCCCTAGCTCTCCACTTACTCCAAGGGGAAGTACTCTACAAAAGCACTTCATATGCAGTATACTTCCACCTCCCTGCTGACCAGCGAGTTATGATGCAGAATCAAGGTTCTGCCCAGGCCAACACAGCCCACCGCACATGTGTGGGAGGGTGAGGAGTGACTCTAAAAGTCTTCTCTTTCCCTCATGCCATGACCAGCAATACAGGTAGTCCATGAAGGGGAGAAATGAAGAGATGACCTTATTATCCCTAAAACTCACAAAGAGCTTTCAAAGTGGCTGCATGGATCCTTCTGGCTCAAATACTTTACTGGCACAAACACATGAGTATCTGTATGCTTATCCTGTCTGCCTCTTCATGCTTGTGAGCCAAAATTCTCTCTCTCAGGTATTCCCTGCAACCAAATAAAAGGAGCTGTGAATAGAATTGGAGCAAATTTGTGCATTTTGTTCAAAGGAATATTCGTGGATACAGTTTTTGCTTGTTGCTCATCTCAAGAGCACAATATTGGCTCAAAAGCAAGAGTTTCTGGGAACCAGTTTTCTAGGTTTTCTTGATGCAACCATTTTTAAAAACAATTTTTGTAAATTGTTTACTTGACTAATTGTTGTAAATTGTTCATCTCCCTGCTTTGATGTATCCAATCCTGCAAAATGCTGAGCAACTTCTGCAAGCTCAAGATTCTAACTCCCACTAAGGCCAATAGCACCTGATTCAGTTTCTACAGGTCTCAATGGGAGACTAGACGTTTCAGCACCTTGCAGGAAATGCTTCAGTGAGCCAAATTCAGTTTTGGTATAAGATGGCACAACTCCAGCTGAATCCTTTGCTGATTTTGATATGTTCTTGACAAGTTTTCGTGCTCTTTCTAAATCTATGTAGAAAATCTTGGGGAGCAAAGGTAATGCATAAAAATCTTGTAGCAGAAGGCCCCAATCTTGCAGGCCTTCTGCTTGTGAAACTTCCACCGAAGTCACTGGAAGTTGCATACATGGCGTTCTCACAGCACTGCACCCAAAATATTGTGCTTAAAAAGTATCAGTGTGGGTATACATTCAGCATGCAAATGTTTATTTTTCCACAGTGTTATTGCTTTAGGCATCCATGTGTCTCTCAGTAAGGAAAATGCAAACACTCTAAGGGTAAGTTTTTGTATTTCCTTGACACTGACTTGCGACACCTAGCAAAGCAGTAATCTCCTTTATCAATACCACTGTATTTCTATAGTTTGCATTTTTCATTGTGATAGTCATGTAACATAGCCTTAAATTTATGTATGTATTGTGCATATGTTCTAGTGGTTTGAATTAGCATTTTTAGTCTATTTCTTTAGAAATGAATGTCATATTGAAATATATAACATGCAAAAGAAATTATTAATTGTTCATACTGTTTAGCAATTGAAGCAAATCACTACCGACCAAAAATAGATCATTTCCTGCAAGAACTGGGTTTTGTTTTTGTTTTTTTTAGTGTTTTGGGAGAGTAGTTTTCTAGTTGAGCTAAATCAGAATAGATAAGAGCCTCGAAAGATAAATATTAATGAACATGTAATATCATGAATATGATATATATTATAATATGAAAGCTCTATTACCCATCACTACGTGTATTTGGCTTTCTTGTTTCTAACAGTGAAAGCAGAAAATCCTAATGTGAAAAAATGACTATGCCCACAAGAGAGCTCCCTTTGTGAAGGAAGACAAAACCCAAAGTACTAGGAATTGACTTTTTACAAAATAATAAACTGAAAAACAGACACTTCAAATAAAAACATGTTTTCCATCATAATTATCTAAGTGCTTTTTTCTTTTTAAAAAGATGCAATATGATTCCTTTGTACATGGTGCACTTAATAAAAAGCATCACTAAATATATTTTTAGAAACAGAGAGGGTGATGGGTCTTAATGTCCTCCAAGTTAGCTGCTGATTTTTGGTTCCCTAAACTCCTGACTAGGTAACAACTGGCTTAGTGAGTCATTTGACCTTGTGATTTAAAAAGTGAAGACTTATCATAGACCGACACTGCAGCCCATTCAGAACAATGAGATTTCTAAGAAGTACACAAACCACAAATTCACATTTTAAAGCAGGTCACACTGAAGGCGCATGTGCATTTTTGCAGATGTACACAAAGTCCCGTGTCTACAGATTTAAATCAGGTAGCTGTGTGTCTATCCAACAACTCGCTTGCTTACTTACCAGATTTTCACAAACAAATGAGTATTTTCTGGGTGCAACATAAGCACGTGTATTTGTGCATGCACCCCGACTGACCCTAATCTGAAAAAATCAGAGCCAGATTAAAGCTTCATTAAATTTATAAGGAAAACTATTGCCTCTTGAATTTACAAAGTGACCTTGGAGTCACTGTCAACTCAGAGGGGCAATCAAACTCAGGTCCAGTAAGTGCGTATATAAACATTTATTGGGCCAAATTTTCACCAGTACTCAGCACCCACAAATAGGGCCAGATTTTCAAAAGAACTCGGGCTCTGGGGTTCAGGCCTAAACTGAAAATCTTAACCAGAGCATATTGCTACTTGAGATTCTAACTTTATTTTAACGTTAGTTATAGCAATAAACTTTAGGTGAAACAAATGAGTTTTGAAACCATTATGGTCTTTCAGTAGTGCCAGATCATATTGGTATGAGACGTAATTTGTTTTGACTTTTCATTTCGAGATCAATCATTTAAAAAAGTCCATACACATTATCCATGTTACGTTTTTCAGTTAATAATAAAAGACAGAGTGACAAACAATTACATCTAAAATCAAATAAAAAGGTTATATTATTTCTAAAGGCATCTGAATTCATTATGCAAATGAACTAATACATTAATGACAAAACAAATAAACAGTTTCGGTAATATGATATGAATTTATATTTAGTCATTTCAACATCACTAGTTGAATGGAAGATAGCAAAGAGAATTCAGGTCATATAGGGATAACATGCATACATTGAAACAGTCCTTGATACACCCCCATGATGTTGGTGTTCTGAATCCAGTTTAAGTGTCTGTTCCATTGTCTTCATGAGGTTTAAGTTCGAAGAGAAAAGAGATCTTTTACAGACCTCGGGCTCTCAATGTTTTCAATAGAGGAGTTTTAAACTTTAAGTTCACAGAAGAATCAGTCCTTCCCCTCCCACTTCCACCAACCACACACAATAGATGCAGGTGGCCCTGGGATGAAAAAGTACCAACCCTACTGTCCACACATATGGTGAACAAGGATTCTGGGAGTCCTCAAGAATTCCACGATGTTCCAGGGGGCCTCAGCACATCATGGGCAGGGCACATTGTGGGGGGGAAGAGAGGGGTTGATCTCTGACTATGCAAGTGCATCAGATTTAGGGGCACCTCAGTGTACGCCAGTTCTGATACAGAACTTGGAGATGAGGAGGGCCAGGGGAATCCGTGACTCTTGAAATCCAGTGACCAGTGAGCTTTTCCCCATTCGAAGAGAGTACAGGATAACAGCTGAGCAGTGGCTCCAATGCCTCTTGGCAACCTAAGGAGCAAAATGCCTTCCCCTGAGACCCTACATATTTCCCCAGTACTCAACAGGCTGTGACCAGAGGACAAGATACATGCCTAAATGCATATCTTAGATTATCAGTAGTAGATCATCTTAACTTCTACTTTGAATATGGCCCAAACAAGGAGGATTGATGATGCTATATTAGACTGACAATTGTAAAACTGTCCACATCAGTAGCAACTGACAGTTATCATCAACTGATGGCTCTTTGGCAGACTATATGAAAAAAAGTTTACTGCTGTCTGTCCAGTTGTCCATATTACAAAAGCCATAATCTGCCACCCACTAAAGCACAATGATGTGACAGTTTATGAAGGTTATATTGCTGCTCACTGTACTATACCTCTTCTGTAGAGAAGCATAGCCCGGAAAATTGAAGTTATTAAACCAGAAGCTTTCACAAGCACTAAATTCTCACACAAGTTTTAAACAAGTTCTATTCTATTCTCCATAGGTTCTCATAGTAAGCTTATCACCAACACACACCACTTTTTTGTAGAGAAAAGTATGCATATCTTCCTAGTCATAACATTGTTTGACCTCCTAGAAAATGTCAGTGATGTAAAAGTGATCATATAGTAGGTAAAGATTAAAAAAATAATGCCATCTCCTGAAAATATTCTCTCCGGTCCTTTCAGGATTTAGTGCATCTTATACAAGACTGCTTACAATGCCATAGTTGCCAACTATAATATACTTCTAGATCAAAATATTTATGATTTTGAAATTAAGTTCCAGCTCTTTATTTAGCCATAGACTTTGTTAGTAATTGATTGCTCTGATGTCAAACACAGCCTAACAGGAAGGCTGTAAAATGTTATGTTTAAAATTGTTAAATGGCTTCACAGAATTTGATGGTCAATATACATTAAAATGGTTTAAATTGTTCTCATATGGAACTAGTTCACAGTGGCTGCTGAGTACTTTATCTGGCCATCTTAGGCCCCTTTGATCAATTTTAACCCAAGTAACAGAGTGAAGATCCCAACCTTAGCAGATCATTGCATTATCTTGTAATTTTCTGTTCTCAATAGGTTCAAGATTATTTCTTCTCTGTAGTTTACATTTGTTTTGAATAGTTGATACTTTAAGGTTGCATCATGCACAGCGAACGTATGAGACCTATGTTTTATGGAAATTGCCTCAACAATACTACTCCCCCCGGTTTTTAAATTGCACTGTATATTTTAGAATGAGACTCATGTTTGTCCCAATCCCCAATCCTGCATGCTTACCCAAATCAATTGAATTCAGTGGGTATTTTGAGTGTGCAAGAAGTGCAGGGTTGGGACCTTTATTTTGTAGGCAGTGAGAGGGTGTTATTGAATTCTCCAGGATGACATTTAAGCACGTGGATCACATTTCCCAAAGCAACTGTCAGTCATTGGAAAACCATGGAATCACTATCAAAGTGGGAAGCTCATTACTGGACTCTAA
This sequence comes from Gopherus evgoodei, assembly GCF_007399415.2. NCBI lineage: Eukaryota > Metazoa > Chordata > Testudines > Testudinidae > Gopherus > Gopherus evgoodei. Next base: position 47,933,161 of record NC_044328.1, read on the forward strand.
ATTTAAGCCTCATTTGTGATGGTTTCCATGACAAAATTCTCCTATTAGTTAAAAATTGGCCAGTCATTTAAATTAAAAACATTTGATTCTTTCAAAACAGTAATTTTACTGTGAATTATTCTAAATACATTCTTGAGTGAATAATGTTCTGATATAAAAGAGAAATTTTGCAGTATAAAAAGAATAATGTATGCAATAGTAACTGAAATCAGGTTCCAGTCACCTAGATCAGATCACAATACGCATGTAAATGTCCCCAGTGTTCAAGCAGATTTGATCCATGTGTTTGGTAGCTGTAAGTACCTCTTCAAGAGGTATCCCCCCTTGTGTGCACCTAAAGTGGAGCACCCATGCCCCTGAAACTTTGACTGGAGATGTTTTTGGTCACAGTGCTTGTTCTGCCCACACACAAGCACTACACATCCTCATGCCCCATACAGAGGCTATACAGGGCTGCACAGGCAAATTGCCCTCAGCTTCTTCTCTATTTCAAAGCCCACAGAGGCTGCTCTGAAGCAGAGGGGAGGAGGAGGGCTCATAGTGGAGTACCTGTAGGAACACATCTTGAAGATCTCCAGTTATTGCACAAGGTGAGTAACCTCTACTTTGAGTAGCATCTCTACTGATGCCTCACTTTAGGCAGCTCCATAGCATTAACCCTTGAAGGAGGTGAAAATTTTGGAACAGAGTCCATTACTGAAGGAAGAACTGTGTTGCCTGCTGCTGCATCTGATCTTGCAGCGTGAATTAGGGTATAGTGGTCAGAAAACGTGTGCACCATAGGTCATGTTGCCGCCCTACAGATTTCAGCAATCAGAATGACTTTGTGTAGAGCTACAGATGTAATTTGTGAGCTAGAAGAGTGTGAAGTCATTCTTAGGGGAGATGTAACCCCAGAGAAACCATAGCAGGCAACAATACATCCAGAGATCCATTTAGGAAATCTGAGTGGAGACATATTTCTGGAATTCCTATCTGCAATAAAAACAAAGTCTAGGGATCTTCCTGAATGGTCTAGTCCTGTCCAAGTAAAAGGCTAATGCCCTCTTAATATCTAATGTTTGACAAGCAGACTCTTGTGTAAACTGATGCAGCACAGGGAGAAAAAAACGGAAAGTGAATAGTTTGTTTGGTATGGAATTCAGAGGATACCTTAGATAAAAGCTTTGGATGAGTAAGGTGTGCGCAGGGCCGGTGCAACCATTTAGGCAAACTAGGCAGCCGCCTAGGGCGCCTAGTGGTTGGGGGTGCCTAAAAGCCCCCTCAGGCGAGGAGGTGGAGGTGAGCTGGGGGGGGGGCGCGCACGGAGAGGGTTGCCCGCAATAACGAGGGGGGTGCGCACAGGGGAACAGCTCCCCGCCACAGCTCACCTCCGCTCTGCCCCATCCGCTGAGCACACAGCCCAGCTCTAAGTCTCCTCCAATCAGTGCTGCAAGCCTGGGCGGGGAGAAGAATTAAAGCAGCGCCAATGTGCTCAGTGGAGGAGGCAGAGCCGAGGTGAGCTGGGGCGGGCTACTCAGGCTAGCTTCTGCGGGGGGAGGTCTCCCCAGGCAGGGTTAGCTTCTGCAGGAGGTCTTCCCAGGCAGGGTTAGCTACCGAGGGGGGGGCAAGTCTCCCCAGGCAGAGTTAGCTGCCGGGGGAGTGGGGGGAGGTCTCTCCAGGCAGGGTTAGCTGCCATGGGGTGGACGGGGGGAGAGGGATTAGTTGTTGTGGTGGGGGGGGGTAGGTGCTGCGGCGGAGGATCCCTGGGTAGGGGGCTGAGTTAGCTGCCGTGGGGGGGCGGGGTTAGCTGGGGGGGTGCAAGGTGGAAGTTTCGCCTAGGGCATGAAACTTCCTTGCACCGGCCCTGGGTGTGTGCAATATGTCCATGAGCTTGTGATGGGAATCCAGGATTTCTTTCAGGAGAATTTCAACTTTGTCAAAGACCTGCTTCATCAGGTCCTGCAATTATCTAAAAGTCATGAGCTAATGATGGCAGCTGTGGCATTACTGTCTCATCTGGTGATGACAATGAGATGTTTGAGAAAGGGGTAACCATGTCAGCCTTTGTATCCTGCTCCTCAGCATGTCTTCTCAGGCTCAGAGTGGAGAGGACAGATGGACAGTATAGGGCAGCAAGGTCTTCTGTATTCCCTGTGGGACTGAGTTGAGGAAGGCTTGTGGGGGAATGATCAAACGCTGACCATGCCTAGTGTTGGGAAGCAGGGTTCTTGTGTCCTGTCTCTGTTGCATCAGCAACGGGGACCAATATCTCCTGGAATAAACTAGAGATCCTTAAACAGATATTTCCAAGTTTGAGTCAGAATGCTCCTCCTCACACTGTATCAGAGGCGACAACCCCTCCTCATGGATAGTCAAAGATGGAGAAGAGGTAGGTCTCCCAGAAACATGAGCAGTCGATGATCCAGCTGACCTCAGCTGAGAGGATTCCAGAGGTTGCAAGGAGAATAGACTCAGGCTCATTCATTACCATCAAGTCTTTCAGGTACCAGAAGCACAACAGCACCCAGTAACAGTATCAATGCTGTTGCAGAGGCCATTGTGCTAGGCACTGATGTTAGTACCAAGGGAGTCATGGATTCCATTGAAGCTGGTCTCTTGGTAGCAGAAGTCATTGATACTGAGACCTTTACCACTGAGGTATGGACTTAACTGACATCTTACGGTGCTTCATGGTATCCAAAGTCCTTGGAGCCTCATTAGCACTCCTATCAGGGCCTCCATCTGAGGTCTCAGATGACCAGGTCTTTGATAAGGAATTCTGTTTTGGTCCTCTTATTCCATTCTGTAAGACTGGAGTGGGAAGCTCTCTGTACCAGCAGTGTGGTTACTAGTACCTCAGTCAAGGCGTGTGTTGTTGGAAACTGGAGTTTTAGTTCCAACTTCCCTTTGGAACTCGGAGACCATGATCTCAATGAGAATGGGGCATTGACAGACCTGAAGAGGGTCTGTGCAGGAGGTCTGTAGCCAGATCCAAAGCCAGTGTTTAGGTTTGCTCCATCATTAATAATCAAGACTTAATTTCCCTGTTATTACCTTAAAATAAGAGCAGATTTTACATTTGTTTGGAATGTGAGAGTCTCCCAAGCAATGAATGCAGTGGGAGCATCTGTCACTAACAGGGGTTGCTTCTCAACAAGAGAGGCACCTTTTAAATTCTGGTGTGCCCCAAATCCCCAACAGAAGAAAAATTTGTTCAAGCCCTTCAACAAGGGGGGAAAGAAGAAAAAACTTTTAAAAAAGAAAAGAAATGGGGAACAAACATTCCAACTATAAGGTACTAAATCTGTTACTCCTAAGAACTAACTATAAAACCAAAGCACTTAAAAGGGAGAAACAGGTACACAGCATGCAGGCAGATGCTAGACTCCATCTCTGGAGAAAGGCAGATGAGAAGGGACTGAGGGCAGTTTGCTTATCCAGCCCTATATACCCTCAATAAGGGGCATGATGATGTGTAGGCTGCATGTGTGGGCAGAATGGGCACAACTACCAAAAAATCTCCCATCAAAGGCACTGGGGCACATGTGCACCTAAAAGTGGAGCACTTGTAGGGACACTACTCAAAAAATGAATAAATGACAGAAATTTCATGCACTTTATTGCTGTGACTTTCTCCCCCTTGGAATTGAAGATCATTTTCTAGTTTGTTTGTTTTTTTAAAGAGTTATTCTGTGAAGTAGAATCTGGTTTTGAAAAAGCTAAAGTTCATGCACACAATTCAAGACGAAAATTCAGTTCCTTAAGTGACAACTCTTAAATTGTCTGATAGAATGAAACAGCACCCAGCAAAAGGCCAAGGCAAAGTAAAAAAATGAAACATTTTGCGTGTATAGAATAAAAACATTATTAAATTAAAAAAATCACCACTGTGTCCTTCATTTGCATGTGTATATATTGGAGCAAAGGCAAATATTCAAATCAATTATGGCATCTGATGACCTCTGACCACAGTAAGCTGGAAGAGCTTTTCATAAGCAAGCACTGTTGGAGGGATACTCAAAAGTATGTTCTTTTCCTTCCCCATCTTGTTTCTTCTCTTTCCTATTCCTCTTCCATTTTGCTCCTGTCTAATAAGAGTTTGGCTTAGGCAGCCAAGTCTGCATATTTTGCAACACTGCTGTAAGTCTGTGACCAGAAAGAGGCAGTTAACAGCAATGCCCTAAACAGACTCATGCTGGTACAAGTTTGCCAGGTCTTGGAGTGGCTGATACAAACAGCATGCAGTCTTATGTTCTTCCAGCTGTGAGAGACAAGTGAAAGTCAACCCTATATACTGAAGCTGATTTTCCATCTTTGCTGTTCTGTTCTCTTCCTTCTACTGTGTGTTTTGCTTGTTTTGTCTTCTAGGAAACAGCACTGGATTAACAAGAACGGCAACAACCACTCCAGCCCATCTCAACTAACTTCTTCTATTTTCCCCCCAAAAAAGACAGTTAATCATCTTTAATACTATCCAAAGACCAGACAAGAGTGTTTTTCCTTCAGAAGACTCTCTCCAGGAAAAGGGAATCAGGAATGTTCTTCAGATTAAAGCCTCTTAATACTTTACAGTTCAAGTGTTTTAACTATTTCTGTATCTTCAATAAGAGGTTAAAAGGATATTTAATGGTGTGTTTGCCATGGTACGAAGCAGAACCCCAATACCAAACCCTGAACCTTGTTTAAAACTGTTTAAACATTGGACAGTGACTGGGTTATGTTACACCTTTAATTCTTTGTGTCTTATGTTCCATCTAAATTAATACATTTTCTAGCTCTGGGAATATCTGGTCTCTGCAGAAGAGTCATGAGACTTGGGTAGGGAGGAATACTTACAAGTGCATAAATTAATTTATATGAAAATCAAACAGTTTTGAGTGAAAGTTTTGGAGTAACTTTGTCCTTATGGAACACTGCATATGGTGAGAAGGGGCAGCCATCAAAGCCTATATGTCACTCATTCCACAAGCCAAAGTAATCACTACTAAAAAATGAAGTTTATGGAAAGATGGAGTAACAAACATGATGACATAGGTTCCAAAGGATGGTTCATTAATGCCAGAAGCACCACATTCAAATCCCATGTAGAAAAAGATTCCTTAACTGGTGGACATGTGCATCAGTTCTTTTAGGACTCTTCATACATTGAGGTGTAAAAAAGTAGACCGCCACCCAATCTGTGAATGAAACATGTTTATGACCAAATGTATCTTGATAGAACTCATTGAAAATCTTAAGTGTCACAGATACGGGTAGTCCAAAATAAAAGAAAATCAAAACGATTCCATGGGTTGAATGTGTCTGGATGGCACACATGGAAAAACTCTTTTCATTTAGCTTACTATGTTAGCCTTCTAGAGCCCTTTCTCTGCTGATTCAAAGCCTCTTGAACTGCCTCCAAACAGTTTCTAGCAATAGAATTTAACCAGCTAGTTTCCATACTGTAAGATGCAGGGATGAGAGGTCCAGCCGTTGCACTAGACTATGATTCTGAGAAAGTAATGTCTAGAAGTGGAAAGGATGGACAGATTGACAGGTGCATCAAGAATACTATAGAAGAGATTTTACTGTCATGAGACAAGGATGCAGACACATAGAAGCCCTCCAAAGGCAGTACAGCACTCTAAACCCCTAGTATGAGAAATAGATAATAGTATCACAGATTATGGTTGGAGAGAAATCTTAGTTATCGGTACCTTTGTTGCTATTACTGGAAGGGACTTGGATCCCATAGTTCTTGGAGAAATGTCCACAGATGTTGTAGAGGTAGTAGTTGTATGGAGAGAAGAATCAGTACTGAGGAGTTCTGTGCCATTGGGTGCAGTACCAATGCAGATGTTTCATAGATGGGACCTTATTACAATGCAGTACCAAGGAATCTGTAGCAGACAGTATTGGTGCCATCAGCACGAGGAAGAGGCTTTGGTCAATACTCACTGACAATACAGTAACGGAAGTAGAAACAACGGATTCTGTGATCAGTGAAGACTCTCAGTGTCAATCCGATTTGGAAGGAGCAGACTTGAAAACATCAGGTGAGTGGCGAGTCTTAGACCTCGATGGGGATTGGAGCTGGGCACCATCTAAAGATCTCTCCTCCTTTTTACTTCAGGTTGCAGGAGTCACTGATTGATCAGGGGAGGATTGAAGAGACAGATCAGTATGTTTGAGAAGCACAATGTCTCTGAGCCAGAAGACCTGTGAGCTCCTGGAGTAGCAAGTCTGGTACCCAGAACACTGGCAGAAATCAGTTTTGGAGAAGACAACTGCTTTTGAGGAGGGATCTCAGAGTTGGAGACCATCCTAATTGATCTTCCATCAAAACCATTTTCTATTGAACATTACAAGCTTTCTGAAAATGATTTGCAGATTCAACATTCATCTGGGACCTGTGACTTCCCATGACAAAAGAGGCATTAAGTATCCCCACTGTTCACAGGCATAGCTGTTTCACAGGCAAGGCAGATCTTAAAGCTTGGACACAGTCTCAGCCATGAGAACTGCACCTCGGTACAAAGGACAGACCTGACACGAATAAAACAACCTTCTCTCTTTTTGCACCAATGGGCACTGAATGAAGTTTACAAAATATGAAGTACAGTGTAACGGGGTCTTTGCAGGGCCCTCGTAGCTTCTGCCCCCGCTGGGCTGAGAAAGTCACACAGAGACCTTGGTGCAGAGCTCACCTGGTGCTTTTATTTACAGGTTGTGTTCCCACCACCTTTCCACCAGACACATAGTCTCCTTATTATAGTCCACCAGCAGGAGAGAGGGGGCAAGCAATCACTCTCTGCTTCCCCTCACTGCCTTTCCTCTAGTGTAGCTTCCCTCTTTCCAGCTCCTCCCATGGCTTCCATCCAGCCCCAGCCTGATGAGGCAGCAGCTGCTCCAGCTTCCCCAATCAGGGCTAGGTGATCTACCCAGCTCCAATTCACCTCCCTTAATTGAAGCTGGAGTGACAGAGGGTTGGCTAAGCAGTTTTCTGCTTAGCACCCTGTCACACACCTCTCCCCTTTTTCAGAAGCACCCGTTTTACCGTACAGGTCCCTTCTTCCCGCTTCTAATGGGTGGGGTCCTACTAGGGAGGCCTTTCTCTTTTGGGTGACCTTCTTTGCAGGGTTCAGCCATCCCCCCACCGCAGCAAGTACATTGCGTGGAGGGTGGGCCACCCCATAGCGCTGCTTCTGCCTGGAGGTCATCACACCAGTCACACCCCTGGGTGCGCTCCCCTTTCTTTCCCTCCTTCACCTCTGACAGGGATTCAGGATTGGTCCCAGCTTCCTCCTGGGCACCCAGGATCTCGGATTCCCAAGATCCCTCAAACAGTATTTGGTCCTTGTCTCCTAGGGGTCTGCCTATGCAGTGTTCTGTTGGGCCCACTGGCTCTGCTGAGAGCCCTGGAGCTGACACTCCCTCCTCATCATCTTTCTCTTCTTCCTTCTCCCATCCTTCCTGACTTGGGCTCTGTTGTCTAGGGCTTTCTATTTCCAATACCTCTTCTCCCTTCCTCAGTGGGTCTCTCCACCCTATCTGGGCCAACAGTAGCACCACTGGGTATGGCAGGCCCTCTACCACCCCATCCTGTTTCCAGCAGAACTGATCCCAAACCTCAAGGGGTACCTGGGTCATTGGGCACTGCCTCTCATCCCCATGGATGCATCCCAGATTTATTTTGGCCCCAGGGATTATTCACTGCAGCTTCACCAGCTCCCTCCTTACAAGAGGGTATGCCGAGGCTGAGTCCACCAGACCCTGCTGGGGTCTCCTCCCCACCTTCACAGGAATGGTGGACAGTTTCTGCCCCTTCCTCTGCCCTCCAGAGTTGGTCCACCCACAAAATTCCACAATGTCACAGTCCATATCTGGGCAGTCCTGCTTTTTATGTCCCACTCGCCTACACTGCCAGCAGATAAGTTGCCTGGTCCCAGTGGGAGCTTTCTGGTTGGTCTCCCGCTTTTTCTCCAGACCTTCCCGGTCAGGGTTTCCATGGATTTTCTCCCATGGTCCTCATCCTTATGGGGTGCCCCTCCTTCCTTGGGGGAGTCTGCCTCCTCTGCCAGCTTTACTGTGGCCTCCACCGTGCACGGTTGGTGCCAGGCTGTTTGCAGAGGCACAACCTTTCCTACCCGGCCCTTCATACAGTTGCTCGACCCTGATGCGGCCCTCGGTCCAAAAAGTTTGCCCACCCCTGCTTTACACAGTCAAGGGCAGAACAGGAGGATATACAGGCCACACATGCAGCTCCAACAGACATGGCTGGCTCAGATTCTAGGCTTGCATACATGGGGTATACACCTGTATGGGTGGCACCCATGTAGACAAATGATCAAACAGTAGGTTTAACCACTTTCTCATTAATTTATATATGGTGGGTCAAATCTTGGCTCCACTGAAAAAAATGGGAGGGTTTTTTGCCATTAACTTCAACAAGGTAAGTATTTCACCAAGTTGGGTTTTTTGTAAGTGGCAGTATTCAGAACTGCTAAATGTCTAATATTACACTTAAAAGAATTACAATTTATTATTATTAGCTAGTGTTCTTGGTGCTGCACAGAATCCAAAAATTAAAGATTGTGTGGTCTCTGGTGCACAGACTGTCTGAAGAGGATACAGAAGATCAGATTCAATTGGAAACCCAGAGGTGGAAAGAAATTAGACTCTTCATTCATCTGCACCATTTGTGCTAACAGAGCACATGTAATCATTTCAGGGTAGTTCAAAATGTCTGTCATATTCCCCATCAAAATACTTTTCAACTCTTTTGCACAAGAACCGGGTTGCAGTATATTTTTCATCTCTCTCTCTCGAAGCCACAGTGAAAAGGGATGCTCACAATTTTCTACTACTGATAATTTTATCTTCAAAATTGGCTCTGTACATTGGCCAGTTTAAAAAAAAATGTAACGCCCCCGCCTTTCACCCAGTGGCACTGGAACACTTAATAGTAGGGGTGCTGTGCTTCCCATTACTGCTGTCCAAGCCCCCTAGGCCTGGGGCCGGGAGCAGAGCCCTGGCTCAGAGAGGGAGGATGTGGACAGGGATAAGGTGTCTGAGGCTGGGGCCACGGCTGGGGGCCATCCGCCAGAGCCCCGGGAACACGTGCGTCAGCCAGAGCCCCTGGTTTGGCAGCCAGTACCCTGGGTGCAGGGCCAGGAGCAGAACCTCACATAAAACCTGGGGGTGCTGCAGGACCCTCCACATTCCCTAGTTCCCACCCCTATGCTTTCACTCAAGTCACATGCACAAACTTGCAGAAACGAAACAAAGCTGTACCTTGTTGCAACATCAGATTCTGATATGACTCTCAAAAGGCTCCATTAATATTAACTTTTAATAAGTTCCCAGTTTTCTGAGAACAGTGTATGAACCAACAATTCTGTCAGAACCTAATCACCTACAGCCAGCTGTTACTTCCAAGACCTTAATAATTTGTTGCACATTACAATTTGCAAACATAACTCAGAAATAATTTCAGCATACAATGCAAGGCATGTTTCAATATTTGCCAGCCTCATTTGGTCCTTTCAGAACATTCTTTGTATTACAGTGAATATGACATTTACTTTCTGTTATTTATAATTTTGAAGCTGCACCAAGGTATTGCTTAGTTATTGCTATTAACATTTATAACGTGGTAGAACCTAAAAGCTCATAGACTGGGCCTGATTCTGCTAGTCATTGTATGCACATTTGTCCCTTTTAAAGGTAGTGTTATAGCTCTGCCAGTACCCTTCAGGAGTACAGACCTTAGCAAGTTTTTTTTTTTTTGAGAGCTCTGTAATTCTGCATATTAGTTTCCACAGTAAAGTAAGTAGCTGATGCGATTTTAATAACTCTTTTGCATTCATAACTAAAGTTGTTTTTCTTTCTCCTTTGGTACAAAATTGCCCTACCTTCCACAGACAGGCCTCTTTAGATTGCATCTTCCCAGCACAATTCTGATCTAACACTTATGTCTCTGACATAATTGTCTCCACTCCACTCTACAATCTGTGAAAATTTGAAAAACAATCCTAACAAGACTAGGGATAATTTTAAAACTATAATCCAGAATCTCCCATTTCAAAACCTGGATGACCATATCAATAATACTTCTCTACACAAACATGTGCTCCCAGAGGAAAACATATTTTTGTTGTCTGTATTTAGAAAGCTAGTGATCATTACCACAAATCTCAGTAATCACTACTGCATATCATTAATTTCACCTATGGAGTCTAAAATGGCATGTTAGTGTTACATTCTTTAGTCTTTTCAAATCAATCCCAAACAACAAATTATCTAAGGGAGGTATAATTTAGATATAATTCTTGACTGTGAGCAAGGGACACATCAGAAATTTATTGCATATATCCATGTACTGTATCCCTCTATCTGCCAGCCTACCACGTTTGTCACCTCAAAAAGTACAATCTCCAGAATAGCATACAAGAAAAGATGCAACAATATTAGTAATTCAGAATTCTACTTTTGTAATGCAGAACTCCCATGAGTGTAATCCCTTTTTAGGTCCAGCTGCTGCTTCTGGTAGCAAGGGACAGGAATCTTGCCAATATGATTTTTGGAAAAGGGAGAGGTTCAAGAACAGTTGCATTTGGAAAGACAGACAGGGTAGAAAACCATGAATATATTTTGAATAGATTCAATTATGATTGAGCACAAATCCTACCTGTTGATGCCTAGAACTTCTGTTGAGGTTCACTTAACGCTATTCTGCAATTCATTCTAGAAGCAAAGACTAATATTTTAAGAGGATCATGCCCCATTTATTCAGTACACAAACTAAATGGTGTGCAGTGAATGAGGCAAGGGTCCATTAACTGAGTAAGTATGGAAAAAGACTCAGAACCTATGGAAATTATGGCATGGGACTCTCTACCCCTTGTATATGCACAAAAGGACAGTTTTAAGAATTAACAAGCAATCTCAACTTGGCATTTCCTGACTTAAATGCAACACATGCTTGTTTACATTCATGTTTAGGACTAGCCTACATTGTTATGAATTCTTTCATAGGTAGTAGTATCCCCATATAAAAAGATCAGAACCATATCTAATTTAACTATGAGCATAAATGAAACAACCGCTAATGAGAAAACAAGACTCAATAATTGATGCCTAATGTCAGAGCCATACAAATAGGATTGTTGCATTGTAGCATGAACATTGGTCATTTTGATTGACTGCTTACTTCAGAGATGTTGCTTGGATGATAGCTTTGACAATGCTAAAGGAATAAGCTTTAACCATTATTTTTGTTTAGAGTTGTTTAAGGAGCTGCAAAAGAAAAAAGCTTGCATGCAGAAAAGGCTTCACCGTGTTCAATATTCCAACTGAGCTAGCTAGGTATTAATGCAAATGTATTCATCCATAAGAGACCTCTGTATCAGTAAAATGAGGCCCTTCCCCATACCTCTTCAGTAGCCTGAATTTCCTGACATTAAATATTTGAAATTGTTTTGGTTGTTAAGCCTCCGACATTCCTAGGAAGTTCCACACAATTTCCTCCACTGCTGTCATCCCTCATGTATACCTCTACCACCACCACCACCACCACCAGGCTGACTCCTTGGACACATGCACCTCTCTCCCATGGACTGTCTGCAAAACCAGTTAACGATGTTTCTCTACCTGCCTGAAGGGCTGACAGAGCTCAGGCACTGTGGAATGGCATGAATTAACCCTGCAACAGCTCCCATTATTCATGTTCTTCCCTTGTCACCATGGGCCCAGTCCTGCTCTTTGTTTCATCAACAAAGAGTGAAGCTAAACCTCGGTTAAGTTGAACAAGCAGAACTTTATTAAACCCTGTGAAGGGCTCTGTGCACATGGCCAAGTCACTTTCAGCCTAATTCCAGCTATGCCCTTGGGTGTTGTTTCAATAAACAGCCCCTCCAGGGAACATGGACCCTCTAATTCCAGTTCCACTGATCGTGGTACACTATTTTCCCATAGCTCTACACAGCTGTGGTTTTTTTTGCCCTCTCATACAGGCTGGCAAATAAGTAAGAGATGTGTGTTGGATGCCAATGCAGTGACTGGAGAAAGGCATAGAATGAAGAACACTGGCGGGCACAACTGGGAAAAATGATATTTCACAAGTGGTGTCTCATTTCGGGGTCATTGTCCTTAATGTCCCTTGTCAATGTTATTACAACTTCAGCTTTAGATCAAACAGCAACTACTTAAAAATCTAATTTAGATTAAGGCACCAGAAGAACTACTGCAAAACTTTAACATAAAAATTAGCTAAAGCAAGAAGGCTGCAAAGCTATACAGTTCCACAAGCAATGCATCTTGAAGATTACTCATGCAAGTGTCATAAACAGATAGCTAAGGGTTAATGTCTCTTTCACCTGAAGCACCTGACCAGAGGACCAATCAGGAAACCGGATTTTTTCAACTTTGGGTGGAGGGAAGTTTGTGTCTGAGGTCTTTGTTTTCTGCCTGCCTGCTTTCTCTGAGCTTTGGAGAAGTAGTTCTGTTTTCTAATCTTCTGTTTCTAAGTGTAAGGACAAAGAGATCAGATAGTAAGTTATATGGTTTCTTTTCTTTGGTATTTGCATGAATATAAGTGCTGGAGTGCTTTAATTTGTATTCTTTTTGAATAAGGCTGTTTATTCAATATTCTTTTAAGCAATTAACCCTGTATTGTGTCACCTTAATACAGAGAGACCATTTGTATGTATTTTTCTTTCTTTTTATATAAAGCTTTCTTTTAAGACCTGTTGAAGTTTTCTTTACTGGGAAATTTCAGGAAAATTGAGTCTGTACTCACCAGGGAATTGGTGGGAGGAAGAAATCAGGGGGGGAGATCTGTGTGTGTTGGATTTGCTAGCCTGATTTTGCATTCCCTCTGGGTGAAGAGGAAAGTACTTTTGTTTCCAGGACTGGAAACGGAGAGGGCAAGTCCCTCTGTTTGGATTCACAGAGCTTGTGTCTGTGTATCTCTCCAGGAGCACCTGGAGGGGGGAAGGGAAAAAGGATTATTTCCCTTTGTTGTGAGACTCAAGGGATTTGGGTCTTGGGGTCCCCAGGGAAGGTTTTTCAGGGGGACCAGAGTGCCCCAAAACACTCTAATTTTTTGGGTGGTGGCAGCAAGTACCAGGTCCAAGCTGGTAGCTAAGCTTGGAGGTTTTCATGCTAACCCCCATAATTTGGACGCTAAGGTCCAAATCTGGGACTAAGGTTATGACAGCAAGTAATACCATTGTAAACAAAGGGGACATGATTTGGACAGTGGCCTCTAATAGTGAATAGCACAATCTAACATGCAAATTCCAAATAAATTTGGACTTGATCCCATATCCACTGAAGTTAGTGGGAGCTTAGCTATCAGATACAATGGGAGCAAGACTAAGACTTTTGTCTTTAAAAATCTCTGAGCTACATTAATTATTGAAATTCAGAACAGGAGAAATAATCCAAAACATTAAATACAGAAATCCATGTGCTGTTTAACAGAGTAAAATGAGGACCCGGCTTCAGCCCAGGAAAGTACCTTACAGAGGTACCTTACCATTCAGGTGGAAGAGGTGGATGAGGCTTTTTTCAAACAACTAACAAAATCATCGAAAGCCCAAGATTTGGTGGTGATGGGGGACTTCAGCTATCCAGATATATGTTGGGAAAATAACACCGCGAGGGACAGACTATCCAATAAGTTCCTGGACTGCATTGCAGACTTTTTATTTCAGAAAGTTGAAAAAGCTACTGGGGGAAAGCTGTTCTAGACTTGATTTTAACAAATAGGGAAGAGCTCGTTGAGAATTTGAAAGTAGAAGGAAGCTTGGGTGAAAGTGATCATGAAAGAATAGAGTTTGCAATTCTAAGGGTAGAAGGGAGTACAACAAAATAGAGACAATGGATTTCAGGAAGGCGGATTTTGGTAAGCTCAGAGAGCTGATAGGTAAGGTCCCATGGGAATCAAGACTGAGGGGAAAAACAACTGAGGAGAGTTGGCAGTTTTTCAAAGGGACGCTATTAAGGGCCCAAAAGCAAGCTATTCTGATGGTTAGGAAAGATAGAAAATGTGGCAAAAGACCACCTTGGCTTAACCACGAGATCTTGCGTGACCTACAAAATAAAAAGGCGTCATATAAAAAATGGAAACTAGGTCAGATTACAAAGGACGAATATAGGCAAATAACACAGGAATGCAGAGGCAAGATTAGAAAGGCAAAGGCACAAAATGAGCTCAAACTAGCTATGAGAATAAAGGGGAACAAGAAGACTTTTTATCAATACATTAGAAGCAAGAGGAAGACCAAGGACAGGGTAGGCCCACTGCTCAGTGAGGAGGGGGAAACTGTAACGGGAGACTTGGAAATGGCAGAGATGCTTAATGACTTCTTTGTTTCGGTCTTCACTGAGAAGTCTGAAGGAATGTCTAATATAGTGAATGCTTACGGGAAGAGGGTAGGTTTAGAAGATAAAATAAAAAAAGAGCAAGTAAAAAATCACTTAGAAAAGTTAGATACCTGCAAGTCACCAGGGCCTGATGAAATGCATCCTAGAATACTCAAGGAGTTAATAGAGGAGGTATCCGAGCCTCTAGCTATTATCTTTGGGAAATCATGGGAGACGGGGGAGATTCCAGAAGACTGGAAGGGGGCAAATATAGTGCCCATCTATAAAAAGGGAAATAAAAACAACCCAGGAAACTACAGACCAGTTAGTTTAACTTCTGTGCCAGGGAAGATAATGGAGCAGATAATTAAAGAAAGTTCAGTGGGCAGACAGAAAATGAAATGGTCATTAAACATGGGTTCAAACTGGTTTAGTAACACCACCCTTAAGCAACTCCTTATTTTAACTGAGCACATTTACCTGAGTGCACACATGAGATTTGTCCATTCTTCAAAATGACTGAGAAAATATCATGTCTGAACTTCATTGAGTTCAGGGTTGTTTTCCCTATTATTGCTGGAAGAATTTCATCATCTCTCTGGGGCTTTACATGTAACAGTCCCAGAGTAAAACAGTGCCCATAGGAAGCCCCAGCTCACTTGGGAGGATGGTTGGGGATGCTGGTTGTCCACTGTCATGTTCTGATTGGCTGGCTGGGTTTTGCTGATGTTTTAGCTTGGCAGCAACTCACAAGAGGCAACTTTACAAAATAGAGACTCACCACTCCCAACTGAGAGGCTTTTTGTTTCACAGATTTAAAAATCAGTTGAAGCTGTACTTTCCTTTCCATATCCACCTCTATCTCCCTCCTTCTGTTCAGCTGCCTGAGGAACTCAAGTACAATTCACTGTAAATGGTGTGTGGTTTTAGGAGGAAGGAATTAGGTTAATTAAAAACACATAGTAAAACTAACTGTTTTATAGCACTTCAGTTCCCAGTGAGGACAAGGAAGGGCCCTTGCCAAAAACCTTAAATATTGACTTAAAATGGGTTCTTTTAAACATTAATATTTTCCTGTAAGGAAAGAAAAACATTTTCAGTGAAGACTTTTGTATGATTGCATAATCCCTTATTTTGATGCATCAATGAAAGAGTGAGTGTTACAAAGCTGTGTGTGTATACTTGTCTATTTGATAAGTTGAAGAGCCAATATGATAAATTTTATCGTGCACCTTCAATCACCTCACATTGCCTTTGCCCATTAATCTACCTCTCTAGAAAATATTCTAACATTGCTATTGTCCCGGTGACCCCTAAGGTTTTTATGACTAAGAAGGGAACTTCCCTGCTGCTCTGAAATAGCACACATTTCTTAGTACTAAAAGCCCCTGACATAATACACTTTAAAGTTTTGACTTTTTTAGGGGCTAGAGAAAAGCCATTTTAGGTCATCACAATAAAAGGTACTGTGCTGTGGTGTTTTCTGAGCACTCAGTTAGGATAATCTGCAGGACTCGCATGTGATTAATATACTCACCACAAATTCATACCAACAAAGCCTTTATATGACACCAACCCCTCTATATACATATACATTTGCATAGTATGACATATGAAAAACAAATGCCAACTTTTCATTTTAGTTGTAGTTTGTTATGCTATTCCCATTTTTAAATGATAAAGTGACATATGTTTATATTCAATGTAAGCTCCAAATCTACAGCCATGCACTCAACTTAAGTACCAAGATGGCATCATTACATTCTGTAGCAGAGCAGAAATCCATCACAACCCCTCCACTATTCCCCACTCCAGGTGGAAAATAGCTGCAGACAGCTGGCACTAACCCTGCCCCTCCAATAGCCTGTATTGGGCCCCTCACTGCCAGCCAGAGTCTAGTGTGCCACCTCCAAAATCATAGCCACGTTATGCATGGAATGTACATCCACAGTGTGGCTCGCTAGTATCAGATACAACACTAGTTTCACTAGGAAGGGAGTCTCTGCAGCAGCAAAGAAAAGGGGGAAATCTTGCCCCAGAGAAGCATTGCCAGGAAAAAAAAAAGTCACAGTTCTCAAGACAACAAATCAGACTAACAGAAAGAGAGGAGAAGAGAAAATTAAACAACAAATGCCAAGGTCAGTTTTGTTATGATGGAGAACTGATTGTTTCATTACATGTATTTTAGAAGTATATTTCATTTGGTTTATCTATTTGTTCTTTAATGGATTTGGCATGCCTGATTTTAAATGCAGACCTAGGACACTGTTGGGAGTTTGTGAGCTAGAGTAATGGTTTGGGGAAACAGTTATTTGTTTGTTTTTAAATTTTCCTCCCTGGGAGTGAAGGTTCAGATGCATCAGGATGGTATCCCAAGAGTTAACAGGTGTTATACCTGACTGCATCTAGCTTGGTACTTGATTCTTCTAGCTGTGGATTGCAACTGAATTGACCGTTGTGCATTTGTGTGTGTCCTTGAGCACACTGGACTGAAGGTTTTTCCTGCTGTCTTCTTAAATGTAGTTAGAAATTACCAGTAAGTGGTTTCATTCTTTCAATCAAGATGGGTGAAATTGCCAGTATTTGGAGCACCTGATAGGTTACTGGAAACAGAAGGGTTACATATCAGAGCAAAACATCCCATAGATACTGTAACCTTCAGTGGGTGCAAAGGATAAAAAAAGATTCTCATGACAACAGGCATGCTCACAAAAGCATCAAACTTTCTCACACTCACTTAAATCCTGAAACCTGGATAATAAATGTTGTTTTCATTATAGATACATCTCAGTACTGTGATATTATACAAGGAGCTGATCCTCAGCTGCATCATAAAAGCGGATATGAACACAGTGCCCTTGGACACAGCAGACCAGGTATTACTGTGAGTGTTCAGTGGATAAGGGTCTGGACACTACAGGGGAATGCCTCAAATGGTACTTGGGGTCTGGGGTGCACCTATTGCTAACATGCTAGGCAAAAAGTAAGGGCTGACATAGCCCTGACGAGATTGGGTGGGAGTGAGCGAGCTGATGCCAAGTTAAGCTCTACCAAGACTCCCTTTCCCTGGAGTCGGGGTGGGGAGAGTAAAAAGGTTACTCAGTTCTGGGTACCCTAAGAACCATCATACTTGTCTATTATCATGCTCTCCCTCATCCCTCCACTCCATCATTGCTAGGTTTGACACACTTTGTTTATGTCTCCCAGAGACAGCTCTGTGCCAATCTAAAATTCACTTCTGCCATGTCATCTATGAAAAGTGAGTATTGCACCTCCTATTGCCACAAAGTAAGAGGTTGACATGATTCACACTTGGTATGCAGTCCATATTTGGACTCATCCTCCAAATGCCAAGCCCACATTTTGAGGATGTAGCACTTAACTGAAGCTCTGGTGATGCTGTAGAGCAAAGTGCTTTGGTGCAGACTGAACAAAGCGTTAAAATTGTCTTTTTATTGTTAAAACCAGTATTAAAGCAGGCTGGGCCTTTCTTACAGCCTTGTGCCTCTGGGATCTTATGACAGTAAGTGAACAGTTTCAAAACAAAGGATTTTTTTTTAAAAATTACTAACATGGCTATCATCATTACTAGACTCAGAATGAAGAGCCAAATGCAATATAATTAGAATCAGAAATGGTCTCAAGCCACAAAGCTTGAATTAAAGTGTCTTCCAAAGTTTAGGGTGGCTCAACTCTGAAATTGCAGTTTGGGTACATTATTCTTGTTTCTCCCCTGTCAATACATAGCAGATCATGGGACATTGCAGGTTAATTTCTCCTTTGAGAAGAAATTGGTGACATAGGGCCTGGGTATTGTCTTACTGTGACTTGTTAATTGATACTATCTACACCAGTCCTTTAACAGAAGTGGTCACAAATGGCATACAGGCAATGCCCTTTTCAGGGAATCTCAGACAAAACACTAATGCCCAGTGAGCAATTGTGCCTCAAGAATTCACTGTACTTCATGGGATTAAAACAGATAGCAAACTCTCCTGCTGCTTGCAACAACTTCCTAAAGAGAAACAAACAAAATTCACAAAACACAGTGTTTCCTCAAAGACTTAATGGTTGCATGCCAACAAAGAGAACTTGTCAAACTGTCAAACAGTGCAATTTGGTGATTCTGACTATATCATCAATCATCATCTTAGATTTATATTGCGTTAGCTCTAAAATTCTGATGGACTCCCACTTGTGCAAGGTGCTGTACAAACACACAAAGATATTTACCTGCCCCATAGAGTCTACATTTCAAATTCTAAAACATTTCAGTTTCTTCTGGATGAAGGGGCTTCTTTTCTCTCAGATGACAGGACTGAGCAAACTGGGGACAGTTTAAGCTAGCCCTGCCCATGTTTCAAATAATTATTCCTTTATCTTTATTTCAACAATTTAATCTTAAATTCCAGGCCTCTGCAAAAAGGAAGCAGGAGAGGGTACAAACTAAAACAAATGCCTTCTGTCACCATGCAAGTTAAAGACCCCACCCCGAAACCCACACATATTTAGGGGCTTTTTATGTTCCCCTTTCCCTCTATTCTCCATTTTAATACGTGTCTATGTCAATGCTCACTTTATAATGTGGAACGAAATAATAATGGTTCTCACTGAAATATAAAAAGGAAAATGTTTGAGACAAAGGAATACTTTTGTACTTCTCAAAGTAGTGTCTCGCCCTTTCACATATCTGTTTTCTACTTCAGATAAATATTTTTAGAGAAGAATTTAAGTTATCTATAACGGAAAACAGGAAGTTACTCTGCCTAAAGGTTTAAACATAAAAACAGACGCCCCATTTTCAAACTTAAGCTCTAATCAGGAAATCATTGTAACTTTCAATCTTTATCTTCAACATTAAACAAAAAATCTCATCTTTCTTTTGCAAACTGATTTTAAAAGATGACAAATTATAGAAGTTTTATTTATATAAATAAATTGTATCATCATTTTTAATTGCCCAAAGTCAAGTGATCCACAGGCCCTTTTATAATTATGTAGATATAGGGGGGTTAAAAGCTAGAGTGCAAAGTAAAGGAACTGCAGGTGTGCAGTTTAATGTGTTGCTAATTGAGTAGTGGGTGAGCATAAAAAGGAAGCACACAGGGTGATTATAGAGTTTTTAGTGAATGGAACAGTGCAAGTGCTGAACTCTATAATCAAGACTAAAGAAAAACAAGTTCACCTCTAATTTTCTGTTACACTCATGCTCAGAATGCAAGATTAGAATGTGCGCTCATGAAATATCCGACACCACAGATGAAATTGACAAATTCATCTTTCCACCAGGCTTATCTGGCGGTGCAATTTGAAAGCACAAAAAAGGAAAACAGATCTCAGAATTTAGCTGAACTGCATATTGCAGTTTAATGTTCCATCAGATGTTTGAAAAGATATAGATGAGTGTCAAGGCTTTTTCCCCCACTTTGAACTTTAGAGTAAAAATGTGGGGGACCTACATGGACCCTTCTAAACTTAATTCCTAGCTTAGATCTAGTACGCTGCCACCAGCCAGAAGTCTGTGTCTGGCACACATTCTCTTCCCCCAAAACCTTCCCTAGGGAACCCAAGACCCAAACCCCTTGGTTCTTAAAACAAGGAGAATTTACCCATCCCCTCTCCTTCCGCCGCCCCCCAGACTCTCCCCTCCATGGGTTGCCTTGGGAAGCTTCGCACCAATCCAAACTCCTTGGATCTTAAAACAAGGAGGAATTAATCATCCCCCCTTTCTTTCTCCCCCAGACTTTCCCCTTCCTGGGTTGTCTTGAGAGGCTACACAGATCCAAACTCCTTTCCCTCCACCAATCCCTGGTGAGTTTAGACTCAATCCCTTGGATTCTAAAACAAGGAAAAATCAATCAGGTTCTTAAAAAGAAAGCTTTTAATTAAAGAAAGAAAAAAAGTAAAAAAGTTATCTCTGTAAAATCAGGATGGAAAATGCTTTACAGGGTACTCAGATTCATATAGACTAGAGGGACTCCCCCCTCCCCCCAGCCTGAGATTCAAAGTCACAGCAAACAGAGGTAAAAATCCTTCCAGCAAAAAGACACATTTACAAGTTAAAAAAACATACATAAGACTAATCTGCCTTGCCTGGCTAGTACTTACAATTTTGAAACATGAAAGACTGATTCAGAAAGATTGGGAAAGTCTGGGTGTATGTCTGGTCCCTCTTAGCCCCAAGAGCGAACGACGAACAAAACAAACAGCACAAACAAAGACTTCCCTCCACCAAGATTTGAAAGTATCTCGTCCCCCTATTGGTCCTCTGGTCAGGTGTCAGCCAGGTTTACTGAGCTTCTTAACCCTTTACAGGTAAAAGAGACATTAACCCATAACCATCTGTTTATGACAATGAGAAATAAGGCGATATAACTATAATCTAATATCTTTCCAAGAAACTCTAATTAATTTAGGCATTGTCCTAAAATTTTGTTCTTCACATTTCACTTTGCAGACAAATGTATATTGCACATATTAAGGATTGGTTACTAACTATAAAGCTTATTAGAGTTCTTCCAACAACTTCATTTTATTTTTCAGAACTAAAGCGATAAACATTAGTACTATAATCCTTGTGTATCACATAATTAGAAAAATCTTCATGTTTTACCTTCTGAAGTAAGATCCTACTTGAAGTTTTCTGTATTTTACATGTGCCTTCAGAATTAAACATTAACCTGAAACAATTTACATCAGCTTTTAGGCCCTTAATAAATTATTTATTCACAAACATGCTTTGAACTGCAGCCACAATAAACTACCTTTAATAAGCTCACACCAAGCTTAAATTCGCCAAGATTGTTGCAGAGTTAGAGTTGGCCCAGTGCTCACTACCTCTGGACAAATCTGTGGCAGAAGAAAAATGGACTAGATTAACAGATTTTAAAGCCAGAAGGGACCATTATGATCATATAGTTTTGTTTCCTGCATTAATATGTGTTACAGAATTTCATTCATAATTCTTGCATGAAGCTCATTACCTTTGGATCAACAAAAGTCAGTATGCTGATCCAATAGATTCTTCTACATGAATCAAGCTATTTAACCACATAGGGCCTGATGCAAATCCAATCAAAGGCAAAGAGAGTCTTTCAATTGACTTCAGTAGTCTTGATCAAGCCCATCTACTCTAGTGATGTGGGGGCTATGTTAGATCCAAACCATGCAGATCTTTTAGCCTTATTTTATTGTTCATACATTAGAGTTTTTGTTTTACATAAACTAGTGCTGGTGCTGATAAACGGGCCACCTGATGTGTACGTGAATATGAACATACACATAATACAATATACCATATACATACCCATACCTATATGTGTGCCTCCTAAACAAATGATAGATTCATTTGTACAGGAAAAAAAAAGCCTGCCTTTTTAAATGAGTTTAAGGTTTGCCAACTGGTCCTTATCACATGTCCAATTTACAGCTGTGTCCTATTGCGCGTACCCTTTATCCTATATTATAACACACAAATGGTTTAGTACAGTGGTTCTCAAACTTTTTTTTTCCGCAGACCACTTGAAAACTGCTGAGGGTCTCGGCAGACCACTTAATGATCTTTCCAAATGTTGTTTGTACCATTAGCTAACTATTGTAAAGCGCTTTGGATAAAAGTGCAATATAAAAAAGCCTTAATAAATGTTTTTTGTTCTACAAATAAAAGCACACAACTCATATTTTAATAGCAGTAGTCTTACCTTTCTAACTTGATGAATGTGCCCTCTCTTCCCCACCACAGCAGCACCCCGAGCTAGGGCTGGGAAGGAGAAGGGTCTCTCCCCAGCTACAGAGTTGAGACTGAAAAGGAGGGCCATCTCTCCCCAGCAGCTGCAGCCCTGGAGCTAGGGGAAGTCACCTCTTTCTCCAGCCGCCGCAGTCCTGCACGTCCCAGATTCCCTCCACCTCCACTTCTCACCCAACTGTCCCCTCCCACCTTCCCCCTATGGCCTCCAACTCACATGCGCATTTTCCCAGGGTCCTGCACCTAATTAGTGGAGCCAGGCCTGCACATCTCCACTAATTAGGTGGACAGCCCTTCATTCTCTCATGTGCGGCTGCCCAAGTGCGCACCTTAGAAGGAACTATCTCCGGACCACCTGAATGGAGCTCACAGACCATTGGTGGTCCATGGTTTGAGAACCTCTGGTTTAGTAGGCAGCTTATTTGCATTGACCAATAATTAAGCTAGACTGCGTATCTGCCTCCAAATACAGAAGTTTGTGCACAGAAGTTTGATTCGGCTATCTGAGAATACTATGATATCACAATCATATTCTAGTTAGACAAGAACTGACAAGTACTGACAGTGAAAGGGATCCCATCTACTAAAGTACTTTGTCAGCGTTTGAAAACAACTCTAGTTTGAGGATATCACTGTTTTCTTATCATATGCTCAGTTCTTTAAAAAAAACTTCTGTTTTTGTACACATCTTCGTTTTCCTCTCTGAAGTGCCACGCATCCCTATAGAACTATATGCACATATTTAATAACAATAATCCTTATGAGCCATTGCACTAAAGAGAAAAGTGATCTCATATATAAAAAACACAGGAGTTAAAAAATCTTTGTTCAAAGGAGAGAGGCTATCATCATCTAAACTAGGATTAGGTTTAATCACTGCAGATCAATGGAAGCTCATGAAACATCCGTGGTGGAAACTCAGTTACAAAAATTCATGATTCGACGAATAGGACTAAGGATGTATTCCTAATTTACTTTATACTTGCATATTCTTCCCAAAACCAAATTATGAACTTAAGTCTGTTCTCCTGGTTAAGGAACCTGCAAATCATCCACAGTCACACAGTCATTTAAGATTTATGTACATTTATAATAATCATCAAAATGTTTAGAACTAAAGTGTTTTTAAAATCTTTACATTCTTATTGCTGCCAACTGCTACCACTTTAATCGTTACTTTGAAAATCCAATACTCGCTCATTTTACCATTAGGCAACAGGCATTTTTAATAGATCTGTGAGAATGTTATTTTGTGCAGTGGTTGCTAAAAGAACTTCTTAGCTGCTAGGACCATTCAAAATTCCATTATATTTTATAACTACAACTACACCAGTAACGGAAAAAAGTCATTATGCGCTTTTTGGGAGAACAGCACAACACCCAGAATGCCACAAGCCCATTAATGAGAAGGATGCACAGCTGGGCTATTCAGTATCTACACTGACACTGTACAGCACTTTACAGAATTAGGTGACTATCATTTTTAAACTACCAGTATAGAGATGGGTGAAGTTTTTGCTTAAAACTATGATGAGGACACTGAAACATTTTGCAAATTCATGTCAATTTCACTGAATCATTTCAGTAAAAACACCCTTAAAATTTTCCAAAACAAAAGGTTTTGTGTCAATGTTTTCAAAAGAAAATTTTCCATTTTTCTATATGTGAAATCACTATTTTGAAAATTTTTAAAGGGGTTTAAAAGACTCAAAATTAAAATGAAACACTTCCTTCCATCCAAAGCTTATTTATTTATTTTACTTTTTGGTTCACCAAAAGCTTCAAAACTACTTTTTCCCCAAATTTTTCAAAATTGCTTGTGAATTGAAAAGTCTATTATCTGCCCAGCTCTCCCCAATCTGTTGCTCTTGTAATTTTAAAAAGGACAACCCTCCCTGCTTACATGCAATACTTACTTTGGTAGATAAAGTATAAAATTCTTAGAATGCCAAATTGTTTCTATATTCAACTGTCTCCACTCATTTGCCTCTGCCAGATCCTGGAGAATCCTGCCAGACAACAATTGCTCCTCCAACTCAAAAGCTCTCATAACATGGAGTCCAGCAGATCCTAGTCCTCTCTCTTCTCCCTTTTCAGCATATATAGGAGAGCCAAAGGAGGAAGATGAGACCACATGGCTTTCAAACCCTTCTAATGTGCTCTTTATTCACTCCCACAAATGCACCTCTTTTTAAGCACCTCTCCTTTTACTGAGTGAAAGTATAACGAAAGAGAAGCACCTAGCCCATATACACCCGGGAAAAGACAACACATTAACCTGCCATTAGGCAAGGAAAATGCATGAAGGTACATCTCACTGATGGTATTAGTCGTCTCATACAGTGAGAGACCATCAAACCCCTTGCATGTGCTTGAACACCAAAGCTCAGATTCTCAGGCCTAATCAGACATCATTTCAGATAGCTTGTCAAAATCATCAGAAGAACAGACTACGACTCCTTCCCCATTTTTTTTATGGGAATACAACATCTTCCTTTCATCCTAGAAGCCATAATAGACATGAATTGCCATATTTTTATACTAGAAGATCAATTTAAAAAGAAAATTTGTTTGAAATTGCAAACCCAGAAGTTTTGGTTTTCCATTACTAATTATTAAAACAGAGTCAAAGTTCTCATTGTTCTGGACAGCAGAGGAGACCTGAGCTGTGATTTTTGTGCAACACTGCTAAAATAACAAAAATTAATATCACGTCCCTCTTCCACTAGATTAAACACATCCAATTTGTTGTTTACAGCTACAAGCGTCTCTCAACCTTTAAAATAATGAATATTAATTTGAAATGCAGGGAAACCCATGCAAAAGAATTATGTTAGATGGGAAACTAACATTTTAGAATGTCAAATGACATATGTTTTCCACTTTTGCAAAGTTTAAGATCTTCTTCTAGCCTACTCCCATCTATATGGGATCGGCTCTTTGAGTCCTTCTCCATTACAGTTGGTCTTGAAGTAGGTCCTCAGAAACTCTGCAGCTGATCAAATCCTTTTCTGTAACATCCATCCATCTGTTCCTGCATACACTATTTCCTTCACAATAGGCCATATGCTGTACCTTGATGTTAACAGAAAAACTCGTCGAGAATTTTTTTTTTTTTACAAAAAAGCAAAAAAGTTACATTAATCATATCATATTTTAGGTAGTATCTCTACATTTTTCTCCTGCACCACACTGTTGCATGTCACTTCATTTTGCAGCACACACTATCAATTCCATCAGCTCATGTCAAATGCAGGATGTGGTAATGTCACAGAGTGCCTGATTTTAAATGCAGCTGCAGTTTCAATCATTACACCACAAACTGTAATGCCTACTCCAGTACTGGAACACAGACACACTGCAGGTATTTTATATCCATGTAGAACTTTGGGTATTTCCATCACTATTACTGAACATCCAACTACGTACCTAGAAGCAGCTAGCTTTTTTTTAAGCACACAATAAAGTAGCACCCTTTCAGGAATTATATTTGGACGATGGCAATGTTTTTTGAATGTTATTGAATCCCTGGAGGTGCTGACACATTTTTGTGTTCTGAAGAGACGTTTTAGGAATAATATTACACAATGTGGGAAAAAAAATTTACAACTCTGTGTTAGTTCAATTAGAGCTGTGCAACATTTTTCAGACAAATAGTTTTGTGACAGTTGAAACTACTCACAAATTCAGGTACAATTCAGCAAGTAGTTACTGCTGAAAAATATACATTTTTGAAAAGTTGAAACACTGCTTACAATATTAGTTAGGGTTATGTATTTAAAAAGGTAAAACTCCCCCAAATGAAATGAAAATAATGAAATGTGCCATTTTTAGTCAAACAGTAAATTCAAATTGAAGTGAAATGAGGGAGGGAATTGTTGAACAAGGAAAAAAAATCCATTTTGAGTCTACCAGAAACTAACTTTGAGCGAGTAGAATTTTTTCCAAAAAAAGTCATGAACTCACAGCACTAGGTTTAATACATCAACGATAGTAGAGGATACCCAGAGTATCTTTTTTCCTTACTAACTGTATTTTGTATCTTTTCAGAGCAAAAAAAAAGTCATAATGAAGCAGTGTGGCCTGGAGGCTAGATCTGAGTTCTATTCACTGCACTGCTACTAACCATGGGCAAGTCACTGAACCTCTATGCCTCAGCTTCTCTATCGGTATAACAGGGATAATGATACTGCCCTTCTCAAATAATTTTGCAATATATCGAGGGAAAGGGCTATATAAAAGTGCTAGATATCACATGAAAAATAATAATTTGCAAGCATTTGTTCTTGGACACAGAACTGGTTTCTACATCTATTCTTTTAATCAGATATGCTAACTCACGTTAACCTTAGAAAATGCTGTCACTTGCATTAAAATGTCATGCTCATTTTCTCAGCACTTTCTCTTTACATGAGCAAATTAAAGAAGAAGAAAAAAGGCCAGTAGCATAACAAATTAAGCAAATGGAGAATAAGGTAAAAATATATTCTGCCAACAGCATAATTGAAGTCAGGTAATTTACAGCTGCTGCAAAGAATAACTGGCATAACAAACATTCCATAATTCAGTTAGTTAACCATGTAATGTATAACTTTCTAAATAACAAAAAATTAGCAAAACAAATCACACTCAGGTTTCTATTTTAAGATTTGTGTATTTCCTTGCAGTAACCCCTATACTTAAGCAGAACATCAATATATTAGTAATATTCTAAATATGTTATTTTATACTGTTATTCCCATTTCCTCTCCCATCAGAGCCAATAAGCAATTACCTGTTGTGATTACTGTCTCCTTTCATCAGGAAAGATTCAAGAACTTTCACAACATGGAGACCACAGAAGATCATAGAACTGAATTCACCACTCAGAAAAACCTGTTCATTTTAAAAGTTAGCCAAGGCATGGAGGCGGTTAATATATTTCCTGCAATTCTGCTGGAAAGCCAAACAGAGATGGAGATCCACGTAAGTAACTGTTTTCACCCTGCACAGTTCTAATAACCTTTATGCAGCTGCAAAGCAAATGTCTGTGGACAAGTTTTGAAAATTCAGCTTGCCATAGGCCTAAAAAGTGTGTATTTAATATTACTGAAGTTTGCAGACCTTTTTGGATACAATAAAACGGGCTTTCAACTTTTGTAACCCAATATTTTAGAAAGGAAAGAAAGGGAATTGTGATGGTAATTAGGACCCTGATTCAGCAAGTCACTTAAGCACATAGTTAACTGTAAGCTTTAAATATAGATGTCAAGTATGCCCTGGAAATATGTGGTTGGCAGTTATAATTCTCTCTCTGCTTACACACTCAGGAGGGAATCACCTTATTCCCCTCTCCGTAGTGACCAGGATTCCTGTAATCAGGTGTTCCAGACATGAGTAACTCCTGAAGGAACTAAAACAATGGAAGGCAGACATCTCATAGGTTGACTTGGGACTAGTTGAAGTTGAGGTTGAAAACCACATGACAAAAATCTCTCATGATTTGCTCATGGGTAGATTTTCCTCCCTCTCTGTCTGGGCATGTGGAACTCACTGGGAATAACAGTGAAATAAACTGTTTAAAGAATAACTTATATTTCTCTTTGTTCTTTACTAAAAAGCAAAAGTCCTAGAGGTCAAACTTCATAGTACTCTGAAATTCAATCCCACTAGTTTTCTCCCCAGACACAAAGCAGCAAATGAGTCTGCTTTATGAATAGAAGACTTGGTCTTTCCTTATATGAATAATCAGTCTTGTGCCTTCAAAATATCATCTCTTGTGTTATAAGTCCTAAAAGATGTGAATTATTTATATTAAGAAAAAAAATCAAAGAATGTACAGACTATATCCGCTATATTTAAGAGAATTTAGTGGGCGCTGTTTGATTTCTAAATGGATTGATGCACTACAGATTTGCCATGAATTATATGGCAAAAGACAGGAAGAACACTGCATAGAACAGAAGACTGAAAGGGACCTCCTAGGTCACTGAGCATTGAAAGAGATAAGCACCTAACCTCACTGTAACCTTAGAAATTGCTTTAGGAGGGTGGATGTATCAGGATTTCCATGTAATGACAATCGGCAAATGAATGATTTACAAAGTAGGCAATATAGCCAGCTATTTTTGCTAGCTGGGTATTCATATGGAGAGTAGTAAGAAACACAGTTCTAATTAATACCTTTAATTCATATTCACATTTCTATTAATCTGTTCCACCATTTTCTCATTCCACCCCAAGGCTGTCATACATGTTGAAGAAGGAAATACAAAGGAAAGGCAACAGGAATAATTTTTTTATTGATCTTTAATATATATTCTTTACTTGAATTCATCTAGTGCTTGTATTAGGATGGAAATAGCACTACTCCTTAAAAAGAGTTTGTCTATTTTTAGTCAGTCATATAAAATAAACTTTCTGAAAGACAAAGGACAAACAGGTTTGGTTTCGGCATACAGTATCACACCTTGTTAGTATTCCAACAAGGATCCTGCAAACACTACTGCATAGGCCCCGATTCAACAGAGCACTTTTGCATGTGTTTAGCTTTAAGTATATATTTAGTTTCATCTTTGGTCAGCAAAGCATAGCCGTTTACTGTAATCTGTGCTCACGGCCATGAGTAATCCTCTTGACTTTGGACTAAGAAGTATTAAGCACTATGTCTAATAGTGCTTTTGTGGGATTGGGGGCTCCCCCCAAGTGAAATATATTTAGGGATAGATATTTTGAAAAAAAGAGGCATGGGTAAACGGACTACAAAATTAGGGTGAAATTCGCCCAATTGTGGAAGATTCATGAAAAGCCCTCTGTGCCACTGTGCTCTGTTGTACTATAGACTTAAGTCAGAGGGCTGTGAATAAGTGGCCACAAAAGGCTGGGAGAGAGGGAGGAGTTAGGATCAGAATTTCTCATACACTGGTGAGGCAGACTCTGTGCCAGACCCAGACAAACTAGTGTTTGAAAGGGCACTTGGGAAGGGGCCAATACTATACAGGTCTTATTGATTTTCAGTGAGAATTAGGCTCCTAAATCATTTGTGAAAATGAGTCTTAAGTAACAGTGTATCTGAGGCCTGGCCTGGCATGAGTGAGTAACTCATGGAGAAGGGCCTCATTTTTGTAAGATAGAATTAAAGATGTAAATGAATCCTCATATTGAAAACAGAATGGCTAAATAAGATAAGGACATACATCAGTAATCTAAAAAGACAGAATGTCTGAGCCAACTAAGAGAATAGGGACACCACCTAGGGAACTTAGATAACAAGGGACATCATAAGTTAGGAATGTAGAGATCAGGTAAAGAGGAAGTCAAAGCACAGACAGTGTGTAGATACCACATGCTGCAAAGGGATTGGTTCCTGCAAAGTAACCAAGCCAAGCCAAAAAATGTGTGAGGTAATGTATAGTGAATGTAATGAGATGTGTAACGTATATAAAGGGAGGGGGTTTCTGTATAATTCTGGAGCTGTGATGAAGTTCTGTGAGCCTAACATGCAGGAGGTCAGACTAAAGGATCATGATGGTCCCTTGTGGCCTTAAAGTCTATAAACCCTGCATCCATTCACCTCACATTTGAATGTGATCAATTCAGCATAGCACTGCTGTATACCCAATAAAGATACCCGAGTGACAAAGGCTGGGGTCCAACTGAGTTCTTGAGAAACAAGGGAGGAAGAGGTCTCTGAGGGAATTCGTGCACTTAGCAGCCTGGGCACTTCTGAGATTTTTACATAATGTTCACCAGGATGGTATGTATCCCTGAAAACTTCACAATATGTGCCAGCAATATATTGAGGTTTCTGAACCAAATTTACTAGAATGCCTAACTTTTAAAAAGTATGATGCACTTGGAAGGTTCTCTCACTTTCCCATAAATAAAGTTTTTCTCCATAGAATACTACAGTATTAGTTATGTGTTATTTGCCTTGCACCACTGATATGCTTTGTACTTCCCAAACAAGCAAAAAAAAAGCCTCTGTACCAAGTAGCTTACCATTTAAGTGCCAGATTCTGCCAGACTTCCTTCTACCCAGCCCACTTCCCAATCCCATTTACTTCAATGGGCTTTGGATCAGGACTCAATAACCTCACTGAAGTCATTGAGGCTGTTTGTGGAGTCAGCTGCTACTCAACATGGGCAGGGAGGGTAGAAAGCTAGCCCTGAGTGAAAGTGAAAGCTGTATAAAGGGGATTAAAATTGTTGGGGGAGAATGCCATGCACTTGAGTAATGTAATTTAAACCTTAACTTGAACCAAAAGCATGCCTTGCAATTACAGTTACTATTACTATTGAATAAGTGGAAGAGACAGAAAAAGGGAAATGGACAGTTACCTTCTTCTGGGATGTAGGTGGATCACAGTGGACTTATTCTATGGTACTTTAACTACCCCTTACAATCTCCCACAAAAAACACACATGTTCAAATTATATATTCCTTAGTTCCTTTCCAAATCAACATCAGTTATGATGAATACTAGGTTTCATATGCAACTCACGCAACATACATGCATAAGCTTCCGTTGGCCTGACTATTGCTGTCCAGGCTACTTTCATATTATTTCTCTCCTAATGAGGTTATTCATCTTATGCAGTAACTGAGGTTATTGAGATGTAGGTCCCTGTGGGTGCTCCACTTCAGGTGTCAGTGTGTCCTGGCACTGCTGATTGGAGATTTTTGGTAGCAGTGCCTGGTCAGGACATGCGTGCTCAGTAGCTGTCTCACAGTACTGTTGGCACTTCAACTAGCACTCACGCAGCTCAATCCCTCGGATACTTCTCTACCTTTGAGTCCTAACTCCAAAGTAGAACGGAGGAGGGCACGCAGTGGAGCACACACAGAAACATACATCTTGAAGAATCTCAGTTACTGCACAAGGTGAGTAACCTTCTTCTTCTTCTTCTTCTTCATGTGCTGTCCTTGTGGGTTCCCCACTTCAGGTGACTATAGAGTACATCCCCATTATGGAAGAGTGGGGTTTGGAGTTGGCTGTACAGTTGAGACTAGTACCTTAAGGCCAAGAATCATATCAGCCCCAGAACTCTGAGTTATTGCATAGTGATTTGTGAACATGTGTACAGAAGCCCAAGTGGCAGCTTGGCATAGTTCTCTGAAACTGATATAATTGAATGGGCTTTGATCCCTGTTGGGAGTTCTATATTTTGCTGGTAACATAAATAGATGCAATTTGAAATCCATTTTGATAGTCTATTTCAAAATGGCTGAGCCCTTCAATCATTCAGTGGTGGAAATGACGAGTCTCTGTGACTTATGGAAAGGTTTCGTTTTATCTAGGTAGCATGCTAGTGCTCTTCTAACATCTAGAGTGTGGAGAATAGATTCCTGTGTAGACCCATGTGGCTTAGTGTAAAATGCAGGTAGATGGATAGGTTGATTGAGATGGAATGATGAAAGTATCTTCGGTATGAATTTAGGGTGTGGGTGCATAGTCACTTTGTTTTTAAATAATATAGAAATAAGGAGGATGGGCCATGAGTGCTCCAATTTCACCCACTCTGTGTGCTGAGGTGATTGTGACCAGGAACTCTACCTTCATTAATAAATGTAGTAGAGCACAGATAGCAGGTGGTTTGAAAGGGGCTCTGATAAGGCTCTGAGGACCATGTTCAGGTCCCATGCTGGTGTAGGGTTGCGGTCTTCAGGGTACTTCCTCTGAATGCCTGTCAGGAAGCGTTTCGTAATCAGGTGTGTGAAGACTGAGAAACTATCTATCTATCTTGTGGACAATAGCAGCTATGGCTGTGAGGTGTACCCTAAGTGAACTAATACATAACCCAGAATGTTTCAAATGCAACATGTATTCCAAAAGAATGTACCTAGTGGCTGTGGTCCCAGTGCAGGGGATGCTGGAGGTGCCCAGAGGATTTAATATGCGCACCCTTCTGACTGTCAGCACTGAGGGAAGCGATCTTGCCAGAGACAGTTTTCTCTTGAATGGTTCTCTGTGTGCGGATGATGTTTTCCTCTTCCCTGATTTTCTGGAGGAAAGGGTCCTGCTCTGTCCAGGAAGGAGGTGCCTAGAGTCAGACAGTGGTGTTAGGGATTTTTCCATAAGGATCACTTTAAGTCCGAGATCCCATTTCCTTCTTGCTCTATGAGGTTGCTGCAATGGCACATTTTTGAGGAGCATGCGCCTCCCTTAGGCAACAGATGTACTGCAAGTGTCCATCAGAGACAGGAATAATGTCCTTGCATGAAGTGCATCTTTTAAACCCAGGTGAGCGTGGCATTATCATTGTTCACTTTTGTACAACTAAATAGAGAAATGGAGGGGAATTTCCACTTTTTTTCTTCTATTAGAACTACAGCTTAACAACCATTTTTAATCTATTCTAAGTTATTTTCTGACACTGCCATTGGAGCTCCATCTGCAGCCAAGGATGGTTGAGAAGGAACTGAGGGGGATGGGCCCCGCGAGCGCTAGATGATGCGCCAACAGTACTGGGAGACAGCTACTGCACAGTCATGTCCCAACCAGGCACTGCTACCGAAAATCTACGATTAGTGGTGGCAGGATGCACCAACATCTGAAGTGGAGCACCCAAAGGGACAGCACTTGAAGAATGATTTATTACCACTGATGACCAACTGATCAGGCATATTTGGCCTGGTAACTTTTACCCCTAACTCTATATATGTTTTTTTCTTGTTTTTCCTCGAATTATCTCTTGCAAAACATTCTATGTCTGACAATTTAAGCCCATCTGTGGTCAAAACATTTTTGTCCTATGTATCTGCAAGCGAGTTTCCTTAACAAGGTCAGTAGGATAACACTACACCTGTCACAATTAAGCCCAAGTCAGTCACGTTAGTTGCAGGTATCATCCAAACTTTAATTTTGAAAATGACCCTTATGTCAATTCCCAATAAAATATAGTCATGAAAATATATAGCTACCCATTTAAGAAAACAAAAGATATGGCTTTGCCAGCCAACCATACTCAACTAAACAAGAAGGATGTAAGCAGGATTATGAAGAACATGACTTATTTTCAGTAGCTTTGATCAGGCAGTCTTGCAAAGTATGGACTATCATGAGCACGTAAATATGTATTCTCACAAATATAATTTCATTTGATTAGATTTAAGGACGCTTAAGTTCAAAACTCACAATTATAACCACTAAGCAGCATGGATATCTCCAGTTAAGCAGGGGTTAGAGTAAAGCAGAATGTGAGGTCAGAAAAGGAAAGCACAGCTCCCCCACTCTTGCCAAAATTCTCACCTCCTTTCTTGCTTGATTGAGCAGTGCTTCAACAGTTCCCCTCCTGCTTGACTGATGCCAAGAGAATTCTCCCTCCTATTTTAAGTCTTCTTCTGTCACTGGCATTAAGACAATGACAGTCCACATGCTTGCACACATACACATATTCCAGTAGCCAGAGCAGAAACCTCAGTTCCACAGTAAAACTCACCTGAAGCCCCAAAATATTAATGGCCACACTATTCACACACAACAGCCTGGGAATGAGAACACTAGAGAGAAATCAATGAGAATTGCAAGACAGTCATGTAATTTTAAATCCTTATTTTCATTTTTATATATTCATTGTATACCATTTGAAAAAGGTTATAAAAAGCCTAAAATACATTTTTATATTGCTTTTTTCAGAATGAGGCTCTTTCAAATGCAAAAGCATCTGGAAGTCTAGAAGGGTTTTCTTATTACTGTTTTAAAACTGATTTTCATACTCCAGCACATTGTTAGTGTCTAACCAGTGAACAAATCCCTTGTGTGACAGCAACTTAAACCTGGGTCAAGCACTCAGCCCCCTGAGACATAGTAGTATTGCAGTCCTTAATGAGGATTGCTGAAATATTCCTTTAAATTCTGAACACTTGCAGCAAGTCATTGTGTGCTTCTGTGCAATATACTGATAGTCTCTCTCTACTTCAGAAGCAAGATAAAAATTCTCTCTACCTCTGTACTAGAACTGTGCAAAGTGTGAAGTTCCAAATCATTTCAACTTCATTTGATTTAAACTTCTGCACTTGCCACAACCACGAGGAGAGTATGCTTGCATAGCTAGTAGTGTCTGAACCTTTTCTCCAGCCCCCTCACAAAACTATTGTAACAAACATCAGAGAAGCCTGCTGAGATAGGTTGGAAATCCTTGTGAAGAGGGTTCCCCTGGGAGCTCAAACTTGACCCTCCAATGATTCAAACTTCCAATACTAGAGCTAAGTGAATAATATTTTTAAGTTCCCTGGTAGTTCTAATTTTAAAAAATGAATTTGAGTCAAATGAAATGTTTCATACAACCTGAAGTAATTTGTTTTGGGGCAGTTTTAACCTTTTTAAATAAAAGCTAAGGAAATGAAGGACTAGATTCATAAAAGCAGAGGAAGAGGAAGTGATTGTGGTGTTGTCTTCCCTTCCCTATTCCCCCATACTAAATGGCCAATTAGTTAGGTCCCTCATCCAGAATGTGGGAGATCCAGGTTCAAATCCTTCTTTACAGCAGGAGCTTGGGTCCAGGCTTCCCCCTTCCTGTGTAAATGTCTATTCCACTGGGATACAGGGTACGCTGGGGTAGATCTCGCTCCACCTCTCTTTGCAGCTGTTCCACTTTGTATAAAGTACTTGAATAGTCATTGGACCAGGGTGAGCAAGAATGACTCTATAGCCTGGTGAGTAGGGCACTCGCCTGGGATATTGGAGACCCAACTTGAATTCCCAGGATTGCCACCTCCTAAACTCTGCTGTGAATCTAACTGGGGTGGTAAAGGAGGGGATCAGGGCCGTAGCAACAAAGAATGTGGCCCCCTCCGAACATATGTCCAGGGCCCCTTACAATGCAGAAACTGGAATGCGGTATTTATTTTATACAATATACAGGGTTCATATTATGTATACATAGGCCTACTGTGTACATGTATTCCGTATTTATGCAAAGCGCTTCTTTCGAGCCTTGTTCTCCGCAAATTGGTCAATCAATGTGTCATAGTCCAGAGATCTGGCAATCTTGTTTTTGACTGAGATAACTGCAAGCGCAGAAAGCCTGTCATCTATCATGGTTGAGCGCAGGATATTCTTGATCAGTTTCATTCTGCTGAAGCTCCTTTCAGCACCAGCGACAGTAACTGGTGTGGTCAGAAGAATTCTGATGCAAATGCAAAGATTCGGATATATCTCCTGAAGGCTGTTTTTGTATATGTATGTTAAAAAATTGTTTGCCATGACAAGTTCTCTCTCTTTCTCGATGACATAAATAAAACTATTCAATTCCATTATGAGTTCATTGGCATCAGTGCCTCCCATTTTTCTTTCAAAATTTTTGCTGTGATTCTCCAGTTCATTTTCTCTCTTCGGCAGAAAGACGACTCGAATCATCAGCACATTCATAATCAAACATTCTCTTCTTACGTCGCACCCTGGTTTCTGGAAACACCTGCTCAATACCCATATGCTCTGCTATTTCACGTGCATTTGTGACTACAGAGTTATATCCTGTATTTTGATAGTCTTCCAAAAACTTCATTGTAGCACCGACTTCTGCCTGCAGTACGTCAATTGACACATCTGGTGACTGAATTAATTTGCTGGTTTTATTTGACGTGAAATAGTATATCATACCACGTGTACACAGTCAGAACAAAAGGCCACGTAGTAACATGGTCTAAAAGCGCACCGGCTTCTGTTGCTGTATTGCCATCTTTCTTTTCGAGCGCATATTCTCGCAAAGATGACAAAGCATTGCACAATTCTTCAAGGTGATAACACATTGGCTTCACAGCATCAATTCTCCACTCCCAACGAGTGGCCGATAACCCTTTAACAGATATTGGCATATGTTCTTGAAGTATATCCCAACGTGAAGATGAAGAAAAGATAACGTATATTCTGTTAATCAGACTGAAAAAGTCAACGGCATATTTCGATGACTTTGCCGCGTCTGAGATCACAAGATTCCAAGTGTGAGCTCCACGTGGTACATACAAGGCACGGTCATTTATTTCTAGCATGTGGGCTTGAACTCCTTTATTCTTTCCTCTCATATTTGCGCCGTTATCATAAGCCTGGCCTCTCATGTCAGCAATGTCTATTCCTAAGTTGTTTGCCTTTTCAAGGAACGCTACCAACAAGCCCTTGCCAGTTGTATCATGAACATTAAGAAAACCAACAAACGCTTCACGAATATTGACACCATCTTCACCGTTGCATTCAACAAAGCGTAACACCACAGACATCTGTTCTTCATGTGACACGTCGGGAGTACAATCCAAAATAACTGAATAATATTTTGCTTTTTTAAGCTGCGCTATGTTGGCCTCTTGAATGTTACTGGCAACAAGTTGAATCAGCTCGTTTTGGATCTATGGACTGAGGTACTGAATATGTGTCTCTGCCTTCTTAATCCTCTGTAAAAGTTCGCTGAGGACAGTATCATACTTTGCAAGCAATTCAAACAGTCCCAAAAAGTTGCCATTTGAAGGATCGCCGAGCTTTTCATTACTTCCTCGAAATGCCAAGTTTCTTTTGGACAAGAAAATAACGACAACATTTGACATTTGCGTTTGACAACATTTCTCCAGAAATCTCTTTCTTTCAGAAAAGCCTGCAATTCGAGTTGGTCAATAGATGTATGGTTTACTATGCCTGACCGAAGGTCAAACCATTTCACCATACAGTCTTGATGACCTTTGCCTGTTTCATGCTGCTGAAGTCTTTTTGACAGTGCTTTCCAAGCAGATGTTCCACGACGTAGCGGTATGTCGCCAGTGCCAAATAATTTACAACAAAAACAAAAAATGGCATCTTTCTGAACTGAGTACATTAACCATGAACGTCTTATTTTACTGCCATTTGCCATGGTTCGATAGAAATGAGTACTTGTGAACCTCCGTCTTTCCTCGTTAAATGGAAATTCATAACTTTCATTCTGCTGCAGTGGGCCATGTGCAACAATGTCACACACTTGCCTGTCTGATATTATAGACGGCCAATCTCCTGGATCATCAGTCAGTGGTTCAGATTCAGATACTTTTTTCCCGGCAGCAGCTGGAATATCTGTCACAGTTTGTTTGGTAGAACAACTGGCTTCACCTTCGACTTCACTTGAAGCACTTCTGGATACTTCTGGATACAATTCATCGCTGCTAGCGCTGTCCATTTCATGTGCCTGTACGTTGGATTGCAGCGCAAAATACGTTGACAACTTTGGAATTTTCTCAAGTTCCTTCTCGGCATCTTTTGCTGCCTTTCGTTTACTAGCTCCGCTCTTATACATTCTCTTAGACATCACAAAGCACGCTTCTGTGTTGGAAACAACTAAATTAATAACATTTATCCGCAGACTGCCATTATGAACGCAAATACACATTCTTTGAATGGGACCAACTAAAATTCGAAACTGACCGACAGACAACTGATGTAGCCATTAGAATTATGATGTATCATAATGACTTCACGGTTTTGTCAGTAAAACCGACATGGATTGTGCAATAGCGTCAATAAATGTCACTTACCTAGTTAGACCTTACTTTTTTTGCCACTTTTAGGGGCCCCCTTCCTTGCGGGGCCCCCTCCGGTTGGAGGGTATGGAGGGCGCTCGTTACAGCTCTGGAGGGGATTGTCCACTAAGGGCTGGATCTGAATATGCTTCCTGCTGTATTAAAATGAGGCTTGCACCTATGGTATAAATCATTCTACAGTAGTTTGAAATAGTGTGGTACTAGAGTAAAATTCTTTGGTGCAGCACATACAGCAATACTGAAATACTAATCCAGTAGGTCTGTCTTTGATGCAGAAGACACTACTTATTCATTTAAAGCTTGACCTCTCTGCTGAATCTGCCAACAAGGGTGTCAGCTGAAATGCTGCTTTTGTGAACACTTGGAACTCAGCAGAGAGGACCAACTCATTTAGCATAAGTCAGAACAGCCATCCAAATTGCACCTCCCTGGCTAGTGGGAGCCAGTATACCAAAGTGCATTCACTGCTGAAAGAGGACAGCTTTAGCCTGGAACTGGTTCTTCATCGGAACCCCACAAATAGATACATAAGAATTCCCAGACTGGATCAACCCAACATCCACTTAGTCCAGTAACCTGTCTCTGGCAGTAGCAAGTACCAGATGCTTGAAAGGAACAGCGGACCGATGTGGGATTACCTGCCTTCCACATTATGTGTCATCTTGATTGCTGATAGAGATTAGTTTATGCCTGAAGCATGAAGTTTAATGTCCTATAGCCAATGAGTTCATTTTATCATCCATTTATCATTGCGCTATGTGATGTTATGGTCAATTCACATGCTATTTCATATATAATCAATGTACGCTAAATAGATTTAAAACTGTAGGATTATAGACTGATAAGTATTTAGGAGTGATTTATGTTTTAGGTATAAGTAAAGTGTGGCTGAAATGCAAGACCTACAGGCTGAGCCTTGTAAGATTTTAGCTTAGCCATACTAGGCTATAGGCTTAATGCTTGACCTGAGTAGGTGACTGAGACAGAACCCTATGCCAGTACGATCACAAGATTACTGTAAAGAAGTGCCAACAGGTGATGTTACAGAAAAGTGGATCGCAATCGACTGCAATGTATTGTTCAAGACTATGAGATAAAGATATTACAATAAGGTAAGTGCCTGACCTGACTGCAGGGTCCATGTTATGCATAGTTCCTCTTATTCTCATTAGCGTCTATGAAAACCGTATCACAAACAGGGCACCCTAACATTCATGGGGTGTAGAAGTACAGCTAAGGGAAAGAGGGCTGACACCTACATGCATTACCTAAGGTTTTCAGAACCTAAGAAAGAGTGGTAACTTAACTGTTTCACTCCAGGTGGTGTCAGGAATAAATCAATAGGAACACAGCAATTCTGTATTAATCATTTATCAGACAAGTAAGCATGTTCTTATCTAAAACTATGATTTATTAGATACTAAGCACACACATACATAAGAAATAGTTTTAGGACATCCCAGATGTAAGTTACCCACAGCCTGAGATGGTTTTGAGTCATCACCAGCTAGACTTCCAAGGGCCCTTTTTCCGTCCAGCTGACAGGAGGTTTAGATGTCAGCTCCTTTCCTGAAGAAAAGCTCCCTCAGACTGCTCCAAGGTATTTACCTTTACAGCTAACTCTAACAAGATGCATAACCTATAGTGACTCCTAGTGGGTCAGCATAACCACCTCTACAGGGCCACTAAATGCTCCTAATTTCAACAAACTACTCATTATCTCAAAACGTTTCTAGTATTTCTAGCCAGAACAACATGTCAGGGGCAACTAAAATCAGGGTCACTATTCACTCACTTTCCTCCATAACTTTTTATCCCACCCTCCCAGATTGATTAACAAACTGCAAATATGCAGCTACTGGAATGTCTCACAAAAGCCTAAGATTATTCCTAGCTATCTGATGTTCAGTCTTCAGCTAGCAGTGGTTGCACATACAAAATGAGGAACTGCAGTACTGTCATGTTCTGGGTTACATGCAGGAATATAAAATTCCAGGGCAACGTTCCTCATCTTGCAGATTATATAGCTTTAATATTAAGATCTGTGCATGCGCATGCACACACACACATGATTTTAGACCAAAAGGTCCATCTAGCCCAGTATCCTGTCTACCGACAGTGGCCAGTCCCAGGTGCCACCAAGGGAGTGAACCTAACAAGCAATGATCAAGTGATCTCTCTCCTGCCATCCATCTCCACCCTCTGACAATCAGAGGCCAGGGACACCTTCCTTACACATCCTGGCTAATATCCATTAATGGACTTAACCACCATGAATTTATCCAGTTCTCTTTTAAACGTTGTTATAGTCCTAGCCTTCACAACCTCCTCAGGTAAGGAGTTCCACAAGTTGACTGTGCGCTGTGTGAAGAAGAACTTCCTTTTATTTGTTTTAAACCTGCTTCCCACTAATTTCATTTGGTGGCCCCTAGTTATTATATTATGGGAACAAGTAAATAACTTTTCCTTATTTCTCTACATCACCCATGATTTTATACACCTCTATCATATCTCCTCTTAGTCTCCTCTTTTCCAAGCTGAAAAGTCCTAGCCTCTTTAATCTCTCCTCCGATGGGACCCGTTCCAAACCCCTAATCATTTTAGTTGCCCTTCTCTAAACTTTTTCTAATGCCAGTATATCTTTTTTGAGACCACAACTGTATGCAGTATTCAAGATGTGGGCATACCATGGATTTATATAAGGGCAATAAGATGCTCCATCTTATTTTCTATCCCCTTTTTAATGATTCCTAATATCCCGTTTGCTTTTTTGACCACCTCTGCACACTGTGCGGACATCTTCAGAGAACTATCCACAATGACTCCAAGATCTTTTTCCTGACTCACTGTAGCTAAATTAGCCCCCAGTCATATTGTATGTATAGTTGGGGTTATTTCTTCCAATGTACATTACTTTAAATTTATCCACATTAAATTTCATTTGCCATTTTGTTGCCCACTCACTCAGTTTGGTGAGATCTTTTTTTAGTTCTTCACAGTCTGCTTTGGTCTTAACTATCTTGAGCAGTTTAGTATCATCTGCAAACTTTGCCACCTCACTGTTTACCCCTTTCTCCAGATCATTTATGAATAAGTTGAATAGGACTGGTCATAGAACAGACCCTTCAGGAACACCACTAGTTATCCTTCTCCATTCTGACAATTTACCATTTATTCCTACTCTTTGTCTCTGTCTTTTAACCAGTTCTCAATCCATGAAAGGACCTTCCCTTTTATTCCATGACAGCTTAATTTACATAAGAGCCTTTGCTGAGGGACCTTGTCAAAGTCTTTCTGGAAATCTAAATACACTATGTCCACTGGTT
The DNA here is from genome assembly GCF_007399415.2 of Gopherus evgoodei. Taxonomy (NCBI): domain Eukaryota; kingdom Metazoa; phylum Chordata; order Testudines; family Testudinidae; genus Gopherus; species Gopherus evgoodei. The sequence goes on from NC_044328.1 coordinate 47,974,043, forward strand.
CCCCCTTGTCCACATGTTTGTTGATCCCTTCAAAGAACTCTAATAGATTAGTAAGACACAATTTCTCTTTACAAAAAGCATGTTGACTTTTGTCCAACAAGTTATGTTCTTCCAGGTGTCTGACAATTTTATTCTTACTATTGTTTCAACTAATTTGCCCGGTACTGACGTTAGACTTACCAGTCTGTAATTTCCAGGATCACCTCTAGAGCCCTTTTTAAATATTGGCATTACATTAGCTATCTTCCAGTCATTGGGTACAGAAGCCGATTTAAAGAATAGGTTACAAACCATAGTCAATAGTTCCACAACTTCACATTTGAGTTCTTTCAGAACTCTTGGGTGAATGCCATCTGGTCCCAGTGACTTGTTACTGTTAAGTTTATCAATTAATTCCAAAATCTTCTCTAGTGACACCTCAATCTGTGACAATTCCTCTGATTTGTCACCTACAATAGCCGGCTCAAGTTTGGGAATCTCTTTAACATCCTCAGCCGTGAAGACTGAAGTAAAGAATCCATTTAGTTTCTCCTCAATGACTTTATCGTCTTTAAGCGCTCCTTTTGTATTTCAATTGTCCAGGGGCCCCACTGGTTGTTTGGCAGGCTTCCTGCTTTGGATGTAGTTAAAAAAGCATTTTGTTATTACTGTGACAGTATCTTCCATAAGGCTCTATGGAAATATGCTTAGGATATAGGATTAATACATTCAGTAGATCATAACCTTTACAGAGATATGTTACATGGCATATGTAGCAAAAAACACATTCTAAGCATATTTCCATAGAGCCTTATGGGAGGTACCATCACATTTACCTGTCGAGATTCAGTAGCTGGTGCCAGAATATAGCAAATTTCTTCAATGCTTCTTTTAGCCTGAGAATTTGATTTATTTCATGGCCTGTATTTCATTATTAGCTCTATCACTTAGAAATCCTCTTAAACAATTAATCTTAATATTCCGAAGTTATGCCTTGGTTAGGTGATTATATCTTTCAAACTTCCTTTTTGTACTATATAATTATCACTTCTAGGATCCAACAATAATGTACAGGAAAAACAAAATCCTTCATAGTCATCTAAATCTAGTGGACAACCCATAAACTTTGATTGTACCTAAAACTCTTTATTTGACATCTTTCCAGGCTTATCACAGGATATGAGGCATTACATTAGAGGAACAAGGACAGATTATTCACACAGAGACATGTGTCTGATTTACAAGGCAAACAGTGTTTATAAGTTAGGGTGAAAGATTTTGCTGCTAAATAGAGATATATAAGCTTCCTGAGATATTAGGGGGTTTGACCTCAAAATTTCTGGGGTCACCAGCAAGTTATGTCTAGAAAGATCACTTACTCTTGTCTGTCAGCTGGGAGGCATTCTCCTTAGCCAGACTGGGGCCATGTCTACACTTACAAGCTTACAGTGGCACAGCTGTACTGACACACCATGCCACTGTAAGATTGCTCCTGTAGCCATGTTATGTCAACAGGAGAAAGCTCTCCTGTCAACATAATAAAACCAGCTCAAAGAGCAGCAGTAGCTGTGTCAGTGGGAGAGCATCTCCCACTGACATAGTGTTGTGCACACAAGCACTTACGCTGGCAACATTTACGTCCGTCAGGGAGGTATTTTTTTCAAACCCCTGAGCAACAAAAGTTTGCCGACAAGTGCTACTGTAGACATGGCCTAAGAAATTGAAGTCTGACCCATGAGTAAATCATGGGAGTCTTTGTTCTGAGAAACTACCGGCAAGACCAATTGCAAGGATTTTTAATTAATCTGTAAACTTTGGGATCATACCCTATGACTGGAGAATTGCTAATAGAGTACCTATTTTCAGGAAAGGAAAAAAGTGAGCCGGGAAACTACAGAGCTGTTAGTCTGACCTCAGTTGTATGGAAGGTCTTGGAACAAATTTTGAAAAAGAATGTAGTTAAAGACAGAGGTAATTGGGATAAAATGCAACATGGTTTTACAAAAGGTAGATCATGCCAGACCAATCTGATCTCCTCTTTTGATGAGGTAACTGATGTTAGAGAAAGGAAATGCAGTAGATCTAATCTACCTGGATTTCAGTAAGGCCTTTTATACAGTTCCACGTGGGAAATTATTAGCTAAAGTGGAGAAGAGGGGATTAATATGAGAATTGAAAGGTGGATAAGGAACTGGTTAAAAGGGAAACTACAAGTCATACTGAAAGGTGAACTGTCAGGCTAGAGGAAGGTAATAGTGAAGCTCCTCAGGGATTGGTTTCGGGCACAAAAAGTGGTAGTGTGTTTACAAAATTTGCAGATGACACAAAGTTGGGAGCTATTGCCAATACAGAGGAGAAATGGAATATCACACAAGAAGATGTGGATGACCTTGAAAACTGGAGTAATAGAAATGGGCTGTGTGACCAGAGTCCCAGAGGAGCCAACTGAGATCACTCAGTTAGGATGAACTACAAAGAATGGGGCAGACAATCCCCAAATCTGGTGGATAGTCCAATACTTAGTTTTACCAAGCCAGCAAAAAACAGCTTCTATAACATCTCACTGGTTACCCAGAAGTCAACAACACAGTTCCCTTAAAGCAGTAGTGGTCATCCTGTGGCCTGTCAGGGTAATTCGCTGGCAGGCTGGGAGACAGTTTGTTTCCATTGACTGTCTGCAGGGACGGCCGCCCGCACATCCCTGTGGCCCCGGCAGCTCCTATTGGCCAGGAACGGCAAACTGCGGCCACTGGGAGCTGTGGGCAACTGTGCCTGTGGACAGTCAATGTAAATAAACTGTCTTGTGGCCCACAGGTTGCCCACTACTGCTTTAAAGTAACCCAGCCTCAGGTCTCCACCCAGACACCCAAGTCAAATATGATGAGGATTACTGAAAATCTTATTCATCATATAAGAAAGATCTACCAATCCCAAAAGATTGGACACATTACCAACTAGGTTAATGAATATTCCAGATCTTACCCAACTACATACTTACAGCCAATTCTTATTAATTAAACTAAAATTTAATTTTAAAAAAGTAAAAAGAGGGTATTGGTTAAAAGATCAGTATACATACAGACATGAGCACAATTCTTGAGATTCAGATTCATAGCGAAGAGGGTGAGCTTTGTAGTTGCAAAGTTCTTTCAGAATAAGTTCACAGGTTATAGTCCAATGTTTGAGCTCAAGGAGATTCCAGATGGGGATTCTGGAGATCTCAACCTTTCAACTCAAGCTTCCCCTGCATGAAGCATGTCTGAGATAAAAAAGGATCAGGACCAAAGGGATTTATATAGAGAGTTCCAAATCATCTTTGACAGTTCAGAGTCCTTCAGTGAAACTTTAAAATAGGTCTATTTCCTAAGCATCATTGGTAAGTAGCTACCAAATTAACATAAGGCAATGTATCTATTAATCAGATCAGTCTATCACAAACTTTAGAGAGATATATAGACAACAACCTTATTGTACCCAAGATTTATCTAAATGTTAATATTTTCTTTTGATGTCTGTCACTATAGCTATTAATTCAGACAGGAACTGTCTGTTTACATGGCTAACGTCTTAACAAGATAATGAGTACATACATACAATTAGTATCTACAATGGAATGGCCATAATTACTATTTACATAATCTTCTAAGATGTCTTTAAAGGTTGACTTTGGGTTATTTAGCTTAACCCTTTCTGGCCATGTGTCATACTTTGTATAAGATTTGCTGCAATTATATAAAAGTGGTAGCAACAATGGTTTGCATAGTCATATTTTAATCAGATAACATCACAGAATGAAATTTAATAGTGCAAAGTGCAAGGTCATGGACTTCAGGACTAACAAGAATTTTTCCTATAAACTGGGGACGTATCAGTTGGAAGTGATAGAGAACAAGACTGACCTGGCTGTATTGGACAATCACAGGATGACCATGAGTCACCAATGTGATGCAGTCATGGAAAAGGCTAATGCAGTCATAGGATGCATCAGACAAGGTATTTCCAGGAGAGTCTGGGAAGTGTTAGTACCATTATAGAAGGCACTGGTGGGACCTCATCTGGAATACTGTGTGCAGTTCTGATCTCCCATGTTGAAGAAAGATTAATTCAAACTGGATGATCAGAGGAATGGAAAATCTACCATATGAGAGGAGACTCAAAGAACTTGGCATGTTCAGTCTAACCAAAAGAAGGCTGAGGGGAAATATGATTTTTCTCTACAAATACATCAGAGGGATAAATATCAGGGAGAGGGAGGAGTTAAGCTAAGCACAAATGTTGACACAAGAACAAATGGATACAGACTAAGTTTAGGCTTGAAATTAGACAACGGCTTCTAACCATCAGAGGAGTGAAGTTCTGGAACAGCCTCCCAAGGGGAGCAGTGGGGCAAAAAACCCAAATGGTTTCAAGACTGAGCTTGATAAGTTCATAAAGGGGATGGTATGATGAGAATGCCTGCAATGGCATGTAGTCAGTCTACGACTGCTCACAGCAAATGTTTCCAATGGACAGTGATGGGACACTAGATGTGGAGGGCTCTGAGTTACTGCAGAGAATTCCTTCCCAGACATCTGGCGGCTGGGTCTTGCCCACATTTTCAGAGTCTAACTGATCACTGTATCTATGGTCAGGAAGGAATTTTCTCCCAGGCCAGATTGGCAGAGAGGGTTTTTTTTGCCTTTCCTCTGCAACATGAGACACTTGCGGGTTTAAATTAATGTAAATGGTGGATTCTCCGTAACGTGAAGTCTCCAGATCATGATTTGAGGTCTTCAGTAACTCAGCCAGAGGTTATGGGTCTATTACACAAGTGGGTGGGTGAGGTTCTGTGGCCTGCAATGTGCAGGAGGCCAAACTAAATGGTTATGATGGTCCCTTCCGGCCTTAAAGTCCATGAGTAGTTGGACAGTTCCTTATCAAGCATCAGAGCTTTCCTTTCATGGGAATTGTGTATTTTAGCATTAGCTTAATTAAATGTCCCCCAAACAAGATATGCTACCTGCTGGGACAGTTCTATTGACTCATTCCTCTGGAAAGAATCTAAGGATTGGAATATTGTTACCAGGTAGTTAAAAGGGAAGAGAAAGAAAGCAGTTAAGGCACATTTTAAATCTCAGAGTAGCAACCATATTAGTCTGTATCCTCAAAAAGAATGGGAGTAGAGGATGCATCCGATGAAGTGGGCTATAGCCCACGAAACCTTATGCTCAAATAAATTTGTTAGTCTCTAAGGTGCCACAAGTACTCCTGTTCTTTTTTAAATTTCTCTACACCTTATGGCAATGGCTATATAGTGAGCAGCTAATTCACTGCTCTAGTTCATGATTTCTAAATTTTTCCATGAAGATTTAATTTCATATTCCACAATGATATGCAAAGTTTGCGCCATGATATAAAAGTCTATTAATATTTGCACTAAGGCAGCAAACCACCACCACTTTTTGACCTACAACCCCTTAATTAATATGACAGATGGAAAATAGCTGCAGTATGGGTTGTTAAATTACTACAGGATTAGCACCTCAGAATGTAATGAAAATAAATTGAGCCCTTATGTTTGCAGCCAGTTGTCTACAGTATCTATTTCTATAATAAATCCACCTGTCTCTAACACATTTTGCAGCTAGTGCACAGACCCATTTGGAGAAAAAAGTGCTCTCTTCCCCCAAACTATTTCTCTAACTTGGAAGGATTATTCAGTTATGTGTGTTAAGTACATTTGCTGCTATATACCAACCTATGCTAGAGGGATGGGCCAAAAGTGCAAATTTTAGATCCCTATTCAGATTTGTGCATGTTCAAATTTAGATCTAAGCCCATCTCTAAAATGTAGTAGTATAATCACAGTAGCAAACAAACCATTATAATTTACCAAAATACACATGTACAGTAGTGGTAGGTCTCATTTGTTATGCTGATATAGAATTGATATACAAACTGAGGAATATTTTAACCTGCTATTTATTCAAGCTCTTCACTGAAGGTAATGGCTTGTTAATAGGTTTCATCTTTAAAAGAAATTTGAATGCTTCTCATCACATCAAATACATCTGAAATTAAGAATCATGCACTGAATAAATAGCACAAATGAAAGGAGTATAATAAGTGAAATACAAGAATTTCTCCAAAACTACATTTTCATGCAACAACGTTGTGGAAGAGAATTTTCAACTGTGGGATGGCAGTTCATGGGGTTAATGGCGCAATACATAAGCAAGAAATAATAAGAGTATGGACAAAAGGAAGAGAAGGAGATGAAGGTTAATGCTAGGAGAAGATTAGATTTGAAGCGAGAATGTAAAATAGCAGGGAAAAACCAACTGTTGAACCACATTTGAGGCTTGAAATTAGAGGAAGCATTTTTTTTTAAAAAGGTAATTTTCAATTTTGATGCCAACACCACCTTGGCATTGGTACACCTTTCATCTTATAATTAAAGTCAATCTGCTCCTGGACCTGATCTTCTTAGTAACATCTCATCACAGCTAACTAAAGTATACTAATGATATTAGTCAGAGAATACTGTCCAGGTGCATAAAAAGGGTCCAAGAAGTAGATTCAATATAATTAAAGGACTACAGTCAGCCAAGAGAATACACAGGCCACCCTGGAAACTATATCTGTTTTTGTATCATGTAGAATGTTGACACTGAATCAGCTTCGCTGGCACTATTCATTTTCTGGTTCCAAAGGGTCAGATGTGCAATCATGGACAACAGAACACCAATATTGGCAGATGTAGCTATAATATGTGAAATTTTCAAATGCAACTTTATGTAATGGAAATAGGGATAAAGCTTCCAAGAGGGCCCTTCCATTATGACATCTTTCCCCTAATGTCATTGAAATAACTCTTGGAGGGTTTCCAACAAAAAAATGAATGTAGTCATTGAGGAGTAATTCAAGAGGCTAAATGTGAATGTCACAAATCTAAAATACTCCTGTGGTTCCTACTGGTGAAATGGTACTACAGATTAAAAGGCTTTTATATTCCCCAGCATTTAGTTTAATTCACTGACCTGATGGAGTGAGATAACCATGTACGGATGACTGTATAATGCTAAATGGATAAATAGAATAAGTGTCAGATGCTATGACTACCATGTTTCAGTTCTGAAACATGAACTCAGTTTAAATCCTCTATACTGGTTATGGTTTACATGATTGCAGCAGTAGGGGTTGTGGGATAAGTTATCAATTCCACATACACCCCTGACCAACATAAATTTCACTCACAAAAGCGCAACTGTGAACAGTGCTACATTGGCAGGAGATGCTCTCTCACAGACATAGCTACCGCCACTCATTGGGGTGGTTTAAATATGGCAATGGGAGTGCTCTCTCCCATCGAGATGGTATTTGTACATTCAGAGTCTGGGTAACCCTCTCAGAATTGAAGATGTTTGCTATGCTGAAACTTACAAAATGTGCCTTCTCTACCAGGTACAGACAGTTATTGGCACTCCTTCAGCTTTGAATATTTGTCAAAGAAAATAAAGAAACATTATTAGCCCACATTTATTTTCTATAACAATCTTGGACTAATAATCTATTATTAATAAACTGATTATATCTGCAGAAAAGCGGGCAATTGGCGGGGCTGATGGAGCAGCCAATCCAGGGCCAGAAAGGCACTATATAAGACAAGCAGCAGAAAGAAGTTCAGTTGTTGTGTGCCACTTGACTAGGGAGGACCAGGTGGCTGGTTGGCTAGAGAAGAAGCAGCCCATGAGCAGCTCACTGCAGAGAACTGAGTCCAGGGAAGGCTGCCAGAGAGCAGGTGCCTGGCAGGCTGGATAGGGTAGCAGCAGGACCATGAAAAGGTCAGTGTGGGTAGGCTGAGCTGAGGTGACTTAGCCCAGGACCTGGCCAGACCAGTTGAGGGTACTGAGATGTGCCCTGCTGGTCTGGTTGCAGACTGAGCCCAGGGAGGTCTGCTGACAAGGACAAGAGCTGATGGTACCGAGATGAGCCCCAGCTGGTTGGATGAAGAAGGTAGCGCCTGTCAGATCCAAATACCATTCTGTTCCACAGGGAATTGCAACATTTCATAATTTGTTCTTGTTCTCAACTGGAACAAGCAGCTAAACATTCAAAGTTTCCCACTAAAATTTCAAAAATCCCTCAAACACTGAATAGGAACTTTCAATATATTTAATAGTTATGTTTACCTTAACAATAACTTTAATAGAACAAAGTCTAAACAATTTGTAACTTTTCCCATTGAATATTGTGAACAATATCAGCACGTTCCCATGAGATATGTTTTTGATTTTGCTGAAACAATGTTTTGACAGAAAATAACTTGCATCAAAAAAAAATTTGATTAGTTCTACTCAGTATCATGGGATTGACAGGATGGCATATCCATCCTGGGATCCAGAGGATGAGAAAAGCATATCAGGGAGCCTGGAGTGGGCCCCATCTGAGTAATCAGTACTGGGCCACCTGAAGTTTCCTTTTCAGGTTTTTGGTCCTTAGGAGGATGAGCCTGAGTGAGACAAGTCAGAAGTTTGATAGCAAATTGAGACAAGTTAGGCACCTGTCATAAACAGATGGTTAAGGGTTAATGTCTCTTTTACCTGTAAAGGGTTAACTAGCTCAGTAAACCTGGAACACCTGACCAGAGGACCAATCAGGAGACAAGGTACTATCAAATCTCGGTGGAGGGATGCCTTTGTTTGTGCTTTTTGGGTTTTTTCTTTGTTCTCTCTGGGTTCTGAGAGGGGCCAGACATGTAAGCAGATTTCTCCAATCTTTCTGAAAAAGCCTCTTCTGTTCAATTTAGCAAGTACTAGTTAGAAAGGCGGTTTAGTCTTTTTGTTTGTTTTCTTTATTTGCAAATGTGTATTTTGCTGGAAAGATTGTATCTCTGTGGTTGCAACTTGTATTTGTGCTGGGGGGAGGATTCTCTCTAGTGTCTATAAGCTGAAAGACCCTGTAACATTTTCTATCTTGATTTTACAGAGACAATTTTTACTTTTTTCTTTCTTTTATTAAAAGTTTTCCTTTTTAAGAACCTGATTGATTTTTTGGTTATCTTGTGTAAGACCCAAGCGGAAGGAGTCTGCACTCACCAAGGAATTGGTGGGAGAAAGGAGAGAAGGGGGGAGGAAAAGCCTGATTTCTCTCTATGTTAGGATTACTGTCTCTCTCTCAGGGAGAGTCTGGGATGGGGAGAGAAGGGGGTGGGGAAAGGTGAATTTCCTCTCTATTTTAAGATACAAGGAGTTGAATCACAGGGATCTCCCAGTGTTACCCAGGGAGGGGAGAATCTGGGAGGAAGAAAGGAGGGGAATGGTTTATTTCCCTTTGTTTTGAGACCCAAGGGGCTTTGGGTTTTGGGGTCCCCAGGGAAGGGTTTGGGGGCCAGAAAGTGCCCCAAAACACTATATTTTTGGGTGTTGGCAGCTCTACCATTTCTAAGCTAGTAATTAAGCTTAAGAGGGTTCATGCAGGTACCCCATCTTTTGGATGCTAAGGTTCAGAGTGGGGTTCATACCTTGACAGCACCAGAAAAGGTGCCCTGCACCTTGGTTCATCCCTGGAGCAGTACTTCTTTCTGCTCTGTCAGAGTATGTCAGTGCCAGAACAGTGTAGGGTAAGTGAGGTCTTAGCAGATATGGTCCAAAAGCTCAGGGTGAAAACTCTGTTCACTTGAGCACTAACAGACAGCCTGACTGGATGATTGCAGTATTGGGTGTAGGTTCTGCTCTGTTATTCGTAAAAGGTCAAATAACCAGGCTCAGCTGGAATTATCCAAAGATTTTTAGTCAAAGATTAATACAACACAAATACAGAAAGGAAGACTATATGTTACCAAACCAATCTGAAGCCTGGATAAGTGACTTCAGTACAATGCACTCCCAGCTCCCAGAAACTACCTTCCTTATACATTGTGCTCGAAACAAAAAATTCCTTTCCCATAACTGATCTATACATGGAATTCCTTGTATAGTATCTCAGCTTACCTAATAAATAAGATAAAGATATTGGATTAAAAAATTATAGAACACTTCTATAGCAGTCAGTAATTCTTAATGAGCTAAGAATCTCTCTCAGTGGATCATCTCAGGCACTAAAGACATTGTAGTAACAAGTATCCCTCAATCACAAGAAATCCCTTCCTGGACATCTGGACACAATCTCCGTGGGCCAACAGGGTCAGGCTAAAATCATATACATCCCACCATTTGGTCACACACTAAACTTTAATACTGAGTCCCTAGAATCACATGTACAAAAAGCTAGCATTTTAGATACAAGACACTTTGGTTCATGTTCCTAGGATCAGGGGAAGTTTGGTTCATTTACTCTGACCTCTGTTTTCAAGTGTTGCCTTGAGCTCTTGAGAAACAGTTTCAGGCAGGCTTCTTCACTAAGCACACTCAGAAAGCTAGAGGAGTGACACAGAGCACCAACTAGATTATATCCCTCTCCTAGGCAGAATAGGCACCAGGAGGGCCCTTTGCTAACAGGCACTGAAGCTTTGCATGAGGGACAAGTCAAATTCCAGAGACTTAAACTCCTGTTATGCTAGCATCCCTCCACAGTAGGAGTGAAAGGTCCTAACCTAACAAACTTAACTAAGCAAAAATGTATGTGGTTTTTGTTTTTAGTTAATGAGCAATTAAATAAAGACTTGTTATTTGGTTTGTAACACTAGCACAGTGCTCCGAGAAAGAGGCGGGGGTTCCATCTTGCTGCTGCAAGGGGTAAGAAGGAATTGAGGGACAGCTAAACCCTCTCTGTCCCTGGGGTGGGGGTAGGCATAAGGACATCTAAGGTAGAGGTGCGACCTCAACGGATACTTCTGGCCAAGCGAATCTGAGCTCACATACATGGGGCACAAACACACCAAGAGTGCAACCTATTTGGACAATCACTTGGTCAGCTTTCTGAAGCTACTCACGGGGTTAAGAAAACTAATGGTAGCCTTCAGGGAAAGGGATTAGTGGATAGTGATCAGTTTAAGCATTGAGGATGAGAAATGCAATTGGTCATATGGATATAACCACCAGATAGGTGTGTGCACATGGGATGTAAGAGGCACTAGCAGCACTGAATGAGCCATGCAATATAAAAAGAGCAATATGAAAAAGGATTGGCCAATACACTCATTTAAACAAGAAATTTTAATTTAAAATTGTCCCTTGGTTCACCAGTCTAGTCCAACTCCTTGCTGAAGTCAATTGGGGAATATAACCCTAATATCCCTCATTCAGTCATTCATCTGCCTGCAGAGCTGCATTTGATATATCAAATTAGCTATAAAAGCAACAGATGATTAGTGACAAGAGGGACACAAGCAGACAGGCCAAACCCATGGGAAAAAAATGCAAAAATTGGGCTTATTGGCTTGTTGACTAGTAGCTTGATGATTTTTTTTTATCAGCTCCCGGCAAGCAGGGGTTGATGGGGGGTGGGGAAAAAGAGAGTCGGGGTGCACAGAAGGCCCACCACAGTCCCAGACTGCACGCTGGGGGGAGGGGCAGGGATCTAGTCACAGAGTGTTGGGGTTCTTAGGTATTGGGTTGTTTGGCCTTGTTTTGAAATGAGATTAGCTTGAGTTTTAGCTTATTGTTAAAGTCAGGGTGCTTATTTACTGCGTGAAAGCTGGCAACTGTGGACACGAGTAGCCTTGGCCCATGCAGCAGGAGGCCCTTCACTAAAGCTCCAAGTGACTTTCAGAAAGAATTCACATCTGTTCTTAAAACAGATGAACTTGCGCAGTATTTCATTCAGAAGGGCCAGGGCACTGAGTAAAGGTTTCAAGCGCATGACCTGAAATATTCAGTTATGGCGCTTTATATTAGGATGCAGTAACCACTAGAGGTTAAGCTGCAGGACAGGAGTAGGTAGAATGAAGGGAAAGTGATTATTAGGACTTCACCTTTTCAACAGCACTGAACAGTTAACTAATTAATATGCACAATATCCCTGTGAGGTAGGCAAGTATTAAATGTCCTCACTTTTAAGGATGTGGAGTGGAGGCACACAGAAGTTAAGGGCCAGATTATGGCTTGCCTTTCAATGGTGTGAAAGTTGAATGGGAAGACAGAGCCCCCATTCTCCTCAAGCACCTGCCCAGAGGTCACCCACCATCACTGCCCTCGTGCTTTCTAAACACGAGAACAGGGAGAGTGTTACAACTCCAGTAGCACACAGCAATCTGAGGCAGGGGAGGTTGAGCAGTGTCCCTGCCCTATGCTATATGGACTGAAGCTACAGGGCATGACAGGGAGTAAGAGCCATGTTTAACTATAAACTCCAGCTTCAAGCAGCAAAGGCTCTTGGCCTGCCAGTGTGCCTGCAGGGGGAACATTTCCAGGGAACACTACTTGCATAATGTCTCTGCCCCTCTCCCAGGTAAAAGCCCAAAATGAGTTGTCAAAAGCCACAAAACAAGTCATTTGCAGAGCGGGATTCCTAGCTTCTAGTACCAGACTACTAATACACTTCTTTTTGTGCCTACTATCCAGCAAATAAGTGGAAGTGTCAAAATTGTGGGGAGAGAATCAGGAGATGAAAAAGAAATCTTAATCCACTGGCGGAAGGGGGAAGAGTAGGAGAGGAGATTGTAGTGCATGGAGAACTGTGTAAGAGTTGGAAGCTATCGCTTCAGCATAGGGGATTACTGGACCTGCTTGCAGGTGAGGGGACTATGAAGGAAAGTTAAGTGCGTGAGCAGAGTCAGATCAACAGACAACTGAGTCCAAGATGGGGTGAGTTGTGTTTCTGTTTTAGGAGGCAGTTAGCTTAGTCTCTGTCTTGGGGGTTGTGTGTTATCTTTGTCAATTCTAAGAAATGAAATGGTGTTACATTAAAAGCATAAAAATACTCTTGCTGAAAGATTGTAATCTTTGCTTATATGCCATAAACAAACAGGGGAAGAAGGAGGAACTTGCTCCTTGGAGACCATTCCTCCTGCTGATAATAGCCCACTTTAATTGAATTGTCTTGTTAGAATTGGTTAGGCAACTCCCATCTTTTCATGTACTGTGTGTTTGTGAAAATATACATATCTTCCTACTGTATTTTCCACTCCATGCATCTGATGAAGTGGGTCTTAGCTCATGAAAGCTTATGCCCAAATAAATTTGTTAGTCTCTAAGGTGCCAAAAGTACTCCTCATCATTTTTGCTGATACAGACTAACATGGCTACAACTCTGAAAGTACAGTGAAGTGAGTGGAACCTTAACAAGACACTGGAGATGTCATTACTGGCTTCACAGGTATAGGAGTTAAATCTAAATCTCCCTTTCCATTTTTGCCTTAATAAAATTAAACTGATTTTCCTAGGTACATGATCCCTTTTTAGTGATTAACATGTCAGCTAGTTCAACCTTTGGAGAAATAGGACACCATCGTGTGAGAAAAGCTGTACTCAGAGACCACTGGGCATTTAATTTTGGTGCATACATTTCTAACTAACAAAACTAACAATGCATCCACAACTACATCTACAGAGGAATTCAGGTATTTTTAAATACTTTGTGTACTTCCCAAATCCACGTATTGATTTGATCATAGAGTTGGTTAGGTCTCTTAAGGATACAGGCATATGTTTGCAAATAGATTTTTGTTTAAAAAGCCACCTCATTCATCTAAACAGTTCTGTCAATATTTCTGGAATATAAATACACAATTTAGTTGTATGTGGATTGTATAGCATGCCTAGAGAATGTGATTAGAAGTCCATTCACCTTCAATGAATTTATTATATTTTATTAGTGTTATTAGGATACTGTAGTATTACAAAAATATCAGTAACAAGTATAAATAAGATTGCACCCCAGTAACACCATTATTACTCTAAAGCTGGCTGGGAATTTTCCACTCAACTGCATTTTCCATTGAAAAATAAATTTCTGAAAAATGTTGCAAATTCTGCCTTTTTTAAATTTTTCTCTAGGAAACAAATATTTTGTTTCAGTTCAGCATTAAACTGCATTGTTACATCTCATGTTCCTTTCTCTGTGGTCAGGGCTCCCTGGCCAATCTACATCTCCTGGAGCTTATGTGTACACTTACCCCCTTAGTTAATGATTGACTGTAAGTCTTTGCACTTACACAGTAGTACTCTACTGCAACTGGTTGGACATTTTTACATGAAGATGTTTTTTTCTGGCTGAGTCATTCTGGCATATCATGGAAGATTTAGACCATCTTGGAGAGAGAGAATGGCCCAGAGAGAAAGAGAATGGAGACTGGGGACATTAAGCACCCAAACTGTAACTCGAGTGAGGCATCACAGTGGTGCAGGTGGCTGTAATTTAAGTGCCAAACCAAACCAAAATTAAATATTATTTTGACATTTCCAAATTGAAATTTCAGAATGTTTTGTTTCATGAAAAACATTTCAGCTTCATTCCAATTCAAACAAAACCAAATACTGAAATATCAATATTCTGCAGAATCCCAAGTTTTGATCAGCTCTATACTTTGCAAACATTAGTTAAAGTTCAGAGGCAAGTAAATATTAAGCTGTTTTACCATCTATAAAATGGAGTTCAGAGCAGTAAATTTATGCTCAGTTTTAAAGCATCTGGCTTCGACTGAGATAGCTCTTCATACTCCAACTTTTTCCAAATTTGCAGGTATAACCTGTTCTCTGAATCTTTGTAAAATACCAAAATAGTGAACTTTATGAAATTTGAATGAAAATTTTCAAAAAATTCCTCCAATTTTATACACATTTTGCATACCAGAAAATGGCTTTTGTCCATAGCTGTTGCGGTCTGCTATGGAATTTGATTTAGTCAATTTATAGTATGCTCATCATGACATTTCTAAACTTAAAATACGAATGAATATATTTCCTACAATTAGTGCACTTCTAATGGATCCAATCTAACTCACTAAAAATAATGCATAGACTACAAATGACCTTAATGGGAGCTGGGTCAAGCTCTCAGTGCCCTTCTATCTAGGCATACACAAGTACCAGACTGGATCTTTAGTATACAGAGTAAAAATAGTTTACTCCATTTGCACAGAAAAGATAAAGAAATTGATTAATTTTATCAGCTCTTTTGCCAAAATACCTTTTCCACAAAGCAGCAAACATGCTGATGTTTAGACGCTATGGTGATTAGTTCAACGTAAGTACATAGATAGTGACTACAATTAGTATATCTATTTGCAACAGCTGATTTTGAGTTGCAGTATGTATGCCAAAAAGCAACTGAGGCCATAGAACCAGGATTCCTTTTCTTCTATTATACAACTTTATAAGGGTTGGGTAAAATTTTTCAGATTTAATTAAAAAAATCTCTACTATGATTAGATATCATGTGTGTGAAACAAATTTCAGCTCAATGTGAATTTTTATAGCCATGTTAAAGCCCTGAAAATATGAGTTTGTAGTGGGAATGCTGACAACCATAAATGTAATGGAGTGAACAGCACTGCTGTAATTTCTGATGCAATCTTATTGATATGACTAGTGGGGAGACTAAAGGTAGCACCAATAATTCTACTTTATTTTCTTACACTCTTTCAGAGTTAAAATTCTCAATGGTTGCATCTGACATTAATTTCATTTGAAGAAGGACCCTGAAACACGTTATTGCTCATGGTATCCTCCTGACAAGAGACAACAGCAAAGATATATATTCTGTGTTACAACCAACTAAACCCAAGTGATAAAATTTTACTTGGACATCATTTCTTTCAAGGTTTACCTAAACACATGCTGGGATTAAATTCAAAGGTGAATTTATTAGAACTTTGAAGTCTCAAGATTTGAAAAGATACAGCAAATTCTGGTTTAATTATACAAGAATAGGGACATCAACACTGGCGTTCGCGAACAATCCTAAAATTAAAACTAGAGTTCCTCTAGTGCAGAAATTCTGATCAATATTTTTTTTTTTCCAGAGCAGTAACAAAGTTCCTGTTAGCAGGTTATCATCTCATTCAGCCATCTCACTCAGCAGCTGCTGAATTGGCCTAGTGCCCAATGCCAGGCTAGCACTGCTCCCCTCCTCCTGCATGGCTGCCAGTATAGCAGTAAGAATGTAGGTTTGCAGACTCAAGAGGATTCAGTAGCTCAGATAAGCAGCCAATTTTTAACCCTTTCTAGTCTGAACCCAAATCCTAGAGGCTAGCTCATTCCTATTTAAGCCAATCCTTCTGCAACTGAAATCATCTTATCAATGCCCAATACAATGACGGAGACAAGGTGGGTGAGGTAATATATCTTTTATGGGACCAACTTCTGGTGGTGAAAGAACATTGCAAACAATGAAAAAGTCACAGCTACACTTCAGACATCTTTATAAATCATGTGCTTCACTTACTTTGCCTGCTACTTCACATATTTCAAATAAGGACTTAATTTAGATTTCCCAGGTATGTATGTGTATTATAGAAACAATTTTTAGACATCTCTATTGAAGTATATAAACATAGGAGAATGCAGCAGTACGTAACTAGATGGAAGAGATGCCAAGCCTGGTGGCACGTGCCTTCAATAGAGAACATCTTGTGTGGTGACTGCAGGCTGCTTGCTTTCCACCTTCAAAGAAAACAGGAGCAGAGGGGGAAGTCACCTCCTGCCCATAAATCACATAATGCTGCAATATTTCTTCCCATCACAGACCTCCCTGATTTTCCCCCTCCCCAACATATATATGTTGAAAAACAAAGCAAGGCCAGTTACCAGGGATCAGGAGGAACATATTAAACATTTGGGCCCAATTCTGCATTATGCTGTGGCCCCTTCTCTCTCCCCCCCCCCCCCACACTCTTTTCCTTCCTTGTATGATATAGAATTGTAGAAGGTTTGTCTAAGGCCTCTACACTGCCCCACAGGCAGCCCCCTTGTCATAATGTTTCTTCCCAGATCTGGACCTTAGGGTCCAAAATATGGGTGTTAGCATGAAAACCTCCAAGCTTAGTTACCAGCTTGGATCTGGTCTTGCTGCCACCAGCTTGGAATTATACAGTGCCTAGCTCACTGTGGTCTCCCCAAAACCTTCCTTGGGGGACCCCCAGACTCAGATGCCTTGAGTCTTACAACAAAGGGAAATAACCCCCTCCCCTTGTTTCCTTGTTACTTCCTCCAAGGCTCCCCTCCATGGACGACCCTAGGAGATTCCCTGCTTCCAGTCCTGGAAACACAAGTACCGAGAGATCTAATCTCTCTTCCCCCTCACCCAGAGGGTATGCAAAGTCAGGCTTAGTAAATCTAACACAAAGATTTTCCCCCCGACTTCTTCCTCCCACCAATTCCCTGGTGAGCTGCAGACTCAATTCCCTGGAGTCCCCACTAAAGAAAAACTCCAACAGGTCTTAAAAAGAAAGAAAAAGGACATTAAAAATAGTCTCTGTATAAAGGTGACAATATACAGGGTCAATTGCTTAAAAGAAAAATGAATAAACAGCCTTATCCAAAAAAAATACAATTTAAAACATTCCAGCAACTACACACATGTAAATACAAAAGAAAACAATATAAACCTATTGTCTTACTATCCTTGTACTTACAACTTGGAAACAGAAGATTAGAAAACCTGGAGATAGAAAAATCACTCTCACAGCCGAGAGGGCACAGACCCAAGACAAAGAACAAAGAACTCCCACCCAAAACTTCCCTCCACACAGATTTGAAAAAGTCTTGTTTCCTCATTGGTCCTCTGGTCAGGTGTTTGGTTCCCTGTTAACCCTTTACAGGTAAAAGAACATTAACCCTTAGCTATCTGTTTATGACACCCCGGCATAGGGACATGCCAGGAGTGTATCTGAGCAAGAAAGGAGGTGTGGCCTAAGAGCTCCACACTGACTATTCTGGCACAGCTCAGCAGTTCTTAGGGAGCTGTTCACAGCCAACTTTATAACTTAACCAACTTACTGATGGGGCCAGACAGGCCGAGAATTAGCAAGTGCACAGATGATTTAAAGGCACATCCCTTCCCTTGCCACAGGTTTTGGTCAGCACTGCTCAGAATCAGGGCTACTGTATATTGAATTAAATAAGAGCTGTTTCCAATAAACACACTTTTCAGCTAGGACCATCTATCCTAGCTTTTCTTTTTATACTTTGGAAATCTGGTCCTGAATTCCCTTTTAAAGAATGAGTAGTGCTTCTGGGATCTCATTTCTGGGGTGCCTAATTTGAAATCGCTTACAGAAGGGGAACCTGATTTTCCAGAAGTGCTAATTATCGACTAAGGCATCACAAACTGGGCATCTGAAAACCAAGGTACCAAAATCACTAGTTACTTGTGAAACTCTTCATTTGTGTTCAGGAAAGGAAGTGACAGCATGTATACACAGTCTCCACAGTACCGCCTAAAAGTGCCCCAATCTGATCATGGCTGAGTTGGTTCAGTCTATAGCTCTCTTCAGTCCATGGTCTACTTAGTAAGACTACCAACAAAAGGATGACACATTAGTGGTAGATGTGAATCTGTTTGTGCCATGAACGTTTGATCACTTGGAAATGAATTGAGGCCAGGAACTCATTTTATACAGGCCCTCAGACTTTCAGCAGGTAATATTTGGTCACTGTCAACCCAGGCTAGATTACACTCAGTAATAAAACATGAACACCACCTAGTTTATATATAGCATTTTTCATCTGTCCATGTCAGAGGAGAGAAGTATCAATATTCTCATTTTACAGGTGGGGAAACCTGAGGCATAATGGAGGTGACCAGCAGCACAGCTGAGACCAAAACCCAGGTTTTAAGTCTCAGTCTAGTTCTTCTCTGTTAGGCAACACTGCCTGGAAATGACAGGCTATGTATCCTAAAACCCATTTTCTGAGCCACTGAGTCCCCTCTCTGGAATGTAATAATTAATTACCATGTTTCTTAAATATGCTCTTGGGTGCTCCACATTCTACACTGTTCTTACAGTCATTATTTTATTTCATTTCTTGGGATGCTAATGGGTTTCTGACAAAAAAACCCTTCTCCTAACTCACTTAGAGAGAGAAGAGTTTTAAAGTGTTTGTATCTTATTTTCCATTATACCAACCACAGTCATAAACCAGTGCTGTCAAAATGAGTTTTATGCATTTCCCATTTTTTCATTGTTTTCCCAATATTTACTACAGTGTAACCTGCATTTTCCTTTTAGTATAGTAACTAGATTCATTAGCATCTACCTGTTGGGATTTCCATGTAGTTAGCTGCGGTTAACTTCACAGCCTGAAAGCATGTTTATGGCAGTGGGTGGTGCAGAGATTCCTTTCCCACAGTGCCTACCAGAACTTTGCATGGGATAGAATGATCTCTGCTAAATCCCTGAACTGGGAGCACAGTGCACCTCCTTGGTCCTGGTCCTGGCTCAGTTCCACTAGCTGGTGCTGGGAGGTGCAGGCCAGGCCCTTCTCCAACCTGTTTTGGGGAGGCTGTCAGTATTAACGTTATTCCTTCCTTCCACTCAGATCAACCAGGAGGAGACTGAACAGTCCTGTGCAGGGCTATGGGTGAGCAGTGCTGCTTGCCCTCTCTTGATACCAATACTCACCTGTTTAGGGCTCGTCACAATTTTGTCCTATGCGGTCGATTAACAAACAACAACCTATAGTTTTCTTTTCTCTAAATCTTAAATAAGGTTTCCTCTCAAGATTCACATCATGAAAGTTTCAAGCTAAGGCAACCAAGTCTGTATCTCAGCACTTAATTTGAAGCCAGTATTTCAGTGTCATAGTGGGGTACAGGGCCGGCGCTTGCATTTAGGCGGCTTAGGCAATCGCCTAGGGCGCCAGCATTATTAGGGGACAGCATTTTGCCGGAGGGGGCGGCAGGCGGCTCCAGTGGAGCTGCCGCAGTGGTGCCTGCGGACGGTTGGCTGATCACTTGGCTGCGGTGGACCTCCTGCAGGCATGACTGCGGCAGCTCCACTGGAGCCGCGGGAGCAGCCGACTGTCCACAGGCAGGACTGCGGAGCCAGGGGACCAGCGCGCGGGCTGGTGAAATGGCCGTGTGCCTAGGCGCTCAAACCCGTAGCGCCGGTCCTGGTGGGGTACCTTAAATTGAGTTCCAACGTCAAGACTGAGCCCTCAATCACATTGCGAACACCTACTAAAATAAAGCTTCACACATTAGAAGGAGAAAAATGAAAACTGGCAGTTTTGCACAGCCATTATTTGGAGATAAAATTGTACAACAATTCCAAACTGGATACCTGGAAGATCCTATCTGTACTATGGACAGGGAAAGATGCTTCTACCGATACCAATATATTCTGTATTGTAAGAGTGATCCTTGAGAGCTGAGACAAAAACCAGGAGAGGAGGAGTCACAGCCCCAAGTAAAGGGCCTTGTAGAAACCTTTTACACTAGGCAAACACACTGAGTGGAGTGAATAGTGGGTGAAAGTGTTCAAATGTTAAAACAAAGTTCACTTTTGCCATGTTCATGCATCTTGTGTGTTTACTTTCCAGGAACATTCATGTGAGCGGGTATTTAAGGACAAATGCTCAGGGACAGTGAATTTTACTCTGAAGCCCTCAAATACTTACACAGCTCTGCTGCTTCTCTAACCCACTGATGAAGTCACCACAGACTTGCTTTCTCTCCTCTGCACACACTCCAGAAATAAGGGATTACAGGCCAGTGAGCCTGCCGTGCATATAGCTGGAAATTTCCACTACATGCATCCGACGAAGTGGGTATTCACCCACGAAAGCTCATGCTCCAATACATATGTTAGTCTATACGGTGCCACAGGTGCTGCTTTTACAGATACAGACTAACACGGCTACCTCTCTGATATATAGCTTTAGGTTTCAGAGGCTCCTTGGATTTGCACACTTGGAACAACTTGTATTTTCTAGCAGCATGTTGACAGTTTTGAACGTTACATTAATCCAGGCTCCTACAGGAGATTTCAGGCTCACAATGAAGTGTGAACTCCCTCCTCCTCCTCTCCCCTCCCCATTTTCATGTACTTTGTTTGATTTTGCTTGAATTTTAGATCAGGATAGGTAAGCTGCCGTTTACATTTGATACTCAGATTAATGAGCTCGGCATGAATTAAGCTTTAACCAAAAGAGAAGGGATGAATCTCTCTGGACCTTACTAGAAAGCCTTTCACTCCCAACATTGTAGGAGTGGTCTGTGAATGTCAAAGTGTCACCTCCACTCTGAACTTTAGGGTACAGATGTGGGGACCTGCGTGAAATAACCCCTACACTTATTTATGAGTTTAGATCTAGTAGCTTCCACCACCAAATAGTTTAAACAAATGTTTATGGGAGAGTCATTTGGAAACTCTGTTTTCCCCCCAAATATTTCCCCAGTCTTTATCCCCCTTTTCCTAGCAGGTTTGAGACTGATTCACCTCCCACCAATTCCTGGGGAGCCCAGATCCAAAAAACCTTTGGATCTTAAAACAAGGAAAAATCAATCAGGTTCTTAAAAGAAGACTTTAATTAAAGAAAAAGGGTGAAAAGAATACCTCTGTGAGATTAGCATGCCAGCTACTCTCACAGACACAGATTCAAAACACAGAGGATGTCCTCTGGGCAAAACCTTAGTTACACAAAGAAACTCAATTTGATTCTTCCTCTATGCAAAAAGAAGTCACAAAAGAAAAACAAACAAAAACAATCTAATACATTCCTTCTATAAACACTTACTACTTTTAAGAAATGTCAGATGGCTAATTCCTGGATCCTTCACTCTGGCACACTTTATTCTGAACAGACCAAAGACTGATTTCCCTCCTCCCTCTTTGAAAGCATCTTGTCCCCCCATGTGAACTTAACTCTTTACAGATAAAGGAGGAATTAACCCTTAACTGTCTGTTTATAACAGTGAGCAACAGGCATTTAAACATTAAGAGACAGATTTTCATAGCAGAAGGGGGACATCACCATGAAGATCCACTTCAGACATCCAGCCCTCCTCCACGTGATTGTGCCCACCCATTCATCAGAACAGACTTGCAGAGCCCACCACAAACCTACTAGATCCCCTGTGACTCCACAATGCCTGTGACAGTCCTCCATCCCCCTGCCCTTGGTCACATTTGCCCCCACACCTCAGAGAAGGGTCTCCATGGCAAGGTGAAAGCTCCCACATTTGTTACCTGAGACCCAGCCCCCAGATGGAGCACTCAGGTCACCAACAGCCTGGCTGGCAGGCTCCTTCCTTCCCCTACTGCCTTTGGCTGAGAGAGTGCCCTGGGAAAGTCCAAGACCCTCCAGACTGGGGCATTGGCCTGGAGGAGCCAAGCACTGCATGTGCCAAAGCCCCACAAAGCATTGGCATAAGGAAGCCTCTCCGCCCCTCAGCTAAGCTCTGGAGTAAGTGATTTCGAGCTTGTTCATGCCCTGACCCTGCAGGCTCCATAGCAGCTCCTGTGGCAGGGGCATAGCACACTCTTCACCCTTCTCTCTCTCTTTCTCTCTCTCTCTCTCACACACACACACACACACACACACACACACACACGTCCTGCCCCCAGGGAGCACACGGCTGCTCCTTCCTCTAGGCACCCTCACCTGCTGAGCCACTTCTCTGGCAGGGTTTGCTGAAGCCCCTGAAGTCAGGTTTCCTGAGCCCTAATGCACAATGCATCCTTAGGGCTTAACCCCTTCCTGCCCATGCTGTAGCCAGAGATGGCTGAGTTATGTCGGTGGCTAATAGCAGTCTAGAGGTGTTAGCTGCCTTTCGACACTGCGCAGGCAGGAAGGGACAAGCTGCTTCCAGCCACTGGTGGGAGGGAGGGAAGAAATGAGTGCTGCAAAGACATGGGCCATGTCATTCCTTCCCCCGCTCCTCTTCCCCAATGGCTGGAAGCAGCTCCCATCCTTTCCCTCCCACACGGTGCCAAAAGGCTGATGCTGGCCTCATTCTGTTGTGAACCCTGGCAGAAATATGGGCGGGGGGGCTGTCTGACCCTGTGTGCCCTCCCCCACGTGTTGCCTTGGGAAGATATAGTGCCAAGTATCAGGAGGGGGGTGTCATAAACAGATAGTTAAGGGTTAATGTCTCTTACCTGTAAAGGGTTAACAAACAGGGAACCAAAAACACCTGACCAGAGGACCAATCAGGAAACAAGATACTTTCAAATCTCGGTGGAGGGAAGCCTTTGTTTGTGTTTTTTGGGTTTGGCTTTGTTCTCTCTGGGTCCTGAAAGGGACTAGAAGTGCAACCAGATTTCTTGCCAATCTCCCTGCTACAGTCTCTTATATATTCAGAATAGTGAGTATTAAGTAAAAAGGCGGTTATAGTCTTTTGATTGTTTACTGTATTTGCAAATGTGTAGTTTGCTGGAAGTATTTCAAATTGTATTTTTGCTGGGGGGAGGCTTCTTTCTAGTGTCTTTAAGCTGAAAGACCCTGTAACTTTTACCATCTAAATTACAGAGACAACTTTTACTTCTTTTCTTTCTTTTTATTAAAAGTTTTGCTTTTTAAGACCTGTTTGATTTTTTCCCTTTGTTGGGGCTCAAGGGAATTGAGTCTGTACTTACCAGGGAATTGGTAAGAGAAGTGGGGGAAACAAACCTGATTTCTCTGTGTTGTGATTCAAGGAGTTTGAATCACAGTAATCTTCCAGGGTAACCCAGGGAGGGGAAGCCTGGAAGAGGCAACGGTGAGGGAAACGGGGAATCCCTTTGTTTTAGATTCACGAAGCTTGAATCTGTCTCTCTCTCCAGAATAGCCCAGGGAGGGAAAGCCTGAGAAGGAGAGAGAAAGGAAACAAACTTGATTTATCTGTGTTGTGATTCAAGGAGTTGAATCACAGTGATCTCCTACTGCACCCAGGGCGGGAAAGATCTGGGAGGAAGAAGGAGAAGGGGGAGAAATGGTTTATTCCCCTTTGTTGTAAGACTCAAGAAATTTGGGTCTTGGGGTCCCCAGGGAAGGTTTTTGGGGGGACCAGAGTGCCCCAAAACACTATAATTTTTGGGTGGTGGCAGCTTATCAGATCTAAGATGGTAATTAAGCTTAGAGGAATTCATGCTGGTACCCCAACTTTTGGACTCTAAGGTTCAGATTGGGAATACAATACCATGACAGGGGGGGGTCTGTCCCATGGGGCCCAGCCAGGCATGGACTGTGGAGAGCATTGGGTAGAGAGGGTCGTGGTCACCCATTGTGTGTGTGTGTGTGTGTGTGTGTGTAGAGACCTCTCCTTGTGTGTATGTGGAGGTAGGAGTGTGTGTCACCCCTCCCCATGTGAAACCTAAAGCCTTACAGATAAGAAGGTAAATAAAAAGAATCCAACAATACAGTATTTCTTTTGAACAGGGGCCCAGTCAACTTGATGTTAATTTGAATGTTTGTACTATGTAGTTCTGACTGACTGCCATTGAACTCGCTTGAACACGAGTAATTTTACTTGTTGTCCCATACTCAGCATAGGGAAATATGGTCACCCTAATGTTAGCCTGAGAAAACCTGACAACCAATGGCCAGGAGGTTGGACTAGAGAGGGTTGGCAAGGATGAATCTGGGGAAGGAAGCCCTGAGAAAGGGAGAGGTGATGGAAGTTATGCAAAGAGGAGACGAGGCAAAATTCCAAAACTAATATTTTTGTGTGTCTATGGTAACAAGAGAATGGTAATCAAGCTCATAATGCCAACTCTGCCCACATATCTACACCAGCGATACCATCACAGGACCTAACCGGATCAGCCACACCATCACCGGTTCATTCACCTGCACGTCCTCCAACGTAATATACGCCATCATATGCCAGCAATACCCCTCTGCTATGTACATCGGCCAAACTGGACAGTCGCTACGGAAAAGGATAAATGGACACAAATCAGATATTAGGAATGGCAATACATAGAAACCTGTAGGAGAACACTTCAACCTCCCTGGCCACACTATAGCAGACCTTAAGGTGGCCATCCTGCAGCAAAAAAACTTCAGGACCAGACTTCAAAGAGAAACTGCTGAGCTCCAGTTCATCTGAAAATTTTGTTTAATCCTGAGCCGATGGTGTCAAGACTGTGAATGGCTTGCCAGCTACAAAACCAGTTTCTCCTCCCTTGGTTTTCACACCTCAACTGCTAGAACAGGGCCTCATCCTCCCTGATTGAACTAACCTAATTATCCCTAGCTTGCTTGCATATATATACCTGCCCCTGGAAATTTCCACTACATGCATCTGACAAAGTGGGTACTCACCCACGAAAGCTCATGCTCCAAAACGTCTGTTAGTCTATAAGGTGCCACAGGATTCTTTGCTGCTTTTACAGATCCAGACTAACACGGCTACCCCTCTGATAAATGGCACCTAGACTTCTATTCCCTCACCCACTTTTCCTTGTTCAAATTAATCCTTGGCTTTATTGTCTCTTTATTGAAAAATTAAGAATTTAAAAAATATGAGAAAGTGACTTTCAAGATATGCACACCACTTCTGACAGTGAAAGTTCTTACTCTCTGTAAATTCTACTAAGAGTTCAAAGAATTTTGTTATCTCCGCTGTGCAGACTGTCTGCCTAAGGCTACTTTAATATACAGAACCATCTACTTTTGCAATTTTTATGAAAATGTAATCTTGTCATAATGCATCTGTATATTTGTATTTGGCAAGATATATTGTAGAAAATAATTACAATGAATACCCTATGCTCTCATTTGTGCTTCAAATGTTTTCAGATTTCTATTCTGGAAAATAAATAATTCTACTTTAAAAAGTGAAGGCTGATTGATAGATGTGTTCCGATTTCTCCCTTTTTATTTTTAGTGGTGTTGGCAAATTGTACTAAAAAATTAGTTTCAGAGACTTTAGGAATATTTATCTGTACAGCAGGTATTCGATGTTTTAAAAAAACCTGACAAACAGCTGTTGCTGAGAATTTAAAAACAAAAAAAAAAGTTCCCCTCTAACGCTGGCTTCTACATCTAGAAGTGAAGTGTTCTTAATCTACCACTGTTATAACTGATATTTCAGAGTCATATAAATCAAGTAGATGAGGGAAATGTAGGACTTTGCTGCTAATTTATCTGACTCAAATCCCAGGTTCAGTCACAGTTCCGGGCAACTGCACCTATGTTTCCACTCTATGGTCTAAACAAAGGCATCTACTGTAGGCTCCCAGCTGTCACCTCTCTTGGAAAAAAAACTCAACACTATCTCTCTCCTGACCAGGGTTTTTCCAGGTCTCAGTTCCTACCTTACACTGCAATATCCCCAGCACACCAGACTGGCAATACAGGCCAGCATGAGATTTGAGGTTGTAAGTTACCACACAGCAAGCAAGCATATTTATTCTTAAACTGAAAGCTTTATAGAGAAGACAAAAAAAGAACCTACACATATGCTAAAAAGCTTGCCAGAGGTCACCCCAACACCAAACCCTAGCCCTCACAGGTATCAGTTTGTCCAACCTTCCCTAAGGACACCCCCCCCCCCCCCACCGACCCTCCATGCCCTCATACCCACCCTTGGACAGAAGGTTTTGTCCATTTGCTGAATCGGGAAAAGATAGAGTCAGTTCAAACTCATTATTTATCCAAAAAGTCCTTTGTTACTGCTGGAGAATCCAGTTTGAACCCATATATGCAAGCCTCTCCAGTTGGTGGTATCTCTGGAGAAAAAGTTACAACCTGCCTTTACCACCACCCACTGTTTTTAATTCATGTTGGGCAGCGGTGCTCAAATTTTCACACTGGTGATCTTTCACACAGCAAGCCTCTGAGTGTGACTACCTTTATAAATTAGATTTTTTTTTTAAATCTTGGAACAGAGTGTGTATACCACCAGTAATAATGGAGGTGTCTTATCTACAGCAATCTTATAAATTATTGCTCAGTACTAGCAAAAGTAAAACCAAATGGAGTTTTGCTGATTGTTACATTTTAAGGTTCAACTGAGATTCAACTGCAGAAAAGCTTTTCAAAATTGCAAATATTTCTGAATCACATCCTGCAAAGAGTACTTAATGTGTCAAATTAGAGAAGAAAAGTAATGTACAATTCACCCCCAGTCCACCCCATCCCATCCCCTCATTAACATTGTAAGGTAACAGGGAGACAAACCCAAAAGCCATTCCACTGGATTACTTCCTCCCTATAGTTCTATCATGTTTTCTTAATGACATTCCACGTGCAGCTTAGCACTTTTTTCTTTAAAATGAAAGCTTTGAGCCAAATATGTATAACTACTTGAACTATGTTAAACAGAGGAATTTAAGAATAAAATGTAAGCACCAGCCTAGTAGAAAAAGATAACCCCATTGTAAAGCCATGCACTGCCACAAGGAAGACCTGAATTATACTCTGAATAATTCTTTAATTGCTGTCCTTCAGATTCCTCAAGGACAGCACACATATCCCTATGACTAGCATTAAGAGTGAGTTTCATGTTGCTCAGTAGTGATTTCTGCTAGTCACTGACAGACTGACACTCCACTGGTGTTTGTAGATGTAATGCAAGTCCTTGACTATCAAGGTCAAGAGGGCAAAAGTAGTTATCCACTAAAGCATGATCAGGTGTGCAAGCCTGGGTGATCCTATTGTTGAAGAAAGATCACAAAAGGAAAGATTTTTTCCTCTATCCATGGACTTGTTTTATTTTAACCCTGCATTTGGTATGGTTTTTGAAGAGGAGTGTGTGTGAATTGACAATAGGAAAATGCAACAAGCATTGGTTACAGCCTAATGATTGATTTCAGAAAAGGGAATGTTCTGGGTGGCCATCAGTCTTTGAGGCAGCTGCCCCCAACCTGATTTGTAAAAAAAGGAAGTCATTTTAAAAAGCACTAATCCCTGAAGTCAAGTTATTTTGACCACACATCAAGACATGCCACATCACAACAGACCAATGGACTATCTTCTCCAGAATCCTGTTTCTGAAGTGACCTCTACCAGATGCTACAGAGGAAATGAACTTACATATTTTTCCTACTAGTTCCCATATTTCTGTTGCATTTAATAAATAATATGGGCTTCCCCTCCTGTCCAGGGTAGTTGTCATGCAGAGAGAAGCAGTCTATTTAGCCTCTAACTTGGAGGATTTTAGCTCTACAGTTTCTCATCATCTTTGTTGACTTTGTGTTTTCATTAGAAAATCTGATTAATGTTTTTCTATAGGTGCACCTGTAAAGTCATTTTGCTTGTCCAGCTTTTCAAAAGATGTGAAACAGCACACCATTGTAAGTAAAATGACAGCTCACCCAGATAAAAATGGGATCTCTATATTCAAGTTGGGAAAAGATGAGTATTTACATAGTCATGTTTAGGCTGCAAACACCAGCAAGGGAGACTTAAAAAAAGGAAAGGGAGAAAGTAAGTATTTTGAAAATAAAATTAGAAAAACCTCTGTGTGGGAATTAAAACCAACTGACTAGTTTTGTATACAAACCTGGATAGCTTCTAGCATGGGTAGTCATTACTATTATTTGGTTAATGAGTCACAGCAACAAATTAAAAATGGCCTATCAGCATTCCCTTCCTTTTCAGATTAGTCTCACAGTCATAATATTCTTCATATACAGCTTTTAATGTACTCTAGTATTTATAATACACACACATATCTGGTTAAGTGCTTTGCTGAATTGGGGGCCTCAGTGTACAAATGACCTACATTGGCTGTGACTTTGGTAAACAGCTCTAGCCTACGATACGTACAAAGCCTAAAATAATACCCCAGCCTTGAGCCCAAGTAGCAGGGCTGGGAATTGAGGAGCTCCACAGAGAAAGGGATAGAAGCAATCATCCCCTGCCCCCTAACCAAGCACACAGAATCTTTTTCAGCCTAGATAGCTCCTGTCAGACTAGCATGCTCCCTCTGCAATAGGCATACTGGAATACCTACCCACGCATCCACACACATCCGGTCCCTTCACCTGCTCTTTAAGCAATTTCCTGAAGAAACGCCAAGAAGATTGCAACAAAGATGGGTTCTGCTATGTATGGGTGGGATGCAGTCCCCCAACCACTTAACTGTATTGCCTGGTAGAACCCCATCAGTGCTACTGAAAGAGAGCTCTCTGCACCTATAAATGTGGGTGCATAATGTGTCCATGAATGAAGCTGTGACAATGCAGATGTTAATGTTAAGAATACACATCCAGAGGTGGTACAAGAGTGGATGAAGCCATGCTGTGGCCTCTTCTTTTGCCATTAGAAACTGATTCACAAAAGCCAACCAAAAAGTCATGCAGTACTACTGCACTATTTCCTCAGCTCACAAACAAGTTGTTTCCCAAATAATGAATCCTAACTGGATATGGTAGATTTCAACCTCTGCCCATTCTTGAGAAATATTAATCAAATATAGAAAAAACAAATCCATATTTAAAAAAAGTCTTAATCAAATAAGGGTTGTCATTTAACCAAACATACAGAACTCAGACCCTTTTCACCAGCTCAAAAGACTGATTTATCCTTGTTCATCTGAGAGCCTTACTTGGCTGCAACACTGCACAAGGTGAACGCTGAACTTGATATATTAGCGTACAGAAGACCATCCACAGTAAAGGATTTTAAAAACACACACAGACACAACAAGAAGAGAGATTCTCTGTCACCTGGCATAAGTATATCTTCACTGATTTCTAGAGTTATGACAATTTATACCATGTGAGAATCTGGCCCATTAACATGATTTAAATTTAACTTTCTCCACTGCCTTGCACCAATATAGCCATTTAAACCTGTGCAAAACATAACCATATTGGTTAGGCAATGTTTTACACTCTCTTTACACAGGTATAAATGACTACCGAGGGTGCAAGACAGGGAGAAAAGAATCAGGTTCATGATCAGCAAGTCTTTATTCTATCTTTTAAAATGGACAATGCACTTCATAGAACTTATCTTATCCAAGGGCAAGAGAACATGATATACAGAACTCTTCCTTCTTTAATTTCAATGGCTTATTGCTTTCCTGGGTAACAATATAATTCTCTAGTACAAAGGAAAGAGCTTTACAAAGGGTCAAGCCACCTTCATTGATTGTGTGTGCATCTTTGAAGGTATCCCAATTTGTATAGGAAGGGTTATGAAGTCAATTGCTATAAGTACTTAAGTACTTATAAGTACTTTTTTTATCCTTCAGCTGTTATCAACAAAAAGTTTGGAGTTTTATTTAGAGTAGATACTTGTGTGAGATTAGGACATATATCTTCTACTTTTTCAAGCACCTTCCAATGCTTTGATATTTACATTTTTGTCATGCACATATCCATTATGTTTTCAGGGAATTACTCAGTGTCAGGTACTATTCAGTGCAAGTAAAGTTTGCAGAATCTGGCTCTAAATAGAGCTAGGTTTTGTTTTTTTCCCTAAGCCTGGAAACTGGTTTAACTATGAGTTAGGATTCAGTTTGGTTATTACTTTATATGAAAATATTTTCCTATAGTTTAGACTACTGTGCCATCCCCCCTCCCACCCAAATCCAGCTCTCAGTGATTAGAACCTTGAGAAAACATTGTAAGAGGTCTATAGGGTGGCATCAACCAACATGAATCTGTTTTACGCCATTATTCCTGAGTGATTGTAGAAGATGGCAAGGATTCCCCTCTCTCCTGGGCACCTAATTCCACTATATACACACACACACACACACACACACACACACCAGTGAATTGCAGACAGTTCATTACACCCTTGAGGCAGAGCTTTTTCAAAAGATAAATACAGTGTTTTCTAGATGTGTGAGAAATCTTAGGCTCCCTGTTCCCTTTGCTAACACTAATGCAATCACACCATTTTTAACTAACTTATTTTGATAAAATAAGGGATTCATATAAAAATGAAATTCCTGACATGTAATATCCCTGCTTTGAGTCTTTTTAACTAAAAACTTTCTTCCTTTACAAACCATTCCTGAACAAGACCTTACATAGCATGCAATACTAGAGCTGGGCAGAAAACTGTTTTCCCACCCTTAAAAGGCTGATATTTCAATAGTTTCCCATTCCACTTAGACTTTTTCAACTTTATGGAGGTAACCCAAAACACAGGACCAGAATAGCCAATGACTTAGTGATTATGGCACTCACCTGGGATGCGAGAGAGTGAGTTCATGTCCTTGATCTGCCTGATTTGGACCTGAATACAGATCTGCCACAGCCCAAGTGAGCTCCTTGACCAACTAGCCATTGGCTAGGCTAGATGGCTCATTCTCTGTTTAAGCAATGAATCCATTCTAGAGCTGAGAAGCCTTCCTAAAAGTTTCACTGAAACCAACTCTTCCCCACAAAAGTTCCAGTTTCAATCAATCGGCATTTTCCAATGAAAAACCATTTAGTCAAAAAATTCCTGACAAGCTCTACTCAAGACATCATAGGAAGCATAATGTTCTGTTTCAGCCAGCTAAACCTTGACATCTTGATTCAGAGACAATCACTACTGTAGGATTTGGAATTTTGATTAAGGAAATATGGTAGGATTTTTCTCTGCATGAATTTATGCTTGTCACCCTTTGTGCCATTTGGATCTCATATTATGAGAATTTCCACCTTACAGTACAGCTTCCCTCACCTGAAAACTACACATTTTGCAATCTCAGCATCTCTAGTACAAACATGCTCTTTAGCTCACTTATATACATGAATTACAGTAAGATTAAAACAGAAAATGTCTGTACTTTAAAAACTCTTTAGAACTGAGCTAGCAAGTGTATCCAGAGTGGAGTATGCTCACATACATCTGATTCAGGAATGTAGCCAAACCATAATTAATTCTTAATGGTATTTAGCTAAATAGGAGAAAGACTATGTATGTGGTTATATTGTTGGTTACATCCAAAATATCAAGTGACCTTTGGACTTAAAAGAATGCTTGTGTGGAAATTAAGTCATGGTAAATCTTAATCAATCTAATATACAAAAGCTTTTGAAATGTTAAATTCCTGCCATTTCCTATTTTAAAATAGACACATCCGTAGAATTTGATTTAAAAAGTGACAATTCTAGAGAGGGAAAGCAGCTGTGTTAATATCTCCTGCACTTGTCTTTTTTAGCCTCTAAGTTGCCATTCAAGTTAGATGGAGATAGTAAAAACAGTGCAATGAGAACATGTCAAAATATAATGGCCAAGGCCAACATTTTCAAATGAAGATGCTGATTTTGATTGCTCAACTTGACACCCTTTAGTCCTTATCATGAGAGGTCTTGAGCTCCCATGATTCCAACAGAAAATAGTAACCTGAGTGGCCTCAGGTTGAGTACCCGAAAGTATATCACTGCCCAAAATCAGTGGCCACCTTCAAAAATTCCAGTCCAAGATTGCAAAGTGAATATCTGGCCACACATCTTCCCAAGAGATCAGTTTCTCCAAGTGCTTTCCAAAAGGGCTCAACTACCATTAAGGCACCTAAATAAAGGCCAGATTTTCAAGAATACAAAGCACCCAGAAGCTTCTATTGTGACATTTCCTGCTAGATTCTCAAAGGAACTTAACATCTAACATGTTGAGGAGACCTTTCCTCTGGCCACTTATTTTGGTGCCAAAACAGGAGCTGAGCTCTTCAGAAACTCCCAGCCCTAAATCACATTGTTCTGAGTTTAGCCTAAGAAAATGTCATTTTTTAATAAAATAGTCCAGTCCTGCTATATATGAGCATATATGTTTCCCTCATTTGTCTCTTTTCCCTTATTTTCAGAGGTTTGTTGAAGAAATCTTTTGGAGTGCCTCTTGGAAGAGACTTTGTGACATAATTAGTTTAAAATCTCATTAAAGTATGATGCACTGGAGTTAAAATGTTTTAAAATACATTTTATGAAGTGTTTATTTTAATGAAAATCTGGCTACATATCAATCTATCAGTTCTTTGCCAAGAGTAAAAAAGGAAAAGATCTTCAAAACACAATATTCATAATTAGAGTTAGGCAGCGCATCACAAATCTAATTATAGCATGAAGATCAGAAGCACGGCCATACCAATTCCTTACATTATTAGCTTTCCAGCTATTGAGACGTGTTTATAAAAACCCACACAGTCATGATTTGACCGAAAGTAGTGGTAAGCTTAAATCCAAAGAAATGGTGGTGCTAATAAAATTGATTCTCTATTCCTTCTGACAAACAGATTGTTAGCCTGCCTCTAAGTAAGTTTAAGAAAATCTGTTCTTTGTTGTACTGAGTCTCTAGGGAGTCAGTTATATTTGAAAAGAAAGCTTTTTTTTTTTTTAAAAAAAAAGCTTTTGATGACTAAACTTGATTTAAGAAAGATCATTTATGGGACTGTCATACTAAAACCCATGCGGACAAGGGGTCATTAATATTTTTATAATTGCTATTCCAGTGAAGAATATCATCTACAGTTACATTAAGTTGTCCCTGTAACATAATGGCATCCCTCCCAATATCTAGGGTACAAGGTAAACACTAGTTTGGTGTTAGGAAGCATTGCATAATGCTATGAGGCTTCCGAAGCTTCTGAGACTGACCAAAAACAGGATGATGAGCTAGATTCATCATTGATCTGTTTGGCTATATCAGTTTGTCCATTTTAAGTGTGATTAAAATAAAAATCAATTTTAATAAGCTAGACTCCAATCTTACTCCCAGTGAAGTCTACAGCAAAGCCATATTGATTTTGATAAGACCAAGATTAGGCCTCTGGTTTGCCACTTAACCAAGCACTGTGATCCTTTAGGTAAAGGAGCAGACTTCAGATGGACAGAGTTACGGAGTTACCTAGTGAAGTTGCTTCCATTTGTCCAAAGGGAAATCCTCGAAGTGGATGATGGGCAGATTGTTTACTGGCAGGAGGACATAGTATTTTATCTAAAAGATATAGCATCTGAAAAACTTTTGCTTACATTACTTTGTAACAATAGTCTCATTTTGGTCAAGGTGCAGCACTTATCTGAGACAGCCTAAACTCCTTTAATACAATATTGGAGATGTTTTTCTTCCCCAGACCCATGCCTGATAGTTAATTTAATGATTAAGAGCAGTGCAATGCAAGATGCCAAGCACCTACTGAAAGCACATCCACATAACAATGGTTATGACCCTGGCAGCACTGTGCATGGTCTACACTCATTTTCAGGCTGTTGGTAGTATCCCTGCACTTTGACTGGAGGTAGCATCAGGGAGAAATCAGTTTGAAAAAAAGGCTAAATGAAAACAGAGCCAAGGCAGCAGAGTAGCTTTGGAGGAAAATTAGTTCAAGTATACAGATAGAACTGCATGGAAGTTCTGCATACATATTTACCTTGGAAATTTTTATTGATTGTGGAGGTGGAAGACATTTTCTTCTTGCAGTTAAATAGTGTTGCTTGTTTTCACCACAGCTGAAAAGCCATTTTCAGAGATGTCTTTTTCCTCCCATTCCACAAAAACAAAAAACAGGAATTTGTACTCAAAAGAAATTTGATATTTGTAGTTGATTTTTACAGCACTATATAAATCTGTTTGAGGGTTCACAAATGAGACAGTGTAATCCCCCTCCTTGCTCCAACCAAAACAGTTTACTTAGCCTGAAATTTCCCATAGTTCAAAGGCCACTGCATAGACGCCCAATTCATCTAAGCCCTTGATTCCAGTACCAGCATGGAAAGCAAGTTGGGAGCAGGAAGGTGAGGAGTTCCTACATCTACAATTACAATAATCCCATGGGACCACAAAAAATTTGCCCGGGGTACACCGGAGCAATGGGTACTGTTTCAACATATAGCGGCCAACATCAGCCATGAGGACCATTGTTGCAGCCATATATTCTGCCCTTGAATTGGGGGGCAATGGATTCCATACTTCTACAGTCCATAGACCTCCCTGGGAAAACTCAGTTAAAGCTTTGTGTATTCACATCTATTAATAGTGTGACAATGAAGGACAACAAATGCAAGTAGACGTACACAAAACATTCATTTCAGTCTACAATCACCCAAAAGAAGAGCAAATTACTACACAAATAGGAGATACTTGTGGCATAGTCTCTTTCTAGGATGGATTTGATAAAGGAAAAGAACAAGCTGACATTGTTATCAGGTTCATGGCTTCCTCAGGCTAAATTAATCATCCATAGACACACACCTCTCGGTTTAGCAGGTAAGAGTGCTGAATGTGTGTGTTCCCTCCCCCTCCAAACTTTGCCAAAACTTAATTTCTAAACTTTCAGAACGCAAACACAAAATTAAAAACAGAAGCATTAGCAAGAACTAGCTGGAGAATGCACTCTGGAACCTGATAATCTAAACAATGAATTATGACAACCTTGGGTTGGCTACTGAGTGGAGGTTTCATAGAAGAAGTTTCACTGGGAACATTCAATTATTTTAAAAGAGTCAAGTTGTCATCTCTCAAAGTGCACAAAAAGTCAATCAGCATCTTCTGATTTAGTTGCTTTGGATCCTTGAATCACAAGCAGACATATGTTGCTTTCTCAATAAGACTGTCCAAAGTCATCAGCTATTCAGTGTAGAACTATTTATACTGCATTTGTGGATGTGTCTCTTGTAGTTTGAGATTTTTTTCTCCGCAGCTTCTTTCAATTTGATGCTCAGTACTTGATTTCACAGTAAGCATTTCAATTTTACCCCTTAATATATTTTCTAGTATTTTTTTTTACCCTCAGTAATTGCTGCGAGTTAAGAATTTTCAGCCTCTTTCAACATCCTGTCTATTATACCTGCTGACACGGATTGTGTAACAGAAGATGGAGCCAAATATGCTGAGTTGTCTTAAGTCAAAAGTGATTAAATGGGTCTTGATGCTTCTGCCCTTCTTTTAGTGGATAAGGAACTTGGTATCTTACCTATTCAAAGTCAGCTTCCAAATTTGAATTTATGACTACACTGCCAAAGGTTCCTTATCTTTCCAAGGCCACGCACCTCACACACAATTACAATTGAAGGGGGTGGGAAATGGGATACCAGATGTTCATAGCTTATTTTGGTGAGGTTATTGATTGGTAGGACTGGAATCCAGAACAGAAAAAGCAGCCCAGGCAGCAGCCAGCTCTTTTTTTTTTTTTTTAATAATTTAGCCCCAGCTCCATTTCTAAATCCTTTTGCCAGTGGTATATTTGTATGGATGTGGAACAGGGGATGTGGTAAATTCCTACAAAAATCAGTGATATACCTATATCACAGAGTTCCATCTACATACAGAGTTAAAATAATTATTTTACTCCTCAGCTAAATTGTAGCAGATTGAGGTTTATGCTGTGAGAAAGTGGTAACCTAACCAATGCAACAGTCAATTATTGTCTCCAACTTATTGTGCAGATTCTCCACTTGTGTTTACCCACCGTAGCATGAAGTGCAGGGGCAGCTCCAGGCACCAGCATGCCAAGCGCATGCCTGGGGCGGCAAGCCATGGGGGGCACTCTGCCAGATGCCGCAAGGGCGGCAGGCAGGTTGCCTTCAGCAGCATGCCTGCAGAGGGTCCACTGGTCCCGCGGCTTTGGCGGACCTCCTGCAGGTGTGCCGCTGAATCCGCGGGACTGGGGACCTCCCGCAGGCAAGCTGCCAAAGGCAGCCTGCCTGCCATGGTTGGGGCAGCAAAATACCTAGAGCCACCCCTGATGAAGTGAACACAACTTGTACAGGTGTCCTCTCGTAGCATCCCCTAGATCCAAAGGGAGATGGGGTTATAGGTTCAAGCAATCTCTTTACCCCTTCAGCATGTGTAGGTTTATACATTCCATGAGTTGAAACAAGTCACTCATCTCAGACAGAGGGAAAAAAAAGTGTGTTTTTTTTTTAAATAAAGGCAACACCATCTCTGCTCAGGTCAGCAGTCTCTCTGGCTGTCTCAAGATCTCTCTTAACCATCTTCAGCATCCAAGTTCACATACCTGTGTAGGGGGCAGCTTACATTTCCAGATATGATTTCAGATAGTAGCTTTGCTTTCGAAAGCAGTTTTCTCCTGTATATTTCATAGAATAATATGAGGAAGGGACCTCGAGATGTTATCTAGTCCAGTCCCCTGCACTCATAACAGGATTAAGAATTAGCTAGACCATCTCTGGCAGGTGATTGCCTAGGGAGGTTGTTGAATCTCCATCATTTGGGATTTTTACAAGCAGGTTAGACAATTTATTCCAGTGCTTAACTGCCCTGACAGAAAGTTTTTCCTAATGTCCAACCTAAACCTCCCTTGCTGCAATTTAAGCCCATTGCTTCTTGTCTTATCCTCAGAGGCTAAGAAGAAGAATTTTTCTCCCTCCTCCTTGTAACAACTTTTTATGTACTTGAAAACTGTTATATTCCCTCTCAGTCTTCTCTTTTCCAGATTAAACAAACCAGTGTTTTCAATCTTCCCTCATAGGTCATGTTTTCTAGACCTTTAATCATTTTTGTTGCTCTTCTCTAGACTTTCACCAATCTGTCCACATCTTTCCTGAAATGTGGTACCCAGAACTGGACCACACTCCAGCTGAGGCCTAATCAGCGTGGCATAGAATGGAAGAATTACTTCTCGTGTCTTGCTTACAAAACTATTGCTAATATATCCCAGAATGATGTTTGCCTTTCTACAACAGTGTTACACTGTTAACTCATATTTAGCTTGTGGTCCACTGACCCCCAGAGCCCTTTCCCAGTACTTCTTCCTAGGCAGTCATTTCCCATTTTGTATGTGTGCAACTGATTGTTCCTTCCTAAGTAGAGTACTTTACATTTGTCCTTATTGAATTTCATCCTATTTACTTCAGACTATTTCTTCAGTTTGTTCAGATAATTTTGAATTATAATCCTATCCTCCAAAGCACTTGCAGCCCCTCTCAACATGGTGTCATCTGCAAACTTTCTAAGTGTACTCCCTATGCCATTGTCTAATTCATTGGTGAAGATATCGAACAGAACCGGACCCAGAACTGATCCCTGCGAAGCCCCACTCATAATGCCCTTCCAGCATGACTGTGAACCACTAATAACTACTCTCTGGGAACAGTTTTCCAACCAGTTATGCATCCACCTTACAGGAGCTCCATCTAGGTTACATTTCCCATGAGACAGTCATGCTAGACAGCATCAAAAGCCTTTCTAAAGTCAAGATATACCACATCTACCACTTCTCCCAATCCACAAGACTTGTTAGCTTTTTTTTTTTTGACAGGGTATCAAGTTGGTTTCACAGGGTTTGTTCTTGACAAATCCATGCTGTTACTTACCTTTATTATCTTCTAGATGTTTGCAAACTGATTGAGCAAATAATTAAGCAATTACCTTTCCAGGTACAGAAGTTAAGCTGAGAACTTCATATTTATATATAATCATACGTACAAATAAAGGTCTGAGGACAAAGAGGAACCTGTATTGCATATGAAGGAGGAAGAAAGGAAGCTAAACAAAAAGATAGAGAACTGGTTAGAATTTGCAGAGCAAAATAAGGACAGCAAAAGTGCTGAACAAGTTATTGCTAAACCATTGGTGAGGGCTAATATAGGATTCTAAAAACATGCAATACAAATGAAAGAAAGATTAATTACTACACAAAGGCAGCTAAATCAGTATCAAATTGGCATAAAACTACTGAACTACTTGTTGTGTTAAATAACTAAAACAAAAGATAAGGAAAAAATATATAGCTAAACAGGAATAGATGGAGATCTTGTCAAACTTGCACTTGATCAAAAGGGGTGAAGAGAATACCTGGGGCAAAGTGAAGACGAGGCCTAGAGAGGAGGATGGGCATCTCACTATCAGAAAAATGTCAAACAAAAGTAAATGTAAATACCTGCAAAAATATGGAAAGGACTTGAGGATACGCTTAGAAAAGATTTACAAGTCTGTCAGCTCAGGGTCCATCCTAGGATCCAAAAACACTTTATGAATACTTATTTATGAACTCTTTCAATATCTGGGGCAAAAGAAGAATAGCCACATTTAATAGATAGTATAATAGTGTACACAGGGGTCAAGGCCAACACAATCAGATCTGCATGCCTAAACAAACAGCCTGGTGCTAAGCACCCAATAAACCCTATGTAAGCTACTGATGCTCAATCTCTGCAACGAGGCTATTTATTAACATGCCTAGGCCTACACACCAACAATGCAAGATCTGGCCTCACTGGCCTGCCTGGATTCACACAAGACAGTCAGAACCAGGCACAAAATCCACATGCTGTTGCTTCCAGTTGTGTGCGTTTAGCCAAAACACCATTCTTCCTACAGTATTCAGAATATTTTATTTATAACATGTCTGCCAATTATGTGTCCTGTCCCTGACCCACTATGGTATGGTTATCTTGTCATATGCATTATGAACTCTAAGTAAGGAGTAATGTGTGTTGTAAGGAGTTCCTTAGTTGTACTTCTTTGAAACAGAAATTAAGCAAAAGGAAATTCAGGCTGACAGTGTGGGGAGTGACTAATCATGGACTAGCCCCCACAAGGGAAATGGTTAAGGTTGCATCCCTTGAGTAATTTAAAAACAGGAGGAGATGAGTCATTCAAGAATCCACTTGAGGGATTAATCCTACATTGGCAGGACGTAGATCAGACTAGCTAGCAGGTCTAGGTTATTGTGGTAAGCAGCTATATATATTTCAGTGTTAGAGTATACAGTTTGTTCTTGAACTAGAATCATTTTGAAGTGCTTTACCAAAAGCAGATTACTGAAGAATTTGTAATTCCCAATCCCATGTCCACACAATGGATTTTTAATATAAATCATACCTAAACTAAATTGCCTGACTAAACGGAAGTCTAAATTAAAAAGAATGGCATTTAAAAGAATTTCAGAAATATCACTGTGGTGAACTGTCATGTGGCTAGTAGAAGTCA
Organism: Gopherus evgoodei; assembly: GCF_007399415.2. NCBI lineage: Eukaryota > Metazoa > Chordata > Testudines > Testudinidae > Gopherus > Gopherus evgoodei. The sequence continues at coordinate 48,013,645 of NC_044328.1, forward strand.
CATCAAATAATGAAAACACATTGAGTACCTTTTATTTTGTCCCCAGATACAGCACTTCATTTTAGAAGAGTTAATTTGAAGACTTTGTACTATGTGACCTTGTCTTTCCAAGATTTTACTAGCAGATCATTTTATGCCATCTAGCTTAGTGTTACTATATCATGATGTCGTCTTCACGATATCATAATTCTGCCTTCATATAAGAAGATTTCAAATGAAATTAATGAAACACCATTAAACTTAAGACAAGGAGTATGGGAGCCTGAAGAACTCTCCTGCTGGGCTTTTTCATTATTAAAACCCATCACTTAAATGTCTATAGTTTTATTTAAAGTTCTGTATTCTATGTTCTTTAAACAAATAATGAAATTTTTTTTCAGACTTCGTTTTCATAATAAAAGGCTACTCACACTCCCTTTTCTCTGACAGATTAGGAAAAAATTAAGGTAGATAGAAGATACTCGGTCTGCCTGATTGCACTCAAACAAGACAAAACCCTTTCTGAAATATAAAGAAGTGATCTTCCAGAGTTCACATACATAAAAATCTTCAAAGTGTAATAATTTGAAAACGTGACAATCCCAGATAACTAAAGTACCAGTTGTCTTGTAGGAGCTGTCTTTTTAGGGAGCAGTCTCTCTCTCTCTAAATCCCCATCCCAGAGACTACAATAGTCACTTAAAGATTTATACAATTAGGTGGAACAAACATTGAGTTACCAATAAGCTTTCACATCCCCACCCTTTGTACTGTTCAGATTCACAACACTAGAAGTACTTGTTCTTTTCCTTCACAGTGAGTAGGCCTGAGGTGTATGGTTATCACAGTGCAGTCTCACTACCCTTAGGCTATGACCAGTCAGTTCATCAAATAATCTGAAATAGAAAGTTCTATGTTTTAGTGTGTTACCTTCCTGTGGATCCCACAGTATAGATCATTCTATAATGTAAGTTTTGTAGAGATGAGTTCTAACATGTTATTCCTGGTCTCCATCCACATCTACAGAGCAGGAGCTCGTGGGGTGTGAGAAGGTCATTAAGATCACGTATTATCTCCCTGTTTATTTCTTTCTGAGCTATGCCAGCTTGATTTCAGACATCATTGGGCCATCACTCTTCATATTTTGCTTGCAGAATTTGAAAAGCTCTGGTTCTCTTTTTCTTCACCTCAGAGCCAAGTTTTTGCATGGAAAGCACAATTGGAAAGCATTATTTCCTATTCTAGTGGAAGACTGAGGAAACTCCAATATATGGCGTGTTTGCTGCTGTCAAATACTGCTTTAAAAAAGTGACTATTGTAGAAATCCAGTCTTGCATTTTCTTGTACCCTTAGTGTCCGTTATTATGTCTACTCTTCAGGGAAAGATACCGGCACCAGATTATAGTGAAAGAAAGAAAGAAAGAAAGAAAGAAAGAAAGAAAGAAAGAAAGAAAGAAAGAAAGAAAGAAAGAAAGAAAGAAAGAAAGAAAGAAAGAAAGCTTCCAAGGCAAGTTATGCATACTCCCACAATGGACTTGAGTGGGAGTTCAAGCTATTGGGATCATGAAGAATTAGGCCCATAAAAAAATCAAGACCACTACATGAATATGTAATGTAAATACAGGATATTCAACTTTAGACCTCATATACAAGATTTCCTTATGACTCTGCTGTAATGAGACTATTCAGTTGTGAACAGCCTTTCCTACTGCTTTTATCCCATTTGCCAGTTCTACCACTGACTGCAACAGCTCATTTAATCCTTCTGATTATTTTCATAATTGTATATCAAATATTTTGAGTAAAATATTACATTTTTAAAATATTCTAGTCCTCAACCAGTATAGTCTATACTCTGAAGAAATCTCTCTGAAAATAGGATGGTCAATGATATCAAGTCATCATCATCAAATATCAGACACATGACATTAAGGGTCAAATTTCCATCATGCTGGAAGAAAAATTAGAAACACATGCCCGCCTTCCATTTTAGCTAGTGGAAAATGATACTTAATCCTTAGCTACCAATACTGAATATTCATTCAATTTTAAACATGTAACTATCGAGAAGCATTACTTAAAAATCTAACAAGCATAAATCCACCTTTTTTTAAAGTGAGAAAAAATTCTGATTGGTAAAAGATTCTTTATTCATTTCTAAATAAGTCTCTGAACTTCCTGCCAGAAGTAGAAATGATGAAATGTCATGGGAAACACTGTTCTTGTAGCACTTTCAGTCTTACCAAAGCAAGTAGTGATAGACAACTCATGGGAAAGCCTGCTTAAATTAGACTGGCAGATGTTTTTAATGCTCAAAAGTTTATGATAGTTTGGATAAACATCCAAATTTGTGGGTCCTCACCCAAACTGAATTGAGTCTGAGCCTTGAGGTTTGCTTTACTAATTCTGTTTCCCTTGGTCCATTGAATTAATAGTGTGATGGAACAAGTTTCTGCATAAAAACATCCAGTTACTAAATATTCCTCTAAATAGATTTCTTTGTAAGATAATTAACACAGTTTTATGGACCCATGAGAATCTCAACTGGTAACCAAGTTGTCACTTCTACATTGTGCTCCATTACCCTTGAGCAAGCCAAAAGTCAAGATTCTCTCTTCAGATACTGCTGACAAATTCACTTAAACCATATGTAATCCCACACAGGAAAGATTAGTTGACTTCAATATATCCACACTGGAGCTGGAGGTGTAATTTCCAGCTTGAGTAGACATACTAACGCTAACTCATTGATCTAGCATGCTAAAAACAAAATTGTGACTATAGCCCTCCTATGGTCTCAATAGCATTGTGTTCAGGGTAGCTAGCCGCCACCCCCCCCCCCCACTGCTTGTGGGAGCTACACTTCTCTTTTTAGCATGCTAGCTTGATCAGAACTGGTGAAGATATGTTTACTTGAGGTGGAAACTATATTTCACCAAGGTCTACACACATTCCTTACCAACCAACCTTTGTAATACTCAGACATACTCTGACAACTCAATTCCAAAACAAATCTCCCTCTAGCTTCCTGACTGTAACCACTCATGATGCATCCATTTCTCCAGAAGTGCACTCAAACACATAACCTCAACTCAAACTAGAAAAATTCCCTAAAGACAACATAGAAAAGTCTTTCATGCACAAATAATATATGGTAGAGTGTGATGCCAGAGTTCAGGTTGTGTATTTGTGACCAAAAGCACCCCTGTATTCACACCCTACACGCTAATGTAATAATTTTTGTACAAAATATGCCTTGTACGGTATCATTTTAAAATTAACTCGCTGGTCAATATCCTTACTGTGAAATATATGTAGCAATATTATATGTAAATATATGAATTTCCCCTTGTCTGATGTTATTAGCACATATCCAAAACCAGACAGGCATGCCTAGGCAAAAGTTGTTCATCAAGCCTACTCTAAACAAAGGAATGTGTTTTACATTTACAATATTTAAATATAAGTAGTAAACAAGATTCTCAAAACAGCAAGGTGAGGAGATGGTAGAAAACAGAACAATTTGCATTTTAGCAAACATAACTGGGGGAAGAAAGAGCATAGAGCCTCTTTCACCACCAGACTTCATGTCACCTTCCTCACTGTTTGGATAAGCTTTGCTTTAAAGAGAGAATCTACTTCAGAAGTTCACAGGACTATGAAAGAAAAGGCAGAAAACCACAAACTCTCAAAGACAAAGCCACCAGCATCTTCGGACCTCTGGGGCAGTTCCTAACCAGTCACCAGACTGCCAGAAGGCTGTAGGTGCAAAAGGCCATCTTGAACAAAAGCCTTGAACCAGAACTGTCTAGATGAAGTTTTAGATGAGTGTTTTCACTTTTATATGCTTGGAACCATGTCTAACTTTCTCTTATACTTGAATTCACCTAAAATCCTCTCTTCTTTTATTAATTAGCTTGTTTTATTTTTAATGTAAACCAATCCATTGCTGTGTTTAGATTCCACTGTTTATTGCTTTATTTGGAGTTACCAAACTGTTGAATTACAGGGGCAACAAACCTCGATATCTGAGCTGTCCAGGAGAGGGCTGAACAGTGCAAAACACATGTTTTGGGGGAATTGGGGACCAGGAGCATGTTGGGGTCACCCTGGAGGTAGTAACCTAGGCTGGTGGAAACCAGAGAGTGTGACTGGTCGGTTACTAGCAAGCTTCCGGGGTCAGAGCTGCCAGATCAGGGCTTCAGCTATACAAAGTCAGGGTGTGACCTGCAGGCTGGTTGTGAGCAGCTTGGATGAGGATCCACAGCAGGAAAGCATTGAGAGGCACCCAGGGTTACAGAGCAGGCATTGACAATCCCTTCACTAATCTGGATTGCTCCCCAAGATAGGACAGCATTTCAGTGTGATTGTGAGGAAACAGATACACTATGCCTGGTAAATTGCAACAATTTACGAGTATGTGAACCTTTAAAAGCAAAGGAAAAAAAGGTAGCTAAAACTGAGGCAGCGGAAAAGGACAAGAGGCCTAGTAATTCAGCAAGGTAGCATCAGAAAATGGAACTAGTTGACAGTTGTGAGCAGTTCCAGCAGCTCTCTCTTGGGAAATTAAATTCAACAACTGTCAAATAGTGGAATCCTTCTGTTTGTTTAAATATACAACTTGGGAAGTGGCATATGCATGAGGTGTCATGAGAATGTGCACTGTGTAGGTTTATGATTATACAGAGACTTGCAGAGGTGCAGGGGGAAAGTTTAAGGAAATTTCCAATAGGAGTCATTTTTAAATGTATCCTCCAAAATATTTACAAATTAATATTATGAAAAAATATTCTCTGAAGTGTTAGTGTGTTAAATTTGAAAACAATTCAGTCACTGAGTGTGACACAAAGGGATTCTAAATCCTGCTCACACAAATCTCTGTGCAACTTTAACCATGGAGCACCTACCAATGTATACGTAATAACTTCAGCTTACTGAGGTAGGAATCTGCCAAAACATTACCCACACTGTTGACCAAGTTTATCATAACTCCGCTTAGTGAGATTTGAAAGATTATGGCTCAGCCACCTTTTTTCTTGTGTGTTTTGATAAAGACTCAGGTTCCACATTCCTTCTGTCCTGCCAATCACTTTTTACATTCCAATTATATTTCTCTCTTAAAGAGCTTTAATTATATGCAGCTTCACTAGAATTAAGTTCTACTATATTTATAAGGTAAAGTTGGGCTGTGTTTTAGTTATACTATGAATTCCCTGAGTTCTAGTCTACAAAACTAACCAAATTAATCTCTAGTGTAGCTAACTATAATGGACTAATTTAAATCATTATGTTTAGTCATCCAGTGAACAACATCAGAAGACAGTTGCCACCACTGACAGACATCATTAGTAATTATGGAGTTAATGAAACAGTGGCAGATACTGTTGAAAATTGTTTTGAAATGTAATGTTTAGTATACTGCAAAACCACATAATCAATAGTGCTTGGAAAATAACTGATTTTCTGGTTCGCTGGTAGTTCTGAAAAATGTAGAAGAAAAAAATGTTGGTTTGATCATAACTGAAATCTAAAGTTTTCTGGAATTTTCAGCAAATTGAAGTAGTCAACCAAAGTGGCTTTGTTCCTAGGAAATTTAAAAAACTGTTTTAATAAAAACAAAGGAAGTGAAGGGCTAGCAAGAGTCACAAAACAGGAGCGATGCCTATTCAAATCTGTCTTCTGCTTCATACTCTGCTTATGTTACATTGGGTACCTATACATATGTACTTTATAGCTCAAACCAACAAGCAACTATGCTGTTGCATTTTGAATGAATAGCAAGAAATGGAATAGTCAGACAGACCGATTACTAAAGGAGTCCTTCTCAGCAAAAGGGCATGTGTTCCTGCTGAGACAGACACACAAAACAAAGACAACCTCAGGCTTTACACGTCTATGTTAATACAATTCCCTTTTCCAATACAAAGTTACATATTGCCTCTGAACAGTTTCCCAGTGTGCCCTAGAGGGGATCCAGTGTTTCCACAGAGAGCATCCTGCTTAGATGCTGGCCTTCAATTTCTGGGTACCATTCACTCTGGATAGCTTTCACTTCAAACCTTCTTCCTTTTTAACAGGACTTGCAGTTTCTCAGACTACTGTAATGGACTGTTACACAGAATAGGGGAAAAACCCCTCCATTTCTTAGTTTTCCAACACTGAGGGTTAGGGTGACCAGACGGCAAGTGTGAAAAACTGGGATGGGGTGGGGGGGTTATAGGAGCCCATGTAAGAAAAAGACCTCAAAAATCTGGACTGTCTGAGACAATTGGGACATCTGGTCACCCTACTGGGGGTTCTCTTTTCAGTCTCAATGCCTTTCCATTATTGGTCTACCATTGTCTTTCCTTGGCTTGTACAACGCTAGGTGCTTGGAGTTGTGTGTTTTTGTTTTTGTTTAAATACAAAAAGGAACTAGCCTGGGAAGTGCCCCCTTACAGCCTGTGGGAAGCAATCAGGCAGGAATTACAATCTGGTTACAATTTCAATTTTCTACACATATACATACATGCATATATTCATAACCATATCCTGTAAACATATCTAATAACGATCAAGTTCAGAACGTCACTTTCACAAGAGACCTTGAACATATTTATACATAACATTGCATGCAGCCAGTTGATTAAATTGCTTGTTCTTTGAGGTTCAGACCTGTTTTCCCTTGGGGTGGCAGGACCCTGATTGTCACAATGCCACAGAACACATAGACCTGATTTTGAATTTTTTAAATACTTTGTTTAAATAGTTAGACTCAAATCTCTTTCCAACCGAGCCAGACGTGTACCCAGAAGCCTCCTACTGCAAGACAAACCCAAGAAAGAAACCAACAGGACTCCACTGGCCATCACATACAGCCCCCAGCTAAAACCCCTCCAACGCATCATCAGGGATCTACAACCCATCCTGGACAATGATCCCACACTTTCACAGGCCTTGGGTGGCAGGCCAGTCCTTGCCCACAGACAACCTGCCAACCTGAAACATATTCTCACCAGTAACTGCACACCACACCATAATAACTCTAGCTCAGGAACCAATCCATGCAACAAACCTCGATGCCAACTCTGCCCACATATCTACACCAGCGACACCATCACAGGACCTAACCAGATCAGCCACACCATCACTGGTTCATTCACCTGCACATCCACCAATGTAATATACGCCATCATATGCCAGCAATGCCCCTCTGCTATGTACATCGGCCACGCTGGACAGTCTCTACGGAAAAGGATAAATGGACACAAATCAGACATTAGGAATGGCAATATACAAAAACCTGTAGGAGAGCACTTCAACCTCCCTGGCCACACTATAACAGATCTTAAGGTGGCCATCCTGCAGCAAAAAAACTTCAGGACCAGACTTCAAAGAGAAACTGCTGAGCTTCAGTTCATCTGCAAATTTGACACCATCAGCTCAGGATTGAACAAAGACTGTGAATGGCTTGCCAACTACAGAACCAGTTTCTCCTCTCTTGGTTTTCACACCTCAACTGCTAGAACAGGGCCTCATCCTCCCTGATTGAACTGACCTCATTATCTCTAGCTTGCTTGCTAGCATATATATACCTGCCCCTGGATATTTCCACTACATGCATCTGAGGAAGTGGGTATTCACCCACGAAAGCTCATGCTCCAAAACATCTGTTAGTCTATAAGGTGCCACAGGATTCTTTGCTGCTTTTACAGATCCAGACTAACACGGCTACCTCTCTGATACTTTCCAACCTTTGTATTTTATAGTAAAAACTACTTCCCTACCAATGAAACTTCTAATTTTTGTTATGTCTAAGGGGAGCTGAAGAATTGAAAATCAAAAGTTAGTCTATTGATGTAAATGTTCAGCAACAAGCTTTTCATGTAAGCTATCTGAACATTTCACCCAGAATTTTTTCTCATAAACTTTGTGACATACTTTCAGCAAGTTACCCAACTGAAGGTAGAAAGCAGCTGTTTCTTCCTCATGTTTTGTAACTCAAAGTAGTTTAGTGCATTTAAAACATGTGAACTATTCCAAATGAATTTTATCATTGTCTTTACATGTTTAAAAATATATATATAGAAGTCCTCTAACAAGACAGCCTCATCCATTTCAGTCTGCCTGGGGTATGTACCCTGTAATCTCTACTGGCAGGACTCCTGTGAAGCAATAGGTATAGATTAAAGGAGCACTCCCTGGCAGAATTCCCAGGCACAGCAGCAGTACAAACACTGCCTGGCCTCCCCAAGGGGTGAATCAACCTTAAGGCAGAGCTGCTCCTGTGCCAGAACAAAGCTAATTCCATTTGGTAGGAATGGATTCATCCAAGAAAGCAAACCCTTTTGTTTGTTAATGAACATTTTCACATTAAAAATTGGCCTGAGCCAAGCCCCAAGAGCCAGTCATCTCTCATTTTGATGAGTATTCAAGTTCTGGATCTGAATTTCACAGCTAGTCCTATTGCTTTGGGGGTTTGAAATCCAGGGCTGCATCCAAATTGTGGCCCATCTCTACTAGAAATTGTTTCTTCACTTAAAGAACTCTATTAAAATGGATATGTAATTGCACTCAGCTGTTTGTACTAATTAGAGATTTAAGATTTCCATGGCAATCTTCTTTGCTCATAAATTATAAGAGGAGATTATGTTCAATTAGCAAGGCAACACACACTACACCCACCAAAAGCAAAAATGTAAATCAGTGGACATCTCACTTCAGCTTCACTGAAACACAGAGTGGAAATGCTATTGCAGAATTGTGATAGTTATTGAAGATTTACTATGATTTTTATGGGGAAATAAATCTTCATTACATTTTGTATTATTCAATGAAAATAATGTTTATCTAATTTAGTTAGAGACAGTTAAGTTGAGTTTCTTTTCCTCAATAAGTGTTTTGTTATGCCATCAGCTTGTACTACATTTCTGCACTCTTAGCTTCTTTGTTCAACGTTAAGTCTGACCCTGAAACTCTCCTTTTGTCCCGTAAGACCCCAAAAGTGACGACATTCCTCTCCATTTGGGATAGTGATAACTGCAGGTAATTACTCCTGGGGGGATTCTGCGTGACTGCACACCCACAGAAAATGTCCCCCGCTCTCTCACAGATTTCCTGTGTTCCCCTGCAGAAAATGGCAGGAAAGCAAAGGGAAGCTGTGGGGGAGGGGAGGGGAGGGGAAGGGAAGGGAAGGTGGAGGAGGGATGCCATGGGTGCAATTTGGGGGGATTGTCCCCCTCCAAACAGAGGTGAGTCAAAGGGGGAAACACACGCCCCCCCTCAAACCCTCACCCTGATGAGCCCCACTACACCTGGATCCCTCCAATGAGTCCCCACACCCAGACCCCCACTGATCCCCACCCAGTTGCACCTAGACCCCTACTCCATCAAGCCCCACTTCCCCAGCACCCAGACCTCCCCACTGAGCTCCACACACCCAGATCCCCATCTCTCCACACTCAGCCCCTGCTCCTGAGCCCCAACCAAGTTCACCTGGATCCCCTGCTGAGTCTCACTGCCCCTGCACCTAGAACCCTGCCACCTACCCCCAACAAGCCTCTGTTCATCCAGATCTCCCACTGAGCTGTCCCCAGATTGCCCCACACATAAACCTCTCATCCCACACATGGATCCTCTCACACTAAACCCCTCCACACTCTGATCCTGCTGGGCTGAGCCTGCCCACCCACACCAGGCGCAGAGGGGCAGGTCTCAGGGGTATTTCTGGAGTAGGCCCAGCCCTTGCACTGTATCAGGGTGAGGTGTAGCCTCACTGCCAAGTCCCTGTACCAGGGGAGATGGGGGCTTTAGGGCGATCTCCCACCTCAAATGCAGCCAGTGGCCTGTGCTCCCCACTGCCATGCTGGAGCCACATTTATTTATTGACAAATAAAATTTGCAGAACTTTAAAAAATTCTGTGCACGATATTTTATTGGGGGGGGGGCGAATTCCCTCAGGAGTAAGGTATTATATGAAGCATCAGAGTCTGCCACAGTTATGACAACTTAATGACACATGGAAACATTTTACTCTGAAAATGCTGACATTTCTCAAAAAAAGCTTGAAATCCAGAAGAGACACTCAATTATTCATTTTTCCAAGCAGATACAACAATTTGCTTTGGATAAACATCCCGTAATTTTTATACAGTAGCATTGGTAAGGAATAGGGGTGAATTAATGATCTAGAGCCCAATACTGCAGACACTCTTTAGGGGGCCTATAACACTAATGTCAATGGCTTACCATGCCCACCTCTACATAAAACAAGGCACTTCATAATAATAGATTTCCATGAATAGATTTGCTCCAAGTAGTACGCATGGGGAATGTGTGTTATAAAGCATTAATGTGCTTATCAGCTAACACTCAGAAGTGATGACTTTCCTGAAATATTGATTTCAAGAGGAAGTATCACTGGGTATGACATCCCACTATTATGGATTATCCACCAATAAGAAATTGAATTTGAGATATGACTCCAGGCACTCAGATGAGTCAGTTTTTCCTACTTTCACTTGTATGTTATTAAAAGTTTTGTGGTAAATGGTAACCTGACAAATTCAAGTTACAACACTGACAGGGGAGGGGAGAAAATCATGTGCAAGGAAAATCTTGACACACAAAGATTTTAAAACACTTATAAAGGTTTTTGGCCTAAACAGTGCAGCATTCCCTTCAACCACCAGCCATAATAGCACATATGAAACAAAAAAGATGAAAAACTGATTCTTCTTGTGCACTTCCCCCCCCCCCCGTCCACACACACACAATTACTAGTTGCTGGGTCACTCACGTAAGCTTCATGAATTTCCTGTACACTGACATCATGAGAGATTATATACTATCTGATACAGTCAGTTTAAGTGCTACCTCTGGTATTGTACAGTGAAATGGCAAATATGCAGCCAAAACAAGAGACATGGGCCAAATCCTGAGGCTCAGTTTCCATGGAGGCTCACCAGATCAACTGGTGTAACAGACTGCAGACATGCCACATCACTACAGTCATGGGAGTTATAGCAATCCTTGTAAACAGATAGTAGAAAAGCTCACGACAGCAGTGACTTTCACAAACTGGTGAGATTGTTGCTGTTTGGGACAAAATTATGGAAACAGCCTGCTGAATTCTGGTACCATTGAATTCTGACCTCAACTGTAGTTCTAATCTAATTTTACTCCATGCCACAATTCAAATCTAACCCTAATCCAGATCTGACTTGTGTGGTGTTCCATCTCTATCATTCAGCATAAAAAAAAAATCAACTAACATTTACTCTCATACTTGAATATAAGTGGCTTTGTCTTATATAATACCTAACTCTTATATAGCATTTAGCAGATTTCAAAGCCCTTTGCCAAGGAGGGAAGTATCATTATGACCCTTTTGCAGATGGGGAAACTGAGGTACAGAGCGACAGAGTGTCCTGTGGCACCTTATAGACTAACAGACATATTGGAGCATAAGCTTTCATGGGTGAATACCCACTTCGTCAGATGCATGTAGTGGAAGTTTCCAAAGGCAGGTATAAATATGCACACAAGAATTAGTCTAGAAATAATGAGGTTAGTTCAATCAAGGAGGAGGAGACCCTCTTCTAGCAGCTGAGGAGGGAACACCAAGGGAGGAGAAACTGCTTTTGTAGTTGCCTAGCCGTTCACAGTCTTTGTTTAATCCTGAGCTGATGGTGTCAAATTTGCAAATGAACTCAAGTTCACCAGTTTCTCTTGGAAGTCTGGTCCTGAAGTTTTTTTGCTGCAGGATGGCTACCTTTAAATCTGCTATTGTATGTCCAGGAAGATTGAAGTGTTCTCCTACAGGTTTTTGTATATTGCCATTCCTAATATCTGACTTGTGTCCATTTATCCTTTTACGTAGGGATTGTCCAGTTTGGCCGATGTACATAGCAGAGGGTCATTGCTGGCACATGATGGCCTCCATGGGGGTGGGAGGGGCTGGCTTGGGGGGCAGGGAGGAGCTGCCCCCCAGTACTCACAGGCAGCATGGCTGGGGCAGGGTCCCTGCACTTCCCACCTGCTACGGCAGAGCAGGAGTGGGAAGAGGCAGGGCAGGGGCTGGAGCAGTATGCAGCTGCACAGGGCACCAGGAAATTTGGTGCCTTGAGTTTCCTGGTGCCCTACGCAGCTGCATACTTTGTGTTTGGGTAAGGACAGCCCCGGTGTAATCATTTCTATTTGTTAGCACCTTGATGTTTCACCAAAATCCAGGCCCCCTCTGCGCTAAACCCTGTACAAAATATAATACATTTCAGCCACTTACCTAAAGAACTTCAAGCAGTAGTTTTGGATTGGAAATAACAGTTGTTTGCCCCCTTAATACTGTAGGGTATCATGAAACTATGCTTTGCAGAGTCTTTCATACAAGCCATGTTGCATAACACTAGACAGTGAAAATAATTAAGTTTTTGGCAAGGCCCTACCAAATTCAGTCAGTCACAGATAATATGTCATGGACTGTGAAATCTGTTCTCCCACCATGAAATCTAGTCTTGTGTGTGCTTTTACTATATATTATATTGATTTCATGGAGTTTCTCCAAGTAGGGGTCCTAACCCAAAAGGGAGTTGCAGGGGATCACAAGGTAATTTTAGGGTGTTGCAGTATTGCCATCCTTATTTCTGTGCTGCCTTCAGAGCTGCTTTGCTGGAGAGTGGTGGTTGTAGGACAGACACCCAGCTCTGAAAAGCACTGCCACCAGCAGCACCACAGAAGTAAGGGTAGCAGTACCACAACACCCCCTACAATAACGTTGTGATCCCACTCCCCTCAACTCCTTTTTGGGTCAGGACCCCTACAATTATAACACTGAAATTTCAGATTTAAATAGCTGAAATAATGAAATTAATTTTTAAAATCCTATGATTGTGAAATTGACCAAAATGGACTGTGAATTTGGTAGGGTCCTAGTTATTGATAATAAATCAGAGAAGGAAAGAGATTTAAAAAGGACCAGACAGAGTAGGCACCATGGGCAAATTCATCCTTGTTGCAACTCAACTCCCAGTACATTTCCAGTTGAGATTTATGAAGTCCTTTTAATAGCATAAGCTGACTGCAGCCCAATGGCCACTTTTCAGAGGGAAAGGAATGTCTCAGAATCAGGAATTATGGGTCACAAGCATGGAGCAGTTCTGAAGAAAACCTTTTGCTACCTTCAGAAGGAGACCTCTTCCCTCAACCCTCTACCAGCCCTCCAACTTCCTATGGTCAGGAATAATTCCATATGGGTTTATTGATTTAAAAACCTCTGACAAAAGGGATTATATTGCCATTTTATTGTACTTTAATCCTGGTCAATCAAGTGAGGATATTTCTCTAACATTATAGCATTAAATTGCTATACTTTTTTTAAAAATACAAAAAGACAGCAGGTCCTAAAATCACTTGACTGTCACAAATGGTCTCTTTCTCAACTGTTTTGAAACTGGCCTGTGAGCTATCAAATCCCCAACTTTGTTACTGCTGGAAGAATAGATTGCAAAGTGCATGCTATCATAATACACTTACTGAGAGCTATATTCTAGGATTATGCAAGTGCTTGAGACTTAATTGTTTCTCTCTTACCACATTCTAGGTTTTCTGACCATGAGGAATTGGAGGTAAACGAGATAAAATCAGATGAATCTTTACAAAACAATGGTAAGGTGCATGAAAACCTTAGAAACCCCTAATTAAATTAACCGGGATTTTTATTTTTTAAATAAAAAGCCTGAATTGTCTGCAGTTGGCTATGAAAATTGTCTTTTTGAAAAATCACTGGAGCCTATGTACTTTGAATGACTGAATATTCCACAAGACTACACACAAAGAGTTCTGCTTGTAGTTAAATAAACTAAGTCTAGGATTTTGAAAATAAAAAAATCATTGTAAGAAGACAAAACCAAACCAGTAATTGTCCACTAATGAAGCAACCATAGGATTTCACAGACATACCGTGGTACTTTAAAGAGAGAGCTGAGACTAGTTGACTCTTCCCCTCCACCCTCTGTGTTCCTTCCAGCTGTTGCACAGCTGCCTAGCCTTCCAAAATGCTCTCAGAAAACTGAGCTATTCTGGGGGTGGAATTACCTCATACGTAGCACTTGCAACATAATATAAAATTCAATGGTCTACTAATTTCTTCAAATACTGTGTGTATAAAAAAAAAAGGTGAGCTCCCATCCTCCCCATCAGTGGGAGCTCCTTTCTTTGGGACCCTTAAAATTAAGCACAGATACCATGCTTCAAACAGAGACCTGCCATGGAACTTGTCTCTCTTCCCATATGAAGATTTTTTAAACTCAGCCCTGCAGCAAGGTCTTCACCCACTGTAACACTTAAGTCGGGTGTAGGCAGTCACCTTACCACAGGCCTATTAACTAGGGTGTAAACGTTGCTTGTTCTTAACCATTTTATCACTCAATTTGAGGGATGTGTGTACACATAATGTAAAAGGACAATATACAATGGTTAAGGCATCTCTGCTCTTTTTATTTCTGCACATTTTTGAAATATAAAACAGCCTTCCCAAAAACAGAAAACCCCCAGCTTCAGATCCCTACTCTGTCTGCACCCACACTTGCAACCCTTCAGCTTGCCTTCCATCTCCAAAAGTTTGGGGATATATTTAACTTTTGATGGATTGTTAAGGACTTAGAAAACAGATGGATTTTTGCAAGCAGCCATTTTGGTTCCATCGTTAAATTATTTAACGATTTAAGACAAGGCAACATCTTGCAGATATGGAAAGAGACTGTCTACCTGATACTTTTGTCTTTCTTTGCCCACTTCCTATAGTTTCTGATAAATTAATAATCAGACTTCTGTGGAAATAATTAGTTTATATTCCTTTTTTTTTTTAATCCCAAGAGGTTTATGAATTGCTTTTCCAATTTCAAAATGTGGTTCATTAATTGCAAGTAAAAGTATATGAAAATAGCAATTACTGGTCTATGATAATCTGCAATGCGCATGTAAGCATGAAAGGCAGGAGCTCTGTTAGAGACAGAGTTCCGTTTCCTGGCTCCAGACACCCGATGGGTTCAGTTTACAAAGAGAGAATACCCTTGTCATTTGATGCCAGTGGTTCACAAATAAAGAAAGATATAACAGTAAATACAAATAAATCATTAGCTAAAAGTTAAAATCACAAAACACAGCCAATTAATAGAACAGAGATGTGTAGGCTAGAGGCCAAGAGACAAAATCTGAACCCTGGACAAGTCAGAGAATTTTTCTGCCTCTTATTAAAGATCTGTCAACAACTACTATCTGAACTGTAATAGCTTTTTGAACATGTTGCTTCTTCTACAGTAGCCTATCAACTTGTGCCTTTGGTTTTCACTGCAAACAAATGATTGTTCACATTGGAACTGGCATGCTCTAGATAGGATGGGGCACTTTGATTCACTGGGGGAAACAAGGTTTGCAAGAGGCCCTTGAAAGAGCCCTGGCACACACACACACACAAAAAAAAAAAAAGTTAAACAAAGCAAATCAGAATTCAATCACACCCTTTGTAACTAGAGCCACATGCCTAAAATTAGCAAAGGATCCTGTGGCACCTTATAGACTAACAGACGTTTTGGAGCATGAGCTTTCGTGGGTGAATACCCACTTTCTCAGATGCATGTAGTGGAAATTTCCAGAGGCAGGTATATATATATGCAGGCAAGCTAGAGATAATGAGGTAGTTCAATCAGGGAGGATGAGGCCCTGTTCTAGCAGTTGAGGTGTGAAAACCAAGAGAGGAGAAACTGGTTTTGTAATTGGCAAGCCAGTCACAGTCTTTGTTTAATCCTGAGCTGATGGTGTCAAATTTGCAGATGAACTGAAGCTCAGCAGTTTCTCTTTGAAGTCTGGTCCTGAAGTTTTTTTGCTGCAGGATGGCCACCTTAAGGTCTGCTATAGTGTGGCCAGGGAGGTTGAAGTGTTCTCCTACAGGTTTTTGTATATTGCCATTTCTAATATCTGATTTGTGTCCATTTATCCTTTTTTGTAGCGACTGTCCAGTTTGGCCAATGTACATAGCAGAGGGGCATTGCTGGCATATGATGGCGTATATTACATTGGTGGAGGTGCAGATGAATGAACCGGTGATGGTGTGGCTGATCTGGTTAGGTCCTGTGACGGTGTTGCTGGTGTAGATATGTGGGCAGAGTTGGCATCGAGGTTTGTTGCATGGATTGGTTCCTGAACTGGAGTTACTATAGTGCAGTGTGCAGTTGCTGGTGAGAATATGTTTCAGGTTGGCAGGTTGCCTGTGGGCAAGGACTGGCCTGCCACCCAAGGCCTATGAAAGTGTGGGATCATTGTCCAGGATGGGTTGTAGATCCCTGATGATGTGTTGGAGAGGTTTTAGCTGGGGACTGTATGTGATGGCCAGTGGAGTCCTGTTGGTTTCTTTCTTGGGTTTGTCTTGCAGTAGGAGGCTTCTGGGTACACGTCTGGCTCTGTTGATCTGTTTTCTTATTTCCTTGTGCGGGTATTGTAGTTTTGAGAATGCTTGGTGGAGATTTTGTACAAGCATTCTCAAAACTCAGTGCCAAGTGGCAAAGGGCAAACCATAACATAACTCATATCAGGTCTGACATAATGCTCTTTGTCCAAGCTAATTGTCATCATTCTATATCCTATATAAATTTGCAACATGCTTGTTATTAAATATTATTGCATGGTATACATACAGGCTCTATATGTAGAAATATGTTTTTAATGTGTTTGTCAAGTAAGACTTAAGTCACCCTGCCCTAGACAAGGAATGTGGTTCTGACTTCTTGAATGCATCTCTAATACGACTTGAGCAAGGAGAGATTGTCATTACCTTTTGTGATACAGCATGGCCAGAGGGCAGTAGGAGAAGGTTAGAAGGGAGCCTTATTCTCTGAAAGGGGAAGAAAGTTTGCTATAGATTAATTAGAGCACCTGAAGCCCATCACATGATAAAAACCCTTGCTTCAATCAGATAGTGTGGGAGTTGGAGCAGAGGACAGTTTGGAGAAGTGCTGTGGTGAGCTAAGAAGTCCAAGACCCTAGGTAAAGGGGCACCTGGCTTGTACAGAGGGAGAGCAGGAAGCCCCCCCTCGCCCCCCACAAGCTGAAGGGCAGGAGAGGGAAGTAGCCCAGAGGAAGGAAGTGTCAGTTCAAGTGGTTTACCACTATCCTCAGGGCCCCTGGGCTGGGACCTGGAGTAGAGGGCAGGCCCAGGTCCCTCCCTCTCCACTCCCCTCTTCTAGGATACTAGTGAGGCAGTTAACATTCCACTGCAGGGGCAAGAATTGGTGCCCTGAACCCTCCCCAAAGAAGAGAAAGGGCAAGACCCATCAAAATAGTGCTGGCAATTTGCCACACTTTACATGAAGAGTACACACACAACTATCAAGCAAAACAACGTGGAAGATGGTCACTTAATACTCTTGACAGGGGGATGGAAGCTGAAGCTCCAGGAGCCTTTCTGCCTCCTGAAACAAGGTCATTGAGCTGTAGAAGACACAAGCAAGGTCAGAAAGCCATGTGGGCATCCATTATCAGGCAGATAGAAAAGGCCAGAGCTCTTGTCCATCTGAGAAAAGTGGAACCTTTCAACAAGGGGGCTGAAAGTCTCTGGAAAGTGAATATAAATGAGAGACTTGCTTGAACAAAAGACTAATTTGTTAAGTTAGATTTTAGTCTAAACTATAGTTTAACTTTTGTTTGTGACCATTTTTCTATCCCACTTACTCCAATGTGGTATCACTTAAATATCTGCTCTTATTAAGTTTATTTTAGTTTTCCTACAAGCCGTCTCAGTGCTATATATTAAAGAGAAGTGCAAGTCTGCAGCTAGTACACAGATTGATGCTGTATACTGTGTCTTTAAAGAAGCAGCAAACTCCTGTGAGAAAGACTGGACCCTCCAGTGCTGATGGTTTGGGGAAAACTCAGAACTGGGGAGGGCATTGGTGTTACCCTGCAAGGAGTAATTAGGCTGGTGATGCCAGAGTAAGGTTATTGTGCTGTAAGCAGGCTGTTGGTGTCAGGGCTCTGAACCAAAAGCTGCAAAGCACAGACACACCCAATGTAGGAGGGCAGTTGGTGACAACTCCTTATTGGTCTGTATTGAATTCCAAAGCATCATACAGGCCTATGTCTCAGAATGCAGAGGGTTGGAAATTCCCTTATTCTTTTTGTTAATTCCATTCTAAGGTCTTCTCCAAACCCTTCTAATTATAAGTTATGCTCATCCATTCAGTTAAACAGTGCAATGTGACTGATCATAGCTTTAAAATGTGCATATTGAGTAGGGAGTCTAGCAATCAACTGTATATAGTTCAGAGACGTCCGCTTATGGACATTCCACAATTAGAACAAGAGGCTAAATTTACTGAGGAAGTTATTTGCTCAGTTTCAGAAATTAGCTGGGGTGGTCTCATATTTCCTTGAAAAAGGTGACACAGCCACCATCACATAGGGTGGTGACTGGACCATTTTTGCCAGCTAAGAGGATTGTGAGAGCATGGAGACTGAATTACTCACTCCAAGAGGCAGTCTGAGTTAAGATAAATTGGAGGTCAGGGATAAGGCACATTGGTAGCTTGGTTGTCATTGTCTCTTCGTACAGTGTACTCATTCTGAGTTAAGTGGGAATTTCAGTCTTGAGCTAGCATTCAAGAAACTTCTAATAAACTAAATTCACCCCCCCTTCACTTTTTTATTAACCCCAATAAATGTTTAAATAACCAGTTTGTATAATTAAATATTAGGCACTGGCCATCAACTATTATCAATACAAATATGGGAATGCAATTTTCCAGGTTAATTGATTAGAGAAAGTGTCTGCTGCTAATGAACAGTGCCAAATTATGTACCTTTGGATTTAATTTTTACCTCTGACAGTCTACAATGTAAATATTCTTTCTGCAATGGAAATAACTGCCTTACAAAATACTTGCAATACAGTGGAATTCATTTTTAGCCAAAATGAATGCAAGATACATTTAGGTTTACTACTATCAGATTTAATGGAACTAAATACATTTTTTCTGTGCCCCTTGTACAAATAATTTAGTCTACAAGTCTATGTTGTGGTATGCGCAGACTTCTGCATGGAGATGTGGGAGCAAAATGCAGTGGAGATTAATGATTTTTTACTAGAAAGACAGTCTGCGTGCAAGTGAGACTTCAGTATCAGTAAGTTCCTGAGTGCTCACCACTTTTGTCTTAGCAAATGTGTTTGACAATGCTTTTCATGCAAGCTTAAAAGCTGTTACAGCCTTTTAGATACAAGGTAGATGCCCACATGTTCAAAGATACCTACCATAAAGGTAGTGACAAGATTTTACCTAAATACCTTCACTAAATATACTGGGTTTTGCAAACAGACGCTATCCCTCAAACTACTTATAGTCATCTATGCACTTGGTGTAAAGTATGTCGATACAACTAGTTATTGCCTCTATGTACCTTTAATGCTCTTTATACTTTTGTTCCCCTACATTTATTTTCTTTCTGTATTCTTAAAGTTCTCACTTGCATCTTGAAAACTACTTCTGCTCCTATTTTAAGTGGACTAAGTAGTATTAGAGTACAGCTGTGGACACTGCTGATCTCAAGCCAGCACAAGTCCATTGACTACAACACACTTCCTCATTTACACTGGTGCAATCTTGATTAGTATATCAGGCCATTTTGACGATCTCTCACATACACAAGCAAGGACATAGTTGGGGGGGGCATTGTCCCCCCACACACACACACACAAAACTGCAGCCTCAGGCAGGTGCAAAATTCACACACACACAGCTCCATTGGCCTGACTGGAGCTTCCCTCCGACCCCAAATATAGAAGTCAAACTACACTTATGTATATACATGCTTCCAGTGATGCATATCTGGGAACCCAATCACAAAACCACCACCACATTCTTGAACAATTCATGATAATGAGTCAAAGGGTAGCAACAAAAATAGAGACAGGACAACAGATTTAGCTTGGAAGAGAGAGGTTGGAAAGCAGAAGCTAGAGAGGATCAGGAGGCAGGAGAGTGACTGACCTCCTGCCCCGAAGCAACAAGCATCACTTTCACCAACAACTTCTGGACTTCCAGGCACTTCAATTCAATGTCTATTGTAACTACACAATAGGGGGGAGGGGAAGAGAGAAAGGGAGGAATCTATCACTTTCTTACACTCAAACAGAGATGAAGACTAGCTGGGCCACAAGAGAGTTCTGTAACATTACCGTTATTTAATATTCAGTATGTACACTTCACATTGGGGTATAACAATTATACTTTATCAAAAATGAGAATCATCTATTTAACACTGTGAATTTTAAGAAACCCATTAGCTGCTGCAAGGTTTCATCCATCAGCCTCATGATAAATTTTAAAACAACCCCATTTCCCCCCCTACCCCCTGCAACTTTCAGATACCCTTGTGCTAAGTTTCCTAGCAAGCAAGCATCAGCAATTCATTACCTTATTCATATCAGAGTAACCCTGGCAAGTCCTACATTACATTTAATTTGATAAAGGTGTCCTACATCTCTCACCAATGTGATAAGACTAAACTCTTTTCATGCACGTCTCTACTGGCATGCCTCTCTCAGCTGTTTACCTGAACCTGATATTTTCCAGCCTTTGTCTTGTTTTAAAGATCTTTACCTCTTATTTTTCCACTTTCTATTATTGTCCCCAATTAAAGCCAACCGAAGTTAAACATTTGAATGCACAATATAGGAACTACAAACACTATTCAAAGTAAACTAAATACTAATAGTTGACAGCACAAATATGTTACTATATAAAATATGAGCAAACGGAGTATTTCTAAAGTGCACTTGCTCAAGAGACTTCATAGGAAACTTGTAATTGAAGGAGAATTAGATGTAGCAAATGTCTCTTGCATACATCCAGACTATGCCAAAAGGTCTCTTACCCTAGGCAACGAGGCCCAGGTTACATTCTCTGCTTTCCATATGCAAGAGACAGGAACACATCATAACCTGAAAGAATTGAAGCCTACATGGTGTCATTCCCCCTCTCAACTCCAGGAAATTTATGCATAAAAGAATACGGATCCTGTCAGTGTACCATGTTCCCTCAAAACCCATCCCAA
Source organism: Gopherus evgoodei (assembly GCF_007399415.2). Classification (NCBI taxonomy): domain Eukaryota; kingdom Metazoa; phylum Chordata; order Testudines; family Testudinidae; genus Gopherus; species Gopherus evgoodei. Next base: position 48,034,702 of record NC_044328.1, read on the forward strand.
AAGGGAACGTTATTCCAGGCACTTGGGAGCGAAACCAGTCGGAGGTTTCTAACTAAACTGTGTTGCTGCAAGTGTCAGGATGACTCAAGTAATAGCAGAGAGGCACTGGGCCTCCATGGAGAATTATGGGCCTTCTGTGAAACTGACACCAACACCCAGTAGGAAGAACTGAGAACAACCATACAGTTTTGAGGCTGCAGAGTTTTCCACCTCCAAACAGTGCTTACATTGCTGGAGCCTGCTTGAAGTTCTAACTATACTCCTGCTACCAACTCTTGCTTCCAGCTGTGTAGCTGAGCATGCAGTAGCAATGGTAGGAAGTTGGGAGGAGATCTTAGTGTAGACAAGGTCTTCATGGTTACAGGGGCCACGATTTGCAAATATAAGTACCTAAATCTAGTTTTGTTATGGATAGATGACTTTCCTTAAACAGCCAAACAAGAACAGTTGTTAAATCAGAGTCTCATGAACTCTGAATTTTAAATTAAAAATAATAATAATAATAATAATAATAATAATAATAATAATAAAGGGACAGCTTTGAGCTTTAAAAGTCCTTTAAAATGTTGCCGACTAGGACGGTATCCCTACCAGATACTATTTATAAAGCTACCAGAATTAATGAAAACAAACAAAAAAAAAGATACTCAAAGATTCAAGTACCTCAAAACACACCGACTTCTTACAATGCTTTGGGAGGAAAGTAGTAGTAATAATAAATAAATTGCTCATTTTCAGGATTATTTAACAGCCACCAAATGTTATGTCTGGTCAAAGTGATACTGTATCTCAATCAACATACATCATTCAACAAGTATAGTCCACTAAGGACCATTGTGCAGCCAGAGTGACCTCAGTTGAGGGCATTTCACCAGGCATTTTGAGTGAAGTTCCTGGATCTGTCTCAATCTTGAGAAACCGTGCATCACTGGGTGGGGTCAGGATGACCATTTGAACTCAGATTGCAGTGCAGGTAGGTGAATTCAAAGTTCTCAACCATACCTGTACTGGGGTTCTGGTGGACCAGTTCCAAGGTTTTGGACCTTTGTCTTCAACCATGAGATGTTTAAGGCCCACCCACATTCTGGAATCAGAGACCATGGCTGAAATTCTGACTTCTCCACAAGCAAGGCAGCAGAAGTGTAGTCTTAGTCAGACTTCTTGCACATCAGAATCAAGATTGGTCAACAGTAAGTCCTAATATCCAGTCAATATCTCAGAGCAGTGCAGGAGTGAAAATGCATCCTGCTGGGCAGCTGCACATAACATAGCAAAAGCCATGAACCAATGCACTCATGCACGCACACACACACTTACATACTGGTATATAGATCCCACACCAGATTTAGCAGAACATTTGAAATACCAACTCCCGTCAGTGCATGTTTTGATGTATAAGTTCTCTTTATTTCAAGGAAATGACAAAGAAAGAACTGACCCACAAAGAAGTGAATTAATATAAATGAAAGCAAGATAATAAAAGGATAGCAATCAATAAGAGGTAAAGCATAAAAAGTACCAGCTGATCAAAGACAGAAAAATAAGACTGCTGCAGAATGATGGGTTCACTTAAGGTGGAGGCGGGGAAGAAAACCATTTGAACTAAGAGTACAGAAAAGATCACAAAATATACCATAAAAAGTGATATAAAAAGGGACATGGGGAAAAAAGCCAATATACATCCATGACGAACCAACTGAACTAGAGAAAACAAGTGTGCAGTACTATCAGAACACCACATAAAAAAAACCCACAAACCTCAGTACAGAAAATATACAATAAAGGGCACTAAACAAATGTTGGGGCAAAGAAAAATGGAAAGAAATATCAAATAAGTTGTCCTCAGTACAAAAAAAATTATGAGCATGAGTAAGGTAAAAAGGGACAGGATTGGACCACCTTTGAGAACTTGCCAATTCTCCTCTAAATCAAACGACCTCATAGTACAAACAATGCTCTGCATTTCCCTGCTCTTAGATAGAAAATACAGTCAATAGCTAACAGTAAGGATTCCTAAAAAGTTTCTGTACCATGGAACCGGTGTCTGAAAATCCACTACAACAAATTGGTTCTGCCGCAGGTACTGTGATGTAGACAATGCCATTTAAATAACTGTGCGGTAGGTACCATTTAGGTAACTAAGTAATTTATAGTTTTCAAAGGTAGCCACATATTATGTAGGGCTATATTGTTAAGGTGCCTGATCCTACAAGGTATAGGATCCTGACTGTCACTTGGTTTTGCTTCAGTCACTTGAAAATGAATGGTTTTATATAATCGCCATATAAAACACCCTGAATCAGTTCAGATTGACACTGAAGATTTGTGAAATTTAGTCAGCTCCCAAGGTTTGTGAATGTTAGTTGACTTCTTGATGGATCATCACACACAAGTAATCTTATTCATGTACATAAAAGCTCCTCCAAAAATATTCCTGTGTAAAGAGGGATCACAAATCTTCATGGAAATGTGAACAATAAAAGGGAAATGTATTTTGACTTAATTGCTATTTGGTTTTCTTGAAAGTCAGATAGCTTTTGACATTATTTTGTTTTCATAACTGAGATGTGAGCAGTCTGACTTAGTGGTCAGACCAGGGTCAGGCTGGGTTAGATACCAGGAGGTCAGAACACAAAACTAAGAGTCAGGTATCCAGAAGAAGACAGGATCAGGTGATCAATAGCAAGCAGTAGAAGCAGTAGAAGTAGTCCTACACAGGGTGAACCCAGTTGCATGAACAGCTAGCTTCCTATTCCTGTGCTGGATTTGATGAACCAATCAAGTCCCAGCACTGGAGTCCTCTACTGGAATTCGGTTCCTAGTCTGTAGGTCACTGGATGGCAGGTTGGAACTTAATAGCCCTGAGGACGAGAGTTCAAGGCCCACTTTCTGTGACACCAATATTGGTTAATTATATGGAAAAGATTATTTGGACGATTAACAACCACAATAATTACAGAGGTGACCAGGTACCTGTTAGGAAAGGATTTAGCCGTAAGTTTTACCAGGTCGCAAAGCAAGTCAATTATTATGAATCAGTGCACGAATCAAGTAAATGTGAAGAATTTTTATTACCCCTTATTTCCTGCAATTAAGGGCAATTCAGATAATAGGTGGCCTGCCTTATTTCATGAAATTTCTCACTTTCAGCTCAGGGGGGTCTTGTTAAGTAAATACTAACCTGGCAAAACTAATTAATTTTGCCTTGAGCATTCTTTACACAGATGTCTGTTTTTTGAACAAGTTTTCAGCTTAATGAACTAGCTCCAAGTGGACAAGAAAATAGCTTCAATGAAAGTTCAGCTATTACCACAAAGATATCTTGGAGTAAGCTTACCAAATTAGAGTTTCCTATATAGGCTATCCCAGAGTATTTCACATGTAGTGCAGTAACTTCTGCTATGAGATATAATAATAGCCCAGCCTTTTTTAAGACATGGCCAATGCCCAATACATCTGGGCCAAATAAGCAAGTTTACTTGGAGTAAATTATTTAATAGCATGCTCTACACCAACCTGTGCACCCCATACTAAAACAAATGTGTGTCCTGGTCTGCGCCCACTACTTCCTTTACCATGCACAATTACTACAAAGTGCCTTTATAAAATACAACAGTATTCAATGATAGCTGACCAACTCACAGCATTACAGTTGGGAGCATTGCTGGAGACTATAATAAGGTTTTATTTATTCTAAATAAAGATTTAGTGCCACAGTTCAGAGACATCATTGTGTTCTCCTCCATAGTTTTCCTGCAGGAGAGACAGAAAGACCAGAAATCATAAAGGTAGCAATCAATGCATGAACTGTGTTCTGAAATGGCGACATTCTTTTACAAAGAGGTCACAGCATGGGCCTGACCTGAGACTAGTGCTCCAGACTGGTTGGAGACCGGTGTTCCTTCGGGATGCACCACTTTCCATTGCAATTGCTGGTGAGAGAAATGGTTCTTTTTGCAAAGCTGGCTCATACATGCATGTCTTGTTGATGGAGGGCCAAAATTTTAGGACTACAATGCAGAGATATTGACTTCTGACCATGTGCTATGAATTATTACAGCATAGGTTCTTCATTCTGGAGTTTTGGGGACATGGAGGTTTGATAACTGGCAGCATCTATATCCTTTGCAAGAGCTGATTTATCAGTGGCTGGTCAATGATTCCCCAGATTTAGTACAATTTCACAAAGGAGTTAAAGAACCATGCAGTGGTTTTAACTTTGTACATCGGACAGCAGCAATGGATTAGACCAGTTAGAGCCAAATGTATCAGCCATTATTTCACTCTGTAATTGCTCAGTCATGGGCATTAAAACCTATTTTTATTAGAACTGTGGTAGGAAAGAAGTTGGGACATTGTGATTCTCTACTTATTTTGTCAAGTGTCAAGGAAAATTTCACTTTCAATGGAACAGTCAGATTAGCAAGATACTTCAGTTTAACAGCTGATGACATGCTCCTTTAACATGTTATCTCAGAATTGCTGTTTTTAAACAGCATACCTAGTCTCATTGCCCTCTTTTTTTCCCCCTTTCTCATTCTACCACTTATGTCTGAAATGAATTCTTTCCAGTCCAAACCCATCCTGATAACTCTCTTATTTCATGAGGTCCACAAATGTTGTCACCACTCACATGCCAGTCCCCTCGCTCAGCCCCCATTATTAGAGAAAAACCAAAAGTTGTACTACATTATTTTCCATTATGGCTCTGTAGTGGCTCTTATTTGATCTATTTGTCTCAAGGCAAGGGTTGCATCTTATGCTTAAGTAAGTTTTGTGCTGTAGAAGCAGGGGTGGCCCTAGACTAACTGCCAGCAACTGGCGCCTAGGTGAACAATGCAATTGGCGCCCCCACCCCCACCAGCAGATCTAGGCTAAGGGTTTTGGTAAATTGGGAAACATTTTGCCTCTTTTTTCCTTTTAATGTTTAAGGTTTTTTTTTAAACATAGGCTTAATTATTCAGTTTGTATGTCCATCTGTCCAACCAATGGGCCATGAAGCTGGGTCCCCTTACTGTAACTTGTTTGTAACTTCCTCATTCTTTCTTCCTTCTATTTCATTTACTTCAATTTCTGCATGTGTCTCTGAAGGTGAATACATTTTCTCTACTTCCATATGATGCTGTGAGCTGACTTCATCTAGAAGAAAGTTTCCATCTTCTTGAGTTTCCAGATTGCTTCCATGTGGATGTGAGCTATCCTCCTCTCCATGTAAAATTCCTTCATCTGGATGCTGTGAACTGCTTCCATCTTTATTTGGATTAAAGAGAAGATATTTCAGGAAGGATCCCTGCTGTTTCACTTGGTCCTTTTCCTTCTCAACCTTTCATTTACAATACTCCGCTCCTGAGGGTTTTTCTTTCCCTCTTTTGCCATGAGGCATGTTAATATTGTTATGTACTGTGCTCCCGACTGCAAGCATTATAGCATTAAGGATGGTTGACACACCACATGCTTGGCGATTTAAACCACATTGCAGCCATCCCAACATGTCTTTTCACTGCTTAAAGGTTTAATGATTAGCAGCATACACTCATTTACCTATTAAAACAGTTAGTTACAGCATTTACATGGAAACAAAATGACCTTTTTCAATGTTATAACCCGACATCGGTTATTTGGAAAGTAATCCTCTTCCTCATGGTAACCCGCTTGGAGAGTGACATCACTACTTTTGTAGTCTATGAAGCATTAAAGCTGTTACTTTTCTTTGATGGACCTTATTTATTACATGTGAACCAACTATAACAAAGCAAAGTTCATAATTATACAGCCCGATAATAACACTAAGGTTTAATAATGCTTAAAGATATAAATCCAAAATGTGAGTAATGCTGAAAGACGTTATTCTTTGGCACCAAGAAACACAATTTTCCACAGCATTTGCTTGATTCTTAACCATCTATCTGCGACATGTGCTAAAATGACCACTTGACGTGTATCAACTCGCAATATCACCACTCTAAATGAATTTCCGGCTATGCGAAATTAATGTATATTCGAGTTAGGTGTCACTAGCATTGCAGCTCTTGCTGCTGGTGGATGTGTTCCACTGTGACAGAGTTATTGCTTATCAAAATTGCGGAGTGGGTCATCTTGACCCTATGTCACAAATTGAGGAGGGGGAAGCTAAAACATTTATTTTTGCAGTAAATAAGACTTGACATATTAATAAATTCTCAGAAATGTAGAGAAATAATTATAATTGATATTCCGTCTGTATGCACATGGGAATTGAAATAATGACATCTTTGTTATTTTATTTGTATTTTTTCCATCTTTATTTTTTTCATTTTTTTACTTGATTTTTTTCCCTTCAAATTTGAGGCCTTGTTTAACTTGGCACCCTAGGCGACCACATAGTTCACCTATATGGATGGGCCTCCCCATGTAGAAGATAGAGCCAGTTGGGAATTTTCCATCAGAAGTATTTGCCACTGGAAAATCAAATTGCCACAAAAACAATCTTCTGGGAAAAAAAGATCAATTCTGCTGAGTTTATTTTCTGTTGAGTGAAATCAAAAATTAAATAGTTAGTTTCAGGTCAGTTCAATGCAAATCAGACTATTTTGTTTTGCTGAATTGACCAAAAATGGTTTCATTTTGAAATAGTACAAGAAATATTAAACAGCATTTACTTATTAGTGTATTGCCTTGCAGGAGTTGTTTGGGTCCACATCTGGCCTATTGGCCAAGTGCTCTGGAAAACTACATCTTGCATAATGCAATTTGGATTTCTTTCTGACCAACCAGCTGGGTGCCTCATAGGATTCACATTACTCTGTATATCATGAGAAGTCCAGTCAGGGAGTCTAGCCCCTACAAAAGCATGGGGGCCTCAGGCTCCTCCCATAAAGCAGTGTGCCACAATGGGAAAAAGCAGTTTAATGTTGAAATGACTCAAAACAAAAAATGTTTCATTTTGGGCCATTTCAACAATCCACAATGAAACATTTTGATTTCAGGAATGTTGGAATATTTGGTTTTGACCAAAAGTGTCTAACTGTTTCATTTTGACATTTCTTCCATCAAACAATTGCAATTTCTTGTCCCAACATGGGATGAAAATGAATGTTAGTGACAGAATTCCTACAGGTCAGAAATTCCCACTTTTGCTCAGCTCTAACAATTGACTTCATTCACAACAAAAAGCTACAAAGCATCACAAAACTTGATATTTATTCACTAATTGCAAGGTAAGTTACCACTAATTTTAGAGACTAAACAAACCTGTATCATTACACACAGGAACAAGGTAAACTTCTGACAAAGTTTACGTAACCCCACTGTATTGTCAGTGCCCCTAATTTCGACAGCCAGCCAGCTTTTTACATTTCTATTTTAAACACTATTCACCAAGAACATGCAAAGTTTTATAAAACAGTAACTGTACAAAAGCTTCTGTAGAGTGAAATTCAGTGTCTGAGGGTTTGTTGTCATGGGGAAAAAGCCCTCAGTAGTTGGACATTCGTAGTGTGCACACAGTGCCTTTAGACACATTAGGTTAGTGCACTTTGAAAGTGTATTACGAGACCTGAGGGTGCTCTTAGTGCACAAAAAACTTCTACATGGGCCATCAGTGTGGAGTAGCTAATGCACACTAGCTACTGCAGGCTTACCCAACCCCCCAGCACCTCCTCACCGCATGTAGCGTTTATTTATTACAATGCTAACAGGTGGACTGCACTTCAGTTTCTTGCGGCTTTAATGGGGTTGGGGTAGAGCAGGGGAAGGGAGAAAAAACAGAACCAATAGCTTAACTGCAGTAAAGAGACAGACTGAACCCCAGGGCTCAGGACCCAAGAGAGCATTAGACATATGACCAGTATCATGACAGAAGGAAAAAACTTACACCACCCATATCATTTTAAAATCAGCCCTTTAAATATGGGCTAGGAAGATCTCCAAGATGTTACATTTTCTAGGGCAAAGATTCAAGGCATTTCACAGCTGCAGTCCAAATTCAGACACAAGCAAATCCATATCTGAGCAGAATTTTCAGAAACCAACTTCAAGCACTCAGCAGCTGATCTTAACACTCCTGATACACACATACACACCCTTAATGCACAAAGATTGTGGCATGTTTCGATCAGAAGCTTTTGGTCAGCGCATTGTAGAGAAAGGCCAGTTGTAAAGTTCAGATCAAGAAAGAGGAAAAGTAAGGTAGGGTTGCCAACTTTCTATTTGCAGAAAACTGGACACCCTGACCTCGCCCTCTGCCCCAACCCTTTTCCAAGGCCCTAACCCTGCTCATTCCATCCCCCTCCTTCTGTCCCTCAGTCTTCCCCACCCTCTCTCACTTGTTCATTTTCACCAGGCTGGGCCTGGGGCAGAGGTGCAGGTGAGGGGAGTGGTGGTGAGGACTCTGGGGTGGAGCCAGAGATAAGGGATTTGAGATGAAGGAGATGGCTCCAGGCTGGAGCAGAAGGTTAGGATGCGGGAGGGGGTCCAGGCTGAGTCAGGGGGTTGAGATGTGGGAGGAGTTATGGGCTCTGGGCTGGGGGTGCAGGCTCTAGGGAGGGGCAATGAGGGGTTCAGGGTTGTCATAAACGGATAGTTAAGAATTAATGGAACAGAAGTACTTCATATCTCTTTTGCCTGTAAAGAGTTAACAAGATCAGTGAGCCATGCTGTCACCTGACCACAGGACCAATCAGGGGACAGGATATTTTCAAATCTTGAGGGAGGGAAGTTTGTGTGTGTTGTTAGTTTTTGGTTGTTGTTCACTCTGGGGGCTCAGAGGGACCAGATGTGCAACCAGATTTCTCTCCAATACAGGCTCTTATAAGGTCAGAATAGTGAGTACTAGGCAGATAAAGCGAGTTAGGCTTATGGTTGTTTTCTTTGTTTGCAAATGTGTATTTGGCTGGGAGGAGTTCAAATTGGTATTTTGCTGAAAGGATTTTAATTTGTACTTCTATACTTAGGCTGGGAGGATATTCCCAGTGTCTATAACTGAAAGACCCTGTACCTATTCTGTCTTAAGTTTACAAAGATAATTTTTACTGTTTTTCTTCTTTAATTAAAAGCTTTCCTTGTTTAAGAACCTGATTGTTTTTTTATTCTGGTGAGACCCCAGGGGACGGGGTCTGGATTCACAAGGGAATTGGTGGGGAGAAAGGAGGGAAGGGGGAGAGAGAGGCTAATTTCTCTCTGTGTTAGGATTACTGTCTCTCTCAGGGAGAATCTGGGAGGGGAAGGGAGAAGGAGGGGGGAAGGTGGATTTTCCTGTCTGTTTTAAGATTCAAGGAGTTTGAATCACAGTGATCTTCCAGGGTAACCCAGCGAGGGGAAGCCTGGGAGAGGAAATGGTGAGGGAAAGGGTTTACTTTCCTTATGTTAAGATCCAGAGGGACTGGGTCTTGGGGGTCTCCGGGCAAGGTTTTGGGGGGATCAGAGTGTACCAGGCACTGGAATTCCTGGTTGGTGGCAGCACTACAAGTACTAAGCTGGTAATTGAGCTTAGAGGAATTCATGCTGGTACCCCATCTTTTGGATGCTAAGGTTCAGAGTGGGGAATTATACCATGACAAGGGTGCATGAGGGCTCTGGCTGCAAGTATGGGCTATGGGGTGGGGCCAGAAATGAGGGGTTTGGGATGCAGGAGAGAGCTCAGGGCTGAGGCAGGGAGTTGGGCTGTAGGAGGAGGTATGGGGTCTGGTGCTTGCTCTAGGATGGGGCCAGAAATGAGGGGTTCAGGGTGCATGAGAGGGATCCAGACTGAGGTAGGAGGGATGAGGGCTGTGGCTGGGACAGGGGTTGGGATGTAGGAGGGGGTGTGGGCTCCAGGCAGCGCTTACCTCAGGTGGCTTTCTTAACGGCCCAGTGAGCACTGCTCACTAGAGCCACCCACCAGGGTCCCTTTTTGACTGGGCATTCTGGTCAAAAAAACAGACACTTGGCAACCCTAAAGTAAGAACCAAGGTATTGGTTCTTACAAGTTAAAAAACAGCACTCAGCAAAAACACAACAAGAGAACTACTAATTAAAGAAAGGCAAAACTAAGTAATTTTGAGAAGTAAAAACCATTTGTTTTTTTTCCTTTTCTGAAGCTTCTCTGTCTGAAAACCCAAAGAAGCAGATTCTGTCCACCACACAGTAGAACAAATAATGAGATCCACGCAGTACAACATTTCAATTCAGCCAATTATCCCCTATGTTCTGTACACAGACGTAGGCTATACCTGGCCAAGGAACATGAGGGGAGCAGAGATTATGCAGTCTCTCTACCCCAAGCTATTGAGACCTAGGATCTAGACAGCTGCTCAGCATGCAAAGCCACCTGGTTTCTGGCAGAAAATATCAGGAAAATTAATGCTGCTTTGGGTAATACATAACTTATAAGCCATGACTTCTGTCCCCTCAGAGATAGTGAAAGTGCACAGCTGTAGACCTGAGGCCGCCGGTGCCTATGCTGCCAGAGGGAATGCAGGCAGGAAGGCATGTGGATGGGTTCCTCTTCTGCATTGCGGAGTTTGGTTTCTGCTAAGTTGAGGCCAGAATTTTCTTCATATCTATGCACTCTGTGCTGTTGGTAGACTACATTATGTGTCGTTGATGTACCACAGCTAAACCCTCTCCCAATGGGGGAAAAAAAACAGACATTCCTCACCCTGAATCCAATCAGAGTGTAAGTGGTCTTCACATGTTCATATTGAACAGGATGATTTAGCACAAAATCACAAGATGATTTTGTTACCAGGTACTGGTTTGCATCTGTACCTGCTGGAAACGTGCCACAGCATAACCCCTCCCATTTGAACTTGTCCCTTACTTGCTTTGGTCTCATTTTGTGGTGTCCCATATCTTGACTACACAGTGAGAGCTAGTCCTCACTGTAAATTGAGCAGTTAAATTGCTTGCCCTTATTTTACCTATCAGATCCCTCTGTCTCTCTCCATCTGAAAGACTTCAATACTAAAAATGTTAAACCAGGGGTCAGCAACCTTTAGGAAGTGGTGTGCCAAGTCTTCATTAATTTAAGGTTGTGTGTGCCAGTAAAAGGTTTCATTTGCAGCACAGGCGGCAGACGAAACCCCAGACTGGCAGCAGGCTGAGCCACTCAGCCCGCTGCCTGAGGTTCTGTCTTCCAGCCCCTGCCAGCCAGGGTCCCGGCCACAGACCCCGCTCAGCCAACCCGGGTTCTGTCCAGCCAGGCCAGCAGCGGGCTGAGTGGGACTGGCTGCCGGGACCCCAGACCGTCAGTGGGCTGAGCAGCTCAACTCGCTGCCAGTCTGGGGTTCCATCCGCAGCCCCCTGCCAGCCAGGGTCCTGGCCGCCAGCCCCACTCAGCCCGCTGTCGGCATGGGTTCCGTCCATCCAGGCTGGCAGCAAGCTGAGCGGGGCCAGCATCTGGGACCCCGGCTGGCAGAGGGCTGACATCCGAGACCCTGTACTGGCAGCGGAATAAGCTGTTCATCCCACTGCTGGTCTGAGGTTCTGTAATCCAGGCTGGCCGCAGGTTGAGCAGAGCCAGTGGCTAGGACCCTCACTGGCAGCAGCATGCCACTAAAAAAAGATAAAATTAAAAACAGCCTGCGTGCTGCCTTTGGCGCACGTACTGCAGGTTCCCAACCCGTGTTAAACCGATCCTAGCCATAAGCTTTCTTAGAACTCCATTAAAGCCTCTTATCTCTACCTTGGTTCATCACATGCAGCACATTTAACATAAAATGAACCATGATACCAATATATCCAAGATATGATGCTGATAAGCACTTCAGGAATGGTAAGAGATCAGATAGACACCAAGTTTTTGTACGAAGTTATTGGGGCAGGTGGCAAAGTTCTGAGAATATCCAAATTCTATTAGGAATTCTTGCAACATCTCTGGTTTTAAGGAAGCACTCCTTGTAAGAAAGAAATATGTAAGAAAGAGACACTATTTCAGAATAATAATAATTTTGTATGTTTATGATAGTAAGTCATCACCTAACAACTCCGCTACCAAATCTGCTAGACATAAATGAAGGGTTACATAAACTTTGGGAAAAACAGTAGGCTGTCTAAAGTCAAAGCATATTGAAATATATATTTCAATATTTAATGCCAAGTTTTATACCACATCATTCACAATCCATTAAGTATTTTATTACATTTACTGTAGAAGTGAGAAATTTATAGCCCTTCCTTTTGGTATTAATAAGGGATGATGAAACCACACTGAAGATGTATTGCTTTTCAGTTTATACAGAGGTTTTCCATGATGTTAATGTTTTATTATAATAAGATATGATCTAAGTGCTGTAATGTAACTAAGATTTAAGAGAAACATTACTAAAATTTACACAGGCCTTAAGGCTGTGGCACAAATATTTACAAACAGACTTGAATTCTCTCAGTTGCTTTCCACAGATCTATGAAAACCATTCACAGATCTGCTTGGAAGTTTTCCAGCAGAGTTTTTCACTGGAAAATTAAGGTTACAGGGAAATTTGCATTTTTGCTGAATTTTGTAAACACACAATGCATAAATGCAGAAGTTGATCCAGGGAAGAGCTATCATAGAGATTATAGGGCCAACTGTTTTCTCACACCAGCTTTACACTGATGTGATTTCATTTACTCCAATGGAGTCATTGCCAATTAAAACCAGTGAAATTTAGAGCAGAATCAGGTGCTTCTTCCCACCAACCAGCGTCAGTAAGGTCAACAAATAATCCTGTAGTTTAAATAAGGTTGCCAGCCATCCAGTTTTTGACCAGAATGCCCAGTTAAAAAGGGACCCCAGTGTCTGTAGTCTGCACTGCAGACCTAGCCATTAAAAGTCTGGTTTGTGGTGCAGCAGGGCTTGGGACAAAGCAGACTCCCTACCTGCCCTAGCTCCATGCGGCTCCCAGAAACAGCCACCAGGTCTCTGCAGGCCCTAGGTGCTGGGGCAGCCAAGGACTTGGAGGCTCCAAGCACTGCCCCTGCCCCGAGAGCCAGTTCCGCATTTCCCATTGGCCAGGAACTGCGAGGAATGGGAGCTGCAGGGGGCAGAGCCTGCAGGCGCAAAGGCAGCACGCACCATGCGGAGCCACCCGGCCACCCATGCACCTTAAGGCAGCAGGAACCTGGCAGTCACTTCCTCCGAGCCACAGTAAGTGCCCCCAGGACCCCACCCCCTGCCAAATCCCAGAGTCCCTTCCTGCATACCAGGGGTGGCTCCAGGCCCCAGCACACCAAGCACGTGCTTGGGGCAGCAAGCCGCGGGGGAGTGCTTTGCTGGTAGCTGCGAGGGCAGCAGGCAGGCTGCCTTTGGTGGCTTGCTTGCGAAAGGGCTGCTGGGGGGGGCCGCTGGTCCTGCCGCTTCGGACCAGCGGACCCTCCGCAGGCAAGCCGCCGAAGGCAACCTGCCTGCCATGGTTGGGGCGGCAAAATGCCTAGAGCTGCCCCTGCTGCACACCTAACCCCTCAGTGAAACTTTCAACAACACAGGCAGATTTCTGTTTCCATCTGTCTGAGAGTCACATGAACTGGCACCTGACAAAACATCCACAGTTTACCACTCCCCTGCCACTCTGTAGATCAGTTGAGTTACTTGCTGGTTTTTATGAGGATCAGGTGATCTTTCAGCAATAACCTGATTTCTAGCCTCACAGGATCACTTGGAAGGCAGTTGGTCAGTCACAGATTAGGCTGGGGCCCAGCTCCGCTTTAAAAGGGTCAGACACTCTGTGACATCTTCAACTCATAGCCAAAGAGTCATCCGTAGCAATCGTTCACCATTTGGTCCATTCCTGCACAGCCACAAGGACTTGATGTCCCGAGTCTCCAACATTGGACCAGCCTTGATGAACCCATGCAATGGGGGGGTCCTGCCTCTGAGCCAGCTCCATCTCTTGGTTAGATATAAGCATAAGCCATAATTACAAACAACCTACTGACCCATTGGACTCAAGTGTTTAATAACCCTAAAGTATTTTACAAGAGTATCCTAATATAAATCAGTATATTCCATTTATTTTTAAACCTCAACTGTTGCAGCCCCTTTTTACCAATAATATTCTGTCTCTAAACAATTGCTCCTACCTATCATCCTAGCTGCTGTGGTTAACACTGCATGGAAGCCTAGATACTGTCAAACCTTTACTTTCTGTAGGTAAATTAATAGAAATTGGCTACTGGAAGGCTGTGGTGGGGGAGGAGGGGAAAATCAATGTTTTCCAACATGGTTATCAACTGATTTTTTTCTGCTAGACTGTTGGAAATGTAGGCTTCTAATTCAATAAGTCTGCAATCATTTCTTGAGACAGTGATAACTGAAAAACCTTCCCAGGAGTTCTCTTGCTGCAAAAAACTTATTTTGATTATTCTGCTTTTACTGATGGAAAAAATTTACAGTCAACCATTTGAAAATGACTACTTGAAGCATATTAGTTGTGTCATTAGAGAGACCCTTCTGAGCTCCCTAATCTCTTCCTGGTTTCAGTGCTTTCTTGATGTGTATTTAAATCTGCCTCAAATTAGGTTACTGTTGTTGGTGTTGGTTGTAGTTTTTGAAAAGTTGTTGTGATGTCCTCCCAGACTGCATTGATCAAGAAATGTCTTGACTTGAATGTGAGTATATTAAGATAGATAGTGGTCTTAATGGAGACTAGATCTTATTGGCTTGGACATTTCTATTTTATCTTCCTAGAACCTTACTTACAAAATAGGACTCATGAAATTTACCTTTAGGGCAGAGATTTTTTTAATTTGAACAGTATTCCCCTGGTGTAGTTGTACAGTTCCAGTGAAGTTTGCCAAAAATGTAGGTTATTAATAAGACCTAAAACATTAGTACGTCAAAGACAGAACCTGGATTTTTTTATTTTCTTCAGCCAACAGTTCTACATGAAGAATAATGGTAGACAACAGAATCAATACATTTATTCTAATGTTTATCAAAATTAACAACTCATATTTGCTATAGATATCTGTGTAGATGTTAAATTTAGGACTCTGATATTTACAGGCCTAGGCAGCTATTAAGGTAGAAATGATTCCTTTGTGGTTGAACCTAAGAAGTATTAAAAAATTTCAATAAAAAGTAATGATCATTTTTTGGACCAGCTCTATCTGTAGTTGTCCCCTTTAACCTGAAATTCTGTACATGTGCAAGTCTTATTAGTTTATGTGACTAGATCATTGACATACTCAATGGAGGCATATAAAGGATGATACCAGGAAGGGCTGCAACATTTTCACATTGTTGTCTACACTTTTGTTTAAGTGTAGATGTGAATCTTGGCTGAGATTTTCAAAACAGAGTAGGAGATAGAATTTTCAGGTGCTTAATTGACTTAGAAGTTTAGGTCTCATTTTCAGAAGAGAATTAGGCAATTGAAGAAAATCCAAAATCAAGGAGACAGTCACTTTGGCACCTAAATCACTTTTGAAAAATGTTACCAAATGGCTTTTAGCCACATAATTCCCATTTATTTTCAACTCAAGTTGTGTGACTAAATCACCTGGTCAGCTGTGAAAATCTCAACCATTAGCTTTCAGAAGTCATGTAATATGCTTTAGAAGCTATCAAAAAATTCTGTAGTGGCTCATGTGCTGCTGTTTTTATAGAGTTCTGTTTCCCAAGTATGTAGATGCAGGCTAAATCTTCAGTTACACTTGCAGCATTGGTTTGTTGTACACTGTTCCCCCGCGGTTTTAAGTGATAGGAACACAAAAGGTCACATCTTCACTAGTGTTATATAGAAACAATTAATCACTTAGTTGCTTGGCTCAGGGCTAGATTAAGGCCTAGACCAAAAAAAAAAGGGGGGGGGGGCGGGGGGAAGACTGTAAAAAGTCCCAGATCCTGGAGTATTGCAGTTACATCAGAATCTCAGCTTTCACTTAAAAACTGAGCATTTCTAGCCCAAAGGGTTGTGAAGAAAAAGCTCTCAAATTATAAAACAACCAACCAACTCAAGGACATCTCCAGAGTCTGAAAAGAGCCTGAAACAATCATTTTGAGTGGTCTGACCTGTCCAGAGTTAGGAAATAGAGTTATTTGGGAGCTAAGTATATATAAACCTACCAGGCAAAGCTACATATTGGGGCTCTGACTCGTTTCTGGTGGATTCTAGGATTTAGTATTTGTATTCATTGAATTGAGAGCTAAGCAACCACCCTAAAGGTCCCAGATTAGTTGAGTCAGAGCTAGATTATGGTAATGTCTATGACACTGTAGAAAGCACATATCCAATACCACCTCGTGGAAATAACAATCCCTATATTCATGATTTGTGGGATAACATTGTGCTAAGCCTCTCACTAGAACTTGAATCAAGCCCAATAATTGGCATAGGCTGTGCAACCTTTGTTTCCATTATTGGAAAATACAGATCTTCTACATAGAATCATAGATTAGAGTTGGAAGAGACCTCAGGAGGTCATCTAGTCCAATCCCCTGCTCAAAGCAGGACCAATCCCCAACTAAATCATCCCAGCCAGGGCTTTGTCAAGCTGCACCTTAAAAACCTCTAAAGGATAGAGATACCTCCTCCTCCCTAGGTAACCCATTCTGGTGCTTCAGCACACTCTTAGTGAAATAGTGTTTCCTAATATCCACCCTAGACCTCCCCCACTGAAATTTGAGACCATTACTCCTTGTTCTATCATCTGCCACCACTGAGAACAGCCTAGCTCCATCCTCTTTGAAACCTCCCTTCAGGTAATTGAAGGCTGCTATCAAATCCCCCCTCACTCTTCTCTTCTGTAGACTAAATAACCCCAGTTCCCTCAGTCTCTATTTGTAAGCGATGTGCCCCAGCTCCTAATTGTTTTTGTTGCCCTCTGCTGGACCCTCTCCAATTTGTCCACATCCGTTCTGTAGTGGGAAGACCAAAACCAGACACAGTACTCCAGGTGTGGCCTCACCGGTGCTGAATGGAGGGGAATAATCACATCTGTTGGCAATGCTCCTACCAATACAGCCCAATATGCCATTGGCCTTCTTGGCAATAAGGGCACACTGCTGACTCATATCCAGCTTCTCATCTACTCAGGGGTGGCTCCAGGCACCAGCATGCCAAGCACGTGCTTAGGGCAGCAAGCCACAGGGGGGGCTCTGCCGGTCGCCACGAGGGCAGCAGGCAGGTTGCCTTCGGCGGCATGCCTGCGGAGGGTCCTCTGGTCCCGTGGCTTCGGCAGACTTCCCGCAGGCATGCCACTGAATCCGCGGGACCGGGGACCTCCAGCAGGCAAGCTGGGGAAGGCAGCCTGCCTGCCATGCTTGGGGTGGCAAAATACCTAGAGCTGCCCCTGCTTCCACTGTAATCCCCATGTCTTTTTCTGCAAAACTGCTGCTTAGCCACTCGGTCCCCAGCATGTAGCGGTGCATGGGATTCTTTCTTCTTAAGTGTACAACTCTGCACTTGCCCTTGTTGAACCTCAGCAGATTTCTTCTGGCCCAATCCTCCAATTTGTCTAGGTCATTCTGGACCCTATCCCTATACTCCAGTGTATCTACCTCTCCCCTCAGTTTAGTGTCATCTGCAAACTTGCTGTGGGTGCAATTAATCCCATCATCCAGATCATTAATAGAGATGTTAAACAAAACAGGCCCCAGTACCGACCTCTGGGGCACTCTGCTTGATACTAGCTTCCAACTAGACATCGAGCCGTTGATCACTACCCTTTGAGCCTGACAATCTAGCCAGCTTTCTATCCATCTTGTAGTCCATTCATCCAATCCATACTACTTTAACTTGCTGGCAAGAATACTGTGGGAGACCAGATCAAAAGTCAAGATATATCTCTTCCACCACTTTCCTCATAGCCACAGTGCCAGTTATCTCATCATAGAAGGCAATCAGGTTGGTCAGGCAAGACTTGCCCTTGGTGAATCCATGTTGACTGTTCCTGATTACATTCCTCTCCTCCAAGTGCTTCAAAATGGATTCCTTGAGAACCTGCTCCATGATTTTGCCGGGGACTTTTTTTAAATATGGGCACTATATTTGCCTTTTTTCAATTGTCCAGTACATCCCCTGATGGCCATGAATTTTCAAAGATAATAGCCAATGGCTCTGCATTCACATCAGCCAACTCCCTCAACAGCCTTGGATGCATTAGATCTGGACCCTTGTGCATGTCCAGCTTTTCTAAATAGTCCTTAACCTGTTATTTCACCACTGAGGGCTGCTCACCTACTCTCCATGCTGTGTTGCCCAGTGCGAGAGCTGACCATGAAGACTGAAGCAAAAAAATGATTGAGTACTTCAGCTTTTTCCACATCATCTGACACTATGTTATCTCCCCCATTCAGTAAGGGTCCCGCATTTTCTCTGACCTTCTTCTTGTTGCTAACATACCTGTAGAAACCCTTCTTGTTACCCTTCACATCTCTTGCTAGCTGCAACTCCAATTCCGCCTTCCTGATTACACCCCTGCATGCTCTAGCACAGAGATCTCAAACTCAAATGAGCCCAAGGACCACATGAGGACTAGAACATTCACCAGAGGGCCGCATCACTGACACCGCTCCCCCTGCTGTGCCTGGCCCTGTCCCCACTCCACCCCTTCCATGAGGCCCTCCCCTCTTCCCACCCTTCCCTGCCCCCATTCCAACCCCTTTGGCAAAGTCCCCACCTCAAATCCACCCACTCCTTGCTCCTATTCCAACCCCTTCCCCAAATCCCACCCCTGCACTGCCTCTTCTCCATCTCCTCCCCTGAGCATGTGGTTCCCCACTCCTCCTACTTCCCTCCTGGAAAGCGCTAAGCGCTGACAAACAGCTGTTTGGAAGTGGGAAGCTCCTGGAGGTAGGAAGATGATCAGGGACACGATGTGCTGGCAGAGGAGGGGGGCAGCAGATGAGGGGAGCTTGGTGGCCGCAGGAAATAACTCAGAGGGGGTGCAGGGAGGCTGTGGGGAGCTTGGCACGCCTCAGCAAACAACTCCTTGGGCTGCACATTTGAGACCCCTGCTCTAGCAATATTTTTATACTCCTCCCTAATCATCTGTCCAAATTTCCACTTCTTGCAAGCTTCCTTTTTGAGTTTAAGTTCATCAAAGATTTCACGTTAAGCCAAGCTGGTCGCCTGCCATATTTGCTATACTTTCTGCACTTCGGGATGGTTTGTTCCTGTGCCCTCAATAAGGCATTGTTAAAATACAGCCATCTCTCCTGGACTGCTTTCCCCATCATATTAGCCTCCCAGGGGATCCTGTCCATCCGTTCCCTAAGGGAGTCTAAGTCTGCTTTTCTGAAGAAAAAGAAAAGTAAAACTTGAAAAGAAAGTTTTGACTAAGTTTCACTAAGTCTGAAGACCCAACAGAAGCCGCTGGGTACTAAACTTTTCTGAAGAGTCCAGAGACATCATCCAGATGCTTAAGTGAGAGCAGAGCATGTTTGAAAGTGTGGCCCCATACATTATACATTTACTCTGCTTTATCATAAATGGAAAAACTATTTTTTCTATTCCTCATTTTTCTACTTTGCAGTTTTGTTTTTCTGTGGGACATGCTTTTGCTGGTTGTCAATAAATCGTGAGTGTTTCCTTCCAGTTACTACACCAGTTCTACCAATACCTCTAACAGAAAATAAGTAGGGCAACTTTATATTTAAGAGGAATGCTTTACGGCAGGGACCAGAAGAAAGTCTGTCAAGATAGCACCCAATTTAAGGATTCTTATGGAGTTTTTCCTTGTATTGTTGTTTAAGGAGGAGCATGATAAACCACTATATTTGCTGTACATTTGTACACCAACATCTTTGAGTGGTTCCCTTTTTTTCTATAATTCTTTTCAATATCTGCAGAAAGCCCTCTGCAAACCTTTTGATGTAGTTAGCAACTTACCTGGTGTACTAGGTACCATACTTCTTTACAAATGCCTAAAACTTATGAAGTAATACTTCAGTGCTGGTGTCTCTTATAGGAGACTGCTCCTTTGTCAGACGTGTGGTGTTTAGATGTGCTTGCAAATTATTAGAACTGGGAGCACTGGCTGTTGGGAGTCTGAAAGGATAGAGAACAGGAAGGAGGGAGGGGAAGAGTGGAGGAGGCTGAGTGAGTTACAGAGCATGCAGCAGCAGCTTCATACAGAGGTTTCCACTGTAACAATAAAGTCCTGTTGAATTTGTTAGTAACTTGCTTGGTTGATACAACAACAGGGTCAGAGGTCACACCCACAGAGATTTCATTTTTGTTTTAAAAAGTTTTCAATTTTGATTAATTTTTCATTTTGGTGGAAAGAATCTTACTGATTTTTAAATTAAATTTTTTTTTTCAACTGGAAGAGAGGCAGAGGGCAAAATAGAGAAAGAAAGTCAGTGGAAAAAACCTATTCTTTCCCATTCTTTTTTGTTTTCCCCATTACTGGATTAAAGTCTAAGTATTACTTTGTTTCTCTAAATGAAACAAAGGATTTTTTTAAAGTAATTTTCATTTTAAAAGTTCTTCCTCCCATTTTGCTAGTGGGAAAAGATGCTAAACTAAAAAGGTGGGTGTTTTACCAGAGCTCTGAGAAGAAAAAAAGTTTCATGAGTCAAAACATATCCAGATTTTTCCAAAGTTTTCCTTGTTGAAATTTTGACAAATGAAGAATTTAAATAAAAAAAATAGGTCATGAAAAAAACTTTTCAACCAGCTCCATCACTGATATTTAAGTCTAAAGTTAAGTGACCCAGGCATGCTAATATGGTTTCCTTTTTTAAAAAAAGACCATTCCTATTCTATGTGTTACATGGTCAAAACATGTCCTTAATCATGGACACACAGTTCTTATGGACTTTGAACAGAAGTTGCATACACATTCAAGCTCAGAATTTGGTCCTTGGGGAAATAAACTATTGCTGGGCCTCAAAATTGGATTTAAGTTCTTCACTTTCATATTTTATTCATCTGGTGTACTTGTGAAACATGCTTTGACATTCTAATGGGGCCTGGTAATCAACACTAACTATGTGCTTCTACACATTTTGGTAGCCCTTGGAGCTAATTCCACACTCCAGTCTACACTTTGCATTATAAGTTTTAGGGGAATCAAGAACTATAAATCTCTCATTTCACAATGAGGGGAAAGTGAGGTACAAAGAGGTAGAGTAACCTACACAAGCTCACTTGGGACATTAGGCTCATCTGATATCTAAGCAACTTCAAAAGATTTTCAAAGTTAAAATGAATCCATAGAGTCAGATTTTAAAATCAAAAGGAATTATGATGCAGTCTGATCTGCTGGTTGACAGAGGCCACTGGATTTTAGCTAGTAATTCCTACATTAAGCCAACAGTTTTTGGTTGTGGTAGAACATATTTTTAGAAATACATCCAATCTCAATTAAAAATTTCCAATTGAGAATCCACCACATCCCAAATAAGTTGCTCAAGTAGCTAATTGCTCTTTAGTCACAGAAAAGTCAGATTCACCAACAGTTGCCAAAAAGTTATTTCCCGTTCTATTTTAGATACCTCTCTGTGATAATTGCTGACTTTTTTTAAATGGTGACCGGTATACACAGTAGTATACAATTGCTAAAGTCAGACTATGAGAAATAAAAAGTAACACCACTTTTTGGTTTTCAGTTTATAAACTGGGGAGGTAGGAAATATTTCCATTCTTACTTTAATGCTTTCCCATGGGCCTGCTAATATAGCAGCATTTTTAACTTTGCAGTCTGAGTGACTAATGGATATTTCACTCATTTGGATCTCCATTGTACGCATGTCTGCTAAGCTTCTGCAAACAGTGTTGGCTAAATATGGTGTTCTAGTACCTACATGAAGTTACTATATAAATAAGTCACTAAAGGTATGTCTATACTGCAATGCAAGCCCTGGGTTAGTTGAAGGTGAGTTAGCAGACCCTACGTTTGTTAACCTAAGGCTTGAGCGGCTACATTCATTTGTGATCTCAGATTAGGAATTGTTGAACTTTAAGTCTTAACTTGGTGCTCCACTGTCTACAGTGCTTTATGTGGGCCAAAGTCCAACCACCCATGCCCCAGATTTCCTAATGCCCCTCCCAAAATGTGACTGCTCTAACCCTTTGTTTGTGATGGGAAAACTTGACTATCCACCAAACTTGACTGTTTGGGGCAGAGAACAAGCTGACCAGTGGGACTGTAGAATATTTTTGGTAGAATCCCAGAGCACGAGTCCAGTGAAACTGTGTCTGCACTGCAAAGCAATAAGGCTTGAACATTTAGTCCTTTAGTTCAAACCTTGCGTTTACGTTGCAGTATAGACATACCCTAGATTAGTGTTTTTCAAAGTTCAGGGTCGCAGCATGTAAGGCACTGGGTCACCTTGCTCAGCACCCAAGGACCCCACTGGCTATGGTCAGCACCGCCAACTGGGCAGTTAAATGTCCTGTCAGCAGTGCTGCCCAGTTAAGGCGGGCTAGTGCCTACCTGTTTGACACAGTGCTGTGCCTTAGAAGCAGTCAGCAGTGGGTGCGGCTTCTAGGCAGGGGGTCCATGGGGCTCCATGCGCTGCCCCTGCCCCGAGCACAGACTCCATATTCCCACTGGCCAGTTCCCAGCCAATGTGAGCTGGGGGAGCAGTGCCTGTGGGCAAGAGCCGCAAGGAGCTGCTTGTGCACCTCTGCCTTGGAGCGGACCTGCTGCTGGCTGCTCCTGGGGCACAACTATGTCCATGGTGCCAGGACAGGCAGAAAGCCTGCCTTACCTCCAGTGGCTCCCAGTCAGCAGCACATCTGGGGTGCTAAGTCCATGCTCCAATCCCATGCCCCAACCCTGAGCCCCTGCCACAACCCAGAACCTCTCCTGCACGCCAAACCCCTCATCCTCAGCCCCAGCCCCAGCCCAGAGCCTGCACACCCAGCCTAGAGTCCTGACCCCCCCTGCATCCCAACCTCCTTCCCCAGCCCAGAACCCCCTCCCATACCCTGAACCCCTCATTTTCAGCCCCACCCTGAAACCCTCACCCCAACCCTCTGCCCCAGCCCTGAGCCCCTCCCACACCCCTCATCCCCAGCTCCATTGGATCACAGGCATCAATTTTCTTCAACTGTGTCCCCAGAAAAAAAGTTTGAAAACCACTGCCCTAGGAAACCCATCTGAGTTTGCACTGCACATTCTACATTGAGAACATATTAATTTAAAGACAGATACAGGCATGGGTACAGATGTGAGACTAGTTGTAATAGTACAAAATATGGAAACCCATGCTCAGTCAGATTGACATCTATATCTATTGGAGCAAAACCAATCTGCACTCAGCATGCAGAATACAACTATACTGGTGAGCTCTCATTGATAAGAGCACTGGGTTGGGAATCGGGAGATCTGGATTCTACACCTGGTCCCTATGCCCTGAGTGAGCTTAGGAAGGTTACTCTATCTCTTTGTACCTCACTTTCCACTCATTGTGAAATGGGATATTTATATTTACCCTCTTATATCTAAGGATGAAACGCACTGTAAAAAGTTATTATTAGGTTGTCCACACTATGAGCTAGGGATGAGATTCCCCTATTCATGCACACAAACTTGCACAAGTGCATAAACATGAGCAGGGAGGGAAGAGTCACAGACAACGGATCAATATCCTAGTTTTGGACATCGTGCCCTCGGGTAAATTCTACCACTTCATTTTGGGTTCTATCTTATGATTTAGAAAGAGTTTGGTGAGTTAGCAGCCAGTGACTTATACCTTCCATTTGAAAATAAAAAAAAGGGGCCAATGACCAGAGCAGACCAATGTTTGTGTGGAATTAGTGCTGGTGAAATGTGCCAGACTGAGAGCCCTGGAGACTGGAGCCATTTATACAAAGGCTAAA
This sequence comes from Gopherus evgoodei, assembly GCF_007399415.2. Taxonomy (NCBI): domain Eukaryota; kingdom Metazoa; phylum Chordata; order Testudines; family Testudinidae; genus Gopherus; species Gopherus evgoodei. Next base: position 48,058,413 of record NC_044328.1, read on the forward strand.
GAATGCTAATAACAGCAGCTTCTCAGTGGCTTGAGCATTGGCCTGCTAAACCCAGGGTTGTGAGTTCAATCCTTGAGGGGGCCATTTGGGGACTGGTCCTGCTTTGAGCAGGGGGTTGGACTAGATGATCTCCTGAGGTCCCTTCCAACCCTGATATTCTGTGGTTCTTTGTCAGCATGTCTCAACCCTTACCTGCAGGACCTATACAGGTAAAAGGGTAGCAGATTCAACAATCCAGTCAACCAGTGACCTCTCTGATGAAAGTGTAAATATGGATACAATTACTGCCAATAACTACAGTATTTTTGTTTAGTGTGGACATTTGTCCACCTGGCTCTGGGCCACAGCCACCCAGGTCTTTCACATTATACTTAATGGCTGTTCAATTGCTTAACAAACTTCAATAAATAAATAGAGACCTCTGCTAAATGTAAGTTGGAGACTTCACTGTGAAAGGTTCCACACCCATGTTATGCATTCCCATGATTTTGCCACTATTTTATCTGTACTTTTAATCCTTCTCAGATTTGAGTGATCATGAAGTAGGGTAGCATTCACAGAAAACAGTTTTCAAAGCAGTTGGATGAAGATGTGGTGCTGTTACTATGATCAAGAAGAAATTTTTGCACAGCAGCCTCCAAGAAAAACAAAAAAGAGATACAAGTTTAAGCAGAACTTGAGTTTGCTATTTCTGATAGCAAGCTATGATATATTTTAATCATCCTCTTCACAAACAGCTTCTCCAATTTTTGCAGGAGCAGGACTACATCATCCCTGGCTCCAAAAACAGACAGACATTTTGATTGAGACTGTGCAATGGCCATTTAAATGTATTTCTTCATCCTACAACTTCCGTTTATTGGCCTGATGCAGTTGTCAGTTGTATTTACAATATAGATATGTTAATTGTAGTTAGCCAGGTATTCAGACTGGAAAAGGAATTTATTTCCTAGCAATCATAGTGCAGTTTCTGATCTTATTCTGCAGTAGTTTTAACATTGTTGCACTGGGTCCTGCTGCTTTTCCATTAAGCATTAATAGGGAAAGCTGCAGGGCTCAGCCCATTGGAGCTCCAACACAGTGGAACAGGATTACTGGTAGCATTGCATACTCCATTTAATCACCTGGCATCTCCACCCCAAACAAAGTCTACCTTCCTAAGAACACCTGTCATATAAAAATGGAAGAAGTTTATAAGTTTCTGGAGTGAAACATACACTTGGTTTTAATATTGATGGTTTTAGGATAAGCAGCCCGGATAAATTAATAAACTGGCATTTTAATATTGTGCTTAGTACAACACAGATGCACAAAAGGAAGGCAATTTTTACCTGTATAAACAAAGTTATATTTTGTTCAAGATAAAAGTCTTCAGCATGGAGAGCAATTCCTAAGTAATAAAGTAAAAGTTAATTTTAAAAACAAAACAATGGATCCAGAAAAGTCAATCAATTATAATCTATGGATCAGTAGCTTCTTGTAAGATGTGCTTTTTTTAAAAAACCTGTTTATGAATCTCTTCAGTAAAGCACCACCTAAAGCTCTGGGTGGAAAAAAACAAACAAACAAACAAACAAACAAACGGTCATCCACACAAATGAGTCACTGAGACACTGTAGATGAGCTTGCCTACCCTGGTGACTGTTTCAACACAGCTTTAGCTAAGATGATCTGTTTTCCTTTAATCTCACCTACCACACACTCACAAGCTGGGGCAGAAACTAAAGGTCAGGAGTCTCACTCGTTACCCATTTTAATCTGGCTTCCCCATTTGATGTTACACAGATCACTTTGACCCCATATTGTTAGAATTTGTTTTACACTGAAACTCTGAATTGGGAATAACTGCAGCAGGAGTCTTCCAATTGCCAACCATTTTCTTGTTTCCAGCTGGTAAGTTCTGACGACAACTCTGGTTTTCTGCTGCATAGTGTTCCATTTCCTTAGTCTCTGAAGTACTACACCCTATCTATTTCCTGCTGAAAGAAGAGTGATTGTATCTATAATGAGCTGATTAGAGATAGAAATGTGAAAATTCAACTTCTCTCTATATTTTGAATCACTGAACTGACTCTAGTTGTGTATGCAGTCCACTAGGCCCCAACTGGGAGCCAGTCCCTTTTGAGTTCCAATCCTAGCTTTTCCAATGACTTGGGTAGCCTTGGACAGGTCACACGCTAACTCAGTTTTGCTTCATGTTTAGAATGTTGGGTGGAAATGGTGGGGTCTTCACAACCATGGAATTAAAAGTCTGCAATCATAAGCCAGTCAAATTATTCCTTCCTAAGGAAACAATTTTGAAAGTGATCCCATATGTTAGTGAGTCTAAACTTTGAACTCAGACTATGTTTGAGCCATGCATTATAGTTGGACATCAATATAGCTAGCTAGATGTTGGGCTTAAAAAACAAACAGGTAACAAGAAGGGTTCTTCCACAGCTATAAACAGAATGGTGTTTATATTGCAGTGATAAATGGAGGTTGCTATGATTTTAAAATTCAGTCACTTCTTTCCACCCAAGAAATGTTTATCTGAAAGCAAACGTTCTGTTCTACCTATCCCTTGGTATAATCTGTGACACCTACAGGGAAATTAGGATATCATGTTGAGTCTTATGATCTGTTTATATATTTACAGGAAAAACCCAACTTGGCAGAGGAGTCTACATAGAATTAAGGACGTGACAGGAAAGAGTACAGAACATTTTAAATGAATTGTTTTGAAGAAGTCTTTAGTGGAACAGTTAATACATTTACACAAATTTAGTTTTCCTTTGTGCTTAGATTGATGAAACAAGTTTAATATAAATATTTTAAAACCTGATATTGTTTCTAGCTGAAGAGCTAATAAAGGAGACTAACCTTGGATATGTGTAATACAAGTTACAAATAAGTAGTTAGGAGCAAATGACTGACAAGTGGACTCATTACATAAGGCAGATTTTCACATCTTTTTAGTATTCACTGTTCAAGTCAAACTTTCCACATGTGACTTTTAAAAGAATTAGATTTGAGAGTAAAAAGAAACTGATTGTTATAGCATAAAAGTAAATGACATTCTACACGTCCCTCACTGAATTGATGAATAGATTTGAATTACATTATAAGCATGTGTCATACCAGCCTAAATATTAGAACTACATTCCTTAATGTATCACTGAAGAGCACAAGTTATTGCTTATTATAATTAATTTTTCTATCTTCCCCTCCATTCTGTGCCTTAGCATGTTTGTGCAGCTTTCTAAGGCACACCCCATTTGCCAAGTTTTAGAATTCTAGTCCCACAATTTCTTAATGGTGCCCCACACACATATAAAAGGAAATATTCCTAAACAAAAAGGTCTTAGGCAGGTTCAGGACATTAGAGATCTGCCACTTTAAAAATGTTAGACTAGTGTAGTCATTTGTTTTTGTAATAAAAACAATTTTAAAGGCACTAAATCAGAGCCTTGTAGCTTAAAAAAAAGCAGATACAGAAACACAGGAAGCATTCAGTAAAACTGCCATAAACACTAACCTTTACTCCTGCCTCTTACCCTCACTTATCCTCCACTGAGGCATTGGAGAAATGGTTACATGAAAGAAAATATAAGTTTTTCATATAGTGTGGTTCCCCTTCCCTGCTATATACCTGGCACCCATCCTTACAGACTTTATACATGTTACATACAGGAGCATCTCAAGCTTCTGTCAGAATGTGTAGAGTCAAAGGCGGCACACAAGTCAATTTTTGATAGTACACGGGATGGGCTGAGAGGCTCAGCCCACCACCACTCTGGGGTTCCCGCTGCTGGTCCCACTCAGCACCCACTGCTGGCCTGGGGGAAGGAACCCCAGGCTGGCAGTGGGCTGAGACCCTGGCTGGCAGAAGCCAGTAGCCAGACCCAAGAACGAGGCGGGCTGAGCTGCTCAGCCCACCACTACTCTCTGGTTTCCACCGCCAGCTTCTGCCAGCCAGGTCCCACTGCCGGTCCCAATCAGTGCCCACTGCTGGCCTGGGGTTCCTTCCCCCAGGCCAGCAGTGGGCTGAGACCCCAGCTGGAAGGAGCCAGCAGCCGAAATCCCAGAGCAGCGGCAGGCGGAGACACTCAACCTACCACCTAAACTCCAGAGCTGGGTGGCCTGGCCACATATGCAGAATCCCCAAATTTCATCTCCTAGCTTGCCTCCCTAGAACTTTCATAGGTCATCTCTGGTCTGGCCATACAGTCAGTCACCCCTTGGACTGGTTTTCAGATTAGATTTCCTTATTGAGTCCATCAAAACCAAGTCACTGTCCAGGATGGATCACCAGCTTATTAAGACAGAGCTCTCTCAGTTGCCAGGCAACAGACTCATAACTCTGATTAGACTGCAAGAACTCGGACTTCAAATTTCAAAGCATGCTTAAGGACACTAGCATTCGAGTCCAAGCATGTGAGGAATCAATCATCCGGTGAATCATTGTAAACTATACTTCACCAGAATACAGGGTCCCTTAAATGGTCCATTTGTCCCTATTGCCCACACAAATTTATTTGGTTTTCTGACATCCTACCACAGATGGAGAGGGTCAGAATCTTTACCACAGATGGAGAAAATTAAGGCTGAAACAGATATGCTAGAAAACATTTTTCCACCTATGCAGAGGCTGTGTCACAGTCCAAGAGAATGTACCCATCAGCCTCTACTGAAGCTAAAAAAAAAAAATAATAATATCTGACTAAGGAACTAACAGGGTGACAACTTCAATCTTGAGTGCATAAAATCCATAAAAAAAACCCTAGCATAAAGTGCTGTGAAGAACTGTCATCCTACTTGGCTAAAAAGATTGTGCACATCCAGGAAGGCGTCTCAGTCTCACTCTATACTATACAAACACCTGTATTCCTAGAGTTCAGTACATTCACTAATCAAGAGCTATGAACGGCTTAAAGGAGTATCAGCCCAATACCTGTGACTCTGACTCATGTCCTCTTGGCTGATGAAAGTCATGAACTAGTGACATTCATAACCAAAATAGCCAATGCTTCAGTCAAGGAAGGACTTTACACACACACAAAACAGTGCAACTGACACTGAAAAAATATAGCCTGGGTACATCTCTTCTAGCCAACTACCACCCAGTATCAAGCCTTCTGTTTCTGAGCAAGCTCAAAGAATCTAGTCAAAAGGCCAACTGAACACTCAGACTGAAGCCAATATCATGGACCAAAAACAGTTTTTATTCAGGAATGGAAACTGCTTTAGTGGTAACTAGTGGATGATCACCCACTGCCAATGAATGATGGTAAAATATCCATGGTCATCTTTCTGAATCTCTGCAGTACTGGAAAGTCAACCATGAAATATTTCTGTCCCAGCTGAAAAAGGCAGCAGAGATCCAGGGAAATGCACAAAAATAGTGTAAGTTCTTTCCAGAGGGACACTCCCAAAGAGTAGCAATGGGAAACTGCACTTCCACCACTAGACCCTCTTTCATTCCTGGAGTCTCACAAGGATCAATTCTCTGTCCTGCCCCATTGAACATCTACATAAAGCCAGATGACATGGACTCAAGTGCCAGCAACATGCAAATGACAGCTCTACCCATCTTCACTTAATATGACTGCTTAACTACCACCAAGATGACCCAGGATTTGGATGAGATCAGCTCATGAATGAACAGCAGCTGCATAAAGCTGAATGTGAGCAAAACAGACATTACATCGATGTGCAGAAGAAAGCAATGTGAGGAATCTGTAGCAATGGTACAGTCTTCGGTTGAAGATACACCCACAGTTGCTTAAATCAGTCTATTTCAGGAATGCTCCTGGATTTGTCACTGAAGCTAAGACTTCAAAGGGCAGCATCCACAAGTGAAGCTTTCCATCATCTCCATTTGGCTAAGAGACTATCCCATCCTGCAAGTGACCTGGGCTTGGTTATTCACACTTTTGCGCTGCTATAGTTTAAAAATGTTCTCTCATCACATTTAAGAGCTGAAGCCTTAATGCGCATAGAATTCCTGCTGATATAGAAAGCTACAGCTTCTCTTCTCAGTAAAATGGACTACCACAAACAATCAAACCTGTCTTCTACTCACTACACTGGCTATTGAATCAGGTTCACAGTCTCAGTCCTTCCCTTCAGGGTGCTCAAAGGCCCAGGCTCAGCATATCTAAAAGATACTAAAGGTCCAGGATAAAGACAGTGATTGACAACTCTGCTCTTCTGCACAGTGGGGCATTCTACTCTAAGCATAAAGCGCTCTCTCTGACCCACAAACTCTGACAGGAAGTAAGGATCCTCACAAACCTCACCACCTTCCATTCTAAGTGTAAGACACTTCAACCTTGTTAAGGTTAGAGAAGACAGAGCAATGTGTATTGTGACAAAGTTCATCCTCTACCTTGGTGGGTCCTGCATTTATTGGCAGATTTGCTCACATCAGTGATCTTCCCCACAGTCTGGGTCAACTTCTCTTATGTCTGATCAGGAGTTGGATGTTTGGGGAGGAACCCGGGCCCCCGCTCTACTCCGGGTTCCAGCCCAGGGCCCTGTGGATTTCAGCTGTCTATAGTGCCTCCTGTAACAGCTGCATGACAGCTACAACTCCCTGGGCTACTTCCCCATGGCCTCCTCCAAACACCTTCTTTATCCTCACCACAGGACATTCCTCCTGGTGTCTGATAACACTTGTGCTGCTGGAGGACTCAGGAGCACACCCTCTCATTCTCAGCTCGTCCCTCTTGCTCCCAGCTCTTCACACATACTTCCTCTCCTCTGGCTCCCCCTCACCTGACTGGAGTGAGCTCCTTTTTAAACCCAGGTGCCCTGATTAGCCTGCCTCGATTGGCTGCAAGTGTTCTAATCAGCCTGTCTGCCTTAATTGGTTCTAGCAAATTCCTGATTACTCTAGTGCAGCCCCTGCTCTGGTCCCTCAGAGAACAGAAGCCTGCTTCTCGTGGGGCCAGTACTGACTCTTCCTTCTACTGCTCTGCTGTAGAGGAAGGAGGGAGAGGGCTGCTGCTGCTGCTGTTCCTGCTGGGCGCTGGGCCCTTGCTGCTGCTGTTTCTGCTGCTGTTCCTGCTCCTGCTGCTTCCCTGGCTGGGCTAGACACCACCACCTACCCCTCTCTCTGCTGTCTGTTTGCTGGCTGGCTGGTGGTTCCCCCCCCCACCTCAGTTACTGCTGTTATTCCACCTACAGCCCCTTGGGGGGGGGGGCTGCTGGCCTGCTTCCCAGAGAAGAGGGGAGTAAGGGACCCCAGCTCTTGTTGCTGAGACCACCACCCTCTGAGCGGGGTCCCTCCTGCCTGGACGCCAGACCACCACCACCTGGAGCTGCTGGGCCTACTGTGGCTGTTGCTGGGGAGCTGTTGGTGCCCGGAGGAGGAGAGGAAGGAGAAGAGGACCACCCGCTGCTGGAGACAGTATGAAGACCACTGTGGAGGGGGCTTTTCTGGACTGAGTCTTTTTCAAACTGTGCTCTTGTGGTGGGGGTTTGGACTGTGTCTGCTGGGGCACTGGGGGTGTGGCGTGGAGCCTGCCCCTGGTCCATCCGTATCCCCTTTCGCCCCCACCACCATCGTTGCCCCCTCCACCACCCCCGCTGGCTGTTTTCCTTCTGCTTTGGACTCCTGCCTCTGGGTCTGAGCTGCTCGCCTGGCTCACCACGCCCACTTCCACCATTTGGGCCTGCAGCAGCAGCAGCCAACCGTTGACTTTTTGGCACAAGTGCCTGTGGGTGCACCACCTCCCCCCTCATACTTGACTGACCCCCTCCCCTCTGCCACGTTTGTCCACCCCACCTATTTCCCTCTGCTGCCTGATAGTTCTGCCCCGGCCCTGTAGCTGTCCCCGTGTTCCCTCTACCCCAATCTCAGCTCGCCCTTTCCCCTCACCCTGTGCTCCCCCAGCCCTGATCGGTTCCCCCCAATGCGCCCACACCCCCCCTCAGGCGCTTGTGCCCTTCCCCATTTGGTTTCCCCTTGTTGACTGCACCCCCCCCTCTGCCGTTGCCCCCCCGCTCCCCTAGTGCAACTGGAGGAGCCGGAACCCCCCTCTGCGTTGGTGCCCTGCACCACTCCCACCCGTAGTCCTTGCTTGCTCCCTACGCCCCTTTAGCCTTCCCCTTCTGGCGCCCTCCTCCCCTGCCTGTAGCCTAGCGGGGAGGGGTGGCCGCCTCCTCTCCTTCCCCTCCCCTCGCTGTTTGTCCCCCTCCCCGCTCTCGTTATGGCGGGGGACGCGGCGGGGGAGACCCCTCGCGATGCTCCCACTACCCCTCCTCCACCTGCCCCCGTGTCCACTGCCCAAGCCTCTACCTCGACCGCCGCTGCCGATCCACCTACCACCGCCCCTGCTGGGGCACCGGCGGCGGCGAGTACTGGGGAGACCTCCGTTGCTGCCACGTCTCTCGCCCCTTCTGATTCGGGGGGAGCCCCCCCAGCCGGTGGGAAGGGTCGGGGTGGGAAGAAGGGTAAGGGCCCCGCTAGAAAGGCCAGGCCCTCCATGGCGGAGACTGCCCCCGTTGCCACAGCCCCACTACCGGCTGCGGCGTCCCTCCCCGCTGTTCCCTCCACCAGCTCTGCCGGTGTCCCTCCCCCGGCCCCCAGGGCTTACGCCCAGGTGGCGGCGGCCCCCCCGCCTGCCGCTGCTCCTCCGCCCGCTGCTTCTGCCACCATCTACAGCGGCCGGGGCCCCTTTCCCACTTTGACCAGGAAGCACGGCGTCCGTTGCCTCCTGGTGCCCGCCTCGCCCCACGTGGAGACCTACGTGCGGGCGTTGGCCAGGGTAGTGGGGCCCACAGCCATCGTGGCGGCCTCCAAAATGTACGGGAAGGTGGTCTTCTTCCTGGCATCGGAGGCTGCCGCCCAGGAGGCGGTAGAGACGGGCCTGGCGGTGGGGGGCGTGTTCGTCCCCCTGGAGCCGTTAGAAGACCTGGGGGTCCGCTTGATCTTGACCTCCGTCCCTCCCTTCCTGCCCAATGCCGCCCTGCTGCCCGCCCTTTCTGCCCTGGGACGCCCCATCTCTGTCATCAGCCCTCTCCCCTTGGGCTGCAAGGACCCCGCCCTCCGTCATGTTCTCTCGTTCCGCCGGCAAGTGCAGCTTCAACTGCCGCCGGCGGCGCGTGGCGGAGAGGCGCTCGAGGGGTCCTTTCTGGTCCCTTACCAGGGAGCCCACTACCGGGTGCATTACTCGACGGGGGAGGCCCGGTGCTACCTCTGCCGGGCGATGGGGCACGTCCGGAGGGACTGTCCCTTGGCCCAGCACGGAGGAGCGTCCGGGACCCCCGAGCCCCGGCAAGGCGCCGGCCCTGTCATCGCCGGTGCCCCTGGCTGCCTAGCACCCGAAGCTGCCCCTCCTCCTTCTTCTCGGTCCACCTCTGTGGAGGAGGGTGTGGCGGGGCTATCGCCGGCCGTGGGAGAGGGCTCGTCCCAGGGGGAATCCTCCCCGGTTTCTGCTGTCCCACCACTGCCTCCTCGAGTCCCCGAGCCATTGCCCTTGCCCCCCGAGCCGACCCCTGTTAGCCAGCCCCCGGATGATGCCATGGAGGGCTGGTCCTTAGTGGAGGGGAAGCGGGGCAAGCGGAAGGCTCGAGTTTCTTTCCATGCTTCGGATTCGGAGGCCCCCCGGAAGAGCAGGAAGGGGGGCGCCGATGTCGAGTCTTCCGCCTTGTCCCCTGATGACTCCCGTTGTGTGGAGCTGGCTGGGGATGCTGTGGCAGCACCGGACGGTAACACCGCCCCTCCTCCAGGGTCCCTTCCCGTGGAAGCCCCCGAGGGAGCCTCTCTCGCCCCCTTCTCACTTGGCGCCTCTGCGAGCGCCGCGGTGGGTATCGCCTCGGGTGCTGGCAGGGAGGGCCCTGGGGTGGTGGACTGTGATCTCCCTCCCATCTACGCAGAAATCGAGGCCCTGGGTTTGACCCCGGTCACGCAGGGGGAGGACGACCCTCTGCCGGCGGGCCTCGATCTGGGTGACCTCACTACATCCCCCCTGTCCCTGGGTTCCCTTCCCCTACCCGCTGTTTCTGCTCCCACCTCTGAGGGTCCCCTGGACTCTTCCCTCGACTCGGCTGTGGGTGGCACTCTGTTGGCAGCTGCCGAGCCCCTTGGGGCGACGGCCAGTGCCCCGCTGCCGAGCCCCGCTTCCCAGGGGGTGTCCCTCTTTGGTGTGGAGGACTCGCCCTCCTTCCCCAGCGGGGACCCCATTGACCACCATCTCTCTCTGGGTGCCGAGGCTGCCGCACGTGCCACAGTGGCTGAGCCCGGCATCGTTAGGGGTCCCCTGCCAGCTTCCCAGATCCTTGACCCTGGCCAGGAGGAGCCACCTTCTGGCGTCTCACCTGTGGAGGCTCCGGATCCTGCCTCTACCTCCTTCCCGGATTCTCTCCCTGATCCACGCCCTACTCCTGTTGGCCCTGTCCTTATCCCCCCCACTTCCTGTGATGTCAGTGCCGCCCCTGGCAATCCCTCCCAGGGAGCGGGTTCACTAGTTCTTTCCTGTCCCGACCCCCCAGGGGCTGCTGTTCCCCTTCCACCGCCCCTTCTTGATTCTGGGAGCGGGGCGGGTCGTGTGGCGTCGGTCCATCTGCTGCCACGTTGGGGATCTGCCCCCTGCCTACCCGCCTCAGTGGGCCACGGGGCTGTGACAGGGGCCCCACTGGGGGCCAGTCATCGATCAGTGACCCCACCCCCCCATGCGCTGAGAGAGGAGCTGCGGGAGTTCCTCGAGGACGTCCGTGGCTCCCGGAACAAAGTCCATCTTGCGCTCCAGCGGTGGGGGGATTTCCATCAGGTCCTCCGGGCCGCGAGGGCCCTCATGGGGGAGGGTAGGAGGACCGGGAAGCAGACCGCCGCTGCCTACCGGCGGGTCCGTGTCTTCCGTGACTCCTTACTCACCTTCGGGGTTGGTCACGGATTGCTGCGCGGCCTGCCGGAGGCCGTGGGCGTGTCTGCCAGCGAGGATCACCCCCAGCCCTCCTCATGGCGCCGATCATCCTTGCCACCTTAAACACCCGAGGCTGTAGGATGGGTATCCGCAGGAGCCAGGTGCTCTCCTTCCTCCGGGAGGGGGGGTACTCTGTGGTTTTCCTGCAGGAGACCCATACGGATCCTGCCGCTGAAGCTAGCTGGCGGCTGGAGTGGGGGGACGGGGCCTACTTTAGCCACTTCTCTGTCTGCGCGGCTGGAGTGGCGACCCTGTTCTCCCCCGACCTACGGCCCGAGGTGCTAGGGGTCGCCGAGGCTGTGCCGGGTCGCCTGCTGCACCTCCGGATCCGTGTGGAGGGGCTTGTGGTTAATCTCGTCAATGTTTACGCCCCGACATCGGCCCCGGAGAGGCTACATTTTTATCAGCAGGCGTCCGCCTTCCTTGGCTCCCTGGATCCTCGTGAGTGCCTGGTCCTGGGAGGGGATTTTAACACCACCCTCGAGGAACGGGACCGCTCGGGGACCGAGCAGTGCCCGGCAGCTGCGGACGTCCTCCGGGAGATTGTCGACCGCCACTTCCTGGTGGACGTCTGGCGCGACCACCACCCAGACGACGTCTCGACGTTCACCTTCGTCCGGGTGGAGGCCCATCGGTCGTGCCACTCCCGGCTGGACCGTATTTACCTGTCACGTTTCCACCTTTCACGGGCCCACTCCTCCAGCGTTCGGCCGGCCCCCTTTTCGGATCACCACCTTGCCACCGTGACGGCCTCTCTCTGCGCGGAGAGGCCGGGGCCAGCCTATTGGCACTTTAATAATAGTTTGCTGGAGGATGCGGGCTTTGTGGCGTCCTTCCGGGAGTTCTGGCTGGCCTGGCGAGGGCAGAGGCGCGCCTTTTCCTCAGTGCGGCGGTGGTGGGATCTGGGGAAGGTGCGCGCCCGGCTCTTCTGCCGTGACTACACTCGGGGTGCCAGCCGACGGAGGGATGCGGCGATAGGGCAGTTGGAGCGGGAGGTCTTGGAGCTGGAGAGGCGTCTGGCCGTCAACCCCGAGGATCCATCCCTCTGCGGAGCGTGCCGGGAGAAGCGGGAGGAGCTCCGAGCCCTCGAAGACCATCGGGCCCGGGGTGCTTTTGTTCGATCCCGCATCCACCTCCTTCGGGAGATGGATCGCGGCTCCCGCTTCTTCTACGCCCTGGAGAAAAGGAGGGGGGCCAAGAAGCACGTCACCTGCCTCCTGGCGGAGGACGGCACCCCCCTCACGGATCCGGCGGAGATGTGCCAGAGGGCCAGGGCCTTCTACGCCACTCTTTTCTCCCCGGATCTGACCGATCCTAACGCTTGCAGAGTGCTCTGGGACGGGCTCCCGACGGTCAGCACGGGCGACCGGGACCGGCTAGAGCTGCCTCTCACTCTGGCCGAGTTCTCGGAGGCCCTCCGTCACATGCCCACCAATAAATCTCCGGGCTTGGACGGGCTGACCGTGGAGTTCTACCGCGTGTTCTGGGACGTCCTCGGCCCAGACTTGGTCACCGTCTGGGCCGAGGCTTTGCAGAGCGGGGTCCTCCCTCTCTCGTGCAGGCGAGCCGTGCTGGCCTTATTGCCGAAGAGGGGGGACCTCCGCGACTTACGGAATTGGCGTCCCGTCTCGCTCCTCAGCACGGACTACAAAATTGTTGCGAAGGCCATCTCAATGCGGCTAGGGTCCGTGCTGGCGGACGTGGTCCATCCAGACCAGACCTACACCGTCCCGGGCCGCACCATCTTTGATAACTTGTATCTGGTCCGGGACCTTCTGGAATTGGGGTGTAGGGATGGTCTGTCGTTCGCCCTCTTGTCCCTGGATCAGGAGAAGGCGTTCGACCGGATGGATCACGGGTATCTCCTGGGCACTCTGCGAGCGTTCGGCTTCGGACCCCTGTTTGTGGGTTTTCTCCAGGTGCTGTACGCTTCTGCGGAGTGTCTGGTCAGGCTCAACTGGACCCTGACTGAGCCGGTCAGCTTCGGGCGGGGAGTGCGGCAGGGGTGCCCCCTCTCGGGCCAGCTGTACACTCTGGCGATCGAGCCCTTCCTCTGTCTCCTCCGCAAGAGGTTGACGGGGTTGGTGCTTCGGGAGCTGGGGCTGCGGCTGGTCCTGTCGGCATACGCCGACGATGTGCTCCTCGTGGTCCAGGACCCGGGCGACTTGGCGCGGGTGGAGGCTTGCCAGGCTGTGTACTCGGCGGCCTCCTCCGCCCGGGTCAACTGGGTCAAGAGCTCTGGCCTGGTGGTCGGGGACGGGTGGCAGGCGAGCTCTCTCCCACCTGCGCTTCAGGCCATCAGGTGGAGCGCGGGTCCGCTGCTCTATCTCGGCGTTTACCTTTCTGCCACGCATCCGTCTCCGCCGGAGAACTGGCAGGATTTGCAGGGCAGGGTGACGGAGCGGCTCCGGAAATGGACAGGACTACTCCGGTGCCTCTCCCTTCGGGGGAGGGCACTGGTGCTTAATCAACTGGTCCTGTCCATGCTATGGTACCGACTCAACACCCTGGTCCCGGCCCCGGGTTTCCTGGCCAACCTCCGGACTGTGATTCTGGAGTTCTTTTGGCCTGGGACGCACTGGGTCTCTGCAGGGGTCCTCCACCTGCCCCTGGAGGAGGGGGGGCAGGGCCTGAAGTGCTTACGCGCTCAGGTCCATGTCTTCCGCCTCCAGGCCCTGCAGAGGCTCCTGTTTGGTGCGGGTAGTCCGGCGTGGAGCGTATTGGCGCACGCCTTCCTCCGCCGCTTTCGAGGGCTCCGATACGACCGGCAGCTCTTTTACCTCCATCCGAGAGGTCTTCCGCGAGACCTCTCCGGGCTGCCGGTCTTCTACCAAGACCTCCTCCGGACCTGGAAGCTCTTTTCAACGACCAGGTCCGTGGCGGCCACCGTGGGGGTTGACCTCCTCGCGGAGCCCCTGCTACACAATCCCCAGCTTCGTGTGCAGGTGGCGGAGTCCCCCACGGTGTGCCAGAGGTTGGTCTCAGCGGGAGTCACCAGGGTCGGAGACCTCCTGGACTACGACCGGGGAGACTGGCTGGATCCCCTGACGCTCGCTCAGCGCATGGGGCTCTCCAGACCTCGTACTCCCCAGCGCGTACTTCAGGAGGTGAAGGCCGCTTTACTGCCCGCTGCTCGGGCTTACCTCGACCGGGTCCTGCGAGAGGGCACGCCCCGCCCACCCTCCACCCCAGGCCCCGTGGACATTTTTATCGGGCCCCTGCCCCGTGGACCCAATCGGCCCCCTCACCCTTTCACTGCCAGCCGGCTGCATGATCTGCAGCCGGTTTTGTTCCAGACCGCGCCACGGAAACATCTGTACTCGCTCGTGCTCCATACCCTTCACTACCTCACCCTCGCATCCCGCCCCGATACCAAATGGCGGGACCTCCTGCCGCCTCTCGAGCGTGAGGAGCCCCGGTGGGCCAGCTTGTACTCTGCCCTGGTCCCGAGGCCCGCCGGGGATATCAGTTGGCGGCTCCTTCACGGAGCCGTGAGCACGGGCGTGTACTTGGCGCGGTTCACATCTGTCCCTAGCACCTGCCCTTTCTGTGGGGAGAAGGAGACCTTGGCGCACGTTTATTTGGAGTGCGCCAGGTTGCAGCCCCTGTTCCGGCTCCTCCTGAATATTTTCCTGCGTTTTTGGTTGCACTTTTCCCCTCACCTTTTTATCTACACGCTCCCCATCCGTGGCCCCACGAAGTCGCGGGATCTCCTTCTCAACCTCCTCTTGGCCCTGGCCAAACTGGCCATCTACAACACCAGGGAGAGGAGGTTGGCCGACGGGATTTCCTGCGACTGTAGGGCCTATTTCCGTTCCTCCGTCTGCTCACGCATCCGGGCTGAGTTCCTCTGGGCGGCGTCCACTGGCTCCCTTGACGCCTTCGAGGAGCAGTGGGCGTTGTCCGGGGTTCTCTGCTCGGTGTCCCCATCGGGTTCCCTTCGTTTAGCCCTATGACCTCACTCCCGATCCTGTTTTTTTCATTAGTTGTCCCCCGTAATTATTTGGTGTCCCAGACCTGTGGGTCCTCCCCTTAGGCTGGGGGAGGCCCTTTAGAAGTGGGTGGGCTTCGCCCGCCCACCCCCGCTGGATGCCAATAGGACCCCTCTCTCTGCTGTCTGTTTGCTGGCTGGCTGGTGGTTCCCCCCCCCACCTCAGTTACTGCTGTTATTCCACCTACAGCCCCTTGGGGGGGGCTGCTGGCCTGCTTCCCAGAGAAGAGGGGAGTAAGGGACCCCAGCTCTTGTTGCTGAGACCACCACCCTCTGAGCGGGGTCCCTCCTGCCTGGACGCCAGACCACCACCACCTGGAGCTGCTGGGCCTACTGTGGCTGTTGCTGGGGAGCTGTTGGTGCCCGGAGGAGGAGAGGAAGGAGAAGAGGACCACCCGCTGCTGGAGACAGTATGAGGACCACTGTGGAGGGGGCTTTTCTGGACTGAGTCTTTTTCAAACTGTGCTCTTGTGGTGGGGGTTTGGACTGTGTCCGCTGGGGCACCGGGGGTGTGGCGTGGAGCCTGTCCCCAGTCCATCCGTGTCCCCCTTCGCCCCCACCACCATCGTTGCCCCCTCCACCACCCCCGCTGGCTGTTTTCCTTCTGCTTTGGACTCCTGCCTCTGGGTCTGAGCTGCTCGCCTGGCTCACCACGCCCACTTCCACCATTTGGGCCTGCAGCAGCAGCAGCCAACCATTGACTTTTTGGCACAAGTGCCTGTGGGTGCACCACCTCCCCCCTCTTACTGGACTGACCCCCTCCCCTCTGCCACTTTTGTCCACCCCACCTATTTCCCTCTGTTGCCTGATAGTTCTGCCCCGGCCCTGTAGCTGTCCCTGTGGTCCCTCTACCCCAATCTCAGCTCCCCCCCATGCGCCCACGCCCCCTCTCAGGCACTTGTGCCCTTCCCCATTTGGTTTCCCCTTGTTCACTGCACTCCCCCCTCTGCCGTTGCCCCCCCGCTCCCCTAGTGCAACTGGAGGAGCCGGAACCCCCCTCTGCGTTGGTGCCCTGCAACAATCCCACCCTCAGTTCTTGGTTGCTCCCTACGCCCCTTTAGCCTTCCCCTTCTGGCGCCCTCCTCCCCTCCCTGCAGCCTAGCGGGGAAGGGTGGCCGCCTCCTCTCCTTCCCCTCCCCTCGCTGTTTGTCCCCCTCCCCGCTCTCGTTATGGCGGGAGATGCGGCGGGGGAGACCCCTCGCGATGCTCCCACTACCCCTCCTCCACCTGCCCCCGTGTCCACTGCCCAAGCCTCTACCTCGACCGCCGCTGCCGATCCACCTACCACCACCCCTGCTGGGGCACCGGCGGCGGCGAGTACTGGGGAGACCTCCGTTGCTGCCACTTCTCTCGCCCCTTCTGATTCGGGGGGAGCCCCCCCAGCCGTTGGGAAGGGTCGGGGTGGGAAGAAGGGTAAGGGCCCCGCTAGAAAGGCCAGGCCCTCCATGGCGGAGACTGCCCCCGCTGCCGCAGCCCCGCTACCGGCTGCGGCATCCCTCCCCGCTATTCCCTCCACCAGCTCTGCAGATGTCCCTCCCTCGGCCCCTAGGGCGTACGCCCAGGTGGCGGCGGCCCCCCCGCCTGCTGCTGCTCCTCCGCCCGCTGCTTCCGCCAACATCTACAGCGGCCGGGGCCCCTTTCCCACTTTGACCAGGAAGCACGGCGTCCGTTGCCTCCTGGTGCCCGCCTCGCCCCACGTGGAGACTTACGTGCGGGCGTTGGCCAGGGTAGTGGGGCCCACGGCCATTGTGGCGGCCTCCAAAATGTACGGGAAGGTGGTCTTCTTCCTGGCATCGGAGGCTGCCGCCCAGGAGGCGGTAGAGACGGGCCTGGCGGTGGGGGGCATGTTCGTCCCCCTCGAGCCGTTAGAAGACCTGGGGATCCGCTTGATCTTGACCTCCGTCCCTCCCTTCCTGCCCAAGGCCGCCCTGCTGCCCGCCCTTTCTGCCCTGGGACGCCCCATCTCTGTCATCAGCCCTCTCCCCTTGGGCTGCAAGGACCCCGCCCTCCGTCATGTTCTCTCGTTCCGCCGGCAAGTGCAGCTTCAACTGCCGCCGGCGGCGCGTGGCGGAGAGGCACTCAAGGGGTCCTTTCTGGTCCCTTACCAGGGAGCCCACTACCGGGTGCATTACTCAACGGGGGAGGCCCCGGTGCTACCTCTGCCGGGCGATGGGGCACGTCCGGAGGGACTGTCCCTTGGCCCAGCACGGAGGAGCGTCCGGGACCCCCGAGCCCCGGCAAGGCGCCGGCCCTGTCATCGCCGGTCCCCCTAGCTGCCCGGCACCTGAAGCTGCCCCTCCTCCTCCTTCTCGGTCCACCTCTGTGGAGGAGGGTGTGGTGGGGCTACTGCCGGCCGTGGGAGAGGGCTCGTCCCAGGGGGAATCCTCCCCGGTTTCTGCTGTCCCACCACTGCCTCCTCGAGTCCCTGAGCCATAGCCCTTGCCCCCTGAGCCGACCCCTGTTAGCCAGCCCCCGGATGATGCCATGGAGGGCTGGTCCTTAGTGCAGGGGAAGCGGGGCAAGCGGAAGGCTCGAGTTTCTTTACATCCTTCGGATTCGGAGGCCCCCCGGAAGAGCAGGAAGGGGGGCGCCGATGTCGAGTCTTCCGCCTTGTCCCCTGATGACTCCCAGTTTGTGGTGCCGGCTGGGGATGCAGTGGCAGCATCGGAAGGTGACACCGCCCCTCCTCCGAAGTCCCTTCCCGTGGATGCCCCCGAGGAAGCCTCTCTCGCCCCCTTCCCACTTGGCGCCTCTGAGAGCGCCGCGGTGGGTATCGCCTCAGGTGCTGGCGGGGAGGGCCCTGGGGTGGTGGACTGTGATCTCCCTCCCATCTACGCAGAAATCGAGGCCCTGGGTTTGACCCCGGTCACGCAGGGGGAGGACGACCCTCTGCCGGCGGGCCTCGATCTGGGCGACCTCACTACACCCCCCCTGTCCCTGGGTTCCCTTCCCCTACCCGCTGTTTCTGCTCCCACCTCTTTGGGTCCCCTGGAATCTTCCCTCGACTCAGCTGTGGGTGGCACTCTGTTGACGGCCGCCGAGCCCCTTGGGGCGACGGCCAGTGCCCCGCTGCCGAGACCCGCTTCCCAGGGGGTGTCCCTCTTGGGTGTGGAGGACCCGCCCTCCTTCCCCAGCAGGGACCCCATTGACCACCATCTCTCTCTGGATGCCGAGGCGGCCGCACGTACCACAGTGCCTGAGCCCGGCATCGTTAGGGGTCCCCTGCCCACTTCCCAGATCCTTGAGCCTGGCCAGGAAGAGCCACCTACCGGCGTCTCACCTATGGAGGCTCCGGATCCTGCCTCTACCTCCTTCCCGGATTCTCTCCCTGATCCCCGCCCTACTCCTGTTGGCTCTGTCCTTGTCCCCCCCACTTCCTGTGATGCCAGTGCCGCCCCTGGCAATCCTTCCCAGGGAGCGGGTTCACTAGTTCTTTCCTGTCCCGACCCCCCAGGGGCTGCTGTTCCCCTTCCACCGCCCCTTCTTGATTCTGGGAGCGGGGCGGGTCGTGTGGCGTCGGTCCATCTGCTGCCACGTTGGGGATCTGCCCCCTGCCTACCCGCCTCGGTGGGCCACGGGGCTGTGACGGGGGCCCCACTGGGGGCCAGTCATCGATCAGTGACCCCACCCCCCCATGCGCTGAGGGAGGAGCTGCGGGAGTTCCTCGAGGACGTCCGTGGCTCCCGGAACAAAGTCCATCTTGCGCTCCAGCGGTGGGGGGATTTCCATCAGGTCCTCCGGGCCGCGAGGGCCCTCATGGGGGAGGGTAAGAGGACCGGGAAGCAGACCGCCGCGGCCTACCGGCGGGTCCACGTCTTCCGTGACTCCTTACTCACCTTCGGGGTTGGTCACGGATTGCTGTGCGGCCTGCCGGAGGCCGTGGGCGTGTCTGCCAGCGAGGATCACCCCCAGCCCTCCTCATGGCGCCGATCATCCTTGCCACCTTGAACACCCGAGGCTGTAGGATGGGTCTCCGCAGGAGCCAGGTGCTCTCCTTCCTCCGGGAGCGGGGGTACTCTGTGGTTTTCCTGCAGGAGACCCATACGGATCCTGCCACTGAAGCTAGCTGGCGGCTGGAGTGGGAGGACGGGGCCTACTTTAGCCACTTCTCTGTCAGCGCGGCTGGAGTGGCGACCCTGTTCTCCCCCGACCTACGGCCCGAGGTGCTAGGGGTCGCCGAGGCTGTGCCGGGTCGCCTGCTGCACCTCCGGGTCTGCATGGGGGGGCTTGTGGTTCATCTCGTCAACGTTTACGCCCCGACATCGGCCACGGAGAGGCTACGTTTTTATCAGCAGGCGTCCGCCTTCCTTGGCTCCCTGGATCCTCGTGAGTGCCTGGTCCTGGGAGGGGATTTTAACACCACCCTCGAGGAACGGGACCGCTCGGGGACCGAGCAGTGCCCGGCAGCTGCGGACGTCCTCCGGGAGATTGTCGACCGCCACTCCCTGGTGGACATCTGGTGCGACCACCACCCTGACGATGTCTCGACGTTCACCTTCGTCCGGGTGGAGGCCCATCGGTCGCGCCACTCCCGGCTGGACCGTATTTACCTGTCACGTTTCCACCTTTCACGGGCCCACTCCTCCAGCGTTCGGCCGGCCCCCTTTTCGGATCACCACCTTGCCGGCCTCTCTCTGCGCGGAGAGGCCGGGACCGGCCTATTGGCACTTTAATAATAATTTGCTGGAGGATGCGGGCTTCGTGGCGTCCTTCCAGGAGTTCTGGCTGGCCTGGCGGGGGCAGAGGCGCGCCTTTTCCTCGGCGCAGCAGTGGTGGGATCTGGGGAAGGTGCGCGCCCGGCTCTTCTGCCGTGACTACACTCGGGGTGCCAGCCGACGGCGGGATGCGGAGATAGGGCAGTTGGAGCGGGAGGTCTTGGAGCTGGAGAGGCGTCTGGCTGCCAACCCCGCGGATCCATCCCTCTGCGGAGCGTGCCGGGAGAAGCGGGAGGAGCTCCGGGCCCTCGAAGACCATCAGGCCCGGGGTGCTTTTGTTCGATCCCGCATCCACCTCCTTCGGGAGATGGATCGCGGCTCCCACTTCTTCTATGCCCTGGAGAAAAGGAGGGGGACCAAGAAGCACGTCACCTGCCTCCTGGCGGAGGACGGCACCCCCCTCACGGATCCGGCGGAGATGGCCAGGGCCTTCTACGCTACTCTTTTCTCCCCGGATCCGACCGATCCTAACGCTTGCAGAGTGCTCTGGGACGGGCTCCAGACGGTCAGCACGGGCGACCGGGACTGGCTAGAGCTGTCTCTCACTCTGGCCGAATTATCTGATGCCCTCCGTCGCATGCCCACCAATAAATCTCCGGGCTTGGACGGGCTGACTGTGGAGTTCTACCACGTGTTCTGGGACGTCCTCGGCCCAGACCTGGTCACCGTCTGGGCTGAGGCTTTGCAGAGCGGGGTCCTCCCTCTCTCGTGCAGGCGAACCGTGCTGGCCTTATTGCCGAAGAGGGGGGGACCTCCACGACTTGGCGTCCCATCTCGCTCCTCAGCACGGACTACAAAATTGTTGTGAAGGCCATCTCGATGCGGCTAGGGTCCGTGCTGGCGGACATGGTCCTTCCAGACCAGACCTACACCGTCCCGGGCCGCACCATCTTTGATAACTTGTATCTGGTCCGGGACCTTCTGGAATTGGGGTGTAGGGATGGTCTGTCGTTTGCTCTCTTGTCCCTGGATCAGGAGAAGGCATTCAACCGGATGGATCACGGGTATCTCCTGGGCACTCTGCGAGCGTTCAGCTTCGGACCCCTGTTTGTGGGTTTTCTCCAGGTGCTGTACGCTTCTGCGGAGTGTCTGGTCAGGCTCAACTGGACCCTGACCGAGCCGGTCAGCTTCGGGCAGGGAGTGCGGCAGGGGTGCCCCTTCTTGGGCCAGCTGTACACTCTGGCGATCGAGCCCTTCCTCTGTCTCCTCCGCAAGAGGTTGACGGGATTGGTGCTTCGGGAGCTGGGGCTACGGTTGGTCCTGTCAGCGTACGCTGACGATGTGCTCCTCGTTGTCCAGGACCCGGGCGACTTGGCGCCGGTGGAGGCTTGCCAGGCTTTGTACTCGGCGGACTCCTTCGCCCGGGTCAACTGGGTCAAGAGCTCTGGCCTGGTGGTCGGGGATGGGTGGCAGGCGAGCTCCCTCCCACCCGCGCTTCAGGCCATCCGGTGGAGTGCGGGTCCGCTGCTCTATCTCGGCGTTTACCTTTCTGCCACACATCCGTCTCCGCCGGAGAACTGGCAGGATTTGCAGAGTAGGGTGACGGAGCAGCTCCGGAAATGGACAGGACTACTCCGGTGCCTCTCCCTTCAGGGGAGGGCACTGGTGCTTAATCAACTGGTCCTGTCCATGCTCTGGTACCGGCTCAACACCCTGGTCCCAGCCCCGGGTTTCCTGGCCAACCTCCGGACGGCGATTCTGGAGTTCTTTTGGCCAGGGACGCACTGGGTCTCTGCAGGGGTCCTCCACCTGCCCCTGGAGGAGGGGGGGCAGGGCCTGAAGTGCTTACGCGCTCAAGTCCATGTCTTCCGCCTCCTGGCCCTGCAGAGGCTCCTGTTTGGTGCAGGTAGTACGGCGTGGAGCGTATTGGCGCACGCCTTCCTCCGCCACTTCCGAGGGCTCCTATACGACCGGCAGCTCTTTTACCTCCATCCGAGAGGTCTTCCGCGAGACCTCTCCGGGCTGCCGGTCTTCTACCAAGACCTCCTCCGGACCTGGAAGCTCTTTTCAACGACCAGATCCGTGGCGGCCACCGTGGGGGTTGACCTCTTCGCGGAGCCCCTGCTACACAATCCCCAGCTTCGTGTGCAGGTGGCGGAGTCCCCCACGGTGTGCCAGAGGCTGGTCTCGGCGGGAGTCACCAGGGTCGGAGACCTCCTGGACTACGACCGGGGAGACTGGCTGGATCCCCTGACGCTCGCTCAGCGCATGGGGCTCTCCAGATCTCGTACTCCCCAGCGCGTACTTCAGGAGGTGAAGGCCACTTTACTGCCCGTTGCTCGGGCTTACCTCGACCGGGTCCTGCGAGAGGGCACGCCCCACCCACCCTCCTCCCCAGGCCCCGTGGACATTTTTATCGGGCCCCTGCCCCGTGGACCCAATCGGCCCCCTCACCCTTTCACTGCCAGCCGGCTGCATGATCTGCAGCCGGTTTTGTTCCAGACCGCGCCACGGAAACATCTGTACTCGCTCGTGCTCCATACCCTTCCCTACCTCACCCTCGTGTCCCGCCCCGATACCAAATGGCGGGACCTCCTGCCACCTCTCGAGGGTGAGGAGCCCCGGTGGGCCGGCTTGTACTCTGCCCTGGTCCCGAGGCCCACCAGGGATATCGGTTGGCGGCTCCTTCACGGAGCCGTGAGCACGGGCGTGTACTTGGCGCGGTTCACGTCTGTCCCTAGCACCTGCCCTTTCTGTGGTGAGAAGGAGACCTTGGCGCACATTTATTTGGAGTGCGCCAGGTTGCAGCCCCTGTTCCGGCTCCTCCTGAATATTTTCCTGCGTTTTTGGTTGCACTTTTCCTCTCACCTTTTTATCTACACGCTCCCCATCCATGGCCCAACGAAGTTGCGGGATCTCCTTCTCAACCTCCTCTTGGCCCCGGCCAAACTGGCCATCTACAACACCAGGGAGAGGAGGTTGGCCGACGGGATTTCCTGCGACTGTAGGGCCTATTTCCGTTCATCCGTCTGCTCACGCATCCGGGCAGAGTTCCTCTGGGCGGCGTCCACTGGCTCCCTTGACGCCTTCGAGGAGCAGTGGGCATTGTCCAGGGTTCTCTGCTCGGTGTCCCCATCAGGTTCCCTTCGTTTAGCCCTATGACCTCACTCCCGATCCTGTTTTTTCATTTGTTGTCCCCCGTAATTACTTGGTGTCCCAGACCTGTGGCCCTCCCCTTAGGCTGGGGGGAGGCCCTTTAGAAGTTGGCGGGCTTCGCCCGCCCACCCCCGCTGGATGCCAATAGGACCAGACTCCTGTACCTCACTGGTCTGAGTCTGTCACAGAATATTTTAAAAAGAAAACCCCAGAACAAAAAAACCAAAACCAACACGCGCACACAAAAAAACCAGCCACCATTGTACATACGTTCCTCCAAGGAGAGGAGAAGGGAGAAAAACCCACTTCAATGTATACTTGCCAGAACTCAGGTACTATGATGAAAGTAGCATAAGAACCTATATAAAATAGACGAAGATCAACTCTCAAATACTCTCTCTCATTCACTTCAAACTTTCACAAAAGAACTGTTCTGTGGGACACAATAGAAATGTGAAGCATAAGATATTTGAGGCTCTTAGAAGAAAAAGTGTAAATGAAAAGCTGCAGTTTGATTTGGAGTTGTGTTTTGAAATGAAAAGCTTAATGAATTGTAAATTCTCTACATTGTGTAGAAACATCACCTATCACTGTCTCAGCTAAGAGCGGAGCACAAGGCTTTTCAAAAGTTTAACCATGCAGATATTGACAAAGAGGCTTAGTTTGCTAATTTGCCTTGGAAATAGTTAAAATTTCCTTAGATTTCCATATACACACAGTTTACAAGTTAATTACTAGATTTTTTGTATTTTTCATTAATGTTAGCAGTAAGCTTTATTGCAGTCTTCTCAGTGTTGGCACCAGTTAAGCAGTAAACAAGTGTTTAGCCATGGACTACCATATGTTACAGCAGAGATTCTCTATTCACTGGAGCGTGTAGCACCAGTCTAGTTTGTCTTGACTGACACTATACTATTAAATTATGTACTTCTCAAAGAATGGTTCAGTAGTTGTATCACTGAGATCAAATTGAGAAGGTTTATCATCCTAACATTAAAAAACAGAGTACAAGAGCAGCAGTAGTCTATTGTCAGTTTCCTCAACAAGAAAGTAGTATATTAGAGTAAAAATGACTGAAGTTACAGAAAGTGAGGGGGTGGGGAGGGAGACTATTTGTTTCAAGTATATCTTAATTCACTCTACCCTCAGAGTTTGATTGATGTAGCTACAGGGGCACAACTGCTAACTTGAGTCCCAGTCCTGCAAAGACTTATGCATGTACTTGAAGTAAAGAAAAAGGCTTTGATCATCTAAAAAGAACCCAGGATCCTGTAGTCTGTTTGGTGACTTCTTGTTGCTCTCAGTGTACACTTAACATAAGTCTTTAGAAACTACTTGGGAAACTAGATAATATTAGCAACTGAAGACACCAGTTTAAAAGAACTACATTATTGCTAGGAACAATACTTTCCTATGTAGTGAAAATGTGTCATCATGAATGACCGGCATTCTGTGAAAGCATGTGTACTTCCAGTGCTGATTTAAAGTGACCCTAAGCATCATTAAAATCTTCTTTTATCTGTACTTTTACTGTTGCTGCAGTTTTTTTTTGAAGTGTCCTTCACAGAAATATTTAGTACCAGACACTTTAAATTATTGAATAAGATATTTTATGCAGAACAACACTTCAGACTTCATTTCCCCATCTGGGAGTAGATAGACTCCGTGCTGGAAGAAAGGCAATTGAACAACAAATTCCTGTACACAAAAGTCAAGTAATTTTAAGGTTCCAGGACTCTACCTAAATTTATATCCCATCGTACAGAACTATCCCTCACCCTCAATCATTGTCTATTGATGAACTGAGGAGAAAAGAAGCCTTACCATTTGAGAAGAAGGAAAGAGTGCTATTATCTACAGTGCTTTAGATATTTAGGTGCAGTTAAATAAAGTAAAAGAATCTCTCTGTTTGGGGGCAATAAAGCAATTTTTGGCTACAGTTCCAAAGATACCTTGCCATTTTTGTTGGGGTCCCCACCCAGAACACCATACACCAACAAATTGAGAGAGAAAAGATCACCTCAGAGTTATTGCTGATCTCAGATTTGGTTCAAATACACAACAGCATTTATAAATAAACAGTTTTGTTCTTTGAGATAAGTCTCTTATGAAAAGCTATTATTTTTCAATTAACCCTAACTAATTTGTGCCCAAAATATTCAACTTGTGAAAGCATCACTAAGTTTTCTGACAAATGTTTTAAAATAACTTGAGTGCTGGCCATGTCTCTCACCCTCACCTTCATGCTTTCCTCCATAAGAGAGAGCTTTCCTACTATAAGCATGGGTCACCCTGCTACTCTTCACTTAAAATTAATCCTTAAAACTCATTTCTGCTTTGAGGCCCACAAATGTTAGTCCATGTGAGTAAAGCAGGGCCGCCCGGGGGGGGGGGGAGGGAGGGGAGCAAGTGGGGCAATTTGCCCCACACCCCAGGCCTCACAGGAGCCCCCATGAGAATTTAGTATTCTATAGTATTGCAATTTTTTTTTTATGGAAGGAGCCCCCGAAATTGCTTTGCCCCAGGCCCCCTGAATCCTCTGGGTGGCCCTCGAGTAAAGTGCTGCCTCTACTTCCATTGAAAAACAAATTCTAAGTAGCATCATCCTCCAGGTCTCTCAGGATCTTTATATCCAATGTAAGCCTGTTTTCTTAGTCCCCAGATCCTTCAACCAAATCTGTCGGCAGACTGATTTCAGTAGGGCTCTGGGGTAGAATGGCACCCATTGCGGGAACATGTGGGTAGGATTAGGGCATCAAACTGTGAACTCAGAGCAGGACTCTGGGCCTTTCTTTGTTCCTTAGACAGATGCTGGACAGTGTCAGTACTTATCAAATACATACCAACATTTGGCTTTTGAGTAATGTCTCAAAAAAAACCTGAGAGTCTTCTTTCCACCTGTACCCTAAATTTTTGTCATTCCTCAGTTTACTTTATGCATCTCCACCTATATTGGTATATTTGCATGCCTGGGGAGTGGATGATGGCTGAGGGCTGATGATGAATGGGGAAAGAGACCCCCTGACTCCAGGTAGAAGAATTCCTCTCCCCCATGTTAAATCTTTCCCCTCTCCTGTCTTGGTGATTTAAGAAAAAAAAAGAGTGAGATGAACATCTATTTTATTTCCTGAAATTCAGCATTATGCAGATAAGACCTAAGATATAAATAATGATTCAGAAAATAAAAATAAAAATGAAAGATTGTCCTGGCTTCAGGTTTTGAACTGATTTCTTCTCTATCACCTAAACCATTGTTTAGAAAAAGTTTGTGTAATGAAAGCCTCAAACTAAACCTCTTAAAAGAAACCCAGTCCCATGGACTGTATCTAGAGGATGTCTGTAGTAGTTTTCTAAGACATTGTGATAGGACTTAAAATTTAAAATAAAAATATTTTAAGAAACCAATGATTTGCCATTTCAGATGCTTTCATCTTAGGCTCTGCAAAAGTCCTGTGAGGTTCCCTGTTCTTTCTAAATCAACATCAGGAACATAGCGGAGCAACAGACCATTTTTACTCAAAGTCACTGGAAATCTTAGTCCAAAACAATTTTAAACATGTATAGAGCGCAAGGTCAGAAGGAACTCTTAGATTATTTGACTTGCTATATTTTGCAGATCAGTGAATTTCACCCAGCTACCCCATTTCAATCCTCAGGAACCTGAACTGCTCTGCGCTACAAGGGAAAAAGATAATGAGATAAACCAAGATACCCCCAATTCCCAAGGCCAACTGATTAGATCAGATGTGCCCAGATGATCCTAACAGGCAATCCATGCTCTGTGCTTTAGAGGAATGCAAAAAGAGCCCCAAATTCATAGCCCATCTGTCCTTGGGGAAGATTGCTTCCCAATTCCAAATCTGATTCTCAGTTTAACCTTGAGCACATGAGCAAGAAACATCAGCCATGCCTCTAGGATGAGGATTCTCTGTACCACCTCTGAGCACAGGTTCACCTTGTCTGGTGGACCATCTCCAGCTGTGGCCTTCCTCTGAGGCATCAGAGATTGACAAGAAACCCAGGATACATCTGGCCAAATGTTCACCTGCAAGAAACAAATTCCTTCATGACTCCTACAGTCAATCTGCTAAAGTCCTGAAGCCTGTGATTTCATTAGCCATTGTCTTAATACAGAACTGCAAGTGTTATGAGCATATTGAGGGCAATGCAGAGATTCTTGTCCCTTTCATGGTTGGAGGAATGGAATGGATGGGGCGGGCAGCAGAAATCAGATTTACAGGCCCAAAAGGGCCCGATGCACCCACACACCAGAACACACTGGCTGCAGAATTTCTTCCAGGAGCTGCATTTAAGCACATCTTTTAGAAAGATATTTGGTCTCACTTCAGAATCTCCAAGTGATAATGAGACCACCACCTCCCTTGGTAAGCTGGTCCAATGTTTAGTTACCCTAACTGCTAAGAACTTGCATCTTATTTCAAGGTTCAACTTCCAGTCACTGGATTGTGTTAATATATTTGTCAGCAAGACTGAGATGCCTCCATCCCTCCCTTCACCAGATATTTTTTTACATGAGTTAGTATCTATACACTGCAATCAGATTTGAGAAGCTGAATAGGTTGAGCACCTTAAGCCTCCCATCCTAAGGCTTTTTGTTTGCCAGGACCTTGATCATTGTATGTCCCTCATTTGAACTCAAGTATTTCCATATCCTTCTTTAAGCATGGACACAGTATTCTTGTAGTGGTTTTACCAGTGCTATGCACAGAGATGAGATCACTTCTCTACTTCTACTTTTATACATCCCAGGATCACATTAGCCCTTTTTGTCACTGCACTGATCGCCATATTTGGGTCGGGAAGGAATTTTCCTCCAGGGCAGATTGGCAGAGGCCCGGGAGGTTTTTCACCTTCCTCTGCAGCAGGGGGCACAGGTCACTTGATAGAAGATTCTCTGCAGCTTGAGAACTTCAATAACTCAGACATAGGTTAGGAGTTTGTTAGGAGTGGGTGGGTGAGATTCTGTGGCCTGCGTTGTGCAGGAGGTCATACTAGATGATCATAATGGTCCTTTCTCACCTTAAAGTCTATGAGCTCATGAAAGGCAGTTGTCTGTGACCACGCTTAAGTCCTTCTGAGTTGCTGCTTTTTCACCATAAAAATTTAGGATGGACTAAATGCTGTCCAAAATGTGTAGGAGATCTCTTGTGAAACTTTTTAAAGTTTGGAACCATAACTACTAGTTAAAGCACATCACAAGCCTACACTGTACTAAAGTTGACATAATTGACAAGATACATGACATAACATCCTTATAAGCTTGAGAATGTCAGAAAATAATGTCCTAGTAACAACTTATTCAGAATTAGTTCATATTTAATTAATTCAAAACTGCTGATTAGTGATCAGAGTTCTGCTCAAACCAACATGCTTTTATTTTTGTCTCAGCAGACTGAAGTTTAATGAACCTTCTAGAAACAATCTACTGTTTTGGCCTTCAGTAGGTCTATCAATGAATAGGATCTTGAGTCAATATTCAGTTTTTTCCATCAGCTTTGGTATTTGGTACTACAATAGTTACCATTAAAATATCATAATCTGTCAAGTTACTACAATGTAGTATGCAAGATACCACCTTTCCACCCCCCCCCATGCTCCACCTTATCCTCTCCCTCCTATATGTAGTTTAGGGAATGAATGTGGAACTGTATTTCAGATACCATATGATTACTAGTTGACCACTGAATATAGAGATGAGGAATCCAAAATTTAAAAGTTTTTTTTTTGAAAAGTCAGTACAAATTTTGGAAGCATGACTGAACACCTAGGAGTAACATGAGTGGAGTCAGGATTACATACTTGGAGTCTGTGAAGTGTTGCTGTAGCTGTGACAGGAACATGCTTCTTGTGCAGTTTAAAATATTTTTGCTTTCACTGAGGCCAAGAATAGCCTCATGATATTTCATTATTTCTGATTTTAATCCCAGCATGTATTGGGACTGAAGAATAGTAAGGATACACAAACAAATTAATTCTTTAAAAGGCAAAGACTGAACTTTTGTACCTGAAACAGACTTGGTTCAGGTTTAAGGGAGGGATTCTCCCTCTCACTGCATCCCCCATGTGCTGTGAGGGCAGCAGCAAATGGGCTGGAGAAGTATTTAAGTGGCTGGAGAAGTACTCCCCTGGTGCAGATAGTGCACAGGGCAGCCACAGGCAGCAAACAAGCTTACTTCCTTCGATTTCATGCATGCACAGATGCCCTTTGAGCTACCTAAGCTATATGGGGCAGGTCCAGCCCCTGAAGCAGGATCGAGAGGCCTTCCCTCCTTGCGAGCTGCAAGTTTGGGGCTGTGCTTAAGAGATGCAGCACCAAACATCAACCTAGATTTTCATGTATCAGAGGGGTGGTCGTGTTTGCTGCTTTTACAGATCCAGACTAAGAGTCCTGTGGCACCTTATAGACTAACAGACGTTTTGGAGCATGAGCTTTCATGGGTGAATACCCACTTCGTCAGATGCAGACATGTCTGCATCTGACGAAGTGGGTATTCACCCACGAAAGCTCATGCTCCAAAACGTCTGTTAGTCTATAAGGTGCCACAGGACTCTTTGCTAGATTTTCATGTGACTTGTGTGTCAGTTCACATTTTTATCCAAACCCATCCCTGGTACTAAGCAGGAGTTATGACTACTCACATCTGTAACATAGGATCTTCAAATTGTGATAGCCCCCAAACATAAGCTAGACCAGTGGTTCTCAACCAGGGGTACACAGAGGTCTTCCAGAGAGAACATCAACTCACCTAGATATTTGCCTTGTTTTGCAACAAGCTACATCAAAAGCACTAGTGAAGTCAGTACAAACTAAAATTTCATATGACTTGTTTATATTGCTCCACATACTATACACTCAAATGTAAATACAATATATATATTCCAGTTCATTTGTTTTTATCATTATATGGTAAAATGAGAAAATAAGTAATTTTTCAGTGATAGAGTGCCGTGACACTTTTGCATTTTTATATCTCATTTTATAAGCAAATAGATTAAGTGAGGTGAAACTTGGGATACACAAGACAAATCAGATTCCTGAAAGAGGTACAGAAGCCTGGAAAGGTTGATAGCCACTGAGCTAGACAATCTGATCCGCAGAAACAGCCATTGGATTCTCCATTATTGACTGATTGTTAATGCTCCTCATTGATTTCAAAGGCAAGACAGAGATTCTGGCTTCGGACTCCTCGAAATACAACAAAGAAGTATTTTACCTCTGCTACAGAATCCTAATGGTCCCAGAAGGGATACTTTACCAGAGTGCCTGCTGCAATGATAGTTGACAGATAGTGGAAGATAAAAATGTGAAAATTGTTCCAAAACAAAAACACAAAACAGTTCTCTTGTAATTAAGTTTAGTGCTTCTGAAAAATGCCAAATGATAAAGGACATGCAAGCCCTCTGATGTTTAGCAAAAAGCATAATAGATGAAAACTTCACGGCATTACTCCATTCATATGCTTCAACCCAGATCATCTGAAGAACAGACAGTGATTTCACTATATGGCCCATGATTTTTGTCAGACACCTACTCTCAAGGTCAAGTGTGAGAAATTTATGAGCTAGCACTATGCTACCCTGGTTATTGACAAAGGCAGACAAGGCTTATTTGCCTTATTTAGCAAAATGATTGCTAGTTCATCTAGACTCATCCATCATAGATTGTGAACGCAACCCATGAGCTGCAAACGTGCTATATTAAAATTATGTCTAATCATTAATATAGTTTTTAGTGGGATTCACTATAAAATATTTAAAAATTTTATTTGGTGAGTTCTGGGGTTTTTTTTTCTACTTCATGGGTCTTGACTTTCTTAGGCTTCTTCTAAAAGAAAACGTTCATAATATTTTTAAAAAAGACTCAGACTCATAGACTCTAGGACTGGAAGGGACCTCGAGAGGTCATCGAGTCCAGTCCCCTGCCCTCATGGCAGGACCAAATACTGTCTAGACCATCCCTAATAGACATTTATCTAACCTACTCTTAAATATCTCCAGAGATGGAGATTCCACAACTTCCCTAGGCAATCTATTCCAGTGTTTAACTACCCTGACAGTTAGGAACTTTTTCCTAATGTCCAACCTAAATCTCCCTTGCTGCAGTTTAAGTCCATTGCTTCTTGTTCTACCATTGGAGGCCAAGGTGAACAAGTTTTCTCCCTCCTCCTGATGACACCCTTTTAGATACCTGAAAACTGCTATCATGTCCCCTCCCAGTGTTCTCTTTTCCAAACTAAACAAACCCAATTCCTTCATTCTTCCTTCATAGGTCATGTTCTCAAGACCTTTAAATCATTCTTGTTGCTCTTCTCTGGACCCTCTCCAATTTCTCCACATCTTTCTTGAAATGTGGTGCCCAGAACTGGACACAATACTCCAGTTGAGGCCTAACCAGCGCAGAGTAAAGCGGAAGAATGACTTCTCGTGTCTTGTTTACAACACACCTGTTAATGCATCCCAGAATCACATTTGCTTTTTTTGCAACAGTATCACACTGTTGACTCATATTAAGCTTGTGGTCCACTATGACCCCTAGATCTCTTTCTGCCATACTCCTTCCTAGACAGTCTCCTCCCATTCTGTATGTAAGACCTATAATAGTTAAAGGTGTAGGTGTTAATTATCCACTTTTTTTTTGGGAAAAGCAAGTCTTGCTGCCTGAATGTATCAATGTCTAAATACATCGCAGAGAAATCTTGAGGTTTTTCCTCCTAATCCCCTTCCTGTGCAGCTATCTGGGAACAAATGAATAAGAGACCTGACAGGCCAATCAGGCTAAAGTAAATTAACAGAAATTGTTGGGAGGGGTGGGAAATGTCTTGTATAGATTTATTTTCAAACTATTTTATTGAAGTTTAGGGAGCTTACTTGGCAATAGTTCACCTAGTTCTACTTCCTAGTGAATAATTTATTCAAGTTTTGTTTTCTCTGGTCACAAGTTAATTATGACCAGACTTTGATTTTTCAAATGGTTATTCAGAAAGTTATATAAATATATATTTCAGCTTAAAGGCCCTTCAAGGACCAATCACCTCTGCCGTGTCTTCAACATTTGTTAGTTACTCATATTGTGCAGATGGTCAAACTAAGTTACTGTGTAGCATTTCTGATCTGTGATTAGATTTTTCATTTTGTTGGTTTAAAAAAGGTGAGAAGTAGTTCTCTATGAACACACAAGTATTCAAGCACCTTTTGCTTTCCACTGACATCCTTAGAAACAGAATTATTTGAATGGATGTTCATAGATGGATCGAGTACTTCAGAAACTAACTTTGTCACTTAGTCCATGGCTATTTTCTGTATAGCTGCTTTACAGTATATGCCCAATTTAACTAAAAATATGCTTCCAAATGGTTTGTCAAAAATGACATTGCCGAAGTGCCTTCTCATGTCAGTACAAGTATTATATAAAGCTTTTGTTTACAATGATTATTGACTGCAACCAAAAAAGGACAGAGTTTACCACTTAGAGTACAAGACATCAATGCTTTCTTACACATAACACTAGATATGGCCCTTCAAATGTTGTCACTTCCACTCATGTTAAATGAAGTTACATCAGTATCTTAAGTACTCTCTTGCATCTCTAATTACCAAAAGAAACTTTGAACACCATCTACTGTATTCAATTATCTAGTGATTGGTAATACTTGGTCTAAGTGTTGTTGGACTGTGATATACATTAGATCCAGATTAGATGATCTAGTGGTTCCCACTGGCCTTAAGCTTTGTGACTTTGAAACTGTCGAGATTTTAAGGGTCCACTCTATTATTATAGAAGGGCAACCTTCAAGACTCATTTCTTTTAGTTTTGCTCCATATTACCTACCAGCCTTTGATTACTGCTTCCATCTCCCTTTAATTTAGGGGAAAATAAATGAGATTTAGAGAAATAAACTGGTCTTAATTTTATTGAGTCTGATTTATACTGTAACAAGCTTGTCTCGCTACTGTTTGCAAATTACAATATTTATTTGAATGTTGGGAAAAAGTTAAGTACTATTCTAAATGAAGCTCTTGGCAGCTACTCCCATTTAATTTTTTACTAATGAGTAAAGCTTGGCTAATAAAGTAGTACAAACCACCATCCAGACTGTTGAATTGGAAAAAAACAGACACTGGATTAAATTCAGAGGTAAATGAGTAAGGACATCAGAGCTGGGGGCGGGGGGGGGGGAAAAGGGTTTTCCCCAGCCTGTGAGAATTTTTGAAAAAAAGTTTTCCACATCCTGAATCTGGACTGATAATCCAAACAAAAAATTCAGTTTCAGTCAAATGAAACCCCATTTCATGTAGTTAATTCTGAAGTTTTGTTTTCATTTGTTGCTTTTTTGGAACTTTTAGTATAAGTTAGAATTTTGAAACAGTCAGACAACCAAACCATGTTTTGAACATGTCAGAACTTGACAGTAGGACACTTCGTTTGAAAAAAGTTCCAAAATTTATTGAAGGGGTTCATCAGAACCAACCCCCCAAGCAACCCCAAACATTTTTGGTTTTAGAAAATCAGCACTGTGCAACAAAAAAGATTAGTCAGAAAATTCCCACCCAACTGTACCATTTATCTCCAGTACTGGCAGAATGGATACAATCCTAGTGGAAAGCTGACACATTTAGTTCCCCCTTATTGAAGGGGCTTGCAAACCCAGGGTTTGCACCAATCTCTACTAGTAACTCATCTGTTCCATATCACCTGTGAAAGTTATTTTCCCTTGCTGTTGTGTCCCACATCCCCATTCTGCAGTGCTGCTAAAACTAAATTGAATCTTGATCCCTGAAGCACCATGATTGGTATTCATCTTGTTCCACTATATTGCATGCTAAAAAAGCAGACCAGCACTAGAGTAGTGTAAAGTGGATGGGTCAGGAAGAAGGGGAAAGGAGATACCACAATACCAGTGAGGCTTCTCTCAATTGTTATGCAAGGTCTTTACCTGCAAGAGTTCTTTCAATGGAGCAGGAACACAACTGAGTAGTTCGAAATTAAGAAGAGCCCAAACCTGCACTGCTGCTCTGTTGGTTTCTAGATACTTTAGTTGCAACACTACTCTAGAAATTGTCAGATAACAGTGCTATGACATCAATCCAGCACCCACTACAGTCAACAGGAGTCAGTGTTACATGATCTAATCAGCAGCTACATATTGTCCCTAACTGATGTTCCCACTTCTGCCCAAAGAAGAAATGTGACAGACTAGCTAATGTACAATCAATGAGTGAGAAATTGTGGTATAGCTAGATCTATGCCTCAGATGCTCTCTGAAAAACACTGGTTTCACTTCTAAGCATGTCTAACTCTAGGCTTTGAAATGGCCTAGAAGGTAGAGCATCATATGTGCTTAAAGCTAGCATAGTATCACTATCACTTTTCTCCTCTTACTGGTGGTGGTAGTCTGCTCAGCAAAATAAGGTAATGCCACAAGAAAGGCTAATATTTGGTCCACATGCAGGGTTGGGTGTACAAGCTGCCAGCATGCAGTAAGGGGCCCTATGCATGGTATAATAAAGGAGTAATGTGCCAGTAGCTGAAGAAACTGCAGTATTAGGCAAAGATACAAGTGGATATTGAGGAGATAAAGAGAAATGAGCCTCCCTTCTCTTTTCCTTTCCTACTTCAGTGCTAGAGACACAGGCTTCATTAAAGTATATCAAGCACATAGGGTGATCTACCATTTAAAAGATGATGCACATATTAGCTGTAATCCTTCCCTTTAGTTACTAATTCAATAATTTAATGCAACAACTAAACAGATATACATTTTCCATAGCCAACTACAATTGTCCTCTGAAGATTTTCAGAACTCATTCTTTTCTTGAAGTATTCACAGTGGTTCTCTGAGGAGGGTGGGGGAAGAAGAGAAACTACAGTGTTTCATGCTGGATGTTTTTTCACAGAGGCCACTCTTATTGGTCTCCCAAATGGATGACTTAAAACTGACCTGTCCCCTATGTGGTTTACGTATTTAGAATCACCACAGACACCTCTATAGCTTGAACTGAAAACTAAGAATATGAGACCTATTGTAAAGTAATCAAAAGCACCTATGTGACTTACAAGCCCAAGTCCCATTTTCAAAAGAGACAGTACCATAATTTTTTTGAAAATGTTACCCCTTGACATTATGTACCTTGCTTATGGCTTAGAATATTTTTTAAAAGGGATTAGAACATTTTTTCCTTCAAATAGCTTTTCTGTGTTTTCTTCCCCTAACATTCGACTTGCATTTTATACATCTAGAATAAGCATACTTGATTTGGACTGTATTTGCATCAGACAAAACAAAATTATTTTGATGATTGTGAATTATGGTACTGTCCTCAGATACTCCTTGTCTGTTTAAGAAAGAAGTTGTAATAAAAAGTTCATTGAAGAAAGTGGATGTTCTAAATAGTTCATTAATTACTGTATACTCCAAGGTTTGAAAGCAGAAACTGCATTTTCAGGTATAGGGAGAATTTTCTCTAAATTATCTAAAGATGTTCTGTCTTTGATACTCTGGTTCATAGAAGCTTCTGCATGCCTCATAATCTAATGTATTTATCCATCATCATCATGAGCGTGAGGTAGGTGTCATAACCTATTCCCAGATTTGGACCTTAGCATCCAAAATATGGGGGTTAGCATGAAAACCTCCAAACTTAGTTACCAGCTTGGACCTGGTCAAGCTGCCACCACCCAAAAAATTAGAGTGTTTTGGGGCACTCTGGTCCCCCCAAAAACCTTCCCTGGGGACCCCAAGACCCAAATCCCTTGAGTCTCACAACAAAGGGGAATAAACCATTTCCCTTCCCCCCTCCAGGTGTTCCCTCCCTGGGTTCCTGGAGAGATACACAGAAGCAAGCTCCGTGAATCTGAACAGAGGGATTCCACCCTCTCTATTTCCAGTCCTGGAAACAGAAGTACTTCCCTCGACCCAGAGGGTATGCAAAGTCAGGCTAGTAAATCTAACACACACAGATTTCCCCCTGACTTCTTCCTCCCACCATTTCCCTGGTGAGCACAGACTCAATTCCCTGGAGTTCCCCACCAAAAAAAAACTCCAACAGGTCTTAAAAAGAAAGCTTTATATAAAAAGAAAGAAAAATACATAAAAATGGTCTCTCTGTATTAAGGTGACAAATACAGGGTCAATTGCTTAAAAGAAATATGAATAAACAGCCTTATTCAAAAAGAATACAATTCAAAACACTCCAGCAACTACACCATACATACATAAATACAAAAGAAAAAAACAATAACCTCTATTGTTTTATGATCTCTGTACTCACAACTTGGAAACAGAAGATTAGAAAGCAGGAAACAGAAAAATCCTTCCCATAGCCGAGAGGGACAGATTCAAGACCAGAACAAAGGACTCACACACAAACTTCCCTCCACCCAGATTTGAAAAAGTCTGGTTTCCTGATTGGTCCTCTGGTCAGGTGTTTCAGGTTACTCCTTTCCAGGTGTAAGAGACATTAACCCTTAGCTATCTGTTTATGACAGTAGGGCAGTGCTATTATCCCCATTTGTAAAATGGGGAACTGGGTCACAGATAAGCGCAGTCACTTGATCAAGATCAAACAGCAAGCCTGTGGTGGAGCAGGTACTTGAATGAAGGCCTCAAGTCCTAGACTAGTGCCCTAGTCACTGGACCATCCTTCTTCTATTGCTACAGGTGGTGCGGTCTCTCACAGCAAGCTTGCTCTCAGTCTTCACACTATCCTTGTTCTGATCTTCACCACATTGAGAGTCCTTGCAGCATCCTTGGGAAGGGAGGCCACAGTTCCTACACATAGAACAATCACTCTGACATCTCTATACTGTTCTCACCTTCCTAGAAGTCAGGAACAATTTCTTTCTTCAGAGCTGCTAGCGTTTATCCACTAGTGTCAATTCACAGTCACTTAAACAGCTGGTTGATTAGAGAACAGCAACAAAGGGAAATACAATAAAAATGTAGCTAGGTTGGGTTAGCTAGCAAGACCCAAATTCTGTTTTAAGTTACAAGTTACCAGTATAGTCAAGTTGCCATATGAGGTTGCACAATCTTTTGTACTCATACCATCTTACATGCTGCAACCATCAGCTCTCAATATAAAGGTTGGTAGGGTCAGTCAGTACTTTGATGAGAACCCCCTGCAAGACCTACATATTGCACAAAGTTATACTGGTGTTTGTGATGACATTCCCCTCTGAGGTGGTCTTCATAGCTAGAAGAGGTTATTCCCCACAGTAGATTGCTAATTTGATAGAAAATCTGAATGGCATGGGTAGTTTTTGCCTCAGTGTGCGTAGCTGAGGCTATACTCCCACATACACCAGGGGATTTACCTCCACTGGCTACAAGGAAGTAAATGTTATGCCTTGTAAAATCCTAGTGGAGACATCAAGAGAGATCTCATGTTGAAATAAAACAAAAAGAGACATCAATTTTTCACTGAGACATAGCCCAAGTCTGTACTGAAATAGTGCCCCATCTTGTGGTAGGGGATCACAGCAATGCAAAGGAGATGTAAAATTTGACCACTTGCGGGCATTAAAAATCCCAGAATTCACGGATAATTTTAAAGTTCATGGATATGCTAAACACCCATCTTTCAAACTAAATGGAAGGTGCAGTTAGGCCCCTTTATGGGGCAAGATGGGTGGAGACAGTAAAAGCTGCCTGTCACAGTTCAAGATAACTGCACCTGCATTACTCCAACAAAGGCACCCACTTTCAGGCTTCTGGTTCCCCAAACATCACCTCTCCTTGGTGAAGACCAAGGTTTATTCAGGCTGCACAGTCGCATGCCTACA
The DNA here is from genome assembly GCF_007399415.2 of Gopherus evgoodei. Taxonomy (NCBI): domain Eukaryota; kingdom Metazoa; phylum Chordata; order Testudines; family Testudinidae; genus Gopherus; species Gopherus evgoodei. The sequence goes on from NC_044328.1 coordinate 48,095,928, forward strand.
CCGAGTTCCCAAGCAAGACAGACTGCCTAAAAGCAGGCCTGCTTTGCTTTTCTACTCAGAGGCTATAATGGTCCATAGTTATGAGGTACCACACAGCTTTTCCTAAGCAAGCACACTTATTGTTAAGCAGAAAGCATAGAGAGAAAAATATTAAAACGAGAGAACCTATATGCATGCCAATATACTTACCCGAGATCCCCACAACTCCAGAGAGGCATCTGGTGGGAGACGGCCTTCAAATCCCACCAAGAGGTTTTTGTGGTTACAAGTTCATAACTGCCTTGGCTCAAAAGGAGCACCCTCATTAATCTGATAGTCACTCCTTTATACAGTTTAGGTGCCTAATGTTCTCCTCACATAACAGGTGGTCTTCAGACAAAGATCCCCTCCTCAGGGCAAAGCACCAAAAGGCTTGCACAATTGGAAGCAATATATTTGCCTACACCTCCCCTAGAGATTTCCCGAGAAACCCGTTTAATCTGCCAAACTAGAATGAACTTTAAGTTGTTTCAGATAACACTTCCCAGGGTTTACATTAGTCATGTCTCAAGAGGGGAGACATTACCCACAATACATAAATATTTTGCATGTTTAATACAATGAATTCCTAAAATATTTAAACTTAATAAAGTTTGTCCAGGATACTGCAGAAACTTGCCATATCTGTCACACTGCTATCTGAGGCAAACAGCTGCATCGCAAAGCCTGAGCAGAGTTAACCCTTTATCTGGTGTGGGGGAGTGTTTCCTGGGACTGTGTGCAAATTCAGAAGCTAGAGGATTGATTGCAGCTGTGTGTTAGAAGCAGAAAGCCATCAGACAGCAAGAGAAACAGCCACGAGAATGGCTTTCTGAGGCAACAGTGGGACAGAGCTCTTGGAAGGCTAGTGAAGCAGGCATGGAAGCTGTGAGCAAGGAAAAAACTTCGTATATATTCTTTGTAAATAAGCAGAATTGCACTAAAGAAATACCTGACTCTTATAATTAGTTTCTCCTTCTAATTGAAATAACTGAGCAAGGCCCTAAATATTGGGTAACCCCTCTGGACAAGGGGCAACATCATCATAATCAATGCTGCTGCTCTAGGGAGAAAACAGTAATTTTGCTATTTAATATTAGATTTGAGGGCCCCAATTTAGGAAGACACTTCTGCTCATAATAGCATTTATGCAAAACACTTAACTTTAAGCACTTTCTAAAGTTCTATTTAGCTGCCAGCTCTTCAGATTGAGTTGGGCACTTGGATTCTTCCACAGAAGACTTTGGATCCATGCATTTGAATCACAGGATAGAAGCTGGACCATAGTGATTGCTGAGTGCCACTGTACATCCAAATCTCTGATAAATCACTGCAGTTCATTGTCTATTTGATTCCCTGACCCCGTTAAAACACTGATTCTTTCATGTTTGACAACCACATAAAAGATTTATGCTAAGTGTAAGTGCAAAACAAACAGTTATACCATGTTGTAGAAGACTCTTTCATTATAGGTAAGATGAATGACATTTAAAAAAAAAATCAGCAGATTATGCTTTTATAACCTTCAACATGAACACAATTTCATGTGCCTAGATGAAAAATAGAATCCCGACAACTGCCACTAGCCCTGACCAAGTATATTCCACACTGTTAAGCAGATGACAAAATAGCAAAACAAAATGGAATTTAAACAATGTTTTCTTTCCTATATCAGTGAAGCACAAAGCCTGAGTCACATTTCAGTCATATCAACGTCTTCTGTTGACATACCATTGATAAAGCATTCTAAATAAGCTTCATTAGTTTCAAATAAAACACTGGTTGTTTCTCTTTTGGGTTGTCATTCATTTGGCCATAAAATATGCCATAGGATACAATCATCAGAATGCTACATTTAACTTGGGCCATAGGAAAAGAACATAAAGAGATTTGTGTTTATTTCTGTTAAAAAAAAATGTCAAGCCTGACTATATATATTAATTGAGCATGCAGGGATGATACCTCTGAAAAGTTTAAAATGTAAAGGATAAAACTCCCTTGACATGTTGGGCCAGGTCCTCAGCTGATATAAATTAGCATAGCTCCATTTAAGTTAATGGAGGAGCTACACCAATTTATACTAGTTAAGTAACTAGCCTTTTTTATTTTATTTTATTTTTTGGCCACTATTTGGTTTAATGGCCTGTATTTTTTTTTAAGATATTCTATTTTTCAATTCACCCTTACAAGCCAAGGATGATACACCCTATTTAGTAAATATTGAACATATAAGAACTTGATTGAGTGTAAAACCACTAATGGAATCACAATTTTAAGACTGTGCCCTCTAAAATCAGGTCCCTTTAAAAATTGAATAAATGTGTCCTTGAAGGTGAAGAGATTGACTCAGAAGGATAATAAATCAAAAGAAGTAGAGCTCAGCACATGAGTAAGAAATTTTACTAGACAGGATCCCTGCCTCCATGAAAACTGAAGCCTTATTTCTGTTACAAAAAGGGTCAGATACACAATGGATGCCTGTTGAGATTGTTAAGCAGTTTCCCTAAAACCAGACAAGCTGACTGTACTTTGCCTCTTGCTAGTGGGCTTGTTTACAGTTTGCACCTGCAGCTTTCCTTTATCAGTTATTGCTTTTATAATTTGGCAGAAGTTGAATTACCTCCTGGAAACAGACAGAGACATTTCATATCACTGTTAGGGCCCTCTGGTCTGGGGGCTCAAGGAGAAAAGTTTCAAGAGCCTGCATGGCACAGATTGTGTCATCTTCCTTGCAGGTTTTGTTTACAGACCCCAGAGAGCAAAGATACTGAAGAGAAATGGTGGGAGTGCCATTCTTCCCTCTCTCCAAGAGTCTGGGGATTTCAACCCTTTCATTTTTAGTTCCTTCTCTTCAGGGAAAAAGTGAATTTATAAAAGGTATGCAATTATTTCAATTTTATCTCCTTTCCTGTAAATCCCTGCAACACTCTGTCCTGCTAACCTTTCCCTGCTGTAAAAAGGAAACCATGTTTACTTCTTGTGTTTGTTTTCTAATGCTTGTTTAAGGAATTAACTGAGGAAGAGACTGAGATAGTGAAACTGCAGCTCAGATAAGACACTTTTCTCAAAAAAAAAAAAACAAAAAAACCACCATCTAGAGGCACTTACCCAACTAGGGATGGCACAGAAAATAACTAGTTCCTCTCTGATTCTTTCCACAAGAAATGAACTTCTTGACTTCAACTACTTCTAGACAATTGGGTTCTATTGGACAACATTCAGCCCAGGTGTTATTAATTTAAGGAGTGTCAGGTGCAGCAATGACCATTTAGCAGAAGCTGACATAGCATAGTCACTTTAGCACACACACACTCTGCCTGCACCCTCAAAAAAGCCCTGAAGCACTAGCTTGTAGTTCATTCTACAGAGGAACATTAAGGAAGTAAACTGGTGAAGAGAAGTTTGCTATAAGAAAGCACTGAAGCTACAGTCAAAGGCCCTAAATCCAAGTCTTTCATGAGTCAAAGTCAGACTTCAATCAGTGGATTTACACTAAAGGAAGCGAGATCAGAATCAGGCTTGTAGCATCTTCGTATTGTTTGAATTTAAGTAAACTATAATCCATGAATATTCTAGTTTTGTTAATGTACATTTATTGCTTCTACATTTTGCTGCAGCACATATACTTTGCAAACACACTTTTATTTGGCTGGTGACAACAACAAACTACTTGCTTTACTCAGTCAGTCCCGCTGAAGTCAAGTAGATCCCATTTAGCCCTTAAATACAGTCATATCTCATAACAAATAGAAAACACACTTGATGTCATACTTCTCTTTGCTTTTTCATTGCTACAGTGTATTTTGAAAATACTTAAGTCATTGTTAATGTCTTCTCCCACCACCACCACTTATTGTCAATCACATTTTCATAACCCATATCTATGAAATGCAACAAGAAATTCTTGGGGCCTGTTAAGACACAGAAGTAGAGAGCTAAAGCCCTCAAGCCTTCCCTTCCCCCCCCCCTTAGGTCAGTCCATGCAGATTAGATGATAGGCCCCAATCCTATCTGAAACACCTTTGAATTCACAGTGGTGTTACATAGGTCCTTATGTCTTCCCTCAACACAAAGGAGTTTTAATAAATATAAAGAGAAGCAGAGAGTAATGTCACTTCTGAGTGAGGAAGGGGACCCCAGTAAAAAGAGATCAAATAATTAGGGACATTTAGGGCAAGGTAACTCTTTCCACTATACAGTTCAAAAGGGAAGTAGGAATTAAAATAGTTACATGTGGAACTTTAATCTTCCTGGAATACATCTAAGCACAGAGACTGCTCCCCTTTGCAATTAGGACACAAGAAGTGAACTCAGTTTGAGTGTACTATTGATACTAAAAACGAGACACATAAATGTGTCTTGGATGTAACAGTGAAGTAAAGAAAAGCAAGGGTAGAAGCATTATTCATTATGGCCCTGATCCTGTAAGCTCCTGCAAATGGGTAGAAACGAGTTCAGTTGAAGCCAGATTGATTTCAGTGGTTTGCCTATGCAGATGCAGTGTCTGGACTCGGGCCTGATATTCTGACTCTCCTGCACCACGACTGAGAGAGTTTTCACCAGAACCAAAACATATCTAGGGTATGGGAGAACCATACTTTCCAATGAATGGAACATACATTGTTAGAGGAAAATCAAATTCAGAATGAACACCTTCAGTACATCAAGTGAGCATTGACAGCATTTGAATTGTAAGTGGATGTGACTTGATCCCTTAAGTGACAGCTAAGAGAGTGGGGAAGGTAAAAGGATGTGAGGTGTGTATATTATATTAAACAAAGATTAGTAATTCATTTAAAAAGATGAAGAACAGGAATGGCTCTACCTCTGAATATATTAAATGAATACATCGATGTGAAACTTGAACTGCTGGGATTGTTATGTGTCACCTCCAGTGTTGTCAGAACTGTGATGCACTGTAATGTGACTGATGCATCCTGACATGACATAGCCAAGTGTCAAAGACAATGGGAATAGAAGTTTGTTTTTTAGTAACCAGCGTGAGCAACATCTTACTTTGAGATTTTGCAATTTTTTTTTAAAATGACCCAGTATAGTCAAAGCATAATGTTAATTTAACAAGAAATAAGCAGGAAGTTGGGAGAAAAATGAGAATAAAACTGTTAACCCAAAAAGAAAGATCCTAGTACACTAGAGATGATCAAATAATGAGGGATCCAATGTTCCCTCATCGAAGGGAGCATATAGAGCTCCCAACCACACTCATGGAAGCTATGAGGCTGTAAATTGGGGAAGACAGACTATTGTCTTTTAAAGAAGAGACTGGATCTCTTTGTATGGAGAATTTCAAATACATTTTAATATTGTGTTCATCTCTCTTCTGATGGAAATTGCTATAATAAACTTTCAAAGACTATTTCTTTATAAAATCTTTGTCAACCAGCTCAAAAAGAGTCCAGGCTAGGGAAAAAAAAGCCATAGGAGAGCCAGGAAAGTTATGGCTTCAAAGCAGCAAGAGTTTGCTAAACTAACCAGTCTATGAAGCCTATTAGATTGCATCCTGGTGCTACAGATTTATACAAGCTAATTAACAAAGTGTCCTTAAATTTCTCTTAACATATTCAGCCCAGGAAGTACTTTGAAGAGAAGACACCAATCTTGTCAGCTGGTTATAAATTCAAATAGGTACTTCAAGGACAAAGAAATAGGGCTTTTAGGTTGAATCATCTTCCAGTAACTTCACTTCTAGCATGGATAGCTCAGTCTTTGTTAGCTTCTAAATGAAGATTCATAATAAATATTGTCAAACAAGTGTGGCCAGAAAAGAAGAATCCCAAAACATCTTAAACATTATAAACCACCACCAAGTCCAGAAAATAACTGCAAGGACATCACATCCATCCCAAGATGAGGGACAATCCTACAAACCATTTCTTGTATAAATAGCCTCACCAGCATCAGTGAGACTAATTCAAGAAGGAAGAACCAGGAGTAAACAGTTGCAGGATGGGGCTCCAAAACAATACACAAGAACAAGACAATCAGAATAATTTGAGGAAAAATAAGCACAAACACAGTATAAAGATGACATACTAGTTGCAGTTAATGCACTTTATGTGCAACTTCACTAGACACTTTCAGTTCAGCGATCCAAAAATTATCCATCTCCTGGTTAACACTACCTGTAAGCTCTGCAAATCCTCCCACTTAATTTCTCAGCTCAACCTGACCAGTCCCAGTTTAAGTCTCTTAAATACTATTTTCTGTAACAGCTGTTTTCTGACTTTTTAAGCAGACACGGACCTACAGGTGAACCTAGCCTTACCTTTCCCCAACTGGGTGTCAACCAATTCACTTGCACAAATCAGGGCAACAAACAGCCAAACCAAACCAAACTAATCAAAAGAAACAATGGTCACTTCCTGTGATGAAGCGCCAAGGAAGGCAGGCAGACATACAGCAACATAATAAAGACCCTTACCTCAGGGCCCAGCTTCAGCTCTCCCAAACTGAAAGTCCAGAAAAAAGGTCTCTGTGCCTGGTCAACTCATCTTCCAGAGCTTGAGGGGGAACTCTGCCTCTTTCAGGCTTCTCATCAGACCCTCCCCCATGTAACTTAATCTTCCAATAGATAACGAGGGCAGAGCAGGGAGTCTCCTTAATTGCACCCAGACTGTTCTGAGCTCCAGGCTGAGCTGTAAACGGGTAGCACACTCCTTCACAGATACCTCACGATTGCAAACCTTACAACATAATTAATGAGCTCAGAATTTAGAGTCAGTGAGGAAATTATGTTGCCCAAGGTACTTTTCTGATCTCTTGTAGTCTGTTTGCCAGCAACTCCACCATCCATCTTATTCCCAATACAGCATCCATATTTTTGCAGCACATAATTCCCTACAGATAATAGGCCAGCATCACTACTGTGCTACTTCACTTTGGCACTGGCATAACTCCACTGAAATGAAAGATGTAAACAACTGGAGTGACACAGTGATGAATAAGGGTAACATTTTTCATAAAATGTGGAGCATTGCAGTGTAGTCTTAAGAAATACTTATAATTGTCAACTCTTTGGGGCAAGGATCATCTCTTTGTTCTGTGTTTGCACAGTGCCTAGCATAGTGGGGAACTGGTCCATGACTAGGGGCCCTAGAATCTATGGCAATACAGTTAATAGATAACTTGTGGTAATGACTCTATAGTTAAGGCTTCGGTGCTACAGTTTACCAAGGGACATGGTGTATTCTCCATCACTGACAATTTTTAAATCAAGATTGGCTATTTTTCTAAAAGATATGCTTTAGGAATTATTTTAAGGAAGTTCTATGACCTGTATTCTACAGGAGGTAAGACTGATGATCACAACAGTCCCTTCTGGCTGTGGAATCTGAGTCTACAAATGAGCATGGAGGCAGATTGCTAGGCCCATATAGAACCCCACAGACTTTGGTGAATACTATTAAATCTGTGGCAGAGCCATGGCAATCTCCCCACATGACCTCACTAGCAGGATGAAAGCCTACGACTGTAGCTTGCTTTCCATTCTAGGCCTGATTTAACTCACATCTTCCATGTTCCTATGGAAGAGGGAAATCTCTTTTTGCCTGAGATTTGGCATACGTGGTCTTTAGCCAGGGTAGAATATGTTATTAGAAAATGTGGGGAAACTGACAAGACTCTGGCTGGGTTTTCAAATGAGCTTAAGGGAATTAAGTGCCTGATTCCTATTGAAATTCAATAAGATGTAGATGCCTAGTTTCCTTTAGGTTCCAGGGAACATCCATGTCTATTGGCCACGCTAAAAGAAATTTAACAATACAGCTTTATAAATACTAACAGTCAATTAGATTCAGTTTAAATAATCTCAGGCCTTTTCTATAATACAATATGTTATAAAAACATTCTGTTAATGTTAGAACTATCCAAAATTCCTAAAATACAATACAGCTGTAGCCTACAGTCCACATGTAAAGCTAATTGATTTGCATTCAGACAGTTATTCCAACAATTTGAAATGTTACATTCACATCTTAAATGAAAAATATTTTTGTTTTTTTATTTCTTGTAAATTGTGCTCTTGTTTAATCCCTCCTCTTCTACTGACATTATTTTAAAGCATGGTTATTTGGAGATAATACTAGATATGTTATAAGCCAACTGATATTTCAACTATCACAGCAAATTACAATCATTTGAGTCAAGGTACTATGAAGCTCAAAGATCTGCTGTGCATCATAGTAATATTCCTAGTGATATCTACTCCACTGTAATAGTCATAATATAGTGTTTACTGCCTCTGACCTACTTCATCCTCTTCAACTGTGTTCTACTTAAGACATGATTGTGAAAACAGAGGATAGCGAGGGAAAAGAAATTATTCAATGGGCATAATTCTCTGATGGTGTATTTTAATCCAGCTCTTTTTAAGTGAATGGAGCTGCACCAGTTCACACCAGCAGAGGATTTTGTTCTGCTTTTCCTTAATGAGTCAGAGATAGCAAATATACTCAGTTTACAAATCAAAACACATTTTTTCTAAACACCAGCACTACATTTTCTACTTGACTATGGGGTTTTTTATTATTAATTATTATTATCATCATCATCACCACCAATGAGAGAGATTCTGGGAGCAGAAATGAACTGATAATTTTATTAATGATGCACGAAGCAAAATAGAATACATCTTACTCTTCCATAGCTACAGCATATTGTCTCCAGCAAGCTGGACATCCTAAGAACTTGTTTTTGTTGTTACAATGAAATCTAAATTGTTTATATTTTGTTCTGGCATCTGTCCTGGTTTTTACACATATACCAAAAATAATCATGAAATAAAACAGGAGGATGGAACTACAGTAATCAAATAGTTGTACCATCCTTTGTAAGCCCCACAGCAATCACTTTTATTCCATTGTGTAGTGAACTCTTAACAAAATGAATTGCTGTTTCACTTAACATGAGCTGCAAATTTAGGACACGTGGCCAGAGATCTGCAAGTTATTTGTTCTTCATCAGGTGATGCAAATAGCCTGACAATAGCACACTAAGTTTGTCACAAGTTTTTGTATAGGGATCCACAGAGGATACAAAACCATAGTCTACTTACAGTTACTGCAAGCTAAACAACATGCTCCTTTATTGTTTTAACTACATACTCAAAATGTTGGTACAACCTCCACCAATAAACAAGATGCAAGGTCAAAGGATGAATCCTGGCTCCAGCCCATAATACTCTGATTCACTCAGTTAACCCTGTAATAGCAATTTACTACCTCCTTCCATTCTTAATCTAATACTGAGATGTCGTCCTTTAAATAGCCATGGCCTCTTTAGCTGCCAGCAAAATCTCAAGCATTGGGGAAACCTTCCTCCACTGTCTGGGTTCAGCCATTCAGTAGATACCCCTAATTTGGGCAAGCCTTCATTCTCTCCTGGACTTTGCTCCTCATGGTGGTCCTCACCCAAAAGCTAAGGCTCAGGCACTTATATGTCATTCCACAAGAGGACCTGATCCTGATGTCATCTTACCACTCAATGAAATGGACCATCAATTAAACAGATTTCTGATTCATTTTTAGTTCTTTCAACGAATCTCTAACAAATTTTCCCTTTTTCCTTGGATCACTCAGACTAGTACGTTTTTCTTTTGGCTTTTATATTTTATAGGAACTAGCACTGAACCTACCACCTGGATGGGTTCTCTGACATAGGTATGCAGCATTATTCCTTCCTTCACTCGTGGACTTAGTCTCACTTGGCACCACTGCTAAGATTACGATTTAATCATGGGTATTTTTCAGTAAAAGTACAGACAGGTGATGGGCAATAAACAAAAATCCACAGCCTCTGACCTGTCCGTGACTTATACTAAAAATACCTGTGATTAAATCTTGGGGGAAGGGAGGGCTGGAGGGAATGGGGGGTCACTGGGGCCAGCAGCTCCAGCTGCCAGTGGCTGCAGCTGCTCCAGACGGCCAGCCAGGGACCGCTATCAGGGGCTGCAGACCACGGCTGCTCCGGGTGACCAGGGACCACTGTCGGAGGCCAGAGCAGCAGCTGGTGTGGCCCTGGGGTCAGCCACACTGGCCCCTGCAGAAGACACAGGTCACAGAAAGTCATGGATTCCATGACTTTCATGACCTCTCTGACAGACATGGAGCCCTACTGATAAATATATTCATTAATTACCATAGCTGAAGCTCCTGTGTCTACTTCCATGTGCACCGACTGATTGTTTACCAATACTGTTACTTCATAAGGACCCATTTTCTTCCCTGTTATAGAGTACATAATGTGTACCTCCTCATCTGTCTTTTCCTCCCCCTCCAGTAAAAACATCCTCTTCTTCCTTTCTTTTTCTCTGTAATTATGGACGTTTGCAGCTTGGCTTTGATATGCTTGTTGATATCCAACCTTGAGGCATTGATGACACTGGGCCATTTTATAGGAGCCAGAAACCCTTTGTGTTTCTTTGCATTTTGTTTATAGAATTGGTCTGATTGTTTTGTAGTCTAAATGAAAATCTTGTATATTTTTTCACTGCTATTTCCATAGCCATTGCCAATTCTACCATTTTGTGCCAGGTCAAGTTCCCTTTGCCAGTAACCACATCTGAATTTTTTTTTATCATTAATGCCACAAACCAATCTGTCTCGCGGCATATCCTCCAGGACATCCCCAAATTATCCATACTCAGTTAGCTTTTTAAGCTCAGCCACGTACAGTGATATAGATTTACCTTGCCTCCTCATCCAATTATGTGACTTAAAACTTTCCACAGTAGTAATGCTGGTCTTTAGCATATAGTGCTCAGTTAAGATCCTTTGTGGATCTTCTAAATATTTCTCTCCTGGTTTCGGAGGCTGTAACAAACTACTTCAGAGGGAGTAGGTTTTACTCTTACAGATACTGAGAACTATCGCTTTCTGTTTTTCTTCATCTCTCATCTCGTTTGATGGGAAATAGTGACCTAATCTTTCAACATATTGCTGCCAGTCCTCGTTTTCTGCATTAAACTCTTCAATTTTCCCATAAGATGCCATTCTATGTTTTCTCCTCATTGCCAGTTTTGTATAGAGGCCCCCAAAGGATACAATAAGACACAGTCTACTTTCAGTTACTACAGGCTAAAGAACACTCTGCCTTATTGTTGGAACTACATACTCAAAATTATGGCACGACCCCCACCTACAAACAGGAAGTAAGGTCAAAGGGTGAGGCCTGGCTCCAGCCCATACTACTCTGAGTCACACAGTTAACCACTTAATAGTCAGTTTACTACACAAGTGTAAAGAAAAAAGTCTGTTGGATAATGATCTTTGTTCTCCATTATTAATCTAAGCCATTAACGATTATTACCACTGTCTGTAATAGTCTGATAAAATTTACACTTGTTATTAGAAATCTGATGAAGGTGTCTATCTCAGTAAAATAAAAAATCATTAAGATAGGACTTTGTGGCACTCATGATCATTTGAGAACAAAGTGATAGATTCTTCTGAAGTCAGCATACTAAAAATGGAAATACTGTCATCTGTAATTATAGTCTGCATAGTTTTCATCTTCAATATATTTTGTCATAATAGCTGTTCTTGTAACAGATCCTCAATTTAGCTAAACTGATTTATCTCCACTTAAGTTCATGGCACAGTGCCAGTTTACACAAGTTGAGGATCTGGGCCCTGATATTTTAAACTATAACAAGAAACAGAAAAGAATAAGAAACTGTATTTACTCAAGATGTTCTCTAAACTGGATCAACTGTCACCAGAAGTAGGCTGCTAGGGCTGCTTAATACATGGGTATGTGAGATTTGCCCCCTAAAATAAACTGTGGCAAATTGCTGGTACTGTTATGCTGGGTCTCGCGCTCTCTTCTTGGGGGAAGGTTTCAGAGCACCATTGCTTGCCTCTGAACCAGTATTTTAATTACCCCACTAGTGTCCTTGAGGAGGGGAGTGGAGAGGGAGGGACCTGGGCCCACCCTCTTCTCCAGGTCCCAACCCAGGGGCCCTGAGGTTTGTGGTGAACCATTTGAACTAGCGGTTCCTTCCCCTGGGCTACTTCCCTCTCCTGCCCTTCAGCTTGGGAAGGGGCTTCTTGCCCTTCTTTTACACAAGCCAGGTGCCCCTTACCTAGGGTTTCTTTTGGATTTCTCAGCCCACCACAGCACTCCTCCAAACTTTCCTTTTGGTCTCTGTTCAATATTGTTCTCTTCTCCAACTCCTTCAAACTGCTCTCTACTCCAACCAAACCTTCCTGCCCCAACTCCCACACTGTCTGACTGAAGCAGGGGTTTTATCACATGACTGACTGCTGGTTCTCTAATTGGCTTCAGGTGCTCTAGTTAATCTATAACAAACCTTCCTCCCCTTGCAGGGAATAAGGCTCCTGGCTAACACTCTCCTGCTGCCCTCTGGCCATGCTGTATCACATATCACCCCTCCCCCCCGCTCAACACCAAGGGGTTGGGCTACTTGGGACGAGAGGCAGTGCCGTCGTGATAGGCCATCAGCATTGCCATGTTGGCTTCCAGCTCTATGCTGGACCCGAAAATGGAAAGGCTGCAGAGAGAGGAACCACCTCATCACTCTGGCGTTCTTCTCCTTGTTCCTGTGCATCCACTGGAGCGGGGCATGGTCTGCCATGAGGGTAAACCGCCGCCCCAGGAGATAGTAGCGGAGAGTCTCCATAGCCCATTTTATCGCCAGACATTCCTTTTCGACAACCGCGTACTTTTGTTCCCTGGGGAGGAGCTTCCGGCTGAGGTACAAGATGGGATGCTCCTCCTCCCCTACCATCTGGGAAAGGACGGCACCGAGCCCCACCTCCGAGGCATCCGTTTGTAGGATGAATTCCTTCTCGAAGTCTGGGGCTATGAGTACTGGATGGCTGTCCGTAAATCTGCAAATGCTTTTTCTGTCGCATCAGTCCACTTCACTATCTCGGGGCCCCGAGCTTTTATCAGATCCATCAACGGCCCTGCTCTCGTGGCGAAATGAGGGATGAATCTCTGATAGTATCCTACTATCCCTAGAAATGCTCTGACCTGCTTTTTGCAGACTGGTCGAGGCCAACTTTGTGTAGCCTCCACTTTGTTCCATTGGGGTTTCACCAAACCTCTCCCTACTACATGCCCAAGGTATCTGGCCTCAGCTAGTCCTATCGCGCACTTGAGAGGGTTAGCAGTGAGACCGGCCTTTCGCAGGGTGTCCAGCACTGTTTCTACTTTTTCTAGGTGCGTTTCCCAGTCAGGGCTATGTATTACTATGTCATCTAAATAGGCAGCAGCATACTTGGCATGGGGTCGTAATAACTTATCCATAAGTCTTTGGAACGTTGCAGGGGCCTCATGGAGTCTGAAAGGGAGGACAGTGTATCGAAACAGGCCATCGGGTGTAGAGAAGGCAGTTTTTTGGCCAGGGGAATTTGCCAATATACTTTGGTCAGATCCAGAGTGGTTAGGTATCGGACCTTGCCTAACTGATCAACTAGCTCGTCAATGCGTGGTATCGGGTAGGCATCAAAGTGGGATACTTCATTCAATTTCCAGAAGTCGTTACAAAACCTCAGCGTGCCATCAGGCTTCGGGACTAAGACGATCGTACTGGACCACTGGTTGTGGGATTCTTCAATGACCCCGAGTTCCAGCATCTTCTTCACTTCCATCCTAATTTCTTCCCTTTTAGCTTCCGGTATGGTCTTATCACCCTTACTCCGGGGCTGGTGACAATATGATGTTGGACTAGTGTTGTTCAGCCCGGTTGTGTACAGAATACATCCTGGTTCCGGTGGATCATTTCAATGACCTCTGTTCGTTGTTCTGGGGTTAATTCAGGAGATATCTTTACCTGTCCCTGTGGGTCATCTGTCTGAGGTAGAGCTCCTCGAATGACCATACATGTCTCTCTGTCATGCCAGGGCTTCAGTAAGTTGATGTGATAGATTTGCTCTGGCTTTCTGCGGTCTGGTTGTCTAACCTTATAGTTCACTTCCCCAATGGCTTCCACTATCTCATATGGTCCAAGCCAGCTGGCCAGAAGTTTGCTTTCTGCTGTCGGTACTAACACCATCACCCGTTCCCCCAGCTGGAATCTCCGTACTTTCGTCCGATGGTTGTAATATGTCCGCTGGGCCTCTTGTGCTTTTTCCAAATGTTCCTGTACTATCGGAGTTACTCGAGTTATTCGCTCTCTCATCTGTGTCACGTGCTCAATGACATTCTTTCCTGGGTTGGGTTGTTCCTCCCAATCTTCCTTGGCAATATCTAATATCCCGTGTGGGTGGCATCCATATAATAGTTCAAAGGGAGAAAAACCCGTGGACGCCTGGGGGACTTCCCGTATAGCAAACATTAGATACGGTAGAAGGGTATCCCAGTCTTTTCCATCCTGTGCTACCACCTTCCGGATCATAATTTTAAGGGTACGATTAAATTGCTCGACCAGTCCATCTGTTTGTGGATGGTAGACTGAGGTCCATATGGCCTGGATGCGGAGCAGGGCACATAAGTCTTTCATTAGTTTTGACATGAACGGGGTTCCCTGGTCTGTCAGGATCTCCTTAGGGATGCCCACTCTGGCGAAAACCTGTAGTAGTTCTTTTGCTATTGCCTTGGATATGGGGTTTCTTAAGGAATGGCCTCTGGATACCGCGTGGCATAGTCAAGGATGATTAGTATGTTTCGGTGGCCCCGTGCTGATTTTTCTAATGGGCCCACTATGTCCATGGCTATCCTCTCGAAAGGGACATCAATAATAGGCAAAGGTACTAATGGGGCCCGCAAGTGAGGTCGGGGGCTATGCAACTGGCATTCAGGGCAGGAGGCACAATAACAACTTCTGCACGTATCCCTGGCCAATAAAACCTTCTTAGGATTCTATCCAGTGTCTGGTCTACCCCTAGATGTCCCCCAGATAGATGAATGTGAGCTAACTCTAGTACTGCCCTTGTGTGTTTCCGTGGGACTAAGAGTTGCTCTATTTCTTCCCCTCGTATTTGCTCTATCCTGTACAAAAGATCATGTCTGAGCACATAATATGGCCTTGGGCCTTTGATTTTTCCTTCCACAGGCACACCATTTACTTCCACTATCTCCTCCCTCATGTTCGTATATAATGGATCTTCGGCCTGGTCCTGCCCAAAAGTCTCACATGCAGTACCAAACTGACCTAATTCTAGGGGACCTATTTCTACTCTTCCCCCTGAGGTGCTCCCACTTGGGCTAGGAACCACCTCTGAGTCTTCCTTGGCCTGGATTATCTCCTGGTCTCCTGAGTGGGATCGCCTATCCACAAGGGAAGTTTTTTGATTAGCTGCTAGAATCCTGGTCCCTAACCTTTTATCTGCCGTTCGTTCTCGCCTAGACCTTCAAGGTTTTCCAGGGGATGAGAATAACTCTGGAGCAAATTCGGCAAACACTGGGGTGAAGCTATCTGTAGTTGCCTCCGTCTCAGCCTGGGGGTTGCTACCCTCCCCTGGCTCTATTGGGGTAAGTAAGCTTTCAAACCCGGGGAAGTCTCTCCCAATCAAAACAGGGTAGGGGAGCTTGGGGACTGCCCCTGCAGAAACCCTGGTAGTATATCCCTGGATCTCAATCCGTACCGGAATTGTAGGGTAAAAATTCATGGTGCCATGTACGCACATTACCCCTGTGTTTTTGGCCCGGGTTAGTTGGTCTGTTCCCACCAGACCCTGAGACCAGCATGACAGCACTCCCGGAATCTATTAATGCTATGGTCTTTATACCATTCATTTTTACTGGTCTGGTATATCCATGTGAGGTCATTGTGACCCCTAGCAGGCCGATTAGGCCACATTGCTCCCCGCAATCCCCCAGATTACACTGCATAGGTTCTTCCTTGTTGGGGCATTGGGCTGCTATATGCCCCAATTCCCAACACTCATAACATCGCCCTCTTATTCCAGTTGTCACCCTTTGCCTGGGGCTATTTGGCCGGCCCCCCACCTCTCTTCCCAACCCCCAGGTCCCTTCCTGGCCTCGAGCCATTCCTCAGTGTCTTTCCTCCCGGTTACAGTTCTCCTATAGTTCTCGACAGCCCGGGGCCTTGGGTTTGGGGTTGGCTTCCTGGATTGCCGTGTCTCCCCACCTGGGGTCTGGAACAGTTCACGGGCTGCCAGCTGTCTTTCCACGAGGGAGACCAACTCATCATAGGTAGAAGGATCATTCTGGCCAACCCAAGACCTGAGACCTGGTGGTAGCCCCCTCATATACTGGTCCAATACCAGTACCTCCATCATCTTCTCAGAGCTAAGGGCCTCAGGGCGCAGCCATTTCCGGGTCAGGTGGATCAGGTCAAACAATTGTGATCGGGGTGTCTTGTCCTCTGCATATTGCCACTCAAGGAACCTCTGGGCTCGCAGTGCCGTCGTTACTCCAAACCTGGCCAGGATCTCTGCCTTTAGCTAGGAATAATCTGCTGCAGCCTCTGCAGCCATATGGTAGTAGACCTTCTGGGCTTCCCCACACAGGAATGGGGCAAGGATACCAGACCACTGATCTCGGGGCCAGGCCTCCTGTAGGGCTGCTCTTTCAAAAGCCAGGAGGTATGCCTCCACATCATCCTCCCATGTCATTTTCTGTAGGCAATGGCTAGCCCGTATGGTCCAGGTCCCTTCACAGTTGCGATTCTGCTCCATAAGGGCCTTCATCTGGTTCACCAGGTCTTTCAGCAGGGCTTGGTCCTGAGCAGCCTGACTCATCAAATGAGACCAGATGATTGGTCTCCTGCTGCATTTTAGTCGCCTCCTGTTGGGCGGTTCCTTGGACCCGGGTAGCCTCCTGCTGGGCCGCGGTGGTTTGTAGAAGGGCCTTGACCACGTTGTCCATCTTAAGGATGGGAGGGTTTTGCCTAACCCTGGACTAAGTCCCCAGCACGCAGATCCCACCCCTGACACCACATGTGGCAAATTGCAGGTACTGTTATGCTGGGTCTCGCATTTTCTCTTCTTTGGGGAAGGTTTCAGGGCGCCATTGCTTGCCTCTGAAGCGGTATTTTAATTACCCCACTAGTGTCCTTGAGGAGGGGAGTGGAGAGGGAGGGACCTGGGCCCGCCCTCTTCTCCAGGTCCCAACCCAGGGGCCCTGAGGTTTATGGTGAACCACCTGAAGTAGCGTTTCCTTCCCCTGGGCTACTTCCCTCTCCTGCCCTTCAGCTTGGGAAGGGGCTTCTTGCCCTCCTTTTACATAAGCCAGGTGCCCCTTACCTAGGGTTTCTTTTGGATTTCTCAGCCCACTGCAGCACTCCTCCAAACTTTCCTTTTGTCTCTCTTCAATACTGTTCTCTTCTCCAACTCCTTCAAACTGCTCTCTACTCCAACCAAACCTTCCAGCTCCAGCTCCCACACTGTCTGGCTGAAGCAGGGGGGTTTTATCACATGACTGACTGCTGGTGCTATAATTGGCTTCAGGTGCTCTAGTTAATCTATAACAAACCTTCCTCCCCTTGCAGGGAATAAGGCTCCCGGCTAACACTCTCCTGCTGCCCTCTGGCTATGCTGTATCACAAAACACACTAATCTATGGTCTCCAAAATGGGAAACTATTTGTGGAAAATAATGACATCCAACTTTAAGAAATCAGGTTAATAGTCTCACTATTTGTATGGGTCAACACTGAAAATAATACTGTGTCAGTTGGCTGGGGAAAGAACTTTTGCAGTTAAGGTCATTGTTAAACTAAGCAGTAGGTAATACCTAGTCAGTCTCTATCATTGCTAGTGGAATACACTAAGTCCCACCTGGGAAAATCCTCTTTAGGCATCATTCAGTATACATCACCTTTCAGCCCCAGTCCAGCAAAGCACTCATGTCCAGAGTTTTAAAGCTATTTTGGTTGCAACACCTAGCTGCCTAAAGCTTATTTTCAAAAGAGATTTGGGAATATTGACTCTAAATTCCCAAATCCCTTTTGAAAATGAGTTTTAGGTTCCTAAATCAGGCAGGTGTTGCAATTTGGGATTTGGGATTTGGGAATTTAGAGTCAATATTCCCAAATCTCTTTTGAAAATGAGTTTTAGGTTCCTAAATCAGGCAGGTGTTGCAATACTGAACAGAACAACATGTAAATACCTTTAAAAATCTGTGTGTAAGGTCCTGATTCAACAAATCACTTAAGCACACGTACAACTGTAAGCAAGTGAATAGTCCTATTTGATGGCATTCAGGCATTGAGCAGGAATACTCCCTTCCAGTTGCTTTATGTCAGAAGCAAACACAAAATATTAAAGTACTGTGATGGGTGTACAAACCCCACATTGGAAGGGAAGGGGTTAAAGAGCTGCTTTGAGTCCAGGCACTCCCACCTCACCACACCCACAAAGGCTGTGCAGGCTGGCGGAGGAGTTTAAAAACGGGGAACAGAATATCTCAGTGGCAGACAGACAGTGGAGATAAGCTGACCTACACTCTGAGCTCCTGGAAAGACATACCACAGGGGTGCTTGCTTCTTGAGGTCTGTCTATAGTGACCTGACCAAGTCTATTGTCACAGTTCAGGACAACTACAACTGTATTTCCCCTCAGTGGTCCAGCAAGGGCACCCACTTTCAGACTTCCAGCTTCCTTGGTTGTCAGGTCTCTTGAATGGAGACACGTCTCTCTCCCTTTGGGCCAGGGTATCTCCAGGCTGAATGGTTCCCTGCTTTCACTGTGTTATTTCCAGCAGAGACAGGCTGCCCAAGCAGGCATGCTTGTTTTCTCTTCAGAGACAGCTAATTAACAATGTGATTGCCCACAGTTATAGTTCCCACACAGCTGTTTTTATGCAAGCCTATTTTACTCTTAGGACAAAGCACTATAGAGAAATCATCTTAAAAGCAAAAAAAAAAAAACAAACCTGCATGCATGCATGCTAATAAGCATCCCAAAGATCACCTCAGCTCTAACACAGGCTCTGGAAAGAGCAGTCCTTCAACACCCCACCCAAAGGGGTTCAAGTTCATCACAGCTTCAGCTCATAACAAGCACCCGGTCTTATGGGGTTGCCAACCTTTCCCTAAGAATCAGAGTGCTCCATTGCTGGGATCCTGTCTGTTGTCTAGATCTGGAAGAAGGACAGGAGACTGTGTAAAATCAGGCTAATTATGAAAAATTATTTCAGTCTCTGTTAGTCCTTGGAGAATCCACTAGCATATGCATATCTTTCCAACTGGGGTGGCTTCAAAGGGATTGATAACTGGAACACAAGAATGACCATACTGGGTCAGACCAATGGTCCATCTAGGCTAGTAGCCTGTCTTCCAACAGTGACCACTGCCAGATGTTTCAGAGGGAGTGAACAGAACAGGGCAATTTACCGAGTGATTTACCCCCTATCATTCAGTCCAAGCTTCTAGTAATCAGAGGTTCGGGGACACCCATAGCATGGGCTTGCATCCTTGATCATCTTGGCTAATGGCCATTGCTGGACCTATCCTCCATTAATTTATATAGTTGTTTTATGAACCCTGTTATACTTTTGACCTTCACAACATCCCCTAGTAATGAGTTCAATAAGTTGATTATGCATTGTCTATGTATGTGTGTTAGACCTGCTGTCTATTAATTTCACGGGGTGACTGGTTCTTGTGTTATGTGAAAGGGTAAGTAACACTTCCTTATTCACTTTCTCCACCACCATTCATGATTTTATAGACCTCTATCATATGTCCCCTCAGTTGTCTCTTTTCCAGGCTGAACAGTCCTAGTCTTTTTAATCTCTCCTCATATGGAAGCTGTTCTATACCTCTAATCATTCTTGTTGCACTTCTCTGTGCTTTTTCCAATTCTGTTATATCTTTTTAAGATGGGGCAACCAGAACTGCATGTAGCATTCAAGATGGGAGTGTCCTATGGGTATATATAGTGTCATCATAATATTTTTTGTCTTATTATTTATCCCTTTCCTATTGGTTCCTATTAGCTTTCTTTTAACTGCTGCTGCATAATGAGCAGATGTTTGCAGAGAACTAGCCACAAAGACTCCAATATCTCTTTCTTGAATGGTAACAGCAAATTTAGACCCTATCATTTTGTATGTATAGCTGGAGTTACGTTGTCCAATATGCACTATGTCGCATTTATCAACATTACATTTCATCTGCCATTTTCTTGTCCAGTCACCCAGTTTTGTGAGATCTTTTTGTAATTCTTCACAGTCTGATTCGGACTTAGCTATCTTGAGTAATTTTATATTGTCTGCAAACCTGGCCACCTCACTGTTAGCCCTTTTTTCCAGATCATTTATGAATATGTTGAACAGCACTAGTCCCAGTACAGACCCATTAGCATCACCTTCCTCCTACAGAAGTTACATAAAATTCCACAATAACTCATATACAATTGCATTTTAATGCAATGGACCCAAAGATATTAAACCTAATTCAATAAGGTTTATCTTAATTCAGTAAATTTTACCTTAATTCCATAAGGTTTGTCTAGGATGTTGTAGGATATTGTCAGTCTGTCATACCTACAAAAAAGGGACCTGTGACTCTCTGAACATTAGAGACTTTATCTTTGTGAAAAGAACAGGAGTACTTGTGGCACCTTAGAGACTAACAAATTTATCTGAGCATAAGCTTTCATGGGCTACAGCCCACTTCTTCAGATGCATGGAATGGAACATATATTGAGGAGATATATATATGCATATCAATTCCAGCTCAGCAGTTTCTCGTTGGAGCCTGTTTTTGAAGCATGGCAGAGCGGCATTGCTGGCATGTACATTGGCCAAACTGGACAGTTTCTATGCAAAAGAATTAATGGACACACGTCTGACATCAGGAATCATAACACTCAAAAACCAGTAGGAGAACACTTTAACCTTTCTGGTCATTCAATGACAGACCTGCGGTGGCAATTTGACAACAGAAATACTTCAAAAACAGACTCCAACGAGAAACTGCTGAGCTGGAATTGATATGCAAACTAGATAGAATCATCTTAGGTTTAAATAGGGACTGGGAATGGCTGAGCCATTACAAACATTGAATCCATCTCCCCATGTAAGTATTCTCACACTTCTTATCAAACTGTCTGTACTGGACTATCTTGATTATCACTTCAAAAGTTTTTTTTTTCCTTACTTAATTGGCCTCCTAGAGTTGGTAGAGCAACTTCCACCTTTTCATGCTTTCTGTTTGTGTATATATATCTCCTCAATATATGTTCCATTCCATGCATCTGAAGAAGTGGGCTGTAGTCCACAAAAGCTTACGCTCAAATAAATTTGTTAGTCTCTAAGGTGCCACAAGTACTCCTGTTCTTTTTGTGGATACCGACTAACACGGCTGCTATTCTGAAATTTATCTTTGTGGTTAGTTCTTTCCTTTATCCTATGGGAAGAGAGGCACTAGTAGGAATCCACGGAGGCTCCTGCATAGTAACCCAGGGTGCAGGACTTAGCTGCCTACCATTGGGTCCTGGATCAGAGCCTGGCAGAGAGTGTGGCCTGAAGATACAAGGTTCTGGGCTGCAAGATCTCAACCCAAGGGAGGGAGTCCTGAGGCCTCCCACTTAGTCCTATAGGCTTTCCCATTCTCGGATTTTTTAAAAAACACACCAGAGGGGACAGACTTGAACATGTATCTGGCTGAAGAGCAGAGTAATAGGAAGAACAGGACATCTTAGGGCAAGTGGCAGCAAGAAAGGGGAATGCAGGGAAGGAAGATAACCAACTTACCATACCATACCATTGATGGTGAGCATGCCCTTTCACAAACCCATATCCAGTAAAGCACTTAAGCATGTGCATAATCTTAAGCAGGTGAATAGTCCCATGGACTACTGTTTTATAGCTATGCACATTCTTAAGTGCCTTGCTGAACAACTTAATATTTTCAGTGAAATCCTGGCCCTACAGAAGTCTGTTATTGACTTTAATGGGGGCAGGTTTTTACCCCTTTTGCTTGCTTAATCTTTTAAACATAACGAAAAATGTACATTTTCTGCATCTTCTTCCACCACGGTCTTCAATTATAAAAGAAACTTGGGAACCTTAAATTAGAAATACATTTGCTTAATAAAATAGTCAGAAGGCCTATTCTTAGCTGAGTGAGTACTGTCTGCATTAGCAATAAACAATATTCTGTGCCCACTCTGAGATCAGCATAACCCTCAAATAGTGAATATTATTTTCATTTCATTTAAGTGACTAAAGCCCAAAATACAAGCAGGGACTGTTTCTGGTGTTTGCTTCTCAAATAATGCACTGCTTATTTCCAAGAGGCTATGACACAGTAAATAAGGCATGAATTTTCAGAATTCAAACCAATCATTTTTATAGGCCTCCATTTCCTCCTTACAATTGCATCTCACTTTCTCTTTAAACTGCTTAGTGTTCTTGTGTCAAGTCTATCCTTTTCTTGCACTCAAATACATGTGGCTTCTTGCCATTGTCACAGTATTTCAGCAGTACTGAGGTGTGTGGTATTTCAGTACAATTACATTTGGCCTTGTCATATGTGCAGCTGAAGAAAGCATCGTTAAAATCAAACAACCCATTAAGGTGCTTAGTTCAAGGAAAAACTCTCATGCATTAAAAGCATTTAAAAGTGGTCTTGATTTTCTGTTTTGGTCTCTAAACCACACATTCTTTGAGGCCTGGGCAGCAATGTTTGTGTTCCTCTGCTCTTCACTACGCAGAATGAGTGAGAGCATGTCCCCCCACAGTGGCCAACTGACTGAGGCAATCAACCTTCATAAATACTACAATCAACAGAGAGATCACTAATAGCTTATGATGTTGGGATCCAAGACTTCTGCTTACTATCCTAGGGTATGTCTACGCTATGGGATTACTCTGATTTTACAGAATTCAAATTTTGGCAACAGATTATATAAAGTCAAGTGCACGCGGCCACACTAAGCACATTAATTCGGCAGTGTGGGTCCATAGTACTGAGGCTGGCATCGACTTCCAGAGTGTTGCACTGTGGGTAGCTATCCCATAGTTCCCACAGTCTCCCCCGCCCATTGGAATTCTGGGTTGAGATCCCAATGCCTGATGGGGCAAAAAACATTGTCGCGGGTGGTTCTGAGTACATGTCATCAGGCTCCCCTTCCCTGCTTCCTCCGTGAAAACAATGGCAGACAATCATTTCACTCCTTTTTTCCTGGGTTACCTGTGCAAACGCCATACCACGGAAAGCATGGAGCCCACACAACTGACTATCACCGTAAGTCTTCTGGGTACTGGCAGATGTGGGACTGCATTGCTACACAGCAGCAGCTCGCTGCCTTTTGGTAGCAAATGGTGCATTAGGACTGAAAGCCATTGTTATCCTACAGAGATGGGAGTGACTCAGCCAGGTCATTTCCCATTTTCTGCTAGGCACCCAGGAGATGGTGAGGGCTAGCAGTCATAACACAGCATCTTCTGATGAGCAGCCAGGAGATGACGATGGCTTGCAGTCATACTGCACCATCTGCTGCCAGCCTAATATGTAAAAGATAGATGGAATGGATCAAAACGAGAAATAGACCAGATTGGTTTTGTATTCATTTGCTCCCACCCCCTCCATGAAATCAACAGCCTGCTAAACCCAGGCTTTTGAGTTCAATTCTTGAGGGGGTCATTCTGGGTGACAGTTGTTTGTGTTTCTCCTTGATGCAAAGCCTCTACCTTTGTGGATTTTAAACCATGTTGTCAGTCACCCCTCCCGCCCCAGAGCAATGGCAGACAATCGTTTCGTGCCTTTTTTCAGTGCAGACGCCATACCAGGGCAAGCATGGAGCCCACTCAACTCAGTGCAGCAGTCATGAACATTGTAAACACCTCACGCATTTTATGCTGAACCAGAACCTGGAAAACCAGGGGAGGAGCAGGCAGGGCCACCCAAAGGATTCAGGGGGCCTGGGGCCTTCGGTGGCAGGGGCCCCCGGCCGCTGAATTTCCGCCGAAGACCTGGCACTTCGGTGGTGGGTCCCAGAGCAGAAGGACCCCGCCATCAAATTGCCGCCAAAGACTGCTCCAGGGGCCTGGGCCCCATGAGAGTTTACCTGCTCTAGGGGTCCCGAAAAACTCTTGTGGGGGCTTGGGGCAAATTGCCTCACTTGTTCCCCACCCCCCCAGACAGCCCTGGTAGGAGGCAATGGCAGCAAGGTGACGAGGACATGGACATGGACACAGAATTCCCCGGCGCTTTGAAGATCATGGTGTTAATGGGACAGGTTCATGCCATGGAACGCCGATTCTGGGCCCGGGAAACAAGCACAGACTGGTGGGACCACATAGTGTTGCAGGTGTGGGACGATTCCCAGTGGCTGCGAAACTTTTGCATACCTAATGGCACTTTAATAGAACTTTGTGACTTGCTTTCCCCTGCCCTGAAATGCCAGAATACCAAGATAAGAGCAGCCCTCACAGTTGAGGAGCGAGTGGCAATAGCTCTCTGGAAGCTTGCAATGCCAGACAGCTACCAGTCAGTCGGGAATCAATTTGGAGTGGGCAAATCTTCTGTGGGGGCTGCTGTGATGCAAGTAGCCACAGCAATCACTGAGTTGCTGCTACCAAAGGTAGTGATTCTGGGAAACGTGCAGGTCATAGTAGATGGCTTTGCTGCAATGGGATTCCCTAACTGTGGTGGGGCAATAGATGGAACCCATATCTCTAGCTTGGCACCAGACCACCAGGGCAGCCAGTACATAAACCACAAGGGGTACTTTTCAATGGTGCTGCAAGCACTGGTGGATCACAAGGGACGTATCACCAATATCAACATGGGATGGCCGGGAAGGGTTCATGACACTCATGTCTTCAGGAACACTAGGCTGTTTAAATGGCTGCAGCAAAGAATTTACTTCCCAGACCAGAAAATAACTGTTGGAGATGTTGAAATGCCTATAGTTATCCTTGGGGACCCAGCCTACCCCTTAATGTCATGGCTCACGAAGCCATACACAGGCACCCTGGACAGTACTCAGGAGCTCTTCAACTATAGGCTAAGCAAGTGCAGAATGGTGGTAGAATGTGCATTTGGACATTTAAAGGGTCACTGACACACTTACTGACTCGCTCAGACCTCAGCCAAACCAATATTCCCACTATAACCCCCTCCCCCATCCAATTCTCTGGGATAATTGCTTTACCTCCCACCCCCACCAGGTGGCTAGTATCAGGGAAGATCCCTGCTAGTCAAACATGAACAGCTCAGCTCCAGTGCCCCACACACACACACCCCGCTTGGCTAACTGCGGAGAGGATTTATTTTCAGCCACAGGCAAACAGCCTAGTGGGAACGGCCACCTCTGAATGTCCCCTTAATTAAATTCCCATATTTCAACCAGGTTACCATGAACGATATCACTCTCCTGAGGATAACACAGCAAGATAAAGAACAGATGTTGCTTGAATGCCAGCAAACACCGGGACCTTATATTGCCAGGCTTTGTCATGCAATGATACCAGATTACTTGCTACTAGCATGGCGTGGCAAAGTGTCCTACCATGGAGGACGGAATAAGGCTGCTCTCCCAGAAACTTTCTGCAAAGGCTTCATGGAGGTGTCCCTGGAGGATTTCCATTCCATTCCCAGACATGTTAACAGACTTTTCCAGTAGCTGTACTGTCCGCAAATGCATCCCAAGTCCTCAGGGCAAATTAATCATTAAAAAATGCTTGTTTTAAACTATGTTTTCTATTTACAAAGATACATTCACCAGAGGTCCCTTCTCCGACTTCATGGTACAGTAGGGTGACCAGACAGCAAGTGTGAAAAATCGGGACAGGGGGTGGGGGGGTAATAGGAGCCTATATAAGAAAAAGACCCAAAAATTGGGACTGTCCCTATAAAATCAGGACATCTGGTCACCCTATGGTCTGGGATACCACCTTGAGAGGGTTGGGAGGCTATTTCAATCAGGATGAGAAAAAGATCCTGGCTGTTGGGGAGAACGGTGTGCTGTGTGCTCTCCGCAAACTTGTCCTCCTCATCATCATCATCTTCCCCATCCGCAAAATCCTCAGGCATAGCGGAGAGTACCCCCTCCTCGGAATCCAGGGTTGGGGTGGGGCAGTGGTGGCAGCCCCCCGTAGAATTGCATGCAGCTCAGCATAGAAGCGGCATGTCTGCAGCTCTGGTCTGGAGTGTCCATTTGCTTCTTTGGTTTTCTGGTACGCTTCTCTGAGCTCCTTAACTTTCATGTGGCACTGTAGTGAGTCCCTATTGTGGCCTCTCTCCATCATGCCCTTCGAGATTTTTTCAAATGTTTTGGCCTTTCATCTTTTGGAATGCAGTTCTGCTAGCATGGAATTGTCTTCCCATACAGAGATCAGATCCAGTACCTCCCGTACGGTCCATGCTGGAGCTTTTTTTTGATTCTTGGACTGCATAGTCACCTCTGCTGATCAGCTCTGCATGCTGGGCAAACAGAAAAGGAAATTCAAAAGTTCATGGGGCTTTTCCTGTCTACGTGGCCAGTGTATCTGAGTTCAGACTGCTGTCCAGAGTGGTCACAACGGTGCACTGTGGGATAGCTCCCGGAGGCCAATACCGTCGAATTGCATCCACACTAACCCTAATTCAAACCAGCAATGTCGATGTTAGTGCTACTGCCCTCGTCGGGGAGGGGTACAGAAATCGATTGTAAGAGACATTTATGTCGAAGTAAATGGCTTCCTTATGTGAATGGGTGCAGGATTAATTTGATTTAATGCTGCTAAATTCAACCAAAACTTGTAGTGTAGACCAGGTCCTACAGTGCTTCAAATCCAGGTTTTAGCTAGTGCCAGGGATTATGATCTGTCCATTGCTTACGTTCATAGATTCATTATAATCTAATATTGCGGATAAAAATATGGAGGTGCTAAACATCAAAGAGTTCAAAAAAAATCAGTGCAAATGTCATTATGAAATCTTGTGATCTTTACTGTCCTTACCTTGTCTCCTTCTACTAAACAACAAGCCATCAATAAGGGCTCTTCCAGATGCGTGGCAGTTATTTGTCGACCTGTTTCCCTTTCAAGAAAACTAAGAACCTCCTCCCAGGATGTAGAACTCTTGAGGTTACTCTCATAAAGCAGAGTGGAAGGAGTTACCCATAGTCCAGCTCACAGAGGCCTCAATCTTGAAATCAGATCTATACCAATGGATCATGAAGTCAAGATAGCTCCATAAAGGTGCACGGTGTTACTGGGTAGTGATACTTGGATCCAACACATTTTGAGTGATTTCAGTGTAATGCGCAGAATCTTCCAATGGTATGTCTGGTTCATCATAGAGGCCATTTTTATTCCATGACTTGTGACCTTTACTTTTGGGAAGAAAAATATTGATCTATCTTTTAATAAGTCACCAAGCTTCTCTATTATGACTGGACAAATATGAAGCAATCCTTATAAAGGGATTCATTTTCCTTCATAAAATAAAACTCTCTCTCTAGGGGCCCGGTTCACTGTAATGTGTTCATCCAGCCATATCTTGTACTTCTGTGCTGTATCATTACTAGACAGATATTTCACTTAGGTGAGGAAAAAATATAAACCTTAACTGTAACTGAAATGTTGCTACTTCTTTTATATTGAGTTTAATTCAGTCTTCCTCTGTGGTGGATTGTAGCAGGGTGGACCCCTGCTCCTGCCCAGAAGGGGTTAAAAACAGCCCTGAGAGGGGGCTGTGGCTGGGGAAAGCAGCCTTTAGGCTGCTTTGATTGAGGAAGTGGCTGCAGCTGGGGCCATGCCCCAAATGGAGCAACAGGGCCTTATAGGAGGGCCAGGGAAGCCAGAAGAAAACAGTCTCTCTCTGACTGGAGAGGGAGACAGGCCTGGCTGCTTGGGAACTCACCCGGGGGGACCTAGAGGAAGGCAGGGCTAGGGAAAGGCCTTAGGAGCTGGGAAGCCCTAGGCCCAGCAACTCCCCAGGCTGCAGAGCTGGTTCTAGGCCTCCTAGGTACTGGGCTTGCAGAGGGGCAACCAGTCCAAACCCCTTGTTGCCTGTGATGATCGACTGATACACTGCAGTCTGCCTCAGGACACGGGGGCTAAACAGAGACTAGTAGTAGCCATGACTGAGGCAAAGAGGGGATAGTGGGGTGAGGGTTCCCCTGGGAGGGAGGGAACCCAGTTAAAGCGGCACCGGGTCCAGGGAGGGACACGGGGGCCAGCAGCGGACAGGTGGATCACCGGCCTGCAGAGGGCACTCTGGGCTGGGACCGAGTTAATTCCCTGAAGTCACCAGCAGGATGCGCCGTGGGGGTGAGTCTGGCCCATCTACACGGATGCTATATAATCTAAATAGTTCTAGGGTTAGAAATATATTTTTACAAACCGTAAGTTTCCTCAGTTAAAGAATTAAATAACCCAGTAAGTTTTGTCAGTGTAGTAATTTCAGTTTATTCTTTCATACTCACACATCCCCAAACCTGTATACACTCATGTTTTACTTTCCCAGAACAAGAGGCTTGTCCATATGATATATTTAAGCCCTATAAGTCTGTCTTTCCTTGTCATAAAATGATCTTAAATCTATCTGTTCTTATCAGGAAGAAAATATCATTTTCTTCAGTTATTTTTCCCCTGAGACAATATGTTTCTTTCAAGTTAAGGTAGTTTATTGAGTTACTGTACGAAGTACAGTGTTAATAATAGTCATAGAGTTTGAGACCAAAAGGGACCATCAGATCATGTAGTCGGACCTCCTGTAAATCACAGGTCACCAACACCACACAGCATCCACACGCTAAGCCCAACAGCCAAAATTAGATGAAAATATTATAGTCCTTGGGCAATAATGGGATTTTTTTTTCCTGATTATTGAAGTGGCCACATACAACACTGTGAAAGAATCAACACAAGCAGATATGTAGGTAGTACCATTGGCTCTCTCCTTCTAGTCTATCAGTCTAGGTACTTATACTACTAGAATGCCCACCACTGTTGTATCTGAATGTGTGTACCACAAGACAGACACATGAAAAATGTGGTTTAAAATGGTGGGGATAGCTACTTTCACTAGGACTGAGATAGATCTATCTGCTAGGTCAGGTGATCACTATTTATAGGTGCAGTTAGGTTAGTTTCACTGTGTTTTATTTCAGCTTACTTTGGCTTTTTTTTTATCGTGTCATACAAGACCAACATATAATGAAAAATATGTAACATATACAAAGCATGTCACTGTTACCTTACATAACCAGTGCTGATTTTTTTTCTGTTTTAACACAGAACACAGTTAGGAGAACTCAGCTCCCATGCTGTGTATTTATCTTACACCATGTGTTCAGTATAGTAACAAGGACAGTTTGGAAGTCCACTTCTGACCTTAAGAAAATTATGAGATAAAGTTAAAGAAAAATGTTTTGACAGCTGCACCTTCCACCTTTTTTCTTTCCAGGTCAGTCTCCAAAATTTGTCTCTCTCATTCTCCTTCTTTCTGTGTCCATTTGACTATTTTCTTTTTTGCTATGTCTTTCTGTTTTTACTTCCTTTTTTGCCTGTTTTTCATTTCTCTCCTTTCTCTGTCCCTTTCTCTTTTCCTTTACCTTCTTTAACCGTCTCTTTTCTTTGGTTCAGGCTGACAATGGAGGCAGTAGACATCACTGATCTCGAGACCAGAAACACCTGCCGTGAATGGAACTGACCACATGGTTCCTGTCTATCCCAGTACATATCACAAGGGGAAAAAAAGCAGGAGCCTAGTATTATAGTGTCTGGAGTGGCTCATGACTGTGAGTGCCTACCTCAGGGCAGACTGTCAGATACCCAAACTGGTGGTATGTTCTATAATTAGATTTCACCAAACTAGTAACAAATGTGAACTCCTGGATCACTGTAACAGTCCATGAAGTCACAGACAGTCCCCTTAGACTTTCCAGTCTATATTGCCATCCAGACAAACTGGACCTTGTGATAAAAGGTCACTTAAACCAAAAATCACACCACATCAGGTTTCTCTCAAGAGACCAATCACTTACCCCAGATCAACTGATTCTCCAGATCTTACCAAAGACAATGCTGGCAGCCAATTATATAGTAAACTAGAGATTTATTAGCTACAAAAAAAGAATGAGAGTTATTGAGAATTAAGCAGGTAAAATATATATATAGGTAAATAACAGTTTATAAACCCAAATGATGGCAGTGATGCAATAAATGGCCAGTTCCCCAAAAGTATTCCAGGGAACCCAGATTGTCTCTGGGGATCTTTGCTTTGCATTCTGGTACACTTCCCTATAAGAGTCCAAACAGTTCAGAGACAGAGGATCTTTCTTTGGATTCATTATTATATCTCCTTGTGACAGAAAGCAAGCGGGCAGTGTCTCTACTTTTTCTTTGATGACTGTGAGTGAGGAATGCACTTCTTCTTTTGACCTCTGACCATCATACACAACGGCCACTTGCTTCAAAATTAGCATTTAATGTTAAAGCCCTTAAGTTCTTCATTAATATTTCACAAGATTTCTTTTGATGGGCTATTTAGTTACAGGGGTATAGACAATGTAAATTTTTGCTATTACATTATAACAGGAACAGATAAGCAAAAACAAAGTAAATAATGTCCCATTAGTTTTCATAAGTTTAAATACCCAATTGTAGTGGGGGTGGTCACCCCACTACTGTCTGAAAGGGGTTAAAGCAGCCCGGGAGAGGGCTGTGGCAGAGGAAAGCTGGGCTGATGGGGAAAGCAGCCACAGCTGTAGCCAGTGCAATTAGGGCCCAGCTGGCCCTTATAAGACGGCAGTGGGCCAGGAGCAAGGAGTCTCCATCTAGTTGAGGAGGGAGATGGACCTAGCTGCCTCAGTGCTCAAGCGTACGGGAGTGAAGCAGGGCTGGAGAAGGCCAGAGGAGCTGGGGAACTCTAGGCTGGCAACTCCCCAGAGGTTGCAGGGCCTGGTCCAAGGCCCCTGAAGATACTGGGTTGCAGGGAAAGGCAGCAGGTCAAAACCTCCCTTGCCCATGATGACTGACTTATACAGACTGCAGTTGGCCCCAATGAAAGGGGGCTAGATGATGACTTGCAGTGGCCCATAGGCTAGGCAAGGTGGGGATAGAGGGTTGGGGGTTTCCAAAAGAGGGGAGACCCATAGAGACATGTGGGGTTATTGCCAGGGGGCAGCCCCAGGGTAAAGGGGCACTGGGGCCTGGGAGGGACATGGGGGGCCAACGGCAGTGGGACACTGGCCTGCAGAGGGTGCCTCAGAGGCTGGAAGAGCTAATTCCTGAGATGACCAGCAGGAGGCACTTCAGGGGTGAGTCCTGCACACCTACACCAATACACTCTTATTCAGCTAACTATTTCTTGGGTCTATACCAATATACAAGTGTATTGACCTGAATACACTCTAGCATGACCTAGTCTGACAGTGTCACACCCAGTGTTTCACTTACTCCTTGGTTACAGCAGATAACCACTGGAATTCTTCTGAGTGAGTTCTGTCCTGGTAAAAGGCGCTGTATTGATGGCATGTAGACTGAGATCCTCCCAATTATACACACCTCACCAGAGTTACAGGATGTACAGGTTTCCCCACACTGACAAACTAAGATGCCTCAACACTGTAGTGGAAAGGTTGAGAGATTAATTAAAACTCTGTTCATGGGCTTTGGCCAGGCTTGGCCTCTCTTCTGAGAAAGTCAACAAGTTTCAGTTTTGGAGTAAGGAATTATTTCAATTACTCATACACTTTTTAAAGGAAAAGATCCTTCCAGCAAGTCAATTTTGAGTTAGATGCCAAAAATCCCTTTAACACACAAATTTTCATTTCCAGTAGAGCTCAAAAATTCTCACTATACTAATCCACATCTAGGAGTCTATTTACAAACCCCTGCCCAAAACATGTGGACCACATATCCTGTTCCTCTTTGCCTGCCTTTTATGAATTAGAGATAGCAACATGTCACCTTTTACCCTCCCATATATAAACCAACAACTTTTTTTTCTCTGATCTATAAAGCACTGTCCTGTTTCACTTTCTCACAGTGTTCAAAAGACCTGAATCTCTTAGGATTAATTCACCACTGACTTTCACCCCAACCAATCCTATTAAAGACAACTGATTTAAACCACCTGCAAAACAGAATTTATCCTCTTGCACCCTGAGACAGAATGCTCCATCACTGAGAGTGATGGTTGACTGTCAGGAATTTAGTAGGGAAAGAATCACTCTGGCCTGGTGTCATAAACAGATATTTAAGGGTTAATGTCTCTTTTACCTATAAAAGGTTAACAAGCTCAGTGAACCTGGCTGACACCTGACCAAAGGACCAATCGGGAGACAAGATACTTTCAAATCTTGGTGGAGGGAAGTCTTTGTTTTGTGCTTTTTGTCCTGTTCTTTGTTCTCTCTTGGGATTAAGAGGAGCCAGTTGTGCAACCAGTTTTCTCCAATCTTTCTGAAACAGTCTCTCATGTTCAACACAGTAAGTAATAGCTAGAAGGCGGAATAATTTTTTTGTTTGTTTTCCTGATTTGCAAATGTGTATTTTGCTGGAAGGATATTTTACCAATGTTTGCTGTAACTTATACTTGGGCTAGGGGGGAGGGAGTCCCTCTGGACTATGTAAAGCTGAGACGCTGTAAACATTTTCCATCTTGATTTTACAGAGATAATTTTTACTTTTTCTTTCTTTAATTAAAAGCTTTTCTTTTAAGAACCTGATTGATTTTTTTTATTCTTGTGTAAGACCCAAGGGGAGTGGGTCTGAACTCACCAGGGAATTGGTGGGGGGAAGGAGAGAAGGGGGAGGAAAAGCTTGATTCCTCTCTGTTTTAGGATCCAAGGAGTTTGGATCAGTGTACTTCTCAGGAAAAGTCTGGGAGGGGGAAGAGAGAGGGAAAGGTTAATTTCTCTCTGTGTTAGGATCCAAGGAGGTGGGATCAGTGTCTCTCTCTCAGGGAAAGTCTGGGAGGGGGAAGGGGGGAAGGCGAATTTCCTCTCTGTTTTAAGATTCAAGGAGTTTGAATCACAGTGATCTTCCAGTGTAACCCAGGGAGGGGAAAATCTGGGAGGAAGAAAGGAGAGGGGAATGGTTTATTTCCCTTTGTTTTAAGACCCAAGGAGTTTGGGTCTTGGGTCCCTCAGGGAAGGTTTTGGCGGACAGGGAGTGTACCCAAACACTACATTTTGGGTTGGTGGCAGCATGATAAGATTTAAGCTAGGAATTAAGCTTAGAAGGGAACAGGCAGGTCCCCACTTTCTGGATGCTAAAGTTCAAAGTGGGAAAGAGACCCTGACACCTGGGAACTTGGATGTTATTGGGTCAATAATATGCTTCTTAAAAATGATCACACTTCTCATGAACTCTCTCATTGCCAGGAGTTGTTGTGGAGGCCAAAACTATAACAGAGTTCAAAAAAGTATTACCTAAGTTGATGGACCTTAGGTACTTAAATGGGTATTAGCCAAGATTGTCAGGGATGCAACTCCATGCTCTGTGTCCCTAGCCTCTGACTGCCAGAAGGCCAGAGTGGATGACAGGGGGTGGATCACTTGATGATTGCCTGTTCTGTTCATTCCCTCTGAAGCACCTGGCTTTGGCCGGTCAGAAGACAGGATACTGGGCTAGATGGACCATTGGTCTAAACCAGTATGGCCGTTCTTATGTTCCAAGATTGTTTATTAAAAAATGACATGGAAGAATATAGGATGCTGTGGTGACAGCAATAGCCTTTAATCTCTAAAGACTGAAGTTTAAAATCCAGTTAGTCATAGGTTGTCATAAACAGACAGTTAAGAGCTAATGCCTCTTTCACCTGTAAAGGGTTAAGTAGTTCACCAAGCCTAGCTGACACCTGACCAGAAGAACCAATGGAGAAACAAGATGTTTCAAAAAGAAGGAGTGAATTTTCCTTTGTTTAGTCAGTTGTTTTCAGCCGGAGTGAAAAAGATCAAGGAACCAGCCTCTTATCAGAGTAGTAAGTTTTAGAAAGGAATAAATAGGTTTATGTTTATTTCTTTGTAACTTGTCTTGTGCAATTAGAGGAAGAATCAAATTGGGTATTTGGGTATTTTCATTGGTGTAATTAAGTTTTTGCCCAGGGGAACATCCTCTGTGTTTTGAATCTGTTGTCTGAGAGTAGCTGGTACGCTAATCTCTCCCAGATGGTTTTCTTTTACCTTTCTTTACTTTAATTAAAAGCCTTTTCTAAAAAAAATAACCTGATTGATTTTTCCTTGTTTTTAGATCCAAGGGGGTTGGATCTGGATCCACCAGGAGTTGGTGGGAGAAAGGAGGTGGGATGGCTAATTTCTCCTTGTTTTAAGATCCAAGGGGTTGGTTCTGTGTTCACCAGGAAATTGGTGAAGTCTCTTAAGGCTACTCAGGGAAGAGAGTGCTTGGGGGTGGTGGCAGCCAGACCAGATCTAAGCTGTTAATTGAGCTTAGAGATTCTCATGCAGGTCCTCCACATCTGTACCCTAAAGTTCAGAGTGGGGAAGGAACCTTGACATAGGTGAAAATGTTAAATAGAAGCGTTTTCCTATCACAAAACCATCACACCATCTGGCACAAGAGCTTCTTTTCAAAGTGGTGGTGTAGTTCAATGGAATGCTTTGGCAAAATGGTGTGTGGAAACACACAAACGTTACTGATGCTATATCTGATTCCAGCCAAAGTTATCAGCTCCAGACTTTCAGAAGTATTATGTTAATCTGAAATGTTATACATTAATAGTTTTATTATACAAGCAGTTTTAGTTCAGATACACCAGTCTCCCTTTCAGGGAACTGTTATTGCTGTAATAAACCCAAACAAGCATGGTTTAATAATGAGAACTCTCTGGTGATAAATTCTTTTTGATGGTCTACAGTTAAGAAACTAGTTTATTAGATGTTGGAGAAAAACAAATTAGTTGTAATTTTGGACAATACCAATTTCTTGTGGGCATTTGCTACATTTCTAAGTCCCAAATCTTATCCAGTCAGGAAAGTTATGAGAATAATTTGTATCATGTGAAACAATATTCATAAAAAGCTTAAGAATTTGCTTTCAGAAATTGTTACATATTTTACATATATAAAACCAACACTACTGATGCTAGAAAAGGATCATAACATATGGTAGTTATTCAGATTAAATAAATACCCTAAATAACTATACCTACTGTGAGGTGGTATGCAGAATGGGGATAGGAGAAGCACAGGAAGAGGAGTTGTTAAGGTTGGCTCAATATAACTAATGGTATCATTAGAAATCTCTAAGCCAGCCCATAAAATATCTTAGTTACTGCAGATTACAGCTGGCATGTAGTGGTCATATCTTAATTCACCTTCAAGGGATTCCCTCAGAAGAAGTTGCTGGATATCTGTAATGCAATTGTGGGTAAAAAAAACCTCTCATCTATAATATGAAAAGAACCATTATATATTTTCAGAAGATAGATTTATGACTAAATACGCAGCCTATATTGACATCATTCTGAGGAAAATCTATGAATGAATTCCTATCAAACTCTGTTGGGAAAAATAAATCCAAGCTTCCTGAACAACAGACATGAAATAAATAAAGCATTCTCTTTAAAATAGAAGCGATTGACTTTTAACATTTCCCAAACAACTTTTTAAGGCCAGAGTACCAGAAGAGATTGAAAGAGAGCCCTGGCCCTTGTTTCATATATCTATCTTTCACATTGCTTCCCTGTGAACGCTGTGAAAGGTTTAAGTGCTTTAAACAAAACCTTCCTTGTGGTGAAGTATCCCCATAAGACAACAAGAGGCTGAGACTTGTAGTGCCAAAAGATTGGAGGAGACACAGGTTTATATCCTGAGCACCACTGAGATGACCACTAAAGACTCTTGGGATCAACATGACAACTACTCTGAAACAGTTACTAGAGTAGAATTTAAAGTCACCATAGCAATGTTTGCTGGGCTAACTTGAAATGGAATTTGATATGTAGAGAAAATGCTCAGAATTTGTTTTTTCAATAAACACAGTTATATCTGCATAGTGCATTTTATACATATTGATTATATTCATGAATCAAATATACTGCATAATTAGAGCATGCAAAACAGATTGACATATGCCACATTGATCATATTTTATATCACAAAAATATGACAAGTATGCTAAATATACTGGACCACATTCATCCCTGGCATAACTCCTCTGAAGTCAATGGAATTACACCACAAAGAAAAGGAGAGTGGCCATGATCTCCCTATACCTTTTCATCACCCTCAGATTGAGAACCCGTGGTTTAGCATGAATTCAGAACCATATTAAAATCTGTTTGGTTGCATTAATCTATTTGGAATAAATAAGTATCAGGCATGCCTTATTCCTGTGCAGTATTATAGAAAGGTTTCATTATGTAACATGTCATTATTTAAAGCATGACTTTTCCCTGAGGCTCATAAAAATGACAATGAAGAGTAAAAGTTTAACCAGGTTGCACCAAGTGTCAGGAAGTGTAAAAAGAATTTTCCAGGTAAGGAATCTTCAGGAACCTACTATGAGGTATACGCACACACACAATTTAAAGTAATAGAAGTTGGACACTGTGATTTACTATCAGTATATTCCATGTCTGTTTTAGGAGACAATTACTCGTATGTTTGCTTCCCCTATCTGTAAAATGGAGATAATAATACTTCCTTTCTCCCATCCCTTGTCTGTTTTATCTATTTATAGTGTAAGCTTTTTGAGGGCAGGGCCTCTCTCTTACTATGTGCTGTAACAGTCTCTAGCAAAATGGGGCCTTGCACTCATGCCTAGAGGCCCTTACTGAGTTTAATATAAATAAATGAATCACAACATTTTTGTTCCCCGTGCACTACTCCTCATTTATGAGATTAACTATATAATATCATCTTAGATTATCTTTCCATATCTTGGATGATGGTTCAACACCATTTTCCTATAATATATCACCAATAATAATGTTTACCTTTAAAACATATCAGCCAATTCTTTGGTTAATATTATTAATATGCCTTTTTGTGACATCCTAAACGTCTTTCATTGATGGTAAAGCCATTCCAGTACATCTGGAATTAGAGAAGGCTGTGAAAAAATCTCATTTGAAAAAATCATTAGAAATACCTTTTGGTGTTTTGACAGCATTAGGTTTGATTTTCTTCTTCAGAAGTTGCTGTTTCTCAGTTAAACAGAGTACTAGAGCCAAACTTTTAGAAATTGTAACATTTTCTTGGTGGTTTCTGAGGCTTCTTTTCTGCTATATTGCTGACAACCCTTGCAAATCAATCAGTCAGAATTCATAGGCCAAAGCATCCAACTAAGAGTGCAGGATTTTTTTAAATGTGAACAAATAGCCAATCAGACATATGTCTATTTCCAACCCAGTGTAGTTCCAATTGTTTGCATGTGGTTTTTCATTAAAAATGGTCTTCATCTTTGTGATGTTTAGATGTTGCTTGTAATTATTAGAACTGGGAGCACTGGCTTTTGAGAGTCTGAAAGGACAGGAAACAGGAAGGCGGGGGCAGGAGTTGAGGCAGAGTGAGAGATACAGAGAGTGCAGCAGCAGCTTGGTAAAGAGGTTTCCACTTTAAAAATAAAGTCCTGCTGAAGTTTCTTAGTACCTTGCCTGGTTGATACAACAATCTTCTTGAGTTTATTTTATTCAATTTGTCTAATGCAAAATCATTTTCCTGTCTCTGAACTGGACTTTTACTTTCTTCTGCACTAATAAGTGTTTAAAACACGTTTTTCTGAACACATCTTTTCTTGTGTCCAGAGATGATTCTTTATTGATCTTCAGCAATCTTGTAGGGTTTCATATTTTTGGAAGTCCATGAGACAAATGGACTGAAACTCTTGCTTGAGGTCTTCAAACCAATTTTGAGGATTTCAATAACTCAGTCCTGGGTTAGGGGTTGTTATAAAAGTGGATGGGTAGGGTTCTGTGGCCTGCCTTGTGCAGGAGGTCAGACTAGATGATCATATTGGTCCCTTCTGACCTATGAGTCTATGAGTCCAGTAGAAGATACTACCTCAACCACCTTGTCTCTCTAATATTGACCAAGGGTCAGACAACTGTTTCCCATGGCATCATACCTTCCCAACACTATGGATGTTTTTAAACTGATTTTTAATTTCTAAATCGTTTCCATTCTACAGGTTTAAAGAGGATCAGTTTGGGGAGATGGTTAAAAAAATTGAATCAACATTTTAATCGAAACTTATTAAAATGATTATTTATCAAAACTGGTAACTGAATTTTTAAACAACATATTAAAATGCCACTAAATGTCAAAAAATGAGAAATTTAAAAGCAGCTATTTACCCTTTTTTTTTCATTTTCAAAGAAAGGTCATTTTACTATGAAAAATATTTTTGTTCATAAGATTTTGACCAGCTCTAATGCTCCCCCTGCAGCTTTAACTTACTCATTGTCCTCCTGAGGGAATGGGGTTCCAGGTCCTGTGGAGACTTTGGAAAGGCACAGGAGTTTAGTATGGATGTCCATATATGTCTATATCCCAGAGATCACAAGGCTAGCAGCCAAATCTCTAGCTACTTTAAGTGGAAGATGGCATTGGAAACTGCCATTGCTAACTCAAAGGATTTCTTGCCTTTTCCTCCATGAAAGAGTAGTCTCTGTAGGAAGAACACAACAATCACAGCTACCACCTATGGCCTTGCCAATACTAGAAAATATAATGGACTCCCACCAGAAAAGCTGTACACTAAGGCCAACCCTATCAATTGTGTTCAGCTAGGAATTGCAGCTGCAAGATTCCTTACATCTTCTCAACCTAAAGTAGTTCTTCACTGTCTTAATGCTCCCCCCAAAGGTCTTGCCTACACATTGCAAAGAAAAAAGCTCAGTAGCATCTATGAGGAATGATTGGGAGACACTGTGTATCTGCCCTGTTTCATATAGAAAAGGTTGCATATATTAGTGGACATTATTGAGACTCACATAAATGAATCTGCTATTCCATCTCACCCTCACCCCATTCAGCTGAATAACACAGCATGGCACACTTTCTACATTTGTTTCTTATTTTTTATGAATATATTTTCTTCTTTTAGGAGTAATTATTCCAGCAGCACAGGATATAATTCAATATAGCTATTGAAACTTTTTACAAATAATTAATGTAATGTAAAAAAACCTGAATAAATTGAAGTTTCTGCCAATAAGCTCTCTAATTTTCCTACCATCAAAAGAAGATATACACTTCAGTATAATTTGTGGCAAGTAATTATGCTTAGAAAAATAGTGCATGGAAAAAATGTCCATATCCTTTTATGTTTCAGTTTAAAATTTATAAAACATCATTTTTACTACCATAGGTATAATCCAACCATACATTTAATGGTTTTGATAAACTGTGATCCTAATTTGATCTCAGTTACACCAGGTCTTCACTGGTGTCCCGCTACTGATTTACATCCATGCAGAGCCGGCTCTAGGTTTTTTGCCGCTTCAAGCGTGCGCAAAAAAAAAAAAAAAAAAAAAAAAAAACCTACAGGAGCGCAACTGCTGAAGCAAAAAAAAGCCCTTGAAATTGTGCCGCCCCAAGCACATGCTTGGTTTGATGGTGCCTAGAGCCGGCCCTGCATCCATAAATGTGGAATCAGAATCTGTCTCTAATCCTTTTTTTAGCCAGAAGACTAACAATATCATCATATATCCTTTTCCCTCCTGTGTTCTTTTTTTCCAAGCCCTTGAGAGAGTTCAATGTTTTATTCTTTGAAAATTAAAATA
This sequence comes from Gopherus evgoodei, assembly GCF_007399415.2. Taxonomy (NCBI): domain Eukaryota; kingdom Metazoa; phylum Chordata; order Testudines; family Testudinidae; genus Gopherus; species Gopherus evgoodei. The sequence continues at coordinate 48,135,528 of NC_044328.1, forward strand.
TTCTGTGGAGGCTTGGGGTTGGGGATTTTTATCTGTTTTGACCTGAAAATCAGGATGCATTTGACATGACATGACCAAATCAGAACAGATGAGTTATGCTCACTACAGAGTAGACTCACGGCACTTATAACTGTTTTTAGTTTCTCTCTTTCCAAATTACTGGCACAGTCAAAACCAATTCATTCAATTAACCCTTTAGAGTAAAGCCATGTCAATGGTTGCATAAATACAAGAGCCCTATAGCAATATGTAAAATGACTCTTTTCACATCCCACAGCCTCTTTGTTGACATCTAATGTATTGTAATTAAGTCTAATTAAGTAGACTTATGGATTCACACTAATGGTTATGTATAAGTACATGTCCCCCACAGCTATTTGTTAAAGGCATTCTTCATATCATTTAACTTTCTTCAATTATGCATTTTATAATTTGCCTACTGATGTTTTTGCATAGTGATTTTATATACAGAAATGTGACCTACAGGATTTTCAATATTTAACTTAAGATCTAAAACGATTTCTTTGACATATAACTTAGTTTCTTTTCATTGCTTTTTAACTCAGTTGTTAAAACAATTCCTTTGCCTAAAATTTATTTCATTACTATTTTAATTATGCAACTATGGAAAGCAGATAACGAGAAAATAGATGGACTTTTTTTATATGTATATTCTATGAAGTGGCTAACCATTCCATTTTGCAAATATAAGTTTTAGAACTGATTTTATATCTAAAGGTTTGTAAGTTCATAAAATATTCATTATTTATGCCGCATTCTTGTGTAATGCTTAAGCATTCATGTTACTTTACTCACCTGAGCAGTACCTCAGTGCATAAATTTACTCATGTCTTTGCACAAAGAGGGCACTGAGAATTCTACTTTTGTTTATGATTCAGAAGATGTAAAATTCTTAGCTAAATCTTCAAGGCATGAATAGAATATGGCTTTTTGTCTTGATTTTTAATTCACCTCTTCATAGATTTCATTTTTCTTCCATTATATGGCCATTGTTTCTTTTATGAAAATAGGAGACAGGAAAGTAAAATGAACTTCCTACTTAATAAATAAATCAACATGCTGCATTGTGTATATGAAGGTGTACTCTTCAATTGCACCTTAGCTCCACCAGTAGGTCATTTGCCTTGGCCCCTGATTCAGTAAAGCACTTAAGCAAATGATGAAATCATCTCGCTGGGCTTTGCAAACATATTCGAATGTGATATGTTGTGCACAACATTTCTTTTATTTTACTACCATTTTCTTTGTTTTTAATAAATCTTATTGTTAAGAAGGCTTTTGTTGTAGTAAGTAACTTCACAGAGACTGCCCTGAAAGAGCTGAGAATCGCTCAGCCTCAGAGAGCTGATGAAGGGATAGGATTTCTGGAGCCTACCCCCAAACACATAGGCTCAGTAAGATGGGGCATTACAAGAATCACGCTCTCCCATTAAGGAATAATTCAAATAGCTGTGGCAGATGCACACCAGGAAGAAACTCATAGACAAAGGAGCGGTTGTGAATTGGCAGGAGTGTGGGTGACACTCACTGAACCTTCTCACAGGCACATCTGCCCTAATTGTGAATAATTTTGAAAATTAGTCCTCAAATGCCTAACATGTACATAAATGACTAAACAACATCATAGGGAAGAAATGTTAAAATGAACCGAATTTAAGAAACAGATGCACAAACAAATTGAAACAAGCTGGTATTAAAAATGAAATAAAAGGCAGCGGAGGAGAAGAAAAAGACTGATCATAAGACAAAGTAGAAAATGAAAACCTAACACTTCCCAAATCACCACGTAAATTCTACCAGTCTATCAAAGTACACACCTGTTCTCCACATCCTCCCTGCTGAGCGCATGAGGAAACCAATTTAAAGATACTGTAGTGAATGTGAAAATTGCAGACCCATTCATCACCATTATCCCCTCTACAAAAAACAGCTATCGGAGAGGAACAAAGAAACCCAATAAGCCTTTGTTAGTAAAACAATAAAAAAATGCAGCTTCTGCTAATACTGGCTGCGTACTTAACCATCACCCAAGTAGAAAAGCAGGAACGGTTAAGTTGTGGTATGATGCCAGGGGATTCATGCTTAGGGGTTTTTTATTATTATTATTCTGTGTGTGCTATTAGTATCTGATGACCTAATATACATGGTAGCAGCAGCGGAAGCAACTGCTGGGACAAAAGCCTCCATAATTGCTTAACAAAATTGCTATTCTCCATTCTCAGCCTAAGACACTGATTCTGATCACACAATAGAAAGAAGATACACTCAGTGTTTGCTAGCAATTACAGTAATGGCAAGTCATAATTTTAATTTCTCAAACCAGCATGCTTGGGGCCCTTTAGAATCAACTTACTGAGAGACAGTTATTGCAGAAGAAGCCATCTGTATAGATTCACTACTGGACCTTTATTACAGACCATTTATCTTAATATTCAGTCTTTAAAGAAACCATCAGTGTAAGATTCCCACTCTTGGATTTCAAGCTCCCAGCAACAAGACAGAGCAATGATTTGCACTGGGATCGTATATACCAAAAGTGAGAATCCTTTTGCATGAAAGTATCTTCAATGGAGCAGAAGCATGGATATGGAATTTTCCTTGTAGCCCTGCAATCCTAGTCATTGTTTTGTGATTTTTTTTAAAAAGGATATCTACTTTGAGAGGAACAAATACCAGAAACCAGCTCCTGTAAGCATGTTTTACTTTGTTGTTTTCACTGCTTGTCTGTTGCTGCTGTCTTGCAGCAGATGTTGCTGTTCATTTTGTTTTTTAAATCACTCTATTTAAAATCTGGCATGTGATTGCCCTACAGTGAAAAAGAAAACAAAGCTGTCACTTTGATATGACTGCTTGGAGACTGCTCTTTCTTCATGCTGTCATTGTGTGGCCTATATTAGTGAGAAGCACAGAGCAATAAGAAAAGTATAAAAAATATTAAGTGATAAATCAATTCTCCTTGTGCTATAAAATGAGATTGACAAACAAACATACTGGAAGTCTATAAAAAGTAAATAAGCAGGTGTGGAAGCACAATCCATGGCCTATCTTGCAACATGATATTAACTGCACTCTGGCTGAAATCCAAACACTCCCCTCACCACCACCCCCAAACACACACCCCTCTTGTGCAGAGCCCAGACAAAGCCCTGACCCCACAGAAATAGTAGGACAGGTAGAGCAACCAGAAAGTGCAAGTCTCGCTGCTCAGATAAAAAAAGGCCAATTTGGGGAGCAGTCAGTGAGAAAGGTGAGTGAATCTACATTTGTGTCTCCAGTGACTGTGAGCCCCCATTCTGCAGGCATGGAAGGACAGCATCCATCTTTTTCAGTCAATAGGAAGAGCTGCACTGTAGGATTTGGGGTGATTCTATCCATGTTGTTCCTCAAACCCTTGCTCTTCTCCTCCTCTAGTCTCCCCTACTTACTCTGGCCTTGTTCAGGAACAGCAGAATTTTACCCGATCCGAGCTGTAAAACTTAAAGCTCATTTACTGATGGCGCATGCCTTTATCCCAATAAGACTCAGGGATGGCCTAATTTCCAGCAATAGTGACCTAGTAGAGTCAGTAATTTTTTATTGCAATGAAGCTTTGGTGAGCATAATAGGAACAATAACGATACTGATGATACTGAGTTAAGCATTGTACAGAGTTTACAGTAGCCCTTAACCTCCCCCAAACAGTCCACGAGAGCCATTGATAATTCCTGAAAGAAATGTGAAGGGGCAGAACCTTTAAAAAATGTAGCAAACACTTACTCCCTCAAAAAAAAAAAGTATTTCTGAATACATTTTGCCTGTCCAATAAATATAGTCAAACTGTACTGATGGGCCAGGGATAGGAGCACACACAGAGACTGCTTGCTTAGCCTGTTAGTGCAATACTGTGTCAAATTATCAGCTTGCAAATGGATCTTTTCTGTATCAGGGGGAAAAATTACTATAAGAAATGTTAGTATATTTAAATCTGCTCTTGATGGCATAATACTCAGTTTGTATTATGAAAATATATCTTACAAGCTTTTTAATCAGGCTGGGAAGTTAAGAAGGTCAAGCTGCATTACTTTGTATGTATCCCATTTGTACTTTGCTATTGAAACACACTGTCATTCAGGAAGGACCCAGGCCTTTTATAAAAAACACGAAGTTGGGAACATTAGCTCATTTTTCAGGATCAATTAATTTCCCAGAAACTGATGAATGCATTTTAGAAATAGCTGTAGGGAAATGTTAATTGGAGATATATCTATCATGCCTTGGAGAACATTTTAGCCAAAATAAAGATAGGTTCAACTTCCCTTGAGTTGCAAATAAGATTGTGATCGAGTAGTTTACTTACTAACTTCTATGATAAGTGAGAGATGAATCAAATTGTAGAGAGCCTTTGCCCAGAGCAAAAGGGTAATGCTTTGTTTTTAAAACATTTACCATTTATAATCAGGAAAGATAAAATTTAGTATCCAAGTAAAGTGGGATTTCAAAACTGCTCAGCATTGGCCTAACTGTTTTCACTGAAGTCAGTGGGAAATCTTCTATTGACTGCAATGGAAGCGGAGTTAGGCCAACTGAGTGCCTTCATAAATCCCTCTCTGTATAAGTAAATCCTATTGAAGTCAAAGACAAAACTCACTGATTTCAGTGGGGGGCTGGATCAGACCCCTTATTAGATGGTTCACCCTCTGTGAACAGAAAAAGAACCAAAACAAACCTTCATGTAAAAACCTAGTCAAAACAAATCAGAACCTTTTTCCAAAAGTCAAAAATAGTCAGTTCATTATTTTACAAAAAAGTTAATGTTCACAATCCTTTCCCTTCCTGGAGCCAACTAGGACTAGCAGAAGAAATGCTGTCAGAGCACCTTTACTTGTAATATTTTTAGTCTAACAGGAAACGTAAGATAGCTGAAGCCTGATTCAGCAAGATTTCTAACCCAACATAGCAGGCTCCAGTAGCACAGGTGGCTCAGATATGAGCCTATTCTGCAATCCAGGATCAAATTACCACCCACATTTGCAGAAGCTTGGATCTGAATCCAGAGCTGAGCATTGTGACGAACTCCTTTCTTTACAATAGGCTGAACCAAAGCCCCAGAACCCCATATATTCAAGCTTCCGGAACCTTTGGCTCTGGCTCAGAATTCTGAGACTCAGGCCCATTTAATTTACAGAAGGGCTGGATGAGCATCAGGATGTGTTATCACTTAGAGAGAGGATGCTGTTGTGGTTAAGGCATTGGACTTGCCTCAGAAGATCTGCATTCTGTTCATGGTTCTGCCGCAGAGGACCTGTATAACCCTGGGCAAATCTCGATGGCTTTGTCCACACTGCAGTAAAGAAACTAGTGGCACGAAGTCTCAGTTCACTTGGAGTTGTGGGGGTCAGGCTGTGGGACTAAAAATTACAGTGTAAAGTTTGGTCTCAGGCTGAAGCCCAGGCTCCAGCCCAAACCCAAGCATCTGCACTGCAATTTTTAACCCTCATTGAACCTGTGCCATGGGCCTTTTATTACAGTGTAGCCATACCCTTAGTGCCTGGTTCTCTTCCCATTTCACTTAACAGCAGAACTCCTATGCCATTGTGCTGCAGTTCCCCATCAGTAAATAGGAATATTAATTCTTCTGTAAATTGCAGGGTAAATTAGGGCAGGGTAAATTAATCAAGGTTTGTAAAGTGCAAACAGCGATTTTATATACTCATACATATGAATTATGATCAAGGTTTACTGATCTTTTTACATAGTTCTTCTGGCTGCTTTTGTCTACCATAGAAAAATAAAGATTTGTATTGACTCTCCCTCTGAAAGGAAGACCCTAGGACCATCAATATATGTTTCAGGTGTAGACACATTGTGTCAAAAAAGGTTAACAAGATTTATCCATCATAAGCAGTAAGCACAGAAACTTTTTGATCAGTGCAGACCTGTAAATGCAACTCAAATGCTATTGATTTTCAGTAGTTTCTATCCCATGATTAATTGTTTACACAATATTCAATGTTAGGCAATAAATAACACATTATTCTTAGTATTATGACAATATTCCCCATTGACAGCCTTTAGTTGTCTACATTTTTGCAGCAGACTTGGCAAACATTTCTTGAATGTTTAATGCTTGCTTGCTCTTTTGGAGTAGTATGTTTTAAAAAATTAAGTTTAGTTAGGGGTAAGAATTTATAAAGCGTCTGTGAAAGAATTGCTGGTTCACTTGCAGTGCTCTACATTATTAATTCCAGATTAATTTCATCCTCTAGTTGTAGACATAATGGAACTCTCTGTGAAAGTAACTCAAGCAAAACGCTATATTTACCGTACTTTCAATATATGTTAACTAAATTGACAAAACTGAAGGCAAACAGTCTAGAGCAACAAATTGGTTAGTAAAATACTGAACAGTATTTGTAAAAAAAGATTGTCCTTTTTTACTAAGCTAGCCAGATTGATTTAAATGCAAATGTTTTACTCTTATGACACATCTCTGGTTTCAATGAATAGAGCAGAAGGCAATTAATTTTGCTGCTTATATATAGCAGACTTGACTTGTTTGCCTGAAATATCCTAATGAATCAAATGTTTTTCCATTTATATGTAGGACACTTTTGCCATATAAAAAACCATAAGCACAATAGAGCTTCCATTCAGAGCATAATGAACTACTGTGGTTTTTGTTCCTAATCCTGGAACAAGGAGTTTGTAACTGAGTATAATTAATTAATTTCCTCTGATGGTAATGTATTTGACTAATTGTTACTTAAATATGCTAGGAAAGTGAATGTAAAATAATGTTCATGTTGTTGTTGTTAATGTTTCAATTGCAAAAGAGTTTTATAACCAGTATTGTGCCTTTGGATACGACAGCTGATGCACGACTGAGGTTACAGAATAAAAGACTACGTGCAGTTCGACGCACACTGAAATAGATATGGAACCCCCAGAAGGACCTTCCCGGAGGGGCTGATACAGACTGGTCAATATGGTGATGCCTAAACCACCTGTGCATGCAGACTGGCAGATCAAAGTCTAATATGATCAAATGGGGCTAATCTAATGACATGAACATACAGTATGCGAGTGCAGTGAGGTACAGACCAGTAGTGAGCTAGAGCTAGTTTGCACCAGTTCACGCGAACCAGTTGTTAAATTTAGAAGCTGGTTTAGAACTGATTGTTAAAGGGGTGGGCAAAGTCCAGCCCACGGGACCATCCTGTCCGGCCCGCCTGAGCTCCTGGCTGGGGAGGCTCCCTCACCCCCTTTCCTCCCTTCCCCCCTCTTGCAGGGCCCCAGCATGCTGCGCTGCCGGCGCCAGCACTCTGGACCACTCCTGGGCAGCTCGGAAGCTCCTGCCACTTTGAGCAGCATGGTAAGGGGGCTGGGCTGGGGCTGGGAGGGGGGGTTGGATAAGGGGCAGGGAGCGGTTGGAGGGGGCAGAGGTCTGGGGGCGGTGGTCAGGGATGGGAAATGGGGGGAGTTGGATGGGAGCCTGCTACCAACGTGCCGCCAAAGACCCGGAGCGAGTCAAGGACCCACCGCTGAAGTGCCACCAAAGAACCGGTAGGGAACTGGTTCTTAAGACTTTGGCAGCTCATCACTGGTGCAGACCATGGAGCTCCTGCTCATTTGCCAAATCTTTGGGAAGACTTGTATGAAGGAGGACCTCACTATGGAGACGAAAAAAGCCAGTGCTTGTGCATGGTTCTGGAAAAACATCTAGCTTGTGACAAGGACACAAGAAGAAGGTTTCATGTACAGCATAGTTACCACTAAATTTGACTAAATGAGTTGCCAATGTTGAATTCTAAATGAGACTGGTGACCACACTGTTCAGCTCTCTTGCAATTAATACCAAAGGTCCAAATTCTACTCACTTTATGAGTTGTGTAAGTGAAGGAATCAGAAATTCCAAAATGTTGGAAGTAATTTAATTTCTCCTATAGCTTGATGTGACAATAATTGAAAGTGCTTCAAAAAAAGGAAATTATTGTGGATGCAAGGTCACAGTGGGGTAACTTTTGGCCAGCTAAACTACTTAATCAGTTACATTAGATTGCTGAGTGCAACTTCATCTCTACTTGATTTTTTGATACTGAGAGAAATTATCTGGTAATTTTGTAATTGGCATTCTACAGTCAAGAGAAGGTGCTACTTTAAGGTAAGACGTGTTGCAGCTCAGTACTGAAGTGCATTGTCGCTGATGAGTACCACCCACACTATAGCTGCCCACTTTGCTAAGCAGAGTTATCTTGTCTTAATATTCAAGTGCACCAAGTTCTCTTTGACACAAAATAGCTACCAAGACTTATCACTGTTGTAACAGAATATAGTGAAGACTCACAGGAAACAGGATTTTAAGGGCTCTATTTTGCCTTGTAGAATCAGTGCTAAGCTCAGTATGCCTGCACCTCAAGTTACAGGTTCTGGGAATCACATGATGATGTCATTGTGAGATCATCACTTACAACCTGGTGAATACAAGAAATAGACTGCCTGCAGTATCAGGCTTCCAGATGAGGTCCCCCCACTTCTAGCATAGGTCATCCACCCTGACTGTGATGAGAAGGGTGGGGGAGCAGACAGTCCACTTCAAATCCCTACAGGAGTAATAACAGTGCTCAGAGTGAGAGTAATGAATCTTCCTCACTCAGCAGACAGCAACATGTTGTCAGGTGTCAGAGTGGATCAGAATGAGAATTACCAGACACTCTAGGTGTTGTGGGGCTCTTTACAATCTTTTCCTTGACACCCCCACCCCACCCCCACACACCCTCCCGGGGAGGAAGCACTGGCTAGAAGACCTGCAGGACAAAACAAGTGATTGTAGGTAGAGTTCTCCTATCCATTTCCTATTAAAATATTCTGCTGTCCTAATCTTTGTATCTCACCCCCATAAATATGCAGGGATGCAACACGTTAAAGACTAGGGCCCAGCTCTTCAGCTAGTGTAAATCAACATAGCTCCTTTAAAATACTAGAAACCTCTGCTGATTTACACCAGCAGAGGATCTGGCTCTTTCCTACAAAATCTTACAATCTAAATTTAGACAAAATTCAATGAGTGGTAATTGCAAACAGTTGGAGGATGACAAGCATAACAACAATATGATCATGCAGTTGCTTTGGCAAATTAACATGCAGTATGTAAGTTCTGAGAATTGTGTATGTGACTTGTGCTGATTCTTGGAGAGTCTGATAAGGCTTGTGAAAGACGTGGAAAAGAGAAGAAGAGATGAACGTGAAAGAAAGGTGAGAGAGACTACAAAAGAGAAAATAGAATTGAGATTAGGACTGACATTGGAGGAGAGAACAAAATGGAATAAAATAATTAACAAAAGAGACAAAGCTTAAGTTAACATATTGTAGTAACGTACAAATGTTCCTATATGTTATTGTGCTTCCCCGGGAGATGCACAATATCTCTGTACATTTGGGAATGGGATAGGATGGCTATTATAAACATAATATGTTATGTTAATATGAGCTAAGCTACTTTTTCTTTTTCTAGTTAAATCATGGAGAAAAAGAAGAAAGAAAAATCACTTAACATTTACCAAAATGCAGGCACAATACTTCAGTGGAAATAGACTAAGGCCGAATTGGATAATTAGTCTTTTGAACTTTATAACATAGGAAATTATGCACAGATTTCAGCTCAAGCAGCTGGGCGCCATTATGGCAGCTCAGAAGCCTGGTGGCAGCACAATGATCTTTTATATGAAAGGCGACATTTAGGCTATATCTACACTACAAATTACTTCAGTATAATTTATGTCACTCAGGGGTGTGAATGATCCATGCCTGAGTGATGTAAGTTACATCGACCTAAGCGCTGGTGTGGACAATGCTATGTCAGTGGGAGAGCATCGTCCACTGACATAATTACTGCCTCTCACAGGGGCAGAAGTTACTAAGCGGACAGGAGAGCTCCCTCCCAACGGCTTAGAGCATCTTCCCCAGAAGTGCAACAGTGGCACAGCTGCATGCAGCTACACTGTAGACATAGCTGTAGGCCCAAAGGATTGCCATACTGATCCCAAATAATTCTGGGGAGGATGACTCTGGCACCCAAAATATAAAGAACACAACACTGGCTCTCTGATATACTCCTGCCTCTCCCCAACCCTCTGGAAGCCTCTTAATGGATAGATAATAGGGTTGGGTATCTGTGGGTATGGAGGCATAGCTTGGTGGGAAGGACTGGAGGATGGCTGCTCTTCCCAGACACCTTGCAAGAAGCACCTGCTAACTAAGACAAAATATCTACAAAGGAAGACGCTGCATATCTCCATTTATGTGGGGTTTTGAAAATTCAAAATATTGCACTGATGAATTTGGACCGCAGGCAAAGCAGAAATGAGGGACATTAGTGTATACAAACATCATGCCCAGACAACAGAAAAGTTTGGCTGGGGCATTTTAGGAGGAGCTAAAATTTCCTTTTGATGCAAACTAATGATGGTATTTTCCAAATACAGTACATCTTCTTTACAGTGTAATCCTAGTGATACTTAGCATGCTAATTAATGTACCAGAGGAAATGCCATAATTTTGGCCAACCAAATAAAATAACACCACAAAGAGAGAGCACCTGGAAGGCTGAAGATATTGACGCCATTAGCTTTAGTTCCAACTTGCTTTGATAACTATGGGCAGATAGAACACTGAGTCCATATGTTCTGGAAATCAGTGGTTAATAGCTAGTTCCTGACAAGACTTATTCAAGCAGATCTTCGAGTTCTAAGAGCCACAATACCACAGAGGTAAAACTAACTAATGATATTACCACTAAACTCTGTAATACCCTGCTCAGAAATTTGGATGACCACATCATTCCTGAATTTCTGCCATCCTCTCCCTAAAATACGATAATTATAAAAGAGCAACTTGAAGAACAAAAGTACAAAGCATGTGCTAAACACTTGTACTTACAGAATTTTTCAAGTGCTTATATTCTTCTATTTTAAACACAGTCTGGACCAAAAAAAGGACACAAATGTAGTTAAAATTCTAATAATGTTTTATCTCCATCTCTGTCTCTCTAATAGGCTAGGGACTCAGTGATGAAGAGTGAGACCTCATCTTATTCATTTTTGCATTGCCATATGAACAATAATGACTGAGGTAGTCTGTTAGGTATTACCTTCCTATGTTTTTCTGTAACACATGTAGTTTTGCAGCAGATTGTTATCTGAACATTGTCACCAAAATAATATACATGTACTGCAAATGAGAGAAAGATCAGCACACTTTAAAATTACTTTGCTCCTGATTTGTATATTGCAAGATTCAAGAGATAAATATAATTCTGCATCTACTATTTTCTGATATGAAAGGATATATTTGCATCATATGTATGCATAGTGCAAGGTCAGTTCATTTCATGCTTTTTCTTTGCCAAGGAATTGCTGTGAACTGATTAAAATTTTAAACTAAAATTTACCAAGCCAGGAAATGAATAAAAAACTAAACAGAATGTATGGACAGCACAGAAAGAAAAGCAAATAATGAGGGAGTGAGCATAATAACCCAAAGAAAAGCTCTAATCTCTTTCTAAATTAATCATTAAAAAAAGCTGTGCAAACTCCCCAAACCAGACATAATAAGGGGATGGGACCTGATTCAGCTCCTACTTACACCAGTATAATTCCTTTTGCTTTGCTGAAATTACTCTTAATTTACATTGGTGTAATTATGATCAGAATGAATCCCCAGGCCAGAGCTACTACTATCCTGGATGCTTTGTCTCACTCCACTGACAGAACGCAACCACAACCCCATTGTAATTGGCTGGTTAAGGTAAATATGTTGTCATAAACAGATGGTTACGGGTTAATGCCTCTTTTACCTGTAAAGGGTTAAAAAGTTCACCTAGCCTAGCTAACACCTGACCAGAGGAACCAATGGGGGAACAAGATGTTTCAAAAGGAAGGAGGGAAGTTTTTCCTTGTTGAGCCGGAGTGAAAAAGATCAAGGAACCAGCCTCTTATCAGAGTAGTAAGTTTAGAAAGGAATAAATAGGTTTATGTTTATTTCTTTGTAACCTGTCTTATGCAATTAGAGGTAGAATCAAATTGGGTATTTTTTTGTGTAACTAAATTTGTGCCCAGGGGAACATCCTCTGTATTTTGAATCTGTTGTCTGTGAGAGTAGCTGGTATGCTAATCTCTCCCAGAGGGTTTTCTTTTACCTTTCTTTTCTTTAATGAAAAGCCTTTTTCTTAATACCTAATTGATTTTTCCTTGTTTTTAGATCCATAGAGGTTGGATCTGGACTCACCAGGGACTGGTGGGAGAAAGGAGGGGAGATGGTTAATTTCTCCTTGTTTTAAGAGCCAAGGGATTGGATCTGGACTCACCAGGGAATTGGTGAAGGAGTCTCTCAAGGCTACCCAGGGAGGGGAAGGTTTTGGGGGGAAAGGGAGTGATCCAGACACTGAAAATTCTGGATGGTGGCAGTGGTACCAGATCTAAGCTAGTAATTAAGCTTAGAAGTGTCCATGCAGGTCCCCACATCTGTACCCTAAAGTTCAGAGTGGGGAAGGAACCTTGACATATGTATACTAAATAATGATAGAGAAATTAAAAGTGAAAAGCAACTGGAACTTACCATTAGATCTCATCCTAAATGTGTAGCAGGAATCTAAGATGGTCACCAGAGGTGGTTAGGAAAAAAAGTTAGAGAATATTTTAGAAAGTAAAATAAACAAACCACCTAAGTATTTTAAAGTTATATAAGAAGAAGCCTGAAGCACAAGCAGGTATTTGTGGATTCCATTGCTGAGATGCTTAGGGTCATAGCCCTGGTCTAGGTAGGGCCAACCCCAGGGCACAGGGTGCACTCAGCCCAATGTATGAGGCAGCACTGATCCTGATCTGAATTGGAGGTTTCTGAACACCCTTCCAGCTATTACCTCAATCCACCCTGCCATCCCTCAGTGGAGATCCAAAAGGGCCACACAAGACAATAGCAAGCTCCTTGCTTCCTAGTTCCTCCTGCAACTGGCTGGGCTACTCTGCTCTTCATTCCCCTGCCCATCATATAAAAAGAGCAATACCTCCAACTCCTCTTCACTGGCTCCCCTGTCCCTCCTCCTCTACATGCCCCCTGACTTCAGTAGAAGTTGGATAAACCCCTTAGTCAAGGAGAATCAGCTGTCATCTCTAAGGAGAGATTTGATCTGGGAAAGGTTTTGTCCCTGTATGCTAGTCTAGTGCCTTAACCACAAGTATAAAAAGTTCCTCTTACTCCTCTTCCTAGCTGAATTGCCAGAACTCTCAAAGACTTTTATTGGTCATTTTTTCCCTAAAGCGTTATTTCACAAAATGGTGTATATGGAGGAGGGGAGAAAATCACACATTTGTTAAGGCCAACTCCTTATGGAAATATAGTGATAATTTTCTGATCTGCCAACACCTGGAAGAATTTCATGTTCAAATCAAGTTGTGGACAGAAATAGATAATAGATAGTTTAATTCCTATATAATTCTAACCAAGACTTGTATTTGTTTCTTATAATTTTGGAGGACACTCAGAGCAGAACTGTTACACAGTCAGCAATTTCATTCTGGTTAGAAACTGTACCTTGTAATTACACAATTCATTCTGTGTACATCCTGACTTGAATGTAAATAGTCTAGGAATTTATCTGGTTACAATCATCAAAACAAATTAAGTTAAGTGTGGTTATAAAAATCAGAGAAGTGCCCTCACAGAGGTAATACCTGCGTTTCACAGGTGCAGCTATAGCCATAAAATCTGTACACCCATGTTGCAATATCCGTTCTTGAAAGCAACCACTTCAGAGATGTTACCAAGAAACCAATCATTTTTTGACTAACACAGTATTTCTGGAAGTAATGCATTTTTGAGTGCATGTTTTAGCAATAGAGTAAAACATAGAATGGTCCTTCCAGTGGGAATGTGGTAGCTTAAGTACATTAGAAAAATGTGTAATGAAATGTGTTAGTCAAATATATATACTAAAATATTAGACAAATTAATACTATAGGAAAATATGAAGGAATGTTTGTTTTTGTATGCATGTCTGCACAGAGAGAGCCCTTTACTTAAGACTTTCCCCTGCCTCCTACAGAAGTTGGTTGTCAACTACTTCCACTGCAGCATCTTCCTTTCCTGGGGCCTCATGGAGGACTCTGAGATCTGGATATGCATGCAAAAAATATGAGGATTGTGTGGGTCAGAGGGAGTGGGCAAGTCTTGTTGGAGAGGGACTCTGTTAAATCCTAGCAGCTCAGTGCACATTACCTGAACAAAACTCAAAACCACACAACTTCCTAGGGCTTCAGTCCTGCAAACACTTATCTCATGTCTCCATTAGAATCGCTTTACTGGTATAGGAACACCAGCATAGCACAGCAGCAAAATACTCCTGCGGGGATGCAGCTCTACTAGCAAAGATGCATTTTGTGGCAGTATAGTGAAAACACCCACCCAAAGGAAACAAGCGCGATATTGGTTGAAAAAGCTGCTTTGTCAGTATAACTGCATCTACACTATGGGCTTCTGCCATCACAGCTATGTCTGACAGGGATCACACCTCTGACAGACATCGCTATGCAGGCAGAAAGCTATAATGTAGACCTGGTCTTACACACAAACTTAACTCACAGCACATGAATAGTTAAGCATGTGTATAAACATTAACAGGCTTGGGGACTGAATATATATTACCTTTTCCTCAGAGTCTCTTCATCACTTGGGAAATCATCTCTTAAGGAGGTTGCTAGGGTATCTGTGGCTAGGGGAAGCTCTGGTAGCATGGCTGTGCTGGAGCCATAATGCCAGCAAACAGGGAAGGGGGTGCTCTGAGGACCCCATAGATAGTGTGGAGACAGTATTCATTTGGTTTAGGTGGTGGAAATATAGCTCATACTTGCAGGAAATAGAAACAAATTAAACTTCTCATGGAATGATTTGAGGGAATATCTGTGAAGAGGTTCTTTGAGTTTTCCTCACCCCAGGGCTCCTCAGCACAGATGTTGCATGGGAGGAGGCTATCTACACATGATTGGGCTATTTTCTGCCTGATTTATATGAAGGGTTTCTTTTTGTACTTCAGCAATGTAAATATAAAAGATTGAACATCTTCTCTTTTCTTGCTACTTGACATCTGCAATATAAACTGGGTATTCCTGGGCATAGGGGCAGGGGCATGGCAAGTTTTAGGCCGATTCCCCAGAATCGGGCCCTGCGCCTAAAAGGGCCCTGCGCCCGCGCCTAAGAGGGCCCCGCGCCTTAGTCACCTTTTTAATTTTGAAAAAATTTTTTACTCACCCAGAAGTGGTCCGGGTCTTCAGTGGCATTTCAGTGGCGGGGGGGTCTGCAGAAGACCTGGAACAGGTAAGGACCCCTGCCGCCAAAGTGCCACGAAGACCCGGACCACCACCAGGTATTCAAATCGGACCCCGCGGTTCCTAAAGCTGGCCCTGCATAGGAGCTGGGGAGGACGAATTAATTTCAAGTCATGTTGAGCATTCATGGTATTGTCAGAGGGCTACTTTTCAGCATACCAGTGGGAGTTCATGTAATTACTGCTGAAAAGGGAAGGGCCCACTCAGGGTGGGTTTCAATGAGCATGAAATTATGAGTATACAATGCTGAAGAGAAACCAGTCAACTCAGTAACCACATTTCCCTCTGAAAATGTACTTACTCTTATTACAGTGATGATAAAATTAATGAGAATAGAGAAAAATCTCTTTTTTTAAAACTGATTTGTTTTGTGTATTTGACAACACTTTGTACACATGTTTAAGTGCTTTCCCAAGTCAGGACACTGTGTGTATACGGTAATGAGTTTTAGAGGGAATCTACAAACATGTTGCACATATCCAAAAAAAGTTCTACAGGTCTGAAATACTGCAAGCTCCTCATACCTACTACTATGCAGAAACCAGAATTGCCATCACCTTTTCAATTATTTTTTTCATTCCAAATTGGAATACAAAGTCAAAAATGCAAAATTTTTCAGCAGAATGGAACTTTAAAAAAAAATTCCTTTTTGCTAGAACCAAAAAGGAATTAAAAAATTCCAGGCAGGGAGTTGGCCAAGTGGCAAGCCAGCAAGCCAGCCAGGCTGGGCAATCTGAGGAGCTGGCCCAAGGAACTGGGTAGCTGAGGAACCAGCTAGCCAGAGAGCCAGCCAGCTGAGAAACCAGACTCCCATCAGGCAACCAGAAAGTCAGACAGCAAAGAGAGCCCAAGAAGCAACTAGCCAGGAAGATAGCCATCTGGGTAGCCAGTCAGCCCACCAGGCAGGTTGACTCGAGTAAAAATGTTCAGAGTATTATATTTTGTCTGTGCTTAAATTTTTGTAAACTAAACACATTCTATTTTGCTCAGTATATAATTTTCAATAATCCAATTTTGTTATTTCAAAACCAGTGCTTTCAGACTTGTCACAAATGAAGGAGAAATGTGATCTGCACTGTGCTTGATTTTTTTTTAAATTAGGTTTATTATTTAAATTTCTCCTAACATTCAAAGCAACAAATTTCTTTACATAAAGTAGCTTATTATATTGACTAGACCAGACAGAACATTAATGTGATGTAAAAGTGAAGTGGAAGGAAGGAACTGATATTCCTCCCTGATTAAGCTACAGCGAGTCCATTTAAAACTGGGGAATGTTTTATTTATTTATTTAAAAAATATTGCTCTTATAGCACAGAGTTTTGGCCACCATTAAAAGCCAAGTTAGGACAATAGAATTGTGTTTTGTGATGGTGGTTCAGGGTGAAATCTAGACCAGTGACGGGTTCTGTCACCATTTGTCCTGCAACCCTGGGTGCTTTATGTTTTCCTGCTGCAGCTCTCAGCCTGAGATGCTCACAACCAGGCTACCAGCCTGCAGGTCACACCCTGAAGTGTCCGTGGGTTAGACAGCCCATAGTCTCAATTCAGCTTCCACCAGCCTTGACTACAACCAGCAAGGTGACCCCATCACACTCCCAGTCTAAAATTCTCCCAAAATCATATGCTCTGTAATGTCCAGCCCTCTCCTGATCAGTTCAGAGAAATAAAAATGTCCATTTGTTTCTCTAAAGCAGGGATGGGGAACCTACGACATGTTGCTTAATTTCATCTGGCCCATGGAGCGGGGTCAGGGGCACGCCCCAGTTCGCCTGCCTGGCACTCCAGCCAGGGAGCAGGCAGAGTGGGGCAATCCCCTGTGCCATGACCCCATTCCCCAGAAACAGCACTGGGCAGGGGGTTGGAGCAGGCTGGGGGTCCTAGGCACCATCTGCCACTGAAAGGAGGATGGATGAGTGAGCGGCCCAGCAGCAGCAGAGGAATGCTCAGAAAAGGTATGCCTGCCACTTGGAGAGCCAGGCCCGGCATGGGCTGGGGGGATGGGAGCTGTTGCCGCAGAAAAGTGGCTTCTTCTCTGGGAGCTCGGTTCCTGCCTGGGGCTCCAGGGGACCTCTGGCCAGACTGTCTATCTCCTCCTGCAAGGCTGGCTGGAGGAGGTGGAGGAAGGCAGCCCCAATCCCTCTTGCCCTCCATCTCCTCCACTCCCGTGTTCATTGCCCACCCACCCGAAGTCGGGGTCCACCCAAGTGGGGCTATTGCCACTGGGCCACCCAACCCAGGGAGGGAGAGAGGATAGCCCTCTAGGTCCAGTTCTGGGGAGATTCCCCCCACCCTCCCTGGGGATCCTGCCTCGGCTCTGGTTTATAGTAAAAATGAAATTAAGTTATTAAGAATTGGACACGGGTTAAGTGATGCCAAGTAAAAAAGAATAAAGTTTAGAAAGGGTTACAAGCAAATAAAAGTGAAAATATGCATCTAAAGTTTAAAACTTAACCTAGCAAGGTACGATCTTTGTCTAAGCAGGTTTCTTACCTATATTCAGTTTCCAGAGACTTCAGCCCCCTCTTAATTGAAGGACCTATCCTTTTCAGCTTGCAAGAGCTCTGTTCCTTTTGTTTCTGTCTAGTGATGGATGCCAAAGATGGCTTCTCCCCTTGCTTATATCTTCTGAAGTTCAATAACTTTCTTTCAAGAGGCAGGATGACCTCATGCTGCTTTCCCCTTCCTGTGGGCTTCCCATCTCTCTGTATGTAAATGGGGCTTCCACTCTTCTGATTTCACCATGCTTAATTTACAACTGCAGCTATTTACTTGTCTCCTTCTCTCCTGTCTGGGAGGGAACCTGTTTCTTTCTGTTTGGCTACAGACTTTAAAACCCAAGTTTCCTCATATAGTGCTAATACATAAATTTCCCAATACTAATCACCAGTGTGTCATTAGCTTTTAGAAAAGACCTCTAACACAGTAATATGATATGCAATAGGCAGTTGCTTACAACTTGAGGTTCAGACCCCCTGTCTTTATAGATCAGTAAACCTTTGAAATTGATTCTTCTGAAGATGACCTTTCAAAATAAAGTTTATGCAAGCTGCCAGAGTCTGGTAGTGAAGGAAGCACCAGGCTCTTTCTTCCACCACTTGTTAGCTTAAATGCAAACTGTTCTGTTTCCTGCTATCTCCTCCCCCTGCTGTCTTGATAGTCCTGTTTATTGCTTACATCCAAATATGGGCCTTCATTGTCTTTGCATGAAGATCAGACTGGTCAGAGAATCAAATACAATCAAATACTTTTTCCAAGGCAGACTGACCTTCTAACCAACTCCTCCTGACATGCCTGGTTTAAACTCATTTTAGTCATAATTGTAGCATATATCCATAACTTTTAATGCCCACTGCATACAAACATCACACAGTGAGCTATTAGTTTTCAAAGGATAGCTCATAAGGAGTATTTTGTACAAAAGTTATTACAATAATATTAAATATTCATAACCAGGGACCAAAACCTGCAGTTCTTACTGAGTCAAAATACTCATACACCCTGAAGTACCTTACCATGTAAATGAACATATTAACGTTAATGGAACCAACCCTGAAGTTAGATAATATTCATTGAATGAGTAAGGATATCACAGGATTTGGCTTGACTGGATTTGGATTTCACTGTATTTCTTTAAACTCTATCGTATCCAAACTATGCAAAGAAAGAAAAAATGAACTTCCTAAAATGGAAAGAAAATATTTTTAGTTTCTTACCAAAAATGTTTTGAATATTACACATACAGAGAGCTGATAAAAGATTCACAATCTTCTCCTTAAAGAAAATGATTATTTCTTGGACATTTAAAAACAAAACACCAAATATAGGTTTAATTCCCATGGCAACAAATACTAATTCCAGCACAGCAGAAAGTCACAGAATCAGGCTGAGCTTTCTTTAAGTAGAAGTAATTTTTAAAATTCCACACTCATTTTATAAGTTTTAATGCTTCAGTCTCCTTGGAATGTAGCACATACCTTTTTGGAGTCAGAATGGAGTGTTCGCATAACCCATTTGTAGCTGATAAAACCAGAAGTGTACAGACTACTCAGCCAGGGATTTGTGAAGAGTCAGTGAAGTAGCTCACGAGACAAGTTCAGGAGTGGCCTCAGACCTCTCATTCTACAGTCCAGTGGTGCTGAGGCCAAATGCACTTAGGATCCAAAGAAGGAAGCAATTTCCTCTGACTCATCATAGCGTAGGACTGACATTTCACTCCGAAGTTGCTAGCGCCATTATTGTAGCAAGCTCTAAAGGAAAGTGGATTGGTATGAAGGCAATAAGTCCCAGAATGAAAGAGTAGGAATTTTCTGAACCCCATTTGGTCAGTAAGTGACAGACCTCCTCTTGGATGTCAACCCAAACTAAATATTTACATGTTTAGTAGTACAGCAATTGCCACACTGGATGAAACTATCCTGTCTCTGACGCTTCACTGGAAGATGCAATAACTTTGTAGTAGACAGAGATTTGATAAACTGCCTGTAGGGAAAGGTTCTTCTTAACCTTATTACTGTCCTGAAGCATGAGGGTTTAGATCCCTTTGAAAAACACTTGGTGATTAGATTCTTATTTTAATCTTTACTATAACTGTTCCCATCATCTGTAAATAGTCTGAAAAACAAACTTGCTGCAATATCATTTTTCTTTCAGACCCTGAAACCCTGTGTCACTCCATTTAGCCACACTTCTTTTCCCCTCAGCTTCCAATAGCCTAGTCAGCTACTAGCCTTCTTTATCTCACAATTATAGATCAAAGATAAGTCAGCTAGTCTGGTACAGTGCTCAGACAGAATGGAGCCTAGCTGGGAATGTTTAGCTCCTATTTTAAATATGAATGCCTATATTTGATTAGCTAATCAACAGCTTCATCATCCATTAATTTGTCAGATTATTTTACCATTCCTAATTCAATACCAATCCTGGCGAGTGTATGAGTGCAGTTTTGTTGTACAGATTTGTTCCAGTCTCAGATAAATGTGACTATCATTGTCCTTGTTCCTTTTTTCTATCACCTTTGATCTGCTTTGTCTTTGTGGGTTCAGTCCTGCAATGTGCTGAGCACAGTGGCTCCAATCCAACAGAGCACTTAATTCTCCATCCAAAACTTTCTATGTAGTAACTGCTATTGTTCTCATTTAGAACATGCTTTTGTTTTCATGGTTATTCTCCTAATAGATTTCTTAAGGGCTAATGATAGCTAACAAAAGTTCAGCCTTATCTGGAGTACATAACATTTACATTAATGTTTAATGAAATTACATATGTTGAATGTGTAACAATATAAATTGGAATAACTTACGCTGCGCCATAATCTCATTTATTAAGGCAAAGTGAATCCTCAACAACCTACTAATAATTAGTCCTAGAAAGCCTTTCAAGGATAAACATAATTTTTAAAGCAATTTTCTGCAAGACAGAATAAATTGATTGTTAGAAAGTAAAGGTATCAAATACTGCAAAAATGACTTGGCATAATTCAAATGCAAATGTTAATGTAACTATGCATTTTTATTGGTATTAATAATAATTCTTATGACAATTTCTATATTCAGAGGCAAACCTCATATCTGTTTTTTAAAGAATTCATTTGTCTGTAACATTGGATCACATAGCATAGATAAAACATTTACAAACATTTATAAATAAATTAACTGTCTTGACACATGCAGTACTGTATTACGCACTCCTAAAATACACTTCTGCCTCGATATAATGCTGTCCTCGGGAGCCAAAAAATCTTACCGTGTTATAGGTAAAATCGCGTTATATCGAACTTGATTTGATCTGCTGGAGCGCGAAGCCCTGCCCCCCTGAAGCGCTGCTTTACTGTGCTCTATCCAAATTTGTGTTATATCAGGTGGCGTTATAACGGGGTAGAAGTGTATTCAGAAGTGTGGCATGGGCAGCAAATATATTCATAACACTGCAAAAAACTCAGTCCTTAACTGAACTAACACTTGGGTGAAGTGTGTGGCATTTGCACTTTTCTCTCAGTATTAGCACTGTGAAATTTTAAAGAATTGTCTTTGCAAGGCTATCTAATATATAAGACACCACTGAAAAAATGCAGTTCTTTGAAGGCCCAGTACAGTAACTCCTCACTTAATGTCCTCTCGCTTAATGTTGTTTAGATTCTATGTCCCTGCTCAATTACAGAACATGCTCCATTTAAAGTTGTGCAATGCTTCACTATAATGTTGTTTGGCTGCCTGCTTTGTCCACAGCTGGCAGCCCCCTCATCAGCTCCTCTACGCCCCACCCCCACAGCACCTCCCACCCACCGGCAGACCCCGCAGATCAGCACCTTCCCTCTCCCCCTCCCACCTCCTGCCCGCAGCAATCAGCTGGCTTTCTCCCCCTCCCTCCCCTGCCTCCTAAAAGCCACAAACCAACTGATTACCCCACGCAGGAGGCAGAGGAGGGAGGGGGAAGCCTGCGCGCCAAGTTCTCGCTCCTCCCTCCTGTCCCTTAAACGTCGAAAGCCAGCTGATTGCTGTGGGCGGGAGAGAGGGAGGAGGAGCAAGGACACGGTGCACCTCTCCGCTCCCTCCCCTGCCTTCTGCCCACAGCAATCAGCTGGCTTGCGACATTCAGGGGGCAGGAGGGAGGGGGAGTCTGTGCGCCGTGTCCTCGCTCCTCCCCCCCTCCCTCCTGCCTCCTGAACAGAGGCAGGAGAGGGATGTGGGAGGAGCGAGGATGCAGCGTGCGGCATAAAGGGCGTGGGGAAGAAGAGGTGAGTTAAGGGTAGGGGCTTGGGGGAAGGGGGAGCTGTGGGCAGCCCGAGGGTTGAGCCCCTCACCCCTGGTACTTGCAGAGTAGGGGAAACTGCTGCTGCACAACGTGCTTCTCCTAGCCTACAGCACCTTCTGCCTCCTTGCCTGCCTCCTTATCTCCAGTGCCAGTGGGCTGTGCATGTGTGTGGTAAGGCAGGGACACCTCCAACTATCGTACTGTACTGTACTGTGTGGCAAAAAAAAATTTCCCTGGAACCTAACCCCCTCCATTTACATTCATTCTTATGGGGAAATTGAATTCGCTTAACATAGTTTCATTTAAAGTCGCATTTTTCAGAAACATAACTACAACGTTAAGTGAGGAGTTACTATACCAG
Organism: Gopherus evgoodei; assembly: GCF_007399415.2. NCBI lineage: Eukaryota > Metazoa > Chordata > Testudines > Testudinidae > Gopherus > Gopherus evgoodei. Next base: position 48,158,019 of record NC_044328.1, read on the forward strand.
TTCCAGTGAAGTTAATGGCAAAACTTCCATAGACTACAATGTGATGAGGATTCAGCTCTTTAAAATGAATAATTTGTGTGAATGTTTTTTGTAGCAGATTCCAATTAGTTGTCCACCAAGAAAATAACAATAAGACTTAGGGAATCAAAGGCTCCTTCTACAAATAATTAAGGCCTGGACCATTTACTCCTAGATTTGTGCAGGGAGGGGACTTTCCAAATGCAGAATTAGGATCATCTATCTTAATGGCACTGTGTTCCCACCCACCCTCCTCCAGATCTCTTGGAGGCTGTCCACAGACCTTGGGTGTTCCCTGGGGAAAGGGATGGAGAATGGCATGGGCTGGGGAGGAGCGTGCAGGCTGGGGTGGGGGCAGAAGAAATGTATATTGTACCATCATATAGTTTGGGCTACGTTCTCTCTTACACACAGCCTGCCTTTGGGCTGCTGGACCATACCTGGCTTCAGTAGTGAATAGAGGGTGGGGAGCACTGGGAACCAGAGCCACATACAGAAAGGCAGAGAAATCCCTGAGGATGCACAAGACCAGTGGTTCTCAAACTGTGGGTCGGGACCCCAAAGTGGGTCACAACCCCATTTTAATGGGGTCATCAGAGACAGCGTTAGGCTTGCTGGAGCCTGGGGCTGAAGCCAAAGTCCTGGGGCCAAAGCCTGAACCCTACCACCTGGAGTCAAAGCTGAAGCCCTTGGACTTGTGGCTCCCCACCCAGGGCGGTGGGGTTTGGGCTTTGGTTTTGGTCTTCCCAGCCAGGGCAGTGGGGCTCGGGCGGGCTCAGGCTTCGGTCCCCCCTCCTGGGGTTAGGTAGTAATTTTTATTGTCAGAAGGGGAATGCAGTGCAATAAAGTTTGAGAACCACTGCACTAGAATTGACAGCAGGCCCCACTGCTCTTTCAATAGGGGAATGCAAACTCCATGCCTGGATGGAACAACATTGGGGATCTCCACAGGAAAACCTTGATGGGGAATTTCTCCCCTAAACAGCTACCTCCCATGAGTTTTACCACAGAAAGGAATGATCTAGTCCTAACAAATATTCCACCCACAGGAATAATCCACGAGAGAGCCAAGAATCAGAAGTTCAGCTTGAGGTATTTCCTTCAAAGTATCTTGTTGGCAGAGGGCTCATCAGTCCTTGCTTTGACAAGCCTCCTGCCTAGGGAAGAGGACCGCATACCAGCAATTTGTTCAATAAGAGAAAGCTACTCACTTTGCAGTAACTGAAGTTCTTCGAGATGTGTGTCCCTGTGGGTGCTCCACTGTAGGTGATGGTGCGTCCTGGTGCCGCTGATTGGAGATTTTCAGTAGCAGTACCTGGTTGGGACGCACGCACTCAGTTGGTATCTCCCGTCTCATTGGAATCTTCCTGAGTGCATGCGTCCCACACTCTCCTCAGTTCCCTCTCTACCGTGGAGAAATCATACTAATACTCCAAAGTAGAGGGGAGCAGGGCGCGGAGTGGAGCACCCACAGGGACACACATCTTGAAGAACTTCAGTTACTGCAAAGTGAGTAACTTTCTCTTTTTCTTTGAGTGCTGTCCCTGTGGGTGCTCCACTGTAGGTGAATGTGAAGCAGTACCCACTATGGTTGGTGGGATTTTGGAGTTGTGTGAGGAACAAAGGTAGAAATTACCGTATGGCCGATTATGGTGTCTGCCGTGGTATCCCATGCGATAGCATAATGTTTGGCAAACGTGTGGTCAAATGTCCACATGGCTGCTTTGCATAGTAAAATGAGTCTAACACCCTCTGGTGGTTGAACATTCTGGGTCTGATAGTAGGATCTGATGCAGGTGGAGATCCACGTGGAAAGTCTTTACTTAGAGATAGTGTCACCCTTTGCTCTCTTGGTAGTAGAAACAAAAGCCTAGGGGGATTCACGAAATGGTTTAGTTCTGTCAAGATAGAATGCATGAGCCTGTCGGACATCGAGGGTATGTGATGCAGCTTCCTCTGGAGTCATGTCAGGGTTGGGATGGAATACACGTAAGTGTATTGACTGGTTAAGATGGAAGGTAGACATCACCTTGGGGAAGAATTTGGGGCAGATTTGTATTGTAAGCTTGTGTTTAGAGAAAATGGTGTAGGGAGGGTAGGCCATCAGGGCGCTTATTTCACCAACCCTTCTTGTTGACGTTATGGCAACAAGAAAGCCACTTTCCTGGACATGTGGAGCAGGGATGAAGTGGCCAGGGGCTCGAAAAGAAGTTTCATAAGAGCGCAGAGAATTAGGTTGAGACTCCAGGAGGCTACTAGTGAATGAATCTCAGGGTAGAGATTTTGCAGGCCCGTGAGGAAGCGTTTCATGGTGGGGCTTGTGAAAGTGAATAACCGTCCAGAGTGGAAGGTGGTAAGGGCCGTGAGGCATATTGTGATAAAACTGAGTGAAAACTGTCCTGTTTTAGTCTGAATAGATGATCTAAGATGTCAGGGAGGGTTACAGTCTGGGGTATTAAGCATTTGTGGGAGCACCAGATGGAGAAGCATTTCCACTTTTGCAGGTAAGTCTTAGGAGTGGAGTCCTTTCTACTGTGCAGGAGGACGTGTCGGACCTGTTCTGAGCAGGCTAACTCGTGGGATTGAAACCTTGTGTCATAAACAAATAGTTAAGTGTTAATGTCTCTTTTACCTGTAAAGGGTTAAGAAGCTCAGTAAACCTGGCTGACATCTGACCAGAGAACCAATAGGGGGACAAGATACTTTCAGATCTTGGTGGAGGGAAGTCTTTGTTTATGCTTTTTGTTTTGGTTGTTGTTCGCTCTTTGGACTAAGAGGGACCAGACGTACGTCCAGCCTCTCCAAATCTTTCTGAATCAGTCTTTCATGTTTCAAAATTGTAAGTAATAACCAGGCAAGGCGGATTAGTCTTATATTTGTTTTCTCAACTTGTGAATATTTCTTTTTGCTGGAAGGATTTTTACCTCTGTTTGCTGTAACTTTGAATCTAAGGCTGGGGGAGGGGGGTCCCTCTGGTCTATATGAATCTGAGTACCCTGTAAAGCATTTTCCATCCTGATTTTACAGAGATAATTTTAACTTTTTTCTTTCTTTAATTAAAAGCTTTCTTTTTAAGAATCTGATTGATTTTCCTTGTTTTAAGATCCAAGGAGATTGAATCTGAACTCACCAGGGATTGATGGGCGGAAAGGAGGGGTAATGGTTGATTCCTCCTTGTTTTAAAATCCAAATACTGTCTAGACCATCCCTAATACACATTTAAGAGTAGGTTAGATAAATGTCTATTAGGGATGGTCTAGACAGTATTTGGTCCTGCCATGAGGGCAGGGGACTGGACTCGATGACCTCTCGAGGTCCCTTCCAGTCCTAGAGTCTATGAGTCTATGAGTCTATGAGTTTAAATCTGTGTTCACCAGGGAATTGGTGAAGCCTCTCAAGGCAACCCAGGGAGGGGAAAGTCTGGGGAGGGGACAGGGAGTATGCCAGACATTGAATTTCTGGCTGGTGGCAGCGTACCAGATCTAAGCTAGTAATTAAGCTTAGAAGTGTTCATGCAGGTCCCCCACATTTGCACTCTAAAGTTCAAAATGGGGAAAGAAATCTTGACACCTTGAAAGAACAACACCGTCAGATGGAGTTTCTAGAGCTGCGGATGAAGAAGCTGACCACAGTTCTGGGAGAAGAGATGTGGTCTGTTAAGGAGAGTATGGGGAGGACGGATGGACATGCATAGCAGGTAAGGTACCATGTCTGGTTGGACCAAGCTGGGACAATAAGTATGAACCGGGCCTTGTCCTCTGTGATATTGTGTAGAATCCTGTGTATGAGTGGAATCAGTGGAAAAGCGTACATGAGGGAGTTTTTCCAAGGAATGAGGTGTGTTTCCGAGTCCTGCTCTGGAGCAAAATAGATGCCATTTGCAGTTTTGAGGAGTGGCAAACAGGTTTATCGACGGAGTGCCCCAGTGGGAGGACAGCTTTTGGGATATTGAAGGATGTAATTCTCATTCGTGTTTCTCGGAGAAGTGTCTGCTGAGTGTGTCAGCAGTAATGTTGTGACATGTGGGCAGGTAGGATGCGGTGACTTTTATGTGATGATGTATGCACCAATTCCATAGTTTAATGGCCGTTGTGCATAGGGAGTGAGATTGTGCTCCTCCCTGCCTGACAGCTCAGAGTTCTAGGAGATTGATGTGCAGACGCGTCTCTGATAGGGACCAGCGGCCCCATGCATTATGGTTGCCTACGTGCGCTCCGCAATCTATCTGGGAAGTGAACATGGTTAGCATGAGTACTGGGGAGTGGGGATGGAAGGGAATGTCTGTGCATAGGTTCTCTGATTTTGTCTACCAATGTAGGGAGGCCAATATGTTCAGTGGCGGAGTCAGCATTATGCAGAAACTACGTCTGCTGGGTTGAATGAATGTATATATGGAAATAGGCATCTTGTAGGGTGAGGGCTGTGAACCAGTCCCCTTGTGCAGTGTGGGTATTATTGTGCCCAATGTGACCATCTTGAATTTTTGTACCTGTACAAACTTGTTCAGTTGGCATAGATCCAATGGAGGTCTCCACCCCCCGCCTTTCTTTGGGAGTAGAATCCTTTTCGCCGATGTTGTTTCAGCACATGTTTGACACATTTAGGTGGAGAAGATGAGCCACCTCCATGCAGAGAAGGTGCCCATGAGAGGGGTCCCTGAGAGGGACAGGGAAGGAGAAAGAGTGGGTGAAGAAAATAGGAAAGGGATGGAGTAACCTTACTGAGCTATTCCCAGGACCCAGCAGTCCTGTGTGATCTGTTGCCAGACATGGTGGAAAGTCTGGAGGCAGTAGCCAAATGGGTAAATAGGCGGCAGAGTCAAAGGGTGGTTGCATATACCCCCGACCAGCACTTCAAAATTGTTTGTTACCCAATGGTGGGAAGTAGTTGGTTGTGCCTGGGTTTGCCTGCATCTAGGAGGTCCTGTTGCTGTTTTTCCCAGTGTCATGCGGTCTGGACTGCGGTCAGTGATATTGTTGTGCACTGGGTGTTTGGTAAGGTTGATACCTTTGTCTCCTGGGGAGGGATGGGTAAGTGCCCAATGTGCACAAAGTGGCTCTAGAGTCTTTCATAGTGTGAAAGATTTCATATTTGGTTGGTTGGTTGGTTGGTTGGTTGGTTGGTTGGTTGGTTGGTTGGAAAAGAGGTTATCTTTGTCAAAGGGAGACTCTCCACTTTGGACGGCAAATCTTTGCGGATACTGGATGCCGAGAGCCAAGAAGACCAGCACATCACCACTGTAGTGGTGCGGGCTGCTGGATCAGGCACGTCCAGGGATGCTTGTAGTACCATGCTAGACACCAATTGACCTTCAACGAGGACTAACTGGAAGTCCAGTCTCCTGTCCTCCGGTATATGGGAGGAAAATCAAAGAGCTTGTTGTAGTTGTCATAGTCATAGTTTGCAAGGAGGGTAGAATAAATTTTCAATTCTAAATTGCAAAGTAGAAGAGTATAAACCTTGCGGTCCAGGAGTTTCAAGATGTTTGAGGTCCTTGTCCCGCAGAGTGGGCCAGTAGTGTGGCTGCTTTGTTCTGTGTGTCGCTGCATCAACCACAATAGAATTGGGTTGTGGGTGGGAAAATAAGAAATCAATGTCCCTTGCAGGCATGCAGTATTTATGTTGAGCTTTCTTGCATGTTGGTGAATGGAGGCGGGGTCTGCGAGACAGTACCAGTTGGTTCTAGGAGAGCTTTCTCTATGGGTAGTGCTATCCTTAAAGGTGCACAGGGTTGGAGGATTTTGAGAAGCCTATGTTGTGTCTGCTAGACTTCCTCCACAGGGATGTCCTGAGTTCATGGAATTGCATAAAGTCGTTCACGTTTTGTGGAGGTGGAGGCATAAGGGTGACTTCTACGGCTGATGGTGAGGCAGAAGCCAGGAAAACAGGGAAGGGATTATAGCCCATGTCTTCAGGAGCAGGTTCAGGAGCTCTAGATGTTGATAGAACTGGGGATATAGGCATAGGATGAGCTTGCAGTCTGGTAGAAGGAGCGCAAGGAGAACAGTGGCAGGAGCCAATCATGGGTACCACTGAGGCCAGGGCATCGGGTAGGAAAAAAATGGGTCCCAGCCACTGGGGGACAGAGCAGGGAAACTGAGGCTGATTCTTATGATGCCCCATGTCTTGGGGTACGTATGGCTCCTGTGGGGTGGGGGGAAGGACTCAGGCAGGGAGAACTCTGCCTGCTGTGTGCCATTCTATCAGTGAAAGTATCGAGGTCAGGTGGGAAGAGCTGCTGTTCAAACAATGCATGCTCCCTGTCCCAGAGCAGAAAGTCAGGCATAGGGGCCACAGAGATAGCCTGCTGATACAGGAATTGTTGCTGTTCCCTAGGCTGGTGTGCTGCAGAGCATGAAGTCTGAGTGGCAGCCTGGAGTGATTTTAGTTTCACTTTGCAGGAGCCGAGAGCTGTTTGTGAGAGCCCTGCAGGGGGTCTGAATCTGCTGGGGGTAGCAGGCAGGCTTGGTGCCTGGGGTGGAACTCCTTGTTGGCAGCGAGTCCATTGTCGGTGCCAGGGAAACCAGTGCTGAAGAGAGCTTCCCGCTGCGGGAAGTCGGATATCTGCTTTAGAACCCCATGAGAGTTGCTTGTAAAGCGCAGGGGCTGTCAGTTACCTGCTCTCGGCGCAGACAGCATCAAGCGTAAAGGCCCTGCAGGAGATCATTTACCCTCTTGAGTGTCTCTGAGAGGAGACATTAGGGCTTCCTGCCTCTTCACGTGAGAGGATGAAGCCGGGCTCCCGGTCGATACTGACCTGTCAAGGGAGCGGATTTACTGCCCTGCTCCATAGGCAGCTGCAGTGCTTCTTGCCTCTGCTCCAGAGAGGGTGAAGCTCTGCTCCGAGTCAGTTCTGCCTTGGCAGGTGAGCGTGAGGGAGAGGGTTTACTTCCCTGCTCCATAGGCAGCTGCAGAGCTTCTTGCCTCTGCTCCAGAGAGGGTGAAGCCATGCTCCCGGTCGTTCGGCCTAGCCGGGGAGAGTGAGGGAGAGGGTTTGCCATTACCTGTCTCCAGAGGCAGCTGCAGGGATTTCTGCATGAGAAGCAGTTTCAGCTGCAGGTTCCTGTCAGGATAAGCCCTGGTTTTGAGGCTCGTGCAGTGGACACACTTGGCAGGGACGTGTGTCTCACCAAGGCACTTCACACAGTGCGAGTGCCCATCAGACATTGGCATAAAGTCCTGACAAGAAGCACATTCCTTGAATCCTGAAGCCCCTGGCATTATTGCACTAGTAATGCCAGGGGAGAGAGTCTCAGTGGGAGACAAACCTGAGGAAAAAAAAAATTTTTTTTAAACTAAGTAACTGTTCTAAAGGAAGGGAAACAACTGGGATATTACTAACTAACTATTTCTATGTAATTGTTTCCTTCAAAATCCAGGGAAGAGGATCAGCACTGCTCTGAGTCCCGTCTTTGGCCGAGGACGGTTGAGAAGGAACTGAGGAGGGTGCGGGATGCACGCACTCTGGAAGATTCCAACGAGAAGGGAAATACCAACTAAGTGCGTGCGTCCCGACCAGGCACTGCTACCGAAAATCTCCGATCAACGGCGCCGGGACGCACCATCACCTACAGTGGAGCATCCATAGGGACAGCACTTGAAGAAGAACTTTGAAAACCAGATTTGAGAAAAAATCAAAGATGGCTAGTACCAATTCACATAAGGTTAAAAGGGCTAAATTCAACAGATAAGCTGCATGCTACAAATAGTTTGCCTGCCGCTATTCATGACACTTGCTCAGCATGGTAAAGCAATTTGAGGCTTTTGGCTGAAAGCTGCTGCGCGTGCAAAGTATGAGAAATAAAAAAAAAAAATACAGTGATCATCCTTAAGAGATTTGCCAAGTGACACAGCTAATTAAATATGTAAACTCAATGTCTGCCCTTGGGCCAGGGATTTCTTATAGTATAGTCTTAAAGAATAACAGGAGCTAATGCAAATACTGAGGCAACCATACATATTTTCCTAGGGCAGTGGCTTTCAATCTTTCCAGACTTCTGTACCCCTTTCAGGAGTCTGATTTGCCTTGCCTACCTCAAGTTTCACCTCACTTAAAAACTCTTTGCTCACAAAATCAGACATAAAAATACAGATGTGTCACAGCACACTATTACTAAAAAAAAACTGCTTACTGTCTCATTTTACAATTATAAAATCAATCAATTGGTATATAAATACTGTACTTACATTTCAGTGTACAGTAGCAGAGCAGTATAAACAAGGCATTGGCTGTATGAAATTTAGTTTGTACTGACTTAACTGGTGCTTTTTATGTAGCCTGTTGTAAAACTAGGCAAATATCTAGATAAGATGATGTACCTCTGTGTATCCCCAGGGGAGCATATACCCTTGGTTGAGAACCACTGACGTAGGGCAAAAATAGCAAGTTTTTAAGAGAAATCTATTCAAGTAGGTTTGTTAAGGTATTTTTTCCACTTTGAACTTTAGCGTTCTAAAAGTGGGGACCTGCATGTACCCTTCTAAGCTTAATTCCTAGCTTAGATCTGATAGCGCAGTCACCAGCCAAAAATATAGTGTTTTGGCACACTTCCTGTTCCCCCAGAATCTTCCCTGGGGAACCCAAGACCCAAACCCCTTGGGTCTTAAAACAAAGAGAAATAAACCATTCCCCCTCCTTTCCCCCTCCCAGACTTTCCCCTCCCTGGGTTACCCTGAGAGATTACACTGATCCAAACCCCTTGGATCTTAAAACAGAGAGGAATTAACCTTCCCCCCCGTCCTTTCCTCCCACCAATCCCTGGTGAGTTCAGACCCAATCCCCTTGGGTCTTAAACAAGGGAAAAAAATCAATCAGGTTCTTAAAAAAGAAAGCTTTTAATTAAAGAAAGAAGAAGTAAAAATTATCTCTGTAAAACCAGAATGGAAAATGTTTACAGGGTCTTCAGCTCATATAGACTAGAGGGACTCTCTCCCCGCTAGCCTAAGATACAAGGTACAGCAAACAGAGGTAAAATCCTTCCAGCAAAATACACGTTCACAAGTTAAGAAAACAAACATAAGACTAATCCGCCTTTTCTAGCTAGTACTTACTATTTTGAACATAAAAAAACTGTTTCAAAAAGATTGGAGAAAGACTTGGTTGCACGTCTGGTCCCTCTTAGCCCCAAGAGCGAACAACGAACAAAACAGCACAAACAAAGACTTCCCTCCACCAAGATTTGAAAGTATCTTGTCCCCCGATTGGTCCTCTGGTCAGGTGTCAGCCAAGTTTACTGAACTTCTTAACCCTTTACAGGTAAAAGAGACATTAACCCTTAACTATCTGTTTGTTATAAACAAACTGTTTGCTTTACGAAAATAGCATGAATCTAACACTTGAAGTTGAAAAAGGAACAGTTCAACCTTCCTTGCCATACAACTCTAACATGTAACAACTGCTCCTCTACGCTGGGTTACTACATATGCTGAATATCAAAAATGGAAAAAGCAATTATAAACCAAGTAGAAGATTTATTTGGACAAAAGTAGTCTCATTTCATACCACAGAAGCTTTCCTTCATGCCTACATATGGCCATGAAGACACCTTCACAAGATGAATATTTCATTCATAACAGAAGGCACAGCAAACTGAGTGTACAAGTGATTGGGGCTCAGGAGTACTGTAATAATAAACATCTGAGAACATTTTCCAGGATTATGTCATAGGTTTGACATTTTCGCTAATTTGTTTGGGCCATCTGTTTTAAAATGATTCTCACAGGTGGTTGACTTATTGAGAAGCACCCCTTCCATTTTGTAAAATGTGTTGCATTTTGAAAGATGTTATCCTAATTATTGTTTTTTAAAATAGGTGACAAGCTGTCCACAAAGGAGAAGGCTGATTATCTTCATTAGCCAGCCACATAACAGTGTCATGAAAAAAAGGGAAGAATTAGCTATAGGTAATACTCAGCTTTCCTTCAAGGTTGTATCGCTGCTTTGCAGGAGATAATCTTACCAACCTCCATTTCCTACCAAAAAATAAAGTACAAACAAATCAATCAGTAACTTGGATGCAAGAGGCGCATTACATTCTGCTCATTTGGGATGCAAGCAAACTAGACATACTCACTGTGGTGGGTCTCAGTTATTTGCAGATGCTAGATTTTTGTTTATGTTAACCTGCTAATTAGTCAACAGGGTGATGTGAGAGCTGAACACAACAATTGTGTGTAGGGAATTAGATTTTTAACACTCATGAACGGTAATAGTACCACATAATCTGCACTCTACAGAGTACTGATGACTGAATCTTTCTGAACATAGCTTCTGGTAAATACATATTAAAATATTTTGAAGGAAAATATTTCAACTAATAATATAGGTACATGAGCTTACAGAATCTGGGTCTGAATCTGTATGACTTCCTTAGGCAACCTCCCATTTATGTCACTGGAGGAGCAAATCCTTAGCTAGTATAAAATATCACGGCTCCACTGAAGATAGTGGAACTATGACAACGTTCATCAGATGAGAATCTACACCTGGGAGTTTTGTCCAGGGGAGATCTGCAGGACTGGATCCTCTGCCGTGATGATTTACATCCAGTTGTGTGAGTGATGCTATTGTTGCTATTGTATAAAGCAAGGAAATGTAATATAGTAGTCAGACCTTCAGAAAATTTTAACTCAAACACTTAAAGATTTCATCTTCAAATGTATTTTTTAAGATGGTTCATGTGGAAAAATCTAGTTACTGCTAGTTTCATTTAATTTATACAAAGATGCAGAATTTCACAATCCATTTCCTCCTTCCTGTCTGCAGATGGATGTAGACAACAGGACCAACAACTTGTTCCAGGTCCGATTATCATTCTTTGAAATATGAAGAAAAAAAATACCAGAAATGCAGACAAAAACACTGAATAAATTTCATCCAAGAATCTGAAAAATAATTTCACTATTTCTCATGATTATTAAATTACAAGCCGCTTGATTGTATACTGACTGAAGATGCATTGTCATGTAAGATGATAGATGAGTGGCACTAGAAAGCATCTAATGTTGTCTAATGTATAGGGACTGAACTTGGAGTTAGAAGACCTGGGTCTATTACCAGCCTTGTTACTCACCTGCTGTGTTACTTTAGATATGTTATTTCTCTACACCTCTTTTCCCGCCTCCTTCCTTTTGTCTGTTATTAATTTATATCTTCATAGGCTTGTAGTCTGTCTGTTCAGACTACAACTTACTATGTGTTTTTAAAGTGCCTAGCACAATGGGATAATTGCATGTCAGTTTGTATCTCTAGGTGTTTCTGTAATACTAGTAATTAATAATAATGTAGATCCCATTCTTTCTGTTTAATGATTGAGAGCCAATCCAGCAACTGACTGTGCAAAAGCAAGGGTCTACCTGTGCAGTGTTTATTCCATGATAAGGGCCTTGTTCTGCAACGTACAAATTGCATGCAGGGAATTTCTTTGACTCTAGCTTTCTGCATGAAGTCAGCAAATGAAAAAAAAATGTTTTTGAAAAAAGTTGATAGCAGGTACTTTTAACCTAGGCTCATACTTATTTCTTTTTTCTCTTTCTGAGGTCATTCAGTGGCAGGCTTATTACATAGGAAGCAATTTCATTCCAGTTGGCAACTGCATGTAGTAATTACATTGCCTTTAAAATTTAACACTCTGGCTGTAAATCTCAGACAAACCTTTATAAGGACACTGTTTTGTTTGTCCCCGCCCTCACCACCACCCCCTTTCTTTTCATCTTCCCTAAGTCCCTCCAAGAAACCTTGAAAATTATTTCAACAATTCCACTCAGTTTGGGTGTATAATTTAGGCAAAAGTTCAAATTAATTCCATGGAAATATTAAAACAACACTGTGCCCATCTGCTTTTCGCATACAACAGTTAAAAATATGCAGTCGCACAACTTGGCTCCAAGTTTAAACATGGCTCAGTAGAGTTTCTGATGATTGTTGTGAAATAAGCCAAACAGAGAAAAGCACAGAATGTCCTTCAGTGGCTTTGATTGTTTATGATGTATTAAATGGAACTATGTACAAGGAAATTGGAGATGAAAAAGACGTAGTTATTATCTCCACCCCCAGGCCAGGACAGTACTCTACCCAGCCTAACCGCAAAAGTCCCAAGTGGTAGTGCTTCCATCACTTCTACCAATTTCCTTAGAAGACTATTCCAACATCTAATAGATCTGACTGTTTGGAATTGTTTTACGATATTCAGGCTAAATTTATACTTTCTTAATTTCAGCCTGTTACTGCTAGCTATGTTGCCATATTGCTCATTCTATATGGCAAAGCAGCATTAACTTCCCCTTCCTGCCTCCAGTTCCCTGAGACAGGAGATGTCAGTGCAGGTGCAGGATGGGGGTAATGGTTTCTAGGGAAACTGCAGCCATGGAGAGGAAGCAACCACTCTGCAAAGGAGTCAATTCTCCATAGGGCTGCAGTTTCCTTTCCCAAGAGATCCATGTGATACACAACCTCTCAATCTTCCATTGCCCGCCGAACACTTCTCCCCACTGAGGGAAGGAAATTGTTAAGGATATCATGCAGGGTAAACTTCACAGAATTTCTTGGGCTCCCTGTCCAACGGTCTTACTGCAGGAAGGTAGCATTTGGCCTTATATAAACTACACTAATTCTCTATATAGAAGTGACTACTAAATATGACTCTGCCTTATATGTTGCAAAACCTTGTACCTACTTGGGGCTGTGGGACTCACAGGACACCATTTTAAACATGGGCTACTGGAAAGTTAGCAGAATAAAGATAAATGCATCTTGGGCTGCCCTCCCTGTCTCTTACATCACTATGGTTGGGGGTGGGACAGGTGTAGACTGAGCTGGAACATCTACATTCAGGGCCAGCTCCAGGCACCCGCGAAGGAAGCAGGTGCTTTGGGCGGCCAATAGAAAGGGGGGGGGCACTCCAAACATTACTGGGACGGCATATCCTGCTCAGCAGCGGCAATTCGGCAACAGGTCCTTTGGTCCCTCTCTTCTTCGGCGGCAACTCAATCACTCCACTTCTAGTCCTCGGTGACCCTGCCAGCAGGTAGGGGAACTAGGGGGACAACTACTGCACTGGTGGGGTGCAAAATAAACTTTATTAAGAAAATGCAAAAACAGGGAAAATTCAATAGTGAGGGGTATGGGGTTTGTTAAGGTAGACAATTGGGGAGGGGTTTCTTTTAGTAAATAGTATGGGGGTTTCAATAGTAGGGTACAATACAGTGGGGTACAATACAGTTGGTAACCAATTAACACTGAAGTATAAATGTAACAGGTAGCTAACAATTTCTATGTAAAGGGTGTGTCACAGCAGCATATAACCAACTAACAGTTATGGGTAAAATGTGTTAAATAACCAACAGTTCTAGGTAAAAATGTGTCACAGTGGTGTAAATGTAAAATGTGAGGTGTGTCAGAGAGAAAAAGGGTAACCAATGGGGTTTTATGCTAGACTTCAGTAATACAATTGAGGTTTTGCAGCAGTAGGAGTGGGGTGAACACGTGGGGGAAGGGATTAAAAGAGAGAGAGAGAGAGAGAGAAAGACAGTGGTAGAGGAATGAGGTTGGGGGATGAGGGAAAAGGAGCAAGTGGTGGAGCAGAGACCAAAGGCAGAGGCGCTGCGGAGGGAGATTTAAACTCAGGGAGACACAGAGAGCAGACAGGCTGCAAGTTTTAACAGCAGAGAGACTGCAACGAGTGACTGGGGAGCTCGGGGGGAGACATGGGCAAGCTTGGGGGGGGGTTAGGGCAGCGGGAAGACAGACTTAACCACAATTACACAGAACACAGTAAAATCTTATTTATGATCTAACTTAACCAAGACTACACAAATTAGCAAGTAACAGAACACAATGCAACAATTCTTTTTTAAACCTAACTTACAGAGCACAATACAAACAATTCTTTAAACCTAACTTAACCACAGCTATGCAGAATGAAATTACAACTTATCTAGACTACGAACCTGATTCTAATAGGTGCACCTTACACTATGCCGATTCTTTGATTGGGAGGGGGAGCTGTTCCAGAGGGCAGAGTGGTGTGTGCCTAGGGTACAGCCCCCGGGGGGGGTGGAGGGAGTGGCTGCAGCAGTGGGGCGGCTGCAAGCCGGTGGCCCAGGATACAGTCCAGGAAGGCACAGCTTAGCAGCGGCACAGGTTTATTTTTAGCAGCAAAGGCGCTGCGGAGCAAGAAACAGATTACAGATACAGACCAAGGAGTTAGCTTAGGTCAGTCTGCTGGGGAAACAAGGCCAGCAGCTAGGACAGGGGGAGTCTGCAAGAGGGAGTTCTTACCAATCCCCAGGACAGCCGCAAGCACAGAGGCAGGAACAGCAGTAGCATCAGAGGATGGAGAGAGGACTCAATTCGCTTACAATAATCAGGAGATCTCCAGGCACAAATTTGTTGTTCGTGGGAGGGGACTTTAAAAAGGGGGGTACGCTCAAAAACAAATGAGAGCGGGGAGAGGGGCCCCCCAAAGACCCCTAGCTGATCAGACCAGGTGGCAAAGCAAGGACCTTCTCCGAGGTCTGATCAGAAAATGTCCGGCTTTAAAGGCAAATTCAGGCAGTTTCCCACCAGTACTTTTGATTGTCTCCTCTTGATACAGGGGAGGAGAGAAGGCAGGGAAAGGCTGCAGGTAAGCATAGGCAAGCCACAGGTATGACTCATATGCTTAATTAGATGGCCACTTCAGGTCTTGCATTTCTGGGCAGCGACCCCCACACCGAGCCCGGATCTGAACAAAGGAGCCAAACAAAGAAGCAAGAAGCCCCCTCCCTAGGCAGAGCAATGGCTCCAGTTAGTCTGTACAAGCCATTTCTATGAATAGGGCTGTGATTTTAGTTAGCACAATGGCCAGGAGGTGCGGCCACACAGGACAAACAGAAAGAAGAGGGGAAAAAGGAATGCAGCAGGGGGACAGCTGTAACAGACACAGCAGCGGCAATTCGGCAGTAGGTCCTTTGGTCCCTCTCTTCTTCAGCGGCAACTCAATCACTCCACTTCTAGTCCTTGGTGGCACTTTGGCAGCAGGGCAATCGCTCTGCTTTCGGCAGCAGCTCAATTGGCTTTTTTTTTCTTTTCTTCGCCGCTTGCGGTGGCAAAAAAGCTGGAGTACACCACAATTAAACAGTCCTGCAAGCCCAAATCATCTGGCACAGGCCAGCCATGGGTTTTTATTTGCAGTGTAGACATACTCTAATATTCCTGTCCTTTGGCGGACAGGAAAAACTAAGGCTGAGGAAATTAAGTGACTTCCAAATGAGCGTGGTGCTTTAGTGGAGTGAAGATAGAACTAGGGGGCTTGTTTTCTATTCCTCATTTAATATTCGCCTGCACAAGTTGCTTAGCCTCTCTGAGGCTCAGTTTTCCCCATCTCTTCAACTGGGGCAATGCTCTTTGTCATATAGTAAGTGAATATATTCAGGATGTAACAGATAGAGCTTCATTTTACAGATTGGGAAACTGAGATACAGAGGCTCAGATTCTCTAGTCTGACCAAGCTGTAACTATCACAGCACCAAAGAGAGGGAAATTCAGACCCTGACAACTCTAGGCAGCTTCAAGGGTGCTCTAAATTGTGTCTGGCTGCTATAGCCCCATGGTGCTGTTCTAGCAGGCAAGGATTGCCAAAGTGCAGCGATAGTCCCATCCTCAACCCTTTGTCCCTGCCCCAGCCTTCTACACCAAAGGCTACGAACGAAAGTAGTGCAAAGCCACTATGCCACTCCAAGTTTTCCTTATACTGGAGGAAAGCATCAAAAGGCTAGTTAAATTGTCTTTATGGTTCCTTTGCACAGCTGAAAACTGGTCCATTTTGTTGAAATAATATTTGCAGTGACCATTTCATTCAGCTCTATTGTTATGTCGTCATCGCATGGTGGGTGGGTTGGGGAGGAGCACTAGCCATGAACAAACATCACACAAGCCATTCCATAGAGAACCAAGTGCTGTGTGTCAGCTCATGTATATACTGTCTCTCCTGCAAAACCCCATTTGTCACTTTGTCATCCTGAAAGTCATGTCAAATCAATATGTAGAATTCCTGCTTGATTAGTATTAAATTTCTCTGACATATTTCTGTATGCAGTTTAAATCTAGAAAGAAGCACCAATCCACTCTTTCAGAAGAGTTATGTTAAATTGCTGCAATGCATTACATCAATGGACTTGCTGAACTTTGTATTTGAGGAATGCAAAAAATTCACTCATTGATGAGAATGCTTATCATGACCTGGTGTCCTCCTTAGAAATACTTGAAGAATCCCCAGAATTATCTTTGGTGCCTTCAAAAATATCGATTTTTAGATGAGGCTTCCATTTCTCATCTTTCGAGCCTGGTGCAGGTATCTAAAGCACTGCCCCACTAAAACATAAAAATTAAAGCCAAGTAAAATTAACTTACCTTCCTCCCAATTCCATCCACTATTCAGGGTTGTTCCATTTAGCATAAGAGGAGTTCTTCTCTGGAATTAGGTGGTGTAATGGACCCTCCGAGCTGATGCCGAAGCAGTGAGAACCTGGGCCAGACCCTCTTCTGGAGTAGGAACAGCAGGAGAATGAAGGAGATGCCCCATCAGATGAGTACATCTGATTTCAGGGAGTTAAGCACCAGGAGAAAGGCTAGCAGATAGTGAGGGATCTTCCTCTCGCTCATGGCCAGTGTGATGTCAACTACACTACATTTCATCATAGCAACAGAAGCTCACCAACTGTTGGCGCAGAAAACTGCAGATCCTGAAATTTATGTTCAATGTGGACTCTAGGATTTGTAATTTAGTAAAGTGCAAATTAGCAAGATTTTACTCTGCTTGGTGACTGAAAACGAAAAGAAGATAAAATACATACATGTCTTCGTGTAGACAAAAGCAGAGAGAAAGAGAGAGATCAAGACTTGTAAGAGTGAAATACAGATTCTAGCCCAAGTACACCAGTATGGCAGTTTGCTGGGACCATGAATAGGCCAGGCAACAGGCCTAAGGTGAATTCTCTTAGTAAAGGAGTGGTGTAGGGTCAGTATATGCTTCTGCCCCTTGTAACACCTGGTATATGTGCTGGGCATGGAAAGGTGTATGGCAGAACTCCCTATACCCATCTATTCTGGGCTAAAGAGCAGCTGATAAATGGCTGTAAGGAGGCTTCTGTAAATTAGAGTGGTCCCTGGGGTTGCTCTACTCTAGTGGCCATGCTGGCACAGAGAACAGGCAGAACCAAGGAAGCACAAAGAAGGTTTAAAGCCTCCATCCCTCAGGCTGTGTAATACCCAATAGTATTACATAAATAACTCACAACAAATAGCCTCCCCACTGAATGTAGCCTATGCAGGGGGGTGGGAGAGAGACAAAATATCCACAAGCAAAGTGCAATTCAAAATTTGACAGACACTGCGATTTTTTTTGTCAGCTCATTAAGACTGGTCACATTAGTCACACAGTATTGTTTCCAGTTGCTGACTGGATAAGCATTCAAGCACTTCTGACACAAGTACTTATCAGTGCAAACTGGAAATTTGGTTTCTAAAAACATTCATGCTGGGGAAGCTCAATTCACAAGAGTGTTTTCAGAGAACAAAAGCAAAAGAGACATGTATGTTCAAAACAAATTCATTCAAAAAATATTTGCAGAAAAATTTTCCCATATTTCTCCAGCTCTAATATTCACATTCAGATATGAATACCAGCCCCAACAGCAATAAGTGAACATGAATGTTAGCCTACAAGCACAGTTCTAGTGGAGAAACACATTGGACCACATTTGGTCTTCCGGTACACAGATATAACTCCTAGTCTTGGTGAATTTCACCCATTGTTTTTGATACTTTTTTTTAACCCTGTTTCTCTGCATTGACACAATAAGATATGCAGAATTGCAAACAGCAACAGGGAAAATGGAAAGTTAATGCATGTCACAATGGTATGATGTTGCATTTGCCTGAAGCAATTTGATATAATTAGTAATCTCATAACTAAAGCCTTTATATTTTATTTTTTCAGCCAATTGTACTAAAAACTATACATCAGCATGGATAGCTTGTCATTTTAATCCACTATGATGTTTGCAAGCTTTGAAATATCAAGCTCAAATTTGTATGCAAATTTGTGCTTCCAATTACATACTCATTATTTCTTCAGGAACTTCATCTTAATGTAAGCGGAACCAGGATGAGCTCTACCCTGACATCTGGTGGTGAATTGTGGCGAGTTGGGCAAAAGAACGTCAGGGGCTGGTCTTGTTTGCATAGGCACACCCATCCCGCCTAGCATGAGCCCACAGCCACCCAAATGGTCACTCTGGCTGCTGTGGGATCCCAGTTTCTCTGTTATTAGGGCAGGAAGAATAAAGTGTTGTTACCCTGATTATGTGAATCAAGGCCAGTGGAACTATTTTATGACAGAGGGACTCACCATCAACTAAGTAGCACTTGCTAAACAAGGGACATGGGTTCCAATACTCAGTGAATGGAGAGAGGCTGGTGACAGGGATTTGTACCTGGTGGTGTGGCCTCCTTTGTGGGCCTGAAACAGTGGAGTGGAGCAGCTGGCAGAGCGGAACAGTGCATGGGACAGCTGGAGCAGCTCATGGGATGGCTGGCGGAGTGGAGCGGCTTGCAGTGAAGGCTGCAGCAGAACCTCATGGAGAAGCCCCTTAACACCCCGTGCACCCCTTCCCCACCCTCCATTTACACCCACGCTGGGGGGTAAAACTCTGCAGATAAACTTTTGAACTCTGGGGCTGCACTGACCAGGGACAGAGACTTTTGGGGCATTGGACTTTTGGGGTTGTTGGAGTCAAGAATCAAAGGGAAAGGACACAATCCAATTTACTGGGGTGGGTCTTTGCTTATGGTTTGGTCTATGAACCCTAGTTGTGGCGTTTTCCCAATTTAATGCTGATGTTGTTTATCTCATGTTATTAAAAATTTTCTGCTACACCAAGACTCTGTGCTTGTGAGAGGGGAAGTATTGCCTCTTTGAGGCGCCCAGGGGTGTGTGTAAGATATTCCCAGGTCACTGTGTGGGGGCTTGAGCGGGTTTTGCATCACATTGTTGGGAGGGGACCTCTACGTACTGAACACAGCCCTTGCTGCTATCAGCTCGGCCTGGCAGAAGGGTTACATTAATATTCTGAAGATATTTATGGTTTCCTTGTTGTCTTCTTGAATTGCTTTACAATGGCACCCAATGTATGTAAAAAACAAGGAATCTATTAACACAGTGACTTTCTTAAACATGGACATATAATTTCAAGGGATGTTATAATTTGTCAATTTCAATAAGTTCAACTATCTATCCATATGTCAACTGATAGCTTATTTAAAAAAAAATCACATGCAAACAGATAGAGACTATAGCAGGTCCTGGAATATCTTTTTGCCAAAGAACCTTAAGCTCATTATCTTTTTCTTGACTTTAATGGATGTATTAAGTGCACAAGGACTAATGGGCCAGATTATCTCTTGATGAAAGTCAGCCTAGCTGCATTGACTTCAGTGGAGGATCTGATTCATTATTTCTTTAAATTACCAAAATTTACAGAAAATTGGAAGCATATTTTTAAACCATTGGGTGAAATCTGAGCCATCCCTATTAAAAATACATCTCTGCCTCAATATAACACGACCCGATATAACATGAATTCGGATATAATGCAGTAAAGCTGTGCTCCAGGGGGCGGGGCTGCACACTTCTGTGGATCAAAGCAAGTTTGATATAACACGGATTCACCTATAACGTGGTAAGATTTTTTGGCTCCCGAGGACAGCATTATATCTTGGTAGAGGTGTATACAGCTTTATCATCAGAAATGCAAGCTCCTTAATGATGTTTGGGGCTTTTTTCCTTCAAGTTAGATGCATAAGGTACAGTTACTAAAAATTATTTCCCTCTGTGATCTTAGAAACATCCCAAATGTATTAAACAATATGACAGCTGTAAGCCTCAAGAGAGAAGGCATGCATATAGGTGGTTGTGTACCAATTTCAGGAGGTAAAAAAGTCGAGCATGATCAATGGAAGCATTAAAATTAAATGGTAAACTCTAGCCTATGTGTAAATGAGGTAGAACCATTGCAGTATAGACCAACATGTTCTGGGATTCTCTGTTTTTGCATGCAAAGTGGGCCCATTCCAGCCAGGCTCCAGGTAAGTGCTAGCCCACAGAAACTCCTCAGCTTGATTAGAAATTGCATTCAGTCATTTCTTCACTGTCATATTAAGGCATAAATTCATCTCTAAGGAGAGAAAAACTAGAATGGCTTTCAGAAGACATCAGGTTTTATTTGCCTATATCAACTGCAGTTGGCATTGGATGTCAGCAACGAAGGATTGACTGTGTTATATGGATTCACACATCTCTATTTAAGCTAGCAGGGTAAAAATGAAACTTTTTAGCCAAACGGAACTACAATAATGTGGTCAAGGTATTAGATAGCTTTAAAATAATGTTGCTATTCTCAAAACTATTTAAATATCTTCAAAAATGAAAAATAATTCTCTGCATGAAACATTTTCTTGGTAAATGATCCTTTTATTCTGTAATGCTACCAGCATACATCTGTGTTAAAAACACTTGATGCTGTTCTGCATCCTCCTTCTGTAGAGCCAGTTCTGTTTTACATGCAGCCAACAAAGTAATTACAGTTTGGAGAGCAGGATGGGGTGCGCCATAAATTTGGAGCTTTTACTCACACACCAGCCCGTTAAAATGTGCAAATCTAAGCAGGAATCCCAGAGTTAATTTCAGAACCCACTTTCATATTATATGTATATATAAATAAACAAACACCCTAAGGCATTCAATTATCTGTAAGAATAAGAACACAGTGACAGTCCATAGGACAACAATCTGAAGCTGCAAAGTACAGAAATATTTATCAACATTAACTTTAAAACAAAATACATAAAGTTATTTTGAAAGTCCTTATGGATTCTCCTTCAATCTATTAAGCATTTTGGGTATACTAAAGGCAACTAAGCAAACGTGCATTATTGGCCATTTCAAAAGAAAGCAGGAGGAATAAGATCGCTTTTGTCACATCATTATAAAGTAAAATTGAAAAATGTTTTTTCAAAGAAAGATATTTGTGTGTAATAATGAAAGGGAGCTTGCTATTCTGGCTGTCTCTTCCCAAATGCTATGACATCCAACTGGTAAGTGAAATAAGGATGCTATGAATCTAACAGCATGTGATAGTCTCAGATTACAAACATACATAAGCATAGAGGGAGTGCTTGCTTTGGTATGGTTTGCTCCCAGCAGCTTAAATCAGGACACCAGTTCCTATCTGGCTCAGGTTTTGTAGTGAACAACAGTCATTGCCATCTGAATGGGCTGCATTCATTTTTTTGTGGGCAAGTGTCTGAGTAGAAAAAAAAATATTGAAATGGGTTTTAGTTGAGTCACTCCTCAGCATAGAGGGAGCAAGAGTGCAAGGAACGAATCTTCATGGAGACTACATTTCCCCCTCCTTTTGTTACTAGAGGTGATCAAGGTCAGGGTTGAAGCACATTGCTGGGGTAAAACAGGGAATATGTTCCGACTGCATTTGTGCTCTGTCTGCACTGTGGGATACTTTTGTTTCTTTCAATCCGGCACTTTTCACAAATGATGAATCTCTATAAAAAGCAGAGATAGGATGGCCCTATTTGCCTCTCAGTAGTGCTACAACATGAATGTGTATTCCTGTATGAAGTCAAGTTTGGACTAGTTTTGATGCACCAGAAATGTGAAACTACCACATTGTAATATCTAGAAAATTACTAAATCATTTTCTTTATGAATTGTGCTTGGTGCTATTGACACGCTGCTTTGTTATTGACTGGGAAAAGAAGCTTAGCCACCCCCCAGGTTTCAGTCTGTGCTGATGACATTTTCACTGCCACCTTGTCAAAGATCAGGCTCTGAAGTAGACAGCAGGTCCAGTGAGAGAGGAAGGCTAGAACTGTGGTTTCACTGCAAACATAGGACTTGGGAGACCTATGTTTAATTGCCTGCTCCAGCACAAACTTCCTATATGACCTTGGGCAAGTCAATCAAAAAAAAAACATATAGCTGCCTAAAGATGCATGTGGGTGCCTAGTGGGATTTTCAAAAGCACCTAGACAGATATGAGTCTTTCGGTGCATAACTACTTTGAAATCTGATCCTTAGTCTTTCTTTGCCTCAGTTCCCCATCTGTAAAATGGGATAATAGCACTTTCCAACTTCACAGAGGGGTTGTGGGGACAAATATATTAACAATTACAAAACGCTCAGATATGACAGCAACATGGGCCGTAAAAGAGGGAACAGTTCAGTTTATCATGGCCACATTTACTCACCATTTTAGGAAGAGATTTTCAAAGACATAAAAAGCAAAGAGACATCCAATTCCAAATGAAAGTCAATGAGAGATGGACAACTAATTCCCATTCATGCCTTTGATCATCTCCCCTTTAATTTGGGAAGACAGATACATTTTCAGCAAAAGACAGAAAACAATCTAGTAAGGAACAAAATATTTTGAAACAATAATTATGGTTGTGATTGTTAGATTTTGTATCAGATATATTACAACTGCCTTATTAATATACTACAGGTGTTTTGTTCATCCAGAGTGGTTTTGGTTAAACTGTGAGGCTCAGAATTGCAACAATGAGTATTAACACTTCTTTCCAAAAGCTAAGCATTAAGCTTTCATTTTGGACAGGTACTTACTGGAGGGGGTTGTTGTTTTGTTTTTGAGGAACTGGAAAGTGAAATCCTCTTCAGTCCACTGTGCTAGAACACTTCTGTCAGTCAGGAAGACGTTACATCATCTTTAGGCTGCATGGCTCCTTAAAAAACTCTTCCTCAATTGACTGGTGAAAAGTTACCCACTGATAAGGCAGAGAGAAGTCACACTTCAAGGGTAGGAATGGATTGCTCTTGGCCATAATAATGAAAGCAATGGAACATCTCAAAGTGAATAAGTATATCAGTATAGGTGATCTCAGCACAGGGGTTATTTTATTAAAAGAGTCATGTGATAAGGCGGTGGATGGCTCTGGACATAGAGGTCTCTAGAATAACAGCACTGGGGTTATTATTATGCAAGTAGCATCTAACTGATTGGTGATCACTATAGCAACTTTTCTGATTATATCCAGATCACACATTAGTACTTCTCTAATTACTGATAAAATCTAATTGAGTTGGGATTAGTTCAGTAATACTGCATCTTCATTGTACACCAGTAGGCATCTGGAGAGCATCATTTGACAACACACCAATGAGGCATTTTGGATGGGGATGGCATGGCAGCAGTCACTGGTATGGCTCAGGACAGCAAGGAACAGAGGAAACAAATTAACGCTTCAGTACAGCAACCAGGTGGGATCAGGATTCTGGCTGTGCTGGCAGGCTATCAAGGTTTCATTATGACAGGTGTTAATTCATAACTCAGGAGCATCCAAAATCTCTTTTCTGAAAGCTATTTGTTGGGTTATTTTTAAGCTATGGATTTTCTTTGTAAAATAAACAAAGAAATAACTAATCTATCCATTACTGATTAATCCAATGAGAGGCCAAAGAGTAATTCATTCAATATCAGATGAATTGCACATAGTTTAAATGATCTATATGTTGGCAATATAGCACCTATATTTCATTCCTACTGAAGAATAAGGTGTGCAGTATAGTTAAAATAAAGTGTTTCAGTTGTACAAGCATCCATGGGGAGAAAGAATACTATAAAAAAAATCCTTTGTTATAACTTCAAATTCTGAACATAGCCCAGGGAATTGGGGATTATGGGCAAAAAGCTGGAACTAGAAAATACTCGTAATCAGGATAAACTGTAGAAGCCAACCATGCGAAACATCCCCAGCACAGACACTCAGTACACTCTCCTAGTTATCTGCTCTTCTTGTTCTTGCTTTTATGTAGGTCTTATGCAATCATCTGTTTCTGCTTGATAAAATATTAATTCAAAAGTTGCTTACCTGTCAAGGTCATGTGTTGTTCCTGCGTTGGATGACATCATATACACCTAAAACAGTGCATGGTAAGAGGTTGCATTTTTTGCTCTGCTCTAAGTACCAGAAATCCCAGCCTGTCCTTAAATGTTCCTTGTTCAGTTATACAGACTCAAGGGACTTGGATGAGTTTCAGATAAGAACCTGACTTTTAAGTTTTAATCCAGCCTCTGAACCTCTTGATGCTCCTATATCTAATCTGTCTGTCAACCACTTTTAAAGTACTACAGTAGCTAAACATTGTTCATGGATTATAGAAAATCAGTGAATTTACCAATAAAGCAGTCAGCTCTCCTAGTTTAATGGCTGGTTTCTACCTTTGAGTATGCTGCCAGATTTACTTCTACTCCAGTGCTTTGGGGAATGCAGTGGGAAAGAAGTGGAATTTACAACATAGTAGCAAGGACTGGATTTTTCCAAGTGTCTCTTCAGAGGGATTTCCAGAGCCTGGGGCTTGAAGTTGAGCACTTTGCCTCCAGCACACTGGTTTCTCTTAAAGGTTAAGGTAACATGCCAGATTACCACGGCTGTCATATGGGGTTCAGGGCAGGGAGACAGAGTGGGTCAATCCCACTGAAGGTTTAGTAAATCAGTATTACAGAAACTTGAAGCAAATCTGGTAGTGAATAGGGAGCCCGTGAAATCTGTGGAGCACCAGTATAATATGCTCTCTGCAGCTCATACACCTTAGGCTGTAGACTGCCACACCATGCATAAACTGTGGTTCTTTCTGACCTTCATGCTTAGGCCCTAATAGAATGAATTACAATAGTCTTGCATGGAGATCACAAACACATGGCCAAGGCATTGACCGAGAGGAATGGACAGTTTTCCTGATACCAGAAGATGGAAGAAGGTACTACTGTTACTTGAGTGTCCATGGTCAATAATTCACTCCAACATAATCTCAAGACTGGCAAGCAGATGTGCTAGGAAACAAAGACATCATTGGCATATTGCTAGCCCTCTTATTATAAAATGTTTAGTGGTTGAACCTTGATTTACAATGAGAACAAGAATAAGATTGAACCCTGTGGAACTACATACATAAGACCACTGTGGGATAGATAGTGGTGATATAACCCTTCCATAAAGTTGATTAGGAAGATACCAATGAATCATGACTGGCAGGTTCTCTGTTAGAAAGGAAAGAGCATAACCATTTTAGCCCAATTTCCTTGAATCCTAACAGGACAAAGATGGGTCAGCAGTACCTCTTGCTATTCCTTTTGGTGGTCTTGGAATCTTAGAACTGACATTACCGCAAAAGTAGATAAGATTTGTACACATTCATATATACGGGCAGAATTTGATCATTTATTGACAGTGGGATATTTGGTCCAGATAGGAAACCCCAGCATTTTCAAGTACATGATTTTTTTTCATTGGTACTCCAGTTAAGTGCATAAACAATGTCAATATTTTATTGATATGTTACCTCCATCAATTTTGCCGCACACTTCTAAAGTGAAGATCTTATTGTAGAAGGACATGTATCTGTGTCTCTGTTAGAAATTAATGTGTTGATATTTAGTCAAATCAATTAACTTGAAAAGACCACATTGTCAAGGAACAACCTTCTTCTAGATTTACAGTGCTCCGTCTATCATGGAACAGCAGTTATTCCTGTAGTATAACTCTTAGAGCCATAATATATTAAGTATCATAATTGACTTCCCATTTTTTCCAATTATACAATTTATAAATAACATGACATTTCTGACAGCTTAATTTGCTAACCTATCCCCAAAAAAATCTTCAAAAAATATCCAAAACACACATTTGAGAATCATTGTTATCTCCCTACCAAGGTAATTATAGTAGCGCTATTAGTTCCTCTATAGTTAAGATTGTATTACCCTATTTTCAGAGCGTTTTATTTCAGTCATAAACATTAGCTCCAGGCTGAAACTCAGTATTTAAGACTTCAGTATGTATTCTGACGAGGGACTGGAGACTAAATTAAGCCAACATAAGAAACAACACCAGGATAGAGGGATACCTCTAAGTTCCCAGCCGACTCCTGCTCCTCTCCATCAGATGGCAACAACAAGTTGGCACTGATTTGAGCAGCTCCCTACACAATTATCATCCATCTAACAATTCTGAAAACAGTTTTAGCTTGACAAATAGCCCCTTTTTGGACTTGTGAATCTACATGCTTACTTGAATGTCCCTGTCTCTAACTATTACCTTAGGAAATACCCAAAAGAACTCTGAAAGATTGTCCGGTTATTTTGTGTCTTCCATTAAAATACTACTCGGTGTTACAACATTAAGCAACATTTCCTGTAACAGAGCTTGATAATAGCAATGGTAAAATACTGTAAAATCTACTGAATACATAGTTTCAAGCAAAGGGGAATGAATTGGTAGCTAAGAGTCAAGATCCATTAAAGTTTCAGTTCACTTCTTTGGCTTGAATGAGTTTCAAATGTATCTGGTCTTTTACCCATCAAAAACTGGATGAGTTTTATTGGTGACTTATGCATGATTTCATAGTTTATCAGACTCCAGGGACAACAGAAATTTAAAAAGCTTAAACACATCCTAACTTAGCTAATTAGTTATCAAAATATTTTGAAATCAACTGCTACTCAGACAATCTGCATTTAGAATAAGGTTTCAAACGCCGTTAAAGAGAAGGGAAAATCAAAATATTCCTTATGAGGGTCGCTCTTCAACGAGCCTTCAAACATTTAAAACAAAGCTGTGTACATTCTGTTTGTGCTTTAAGTATCATCAAGTACTCACTTCCACTTTTTTGCTGGGGCTGGCATTTTTGGAAGATCAAATGGTGATGTCATACCTGGCTGTTTTCCATGATGGATGCAATAATCCTTCCCTCTACCTAAAGGAGATGCAGATTTTTAGTTGATACATGAGTGCCTCCTTTTCCCACTAAACTTGAGGAAGCAGCTAGCTTGTGTGATATCACTACCCAGGACCTCCAAGCACAGCACAGTTTGCCGGAAAGGAATAAGGAGAGGAAATTGAGGAATATCAATGAGAAATAAAATTGTTGGTGTTTTCCAATGTGTTTATGAGACCATCTGTGAAGAATGTGGAAGATGTGTATTATTTTTATGAATATTGCGTATATCAGTTTATTGTATTGTTATTATACTGTTTGCTACATATGTTCTAAGGGTTAACTCTTGCAAGACCTTATTGCATGCCCACAGGAAGGCAGACAATGGTTTAGATAACCCAGTCACTGGTACTTAACTGACAAGGGTCAATGCCTTTGAACTTTGACCTCTGACCAAGCTTGCCCCAACACCAATGGCTTGGGACAGGGGAAAGAGTCCGTCAGGCACAAAAGCTGAAATAAAGAACTCTGAAATAGATAAAATCCTGAGTCTCAAGCTCAGGGGAGTGAACAATCAGTGACTTCAGGGAAGCAGAGTAGACCCCAGTCCCCAGAGACAGGGATATCTGAGATAAGCCGAACCTTCTTAAGCTTTGATGGAAATGCTTAGGTTGAGAACAGACATACACATGTAGGCCTTTTGTTGTTGTAACCCTTTTCTCTAAAACCTATATTCCTATGCATAAATAAACAGTACTTTGACGAAATGGTTCTGAGTCACTGCATTTACCTACCGGTCACAGCTCCCAAAGGGAACTCTTGTAGGTGCCAAACCTAGTTTGACCTGCTGAGGAAATACCATTGGCAAACAAGGCAGTTGTAGCCTGGAGAGATGATCCATGAGTAGGAGAATCACAGGAATCCACTCTGAAAGGAGTGAAGGTGCAGAGACTGTGCAATGGAGTGATGGCTGCCCTGTAGTACCCCCTTCTATCTGAGCCTGGCTCTACAGGTGTTCTCTGCCTCAGTTTCCCACAATAAGTACTCCACTCAGCCCAAAAGGTTGTAAAACAAAATTCTCCTGTTGGGGTTCTACTTTATCAAATCCAAGTAAATGTGAAACAATCAGTTTCCCCCCTTAAGCTCAGGGTTTGCACAGCCCTCTTCCTTGGGGGCCTGTGGTTCTTGGGTTCCAGCTCATTCTCTACCTTTATCCACTGCAGCAGTTTTCTCCAGCCAGCTGCAGCCCTTAGGCTTCTGTTGTTATCATGCTGCTGCAGCTGTGGTGCTGGAGCTCATCCTTCTGGGAGCATGTCATCCAGGTTCCTTGATCTGGTGAGCTCACCTGGGGGCTGCTCTCCTCAGACACTTCCTATTTCTCAGAGCCCCACTAGCATGAGTTTGTCAATCGGGCTGGGAGGCTTGGTCCCAGCTGCAGGGTAGACATATCCTAGTGGGTCAGCCCTGTGTACTACTTGAAAGGGTACACTCAGGAGAATCTGAAGAGGGTATCAAAGGTGCAGCTAACCTGGTAACTGTGACACCACTTTAACATTACAAAAGAACAATCTGACCTGATCCAAAGCCCACTGAAGTCACTGGGACTTTTTCCATTCATTGGGCTCTGAATCAGGCACATAGAGAGCAAAGTAAAACCAAAAATACTTAATTTTGCTTCACAATTTACCTTTAAGAGTCACAGAAACAATGCAGTATCTTAAATAAATAAAAAACTGCACATATAATACATTTAGAAGACTGAGGGAGATATATATTCACCTAATAAATAATGGACTTTGCTCATCAACACTGATTCTTTGACATTTCACACCACACAAAGCCATGTAAGCCACCAATCTCAACTCAGTTGTTCACTGACCTTCTCAACAAAAAGGTCAGTCATCCCGTATAGATCATTTTCTTTGCTTACATGTGTTTGGACCATCGTGATATTTATCAGGGAGTTCATAAATTAATCCACAAATAGCTGAATTATCTCCCCTGAATGCTAAAAGAACTTGGGCAGTTCTATGCCAAGTTCCCAAAATGTTATTAAAATCTCTCTAAATGGTCTAGTGAGCACTTTCCCATCCAATGGATGACTCCATTGACATAGCTGTGTTTTTTTCTAATCTGCTCTTTTATATTTTGGTGGCCTCCTTGGCTCTTTGGCATTTGTAAGAATTCAGTGGAAGATTCTTGAAGGAAGAGGAATAATTTTAAATTAATCCCAAAAGGCACTTTTTAAAGTCTCTTTCAGTTTTTAAATAACTGAATAGCACTTTTATAAGATTCCCGACATGCATATCTCTTTTCTGTCTTCTTAACTTTGGGCGACATTGCACGATCAGCTTTCAACCATATGCCCAGGTTGGAGTTTTGCCTAAGAATCAATGACACAATATAACCCATCATTGTTTTTCTTTTTTGCAATCCCTTCATTTCTATGGAGTTCCTTTTAATATGTGCATTGTTCTTCACGATGTTTTTCTTGTTTCATTATCCTTTCACACACACACACACACACAC
This sequence comes from Gopherus evgoodei, assembly GCF_007399415.2. Lineage (NCBI taxonomy): Eukaryota > Metazoa > Chordata > Testudines > Testudinidae > Gopherus > Gopherus evgoodei. Next base: position 48,187,355 of record NC_044328.1, read on the forward strand.
ACACTTTTATATATTCATAATCAGTATATAAACTTTTTAATATGATACTTAAAATCTAACCAAGAAGAGATTATGGTATTAATATAATTTTCAACTCATTCTTCTATTTCATCTAACTCATTCAGCATTTGAAACAGCCATTTTCTCTTTCAGTAATTTATAGATGGATAAAAGAGCCTCCAATCCATATTATGTTCTCCTTTCTTAAGCAGATGGAGTGTAGCCGAATATAAAACTTGTATTCACTTTTCTAAAAACTCCTAACCAAGCCAAATTCACTTTTAAAGTATTTAAAGACACATCTAAGAACATGTGTATTGTCATTCCCAAATGGAAAATCCACTTTCTGTTTCTCATCTCCGAAAGGAAATTATCATGTTCTTCAGCTGAAGAAAATAATTTAATAATAGTCCCAAGGGTCTCTGCATTCAGTAAAGTTAGTTCTTTAATAGAGTTTCTTAAGTAATTAGGAAGAAGTGGCAGACAGTATACCTTTGCTAACCATATGACTGGCTCAAACTTTGTATTTATACTTAACTATATACTACACTACACTACACAACCAAATAAATGTTTTCACTCACATCTTTCCCTTCAGATGTTCTCTATAATTTTTGCTTTTCTATGGATTGTCTTCTTTTATCTAAAATCCTTATATAGTTTTCACAGAGTTAGACTTTATTACTGACCATAAATTGTCCTCAGAACTCACATGTCCTTTTTTCCCCAAGGTCTTGATCGCAGAAAAAGGTCTGCTTTCAGCAAAATTCTCAGTGTCCGGATACTATCTATACAAGCCTCAACTACAAGATTACTAACCCAGACAAGACAACCAAATAATAGATTTCATCTCTAAAGAAGTGCTGCTGGTTGATAGAAGGGAGACTCAAACTGCTGCAGCTTCTTTTCATATTTTATCTTCAAATTAACAAAAAATAGTTATGGACAAAAACTGAAAGAATAGATGAGAACACCTTGTGGAGCTCTATTGAAGGCAGCATTGAACTTCTTAGCTGGCCTCATCCCCTCTCATGGACCAAACCAAAAACCAAATTCACAAGTAATTAACTGTATTTCAAAGTAGTCCTTTACTGAGACTATCTTATCTACTGTGAAAGGTAGATGAGAAGCACTAGCTACAATTATCCATTGGACAAGCCAACCTTAATCTATACTTAATTAATCCCTTACACTAAGACCCTGCCAAGACTTACACATGTTCTTCATTTTATGCAAAGTGAGTAGTCTAAGGGCTAATGCTATCCTTGATGTATAAACAAGGAAATCTTGAATATGAGTAAAGAGGTATGATGGGGACTACAGGGCTTCTCTGTCCCTTGCTGGAGTCAGTGTCTTGACATCCCACTGCTCAAGGAAAAGCCACTCACACAGGGCTGTCAACAAGACTTGGTCTTCCAAAATCCTAAAAGGGCCAGACGGAGTCACTAACCAACCAGGAACCAGCAGACCAGTTAAGAAGGCTTGCCTGCTTCTCCTCAGGGGAGCATAATGAAAGACTGGGAAAGAGGAGATCACAATTAAGGTAAATTTGCAGGCACAATGATGATAGAATCATAGAAGATTAGGGTTGGAAGAGTCAGGAGGTCATCTAGTCCAACCTGCTGCGCAAAGCAGGACCAACTCCAACTAAATCATCCCAGCCAGGGCTTTATCAAGCTGGGCCTTAGAAACCTCTAAGAATAGAGATTCCACCACCTCCCTAGGTAACCCATTCCAGTGCTTCACCACCTTCCTAGTGAAATAGTTTTTCCTAATATTCAACCTAGACCTCCCATACTGCAACTTGAGATCATTGCTCCTTGTTCAGCCATCTGCTACCACTGAGAACAGCCAAGCTTCATCCTCTTTCGAACCCCCATTCAGGTAGTTGCTATCAAATCCCCCCTCACTCTTCTCTTCTGCAAATTAAACAAGCCCAGTTCCCTTAGCCTCTCCTCATAAATCATGTGTCACAGCCCCCTAATCATTTCCATTGCCCTCCGCTGGACCCTCTCCAATTTGTCCACATCCTTTCTGTAGTGGGGGGCCCAAAACTGGATGCAAGACTCCAGATGTGGCCTCACCAGTGCTGAATAGAGAGGAGTAATCACTTCCCTCAATCTGCTGGCACTGCTCCTACTAATGTTCCCAATATGCTGTTAAGCTTCTTGACTCATATCTACTTTCTCATCACTGTAATCCCCAAGTCCTTTTCTGCAGAACTGCTGCTTAGCCAGTCAGTCCCCAGCCTGTAGCGGTGCATGGAATTCTTCCATCCTAAGTGCAGAACTCTGCACTTGTCCTTGTTGAACGTCATCAGATTTCTTTTGGCCCAATTCTCCAATGTGTCTAGGTCACTCTGGACCCTATCCCTACCCTCCAGCGTATCTACCTCTCCCCCAGTTCGCCCCATCATAACATCATAGCAGATGTTAAGTGCATACTTGAGGCAGCCAGCCCCTCATGCCATTGTGCTTACATTTCTATTTTCAGCATGCTAGAATAGTCAGAGCTAGCATAACTGTATTTCCTCGAATTATACCCCCAACTTGCAGTGTAGACATACTCACAGACACTTCCAGTCACTCTTAGTTCTTGACTGACTTGATGCTCTCTATACTGTCAAATCACATTGCAATGCAAGGATTCAGGTCCTGCAAATCACAACACAAAATGAGGTGTCATGAGAATTCTCATTCATGGTAGTGGTGAAGTGTCAGGAGTGGGGCTGTCTATATGGTGAGCAGATCCTCATCATCTGCTGGTGTTTTATTAATCACCCTAAGCTTCCTGCCTAGGTTTTCAGGCTTGTGCATCACCAATTAGAGGATCCATTCATGTACCAGAAAATTCAATCCCTAGCTCCAAGTATCCACAGCTGCTTTCTGGGACACCTCAACTAATCAGTTATTCTATTTAAGCCATCCAATGCATGGGCATGTATGTGAGTGTACATGAAAATCCTATGTTGAAAATCTGCCTGAGAGTAAGCAATACCAACCACAGAACCCTGTCTTAGACATTAGAACCTGTTTTATTAACAAAGGATCAAAATTTACTCCTATTCAGAGAGCCAGCATAAGACCTATGCGCCACTTCTCGCTTACACCCTCAAAATAAGGCTGAAGTGGAGCTTAAGTGGTGCACAGGCCAAGCGCTAACCCTCTGTTTAGGAGTGAAATTTACCTAGAGTTGATCATAACCAGGACTCCAAGAGATTGTTTTGTATTAATGCTGTTCCTCTTCTAAGGGTTTGTCTGCCACTTGAAACGCTGCAGCGGCACAGCCACAGCACTGCAGCTGTTCCACTGCAGCACTTCAGTATGGACACTGCCCATGCCAGCAGGAGAGGTTCTCCCATCAATGTAGGTAACCCACCTTCCTGAGTTTCGGTAACTAAGTCGACGGAAGAATTCTTCTGTAAAATAGTGCTGTCTACTCTGGGGTTAGGTCAACTTAACTAACGTCCCTCAAGAGTCTGGATTTTTCACACTCTTGAGCAACACAGCTGGGTTGACCTAACATTTTAGAATAGACAAGTCCTAAGTGTCCTGTCAGTGGGTATCATCCTAAATCCTGTTGTGAGACTTTAATCCATTAAGAACTTCATTAATCTATAGTTTACTAATCCATATACTTCATCGCTCACCCCCACACACACACACAAAAATCACAGTCTTGTTCTTTCCTTGTTTCTCAGCAAAGAGTTAATACAGAATGCTGGAATGAGGACTCAGTATTTATGATAACATGCTACTATTATTATCCATAATATGTTACTAAATGTACAGCAATATGTTTTATAAAAATTGAACTAAATTGCAGTTGTCAAAATGACTGAGCTTAGAACGTTTTGTGATGCATTGCACTTACTTTTTTATTCTGTTTGTTCACTCACTAATTTGAAAAATTCAGTAATTCACAATGGATCTTCTAGTCATTAGTATGAATTATCAAAGTATGATAATGATGTGCAGCAGAAATGCCAGCAGTGAAAACTCTATCCAAAGAGACTGAGCAAATTCAGAAAAAAAACAATAGTGCAGCCATGGTATATAAATAAAGGAGCACTTACGTAGTGTTGCTAGTTTGTTTTTTCTCTTGAGAAGTTTTAGAGGTGGTTTTTAAAACGTACTTATTCCAGCTAGTCCATAGGCTCAAGTGTGAACATTTATTCTTCAGTGATGTATCCATGTTTGGTCATGCCTTAAATCATGAACATTTTAGCTTTTTAAAATTATATCGAAGAGACACTTAAATGCCTGTAGACTGCAATTTGTCAATTTTTCATAAACATATCCATATAGAATAATCAATGTCATTGCTTTTGTATATTACAATTTCTTGGAATTCAGTTAATATTTAGGTACCTTATCACATACAGTTGAAAAGGAACTTCTCACTATAATAACTGGAACCATATCCAGATTGGAGTTGTAACAATTTTCCAAATACAGGAAGCAAATAGAACATCCACCATCCCCACAGCATCACAACTTTAAAGGACTGAAATTGAGAAACTTTGGCAGCTGCTTGAATATCAGTGATTCCACAGCCTTCATTTAACGCACAGCCTGAGCTGAGATGCTGTATAATACAAGCTAAACAAGGCCAGGCTAAGGATTACACCTAGTTCAAACAGGAGTGAATCCAAGATATGACAGCCTGTCAGTGGTAGTATAGCACCTAGAGGCCACCACTGAGATAGGGGCAAAGATCTGTGACTGCTGACTTTGGGTGCCAAATTTGAGATACCTTATAAAGAGCCTTACTTTTCAGAAGTGAATGCACAAAATTTTCTTAAAGTCAGACCCCTTTAAGGTGTCTCCAGTTGGACACCCAAAACCACTAGTCACTTGAAAATCTTGGCCCGGCACTGTATAAACACCGTTGATACACTTTGGTGTCCGTTCTTTAATAACACTTTGGTTCAGTATGAAATATATTCAAAAGATCAAATAATCAATATCAGTCGGGTTTATTGCTAAAAATCAATAAGAGTATGGTAGAGAATACAATACAATGTCCATTACAATGCCCATTTGATATAATGCCCTTTTCCAAGAAGTAGTATTGTACAGCATTATTAAATTCACCTTACACATAAGGTGAATCCCACACAGACATCTAATCTGCTCCTATGGCCTATTTTCAGAAGGCATTAAGTGCAAGTGGTGGTGATATTATTGATGTATTATTCATTGGTATTGTTACTATGGATGCTGATTATCAATGTATGGATAAAAAGGTTTTAGAGCTATCGATGTCTCAGACAGTGGGAGGGATCTATCACTGATTTGCAGTTTGATCCTCTGATATTTACTCCACTCCAAGTTTCAACTGAGAAAGGACAAAAGGACATAGCTTGTCATGAACATAAGTGGGCCACTTTGATATGTTTACCATTAACTTAAAAAAAAAAAAGACATTCTCCTTTAAGGAAAAAAAAGGTGACCACTAATTTCCCAGCAAATGGCATTGCAATATTCTCACTGGGAGACATTAAGTGGGGCAGACATTGCCAAAGGGCATGTCAGTGATCTAGGGACATAAATACAGGAAATAGACCTGATCCTCATTGCATTGATGCCAGTTGTATAGTTTTGCTGTAGCTATACTGTTTGGCAGATTTATCACAGACCTCAGTGGAAGCAGGATCTGGCTGAATATTTCCAAATCTATTCAGTTAAAGCTATATTATTCCCAGCTAAAATAGGTGTAAACTCATGACAACAAGACCATTATATTCTGGACTATGCTTCTGCAGCCAAATTTGCTAACACAAAATGATTTGTGGTAATGGTAATGAGGAGGAAGCAAGTATATAAATGTTTGTTATGAGGGAGCATTGTGCTCTCCTAAAATTTTAGTTTTATCACACAACACTGTATGTAGGAGGAAGCATATTAGTGAATCCCATTAGTTTGAATAATGTTTCTGTTGATATCGACACCTGTGATCAAGGCAGGTGTCATAAACAGATGGTTAAGGGTTAATGTCTCTTTTACCTGTAAAGGGTTAAGGAGCTCAGTAAACCTGGCTGACACCTGACCAGAGGACCAATAGGGGGACAAGATACTTTCAAATCTTGGTGGAGGGAAGTCTTTGTTTGTGCTTTTTGTTTTTTTCGTTCATTCACTCTTGGGGCTAAGAGGGACCAGACGTTCACCTAGGCTTTCCCTATATTTCTGAATCAGTCTTTCAGGTTTCAAAATTGTAAGTAATAGCCAGGCAAGATGGATTAGTCTTATGTTTGTTTTCTTAACTTGTAAATGTGTCTTTTGCTGGAAGGATTTTTACCTCTGCTGTAACTTTGAATCTAAGGCTGGGGGTGGGGTCCCTCTGGTCTATATGAATCTGAGTACCCTGTAAAGCATTTTCCATCATGATTTTACAGAGATAACTTTTACTTTTTTTCTTTCTTTAATTAAAAGCTTTCTTTTTAAGAACCTGATTGATTTTTCCTTGTTTTAAAATCCAAGGGATTGAGTCTGAACTCACCAGGGATTGGTGGAGGGAAAAGGAGGGGGATGGTTAATTTCTCCTTGTTTTAAGATCCAAGGGGTCTGGGTTTGTGTTCCCCAGGGAAGGTTTTGGGGGAACAGAAAGTGCAGCAGACACTGAATTCTGGTGGTGGCAGCATACCAGATTTAAGCTAGTATTTAAGCTTAAAGGTGTTCATGCAGGTCCCCAATTTTTGTACCTTAAAGTTCAAAGTGGGGGAAAAAACCTTGACAGCAGGTTTTATTTTTTGCTTTTAATTTTATTCCTCAGCATTGCCTTGAGAAATGTAGTCTTGCTGTAGTAATATAGTTTGTTGCAGTGAGAATAGGTGATGTTGTAAACATGAATATAAGTAACTGCTGTCTGTCACCTATTCTAGGCAGCTTGTAGCACAGGATCCATTTTTAAATGTTTAATTTTAAATTTCTGATTTACTTTCTGACTGAAGCTGTGGGTGAGATCCTTACCATCATGATGGCTTCTTTAGGTCAGTTAAAAGGGCCAGAGCAGCCCCAGATCCAGCCAGGAGGGGTTATCCCACCCTATACAGGAACTGAGGAAGACAGCTGACAGCCTGACTTCCTAAGACCCCTTGTAAGCACGAGTATAGGGGGGCATGCCTAGGATAGAGCAGGGGCAGGGAAGCAGTATGCAGCAGTGTGACTCATAGGCATCTGGGGCAACCTAGACAAGCACCATTGGCCATCTACACTAAGCCAAGGAGCAGTGTAGCATTGGGAGGACACAAAGGTGGCTTAAACCCACCTTAGCCTGTGGCACCCCACCCACCTTCCTAATCCCTGTGGGCTGTGAGTTCTGTGCTGTGCCTCTATGGGTTTGTCCACACACAGAAATTGCAATGTTAACTATACCAGTGTAACTATACTAGTATTTTCTACTGGTATCATTAAAGTGGTACAACCCTCTTATTGTTCCCCTTTAAAATATTAAACCTTCACACTTAATTGAGTACTGAGACTGAATACACAGTACGAACATGAAAAAAATCTAACAGAGTTCATGCTCTCCTACCTAACAGTATTCACAGTGATTAACAGAAGACTTTTCTTCAGTGAGATCTGAGGATGCTATCAGGCTCCCGTTGAAGTCAATGGGATTTTTACCATTAACACCAAAGGGAGCTCAATCAGGCCCTGAGTTAGGATAGCAAGATATTTACTCACATCAATTAATTTCTGAAATCTATCATAGCCAAAGGAGGGCCAACTTTACCTGCTTCTCCTCATAGCCCACTCATTCAGTGACTATCCTCATGTTTTATTTTAACTCACAGGGCTCACAAGTAAGGAATGAAATGCTACCAGATTGGAATTCTTCATTCACACCCACTCTACACTGATATAAATCAACACACACAGTGTGAGGCACTAGAGAATCAACCTGTAGTCTTTTTACCAAATTCTAGTATGTTATGCTGAGACATACTAGAACTCCCCTCCCCCCACCTTTTTTTAAACAGAGAATATCAGGATTTCAAAACATTGTTTCCTCTTATCAATCAAATTATTACTCCAGGCCTGTATCTTCTTATACAGATACTTCAGGAAACTGAGTTAGAGTGCCACAAAGGAATATAGATTTATGAAATTCAAATATGCTCAAACTTGTGTACTTGTTTTCTTCATCAATGCTAGATAATTAATCAATGGGTCTTTCTATAGTCTTTCCCCTGAAATTTCAATATATCATATTTGGAAATAAGATTGCTTTTTTCTTCCCTGCTCATACCAGACCAAAAATGAAATTTCTCTGAGCCTCCTTGTATGCATCTCAGTTCCCAGATGCCTCTGATAGATTTGTCCAGCACCCTTCTTTTCCAAAGAGAAATTTCCCCAAGCTTTTGTGTAAGGGTTTTTCTACTTTAAACAGCATGCTATTTAACTTATATTTCCCTCTTGACAATTACAATTTTTGTCTGTTTCAGTAGCAACCCTAAAAGTAAATAATTTCCTGCAGCATTTGGGGTCAAAACACTGCAACAAAACATGCCCAGATCTGGGGAAACATTTGAAACAGTGCAACCCCCAAAAGTGAAAGAAGAGGAATTGTCCCTTGATTCATCTTAGGCAGAGCAGAAGCCTTTCCTAATTTTATTTTTGACAGTGAGGAGAGAGACAGTATCTCTCCAGAGTTGATGCCCCTCTGTATGTAAGAGGAATTTGGAGGCACCGCTTGCACAGG